>NC_081406.1:529785040-530467956 GCF_030272615.1 Cryptomeria japonica | reverse complement strand
ACTGTCTATCACAAGCTTGGGCAATAGAAAATAAGGTCTACTCAACTCACGATCAAACTCCACAACACGTCTCCATATGGTATCTAATAGAGCCACGACTGTCAATGTGACATCTCCAAACCTTCTTGCAAAGAGGAAAGCATTCCTTTGCAAAAGCTCAACAAACTCATACTCATATCTGCACATGAATCTACTATGCCTCAATTGAATTATCCTGATACAACCATGGAGATTTCTGAAAACTCTTACAGTTCGCACTCCAAGCACCTCAAAAAGGTGAACCAAAGAAACCAAAGGTTCGTTGTCCCAACCATAAGAAGAAGAAAGGGCATAAGGATAACCTCTAGTTAGAGCTTGAACACTTCCCATACATGGATACTGATTGCCCCAACTCGCCATACCTCTCACTTGAGACCACAAACCTGTCCTGCTAGGAGACTGTAAAGTCTGAAAAAGAGTGTACCAGTAGCCCACCAAGTCTGAAATGATTGTCTAAAGGTCTGATTTTAGGAAAATCAGCATCCAAAAAGATGAACAGCTGCTGCAACACAAGAGATTGTCGTCCAAAACAACACATCTACTCATGTCAAGACTGGGAAACACCTCCAAGCAATCTCCAATTGAAAACCATTACTTGCATGACCAAATAAATTGCACCAACTCCCCTGAATGAGAGCAAACCATAAAGTGAAGTGGCTAATCTGCAACCAATCAACAAGCCCAAATCTGAAAATCTGATCCATTCTTTTGCAAAGAAGATGCCCAAGAGTGTGCATTTGATCAATGCTCCACTTTTGAAAAAATATCTCATGGTTGCAAATTGCACCTAGATCCCAGACTCTGCGATGTGATCCACCCTCACCACTGAAGTCAAAAGGAATTCCCACATCAAACTTGAAAAGTGGATTAATAAATGTCCAATCAGCATCTGTATCAAACAACGGACTATCAACCCATTGATTACTATCAAAGTCATGTTCCACCCAAACATTCTTTTGCTCCAAAATCACTTTTTCAGATCTTTGGGGACAAAGAACAAGATCATACTCCTCCTGAATGCAATCAAGTTCCTCCATTACCTGATTGATCTCCTTGGCCATTTCTCTATTCTGTTTCTCTCTTAAATGTTTGAAATCAGCAAACTGATCTTCTACCTCAATTAGAACCAACTGAGTATTTTCTAACATTTCCTTTGTTGACTCAAGCTCAAGAGTAAGCTCTTCAACTTTCCTCTCTTTTCCTTGGAAATCACTAAGGATCTTCTTTGCTGATTCGATGGCATAATCATGATTTGTGATCAATTGTATGCACTCTAATTTCAATGTCTCCAAAGAGTCTTTGATGAGTTGCAGATTAGGGAGAGCAACTTCATCCTTAACTCCCTTCCGTCTCTCTTCAATTTGAGCCTTCCAATAGAGTTTTTCTATCAAACTATGTGTATGGTCAAACTCAGATAGAACTCGCACCTCATTTTCAAAGGACCTCATGAATTTATCCTTCCACTTGTGAACATTTAATGCTGGTGTACTAGTCATTGGCTGCAACTGAAAATCAGAACTTTGTTTCTTGTCTTTGCTGCCCACAAAGCTGCTCCAAGACTCCGTTTCTTCACAACCCACTAGCTGCAATTGCTCAATATCATGAAGAGGATCAGATTCTACTAAATCTTCAACATTTTGCTTACTACCAACTTCATGAATGGGTGAATCAGATTTGCATCTTAGAACCTCTTTAAACTTTCCATCATCAAAAACCATACGGTCCTCTAACTCTACAACACAATCTGCTTTTTGAGCTTCATCAAGATCAAAGGGAAATTCATCCCACACAGGTTCTTTGTCATCACTAGGTGCCATCATACCCGAATCCCAAGTGCTAAAGGGCTGATTACTTTGTTTAGTTAAAAAGTGCTCACCATAGCTCCAAGTATCATCCAACTTAGATCTTGAATCTTCTCTTAATTTCCACACATTGCTATTCTCACCAAGAGCAATGCTAGAACCAAGTGATGTTTCATCTTCCCACTCAAACGGTGGATTGTCATATGTTTTCACTTTACCCATCTCAAACAATGGGTTATCAACGATCTAGGAAGTATTTCCTTTTTCCAACTTAGACCAACAATCCTGCTGTCCTAAATCTGAAAATTCCAATTTAGGACATTGCTCAAAGACTTTCAGAATTTGGTCGATCTCATTCTTCAAACTACGAGTCTCAACCCCATTATTCTGAAATGCAATTTCTGATTGGTCCTCTAAATCTGCCCCTTGAATGTCATCATTTTGGTATATTTTAAACTCACAAAATAGGACAGCCTCTTGGTCATTAGGAACTTCATCATTAGCTGCAATATTTTAAGCTTCATAACATGAATCTCCATCCAACAATCTGTTAATCTTTCCCTCTTGTTTAACATCTTCAATTTTCATCTGCTCTTCCTCTAGAAGCACATGAGTGCATTCAACACTGTCACTAGCTCCATAAGAAACATTAAGAGATTCATCATGCACAACCTCAAATATTTTTTCTTCTTCTTGAATGACAACCTCATCAATGGTAGGTGCATGCATCACCACAGAGTTTTCATGAAGCACTGTCTCAAAGTTAGGTGTCAAAACACCAACTCCATCATTTGTCTTTATATTAAAGATATTGTTTTAAGACTCTTCCTTTTGTTTGGATTTTGCAAGAACCTTTATGAACCCTATTTTAATATCTAGATCCTTCATCAAATTAATCAATCCTTGCATTAATTCACAAATAGACCTATCTATAGTAGACATTCTTCCAAACTCTGATATGCAACCAAACAACCAAGACCCAATAGGATGGCCGGGACAACTTGTGCTCTGATCAATTTGAAGACACAGGTTGGCAAGAAAACCAGCTCTGATACCACTGTAATATCCCAATTATTTTTTTTTTGTTTTTAGGCCAATAACAATCATCCACAACAAATAACTCATTAAGGTTAGAAAGCATAAACTGAAAACTTGTTGAAGATTGCAACCCTTCCACTTTCTAATCACCAAGTGCCCAATGTGGGAAGGTGAGAGCATACGATGAATAGGGGATCGTTAGATCTCAAACTGCTGAAAGATGAAATGAAATACAATACTGGGCGGCAAGCCAGCCCCTTCCGCTTATCCAATGGGAATGCAAGAAACTTGGCGGTGAACCAGCCAAGAGAAACACACAAGGCACAAATCACTCGACAGCAATATTTCAGAGGGAGGACTGAAATTACAAAACAAACTCAACTCAACTCAACCGCTTATGCAGCGGGAGGACCATTACAATCAGACATCACTCGACCACTTATGCAGTGGGAGGACTGAATTACAATTTACTTCAAAATAGGCAACAAGCCAGCCTCTTCCACTTTTCAGCGGGGTGAGATTTACAAGGCAGAATTGGTTAGTAGTACTAATACTTAACCTTACAATAATCAAGATAATGTGAGAAGAAAGTAATGCTGAACATCCAATTAAGAACATGAAATTTCTACTAACATCAAAAATCTGCATGCTGGAATTGCAAAACCAGCAGCCTGTGGATTCACTAAAACGCTCATAACTCTCTCATTACTCACCCAATTCACCCAAAATCTGTTCTAAACAATTGCTATACCCGCCACAATGAGAACAAACCCAAGGAAAGTCATCGAAACACCCATATTTATTTTTGCACGCTTCCCAATGCATTAACTAAACCCCACACCTAACCTGGGAAGTTCGATTTTCAATATAAAAATCCACTCAAAATAAGATGCTAAAAGCTTACGATATGCATTGCCAGTGGTAGGAAGGAAGGATGAGCCAGTACCCAAAATGATTGAATCGCCTGGCCAAGAGGAGCGAGCAAAATACACTTTCAGCAGTCTCGTGACCAGCAACCAGAAAACACTCCAATCTCAATCAAAACACTCCACAATCTACAACTCACTCACCAACAGCACTGGGAATACATGAACACAGCTAGGTACTATCTTGCAAGTACGAAACTGAGACTTAGCTAGGAAGCCACACTTCGAAGCTTAGATTTTTCAATCGCCAATTCGGCAGCATAACGATGCAAATTCATTTCATGCCAAATGAGAAGCCCAACACTCTCATTTATAGATTTTCAGGGCTCAAATTCAAATTCACAATCCCTCCAAATGAACGCCAAATCCAAATGCACATTCACTTCACATTATTTTGAAATTACATTTCATTTCTCCTTTCTCCAAATCGACCTTCTCATAGGAGCAAATATTCTTTATAAAAATGACAATAAAATCATAATGTGGCATCCAAGGTAGATAAGTGAAATATATTATAAAATTAACTTATTTCTCCATAAGGCGTCCATCTTGCCGTATTAATATTTCACTTTATAAAGTATTTTTCCTCAACAATAAATCACCCAATATATAATTAAGGAAATGACTTATATATCAATATAACTTAAGCAACCCCTTTTAAATAAATCGTCCAACCTTTGCCTTAAGTTATAATTTAATTTAAAACACCATTTTTCATCAAATACTGAACCTGCCAAAACAAGCTCCAAGGATATCTGGAAACAAGCTGAGAGAATTGCCCTACCAGAAATAGTCAGTGAACTGAACTGAGGAACCCTTGCCAAGAATAGCACCAAAAAATGAGGGAAGACCAACTACTCAAACTAACCTGTCGGAAATAGCCATCTGAACAAGCCTGCTGACATTCTGCTAAAAATAGAACTGCTAAAAATAGTGTTTCCAAAGTGATTTTAACCACATTCTGAGCAATCGTCGTACTTACTAATAATAGTAAGTCTGGAAAAAGTCACCTGATGCAGATGCATGTCGAACCATCCTAAAGCTCTCTGAAAACCCAGAAGGAATCCAGAATCCAAACTGTCAAACTCCCACATATAGCCCCTAAAATCACCAAAGAATCCTCCTAGAAAATAGGAAACCCTAATTTCTGCCCCTGACTAGCCTACGGGCATCCGAACTAGGCTAACGGCCAACAGAACTAATCACTGCGGAGAAGGGGACATTACACATAAAATGCCCTAAGTAAACTTAAGTGATAGGGTATGAAAAGAACCCCATAGTAGAACTAGTTAGGTAAATACTTTATTCACAACAACAAAAGAGTGTAGTGATATGGACATAATCATGCATCGTTTTTTCATATCAACATTAGCTAAGTATCTTCATGCCACGCACTAGAAGAAAAGGAGAATATTGGCCTACAAGAAAGGGTGAATGATCCAAACAGAATTTCTTTCCGCTTACATATTTGCCCATTAGCTCTCATTCTGCTACCTTTCCTTGCATGCACAACACAAGATTGAGATACTCTACAGTCTGCACATATGAGACTTTGGAAGAATGGCTTCGCACACATTTGCACAAACATTGATTACAATCTACCTCATGCAAGTTAGTGCAAGACATTCACATGTGCATTCTTTAGTCACACGATGCAACTTTAGACATATGTACTTAATTTTTGACAATATCCTTGTTAGTTCCTTAAACACTTCTCTATAATGTGTGCAACTTGCAAAAGGTGCATGTGTCTATTTAGCAAAGTCAATGACACTATATGCATCAAACATGTGGCAAACCCAACGCCACATAATTGTGTCATGCAAGTGGCATCATAGGGGTCCAATACCTATCACCTATGCATTCACATGTAAAGGTCACCATACTTGCATGGCATCGTTGAACATTACATTTGTTAGTCTACTTGATAACCATTGTATAAGTACTTGTGGGTGAAGTCAAATATCTGTAGCATTTGATAAGGAACCTCTACAAGATATTAGTTACAATGCTTGTAATAACAACAGTTTTCCTTCATTTCCTTCACCATTGGGAGCCAATATAGGTCCTTAGACTCTTGTAGAATGCGATAATGCAATATTTTCAGTATAGCTTGAGGAAGGATCCAAAGTTCCAAGGTGGTAGCACTTAACTTCCAAATGATCACATCACCACCTTCACCACCATGTGCAGTATTCTAAAGTGAAATGTGAAGTTGTTGCAATGCAACCTTTTCTTGAGACATTAGGAGGAGGTATAGAAAAATGATTCGAATACCTTGCCATAAGTTAAATCACTCATTCAGAAATAATGTGTGAGAATTTCTTATCACATTTTCATTATAATTTGTCATATACACAACAAATCTACCCAAGAACTATTGCGTATGAAATAATTACAACACATGGAAATAGAATAAAGATATTAACTATTTAATATAATGGAGCAAATCTACACAAACAAATATATAGGTCTCTTGGATCCATGAATCAAGGAGATGACCTGTTCATGATGTAAGATTTTGACTACCAATAACTCTCAATAAGGACAGGATTAATTCACTTTAACTAGCATAATAGACAGATTGTAACTCAACCTAGACTAGCTAAGAGTCAATTGAGTGTATAAATCAAGGGACATGATTGATTGACACAACTACCTAAGTATGCTTAAAAAGACAGATAAATATAAATGGTAATTATTCTAGCCTAGTGAGCTAACATGTACTTAACTTTTTTGACTTAAAGTGAAACATTGTATTACACTCTGATCCAGGTACAAGAGACTCATGCCCTATGAAATAACCAATATGTGACTCAATAACATTAGGTAGAATTTAGAGCATAAAAAAATTCATTTCAGATTCATGCAAGTCTAGAGCACTTTGGCCCTATGAAATAACCTAGACAAAAATGATGCCATGATGCCAATAAGTTATGATATCAGCATGGAACAAATGGAATTCCAGATTAGGTCTCTAAGCCTTGACAATAATTGATGTATTTGATAGTGCCTACAAATATAAAAATGAAAATCCAATGTTTCAAAATTACCCCAATATAAGGTCATCTATGACTATAAGAAAACAATTATGCTGATTAATACAAAATAAAATGATTTCTTTCAAAATTATTCATTTGTTAAATATTTTGAAGAGCCTAACTCTTTACAACTAAGGATAATGATCGAACTGCAAAATAGATGAAGATGAAGAATTTAATGTTCAAGTATCATCAATGGGATGTGTATGCCAAAATAATTTCCTTTTCATTTCAGTTAAAAATGAAGAAGAAAACCAGCACTTGTTTCCATTTGCGAAACTAAAATAAAACCTGTTTTAATTTCAAAATCCAAACCTAAAAGTTAAAACTACTTCTGTTTTAAAGGCTAGAATAATACCACCCTTTAGTACCTGAAATCGTGAAAAGAGTGCAAAGTTTGCATAATCTAAGTACACAAGACTCTGCAAATCAAGCTTTGGATACTGTTCTTTTCGAATATTATCCACTGACAAATGTGCAAAATAATCCTCATAATCTTCCAAGAATTGTTCCTCTAAATGCTCATAAGGAGGTAACACTGGAGGTCCTATATTAATATCTTCTTCAGATACAGCAGATGGGCCCAAACTCACTTTTGTATTTGATGTCTGACTTTCTGCATAAGAAAAATCAATAGGTTTCACTTTCAGATTTGCAACTGGTTCTGTAGGAAACCAATATTCAGCATGGGAAGCCCCAGAATCTGATTTCACATTTTTATCTTCTGTAGAATGAGATAACAGATCAGAATTGTCAAATTCACTATTTGCAGAGCATGAAGTATCAGTTCTTGAATATTGATTGCGCTTGTCCTACAAACCAAGAAACAAAATATCATTTAATTAAACTGCAAAGTGCTAACAATGGTTGACGTTCTGGTATTGAAATTTGAAACATTCTAATGGAAGTAATCATATATTGATCATCAATAATCGGATAACTATCAAAAATTCAAATGAAAGATGGATTAAACTGCAACAACGAATGGTGAGAGTAAATTTCTGTGTTAAGGCAATATCTTAAATATAAGATCTTACACCTGCAAATTCAATTTGGTGAGAATTTACAGTTTAACAGTTAAAACATGTTGGAGGGCCATTGGATGATGAAAAAATAAATCCATGACACCTTTTGATTAACATGCAATATCTAACAAGCTCTTGGGAAATTTGTAAGGGCTTTATCTAGCAGATTCCGGCATGTAATTCTATTTCAAGTGAAAATGAGAGCAATAAATGATCTCAAATAGGAGCAATAAATGATCTCAAATAGGAAAAATCTAACTAAGATGCCAATTCGAGGCATATCTGTCATTCTGTTTTATTTTCCCTTGATTAGCTTAGTTACAGAAATGTAACGAAATCACATGATATAACTTTGTCATTGCTGTAACATGCATTCAATGAGGAAGAATTCAGTCACAATAATTTACTTTTGTGTGTGACCTCAGAATAGAGTCCATGACGCATTGAGCTTGTCAGTGGCATTTTATCAACTTAAATACTAGGGATGTTGATACAAACATGCAAGACCATGTTTGGAGATCCCAAAAAGGAGATTCATAAATAGGATCATTTCTAGTTTCCTTTTGTAGGAGGCATTTGTGATTATCTGAGCTTTTACGTAGGTTTTTTTATGTTTATAAAACTTGTTATGGTAAGATATTCTTATAGGACAAGGGACTTATGCAATAAGCACCATTGTAAGACTATATACTCTTATCTTGTGTACTAATTTTTTAGTACCTTATCACAATCTGTGCCTAACCAACATTTGTTGGAACTGAATTCCCCTCCTAATTAAATTAAGGAGATCATTTAGCTCTACATTTGGTGAATAATAAATATTACATTTTAGATCGGAAGACAATCATCCAGTTTTACCGTGCAGTCCATTTGAGAGAAATAAGTGCTTCTCTTATGCAGTTCCTAATCCAATGCTAAATTAAGTACAAAAGGTACAATGTAGAAAACAATCTAGAAGAGTTAAAAGGCAACAAATGTTTGTTAGAACATAGAATGCACAAGAGTTGAACCAAACTATGACCTATGTCTATGGTAGCAGGAGCTGGGAAAAATCGAAGTTATTGAAGAAAGTAGATATGATTAATCAAAGGCTATTTGAGACCACTGGCAGTGAAGAGAAAGTTAAGATAGTGGAATACTCTAAAAATACACAGTGGAAATGGTGTTGATAAAAAATATAATAATATTTTTGGAATCAAAGGAATAACAATGCAAGTAAAAAAATACGAATTCAAGCTTGTTGATGTGTTTTTTAGGACACTTCATACACAATAAAATACCAAGTTATTCCAGCCTCTCTTGAACAAAGAAACCTTCTATGCTGAATGATATGATCAAATAAGGAAACTCCAAGGTTTACAATGCGAAGTTCAAACAATCGACTTCATGCTCGAGATAGACCCAATGTTTATGATGTGATTTGCTTGAATCACAAGGGGACTTACATTTATGAACACTGCTGGAACGTGGGATCTATACTATCTTTCTTAGAAAATAAATGATAAAAGGAGATAAAGGTTTAGAAATCTAATCTAATCCTAGGAATGTAAGAGATGATTGTTGACTCGATGCAACCAAACCAAGCTTTGCTTCACAATGAGGAAACAACTACACAAAGATGGTGCAATCTCCTAAGGATAGATGAATGATTTTCATATCACTTATGCACACCAACGTTATGAAAAATGAGCATAAAAAATTTGAAGTTTAAGTTTTTAATCAAGTTCAATCTAACCAAGCATTGCAATTTGCAATCAACAAACTCCGAGTGGTATGAACATAGGCTTCACCATTCATCAACAATAAAATCTTCCATTCAACTAACACATCTAAACTATGAGAAGTAAGGACCATGCAATAAAAGTTAAAATAGCAAACCAAATCCACCATCACTTCAATGAAATAGTACGTTAAAAGACAATATTGATAATTTTACAACTTTCGAACTTTTGACAAAATCGACAACCTTCTTACACTTTTGCATTTTGACAAATTTGTAGAGCAAGACATGCATAAAATACTCGCAATTCTTGACAGAATTGCAAGTAAATTTCTCCACTCCAAATTTGAACTTACATTTTAACAATTTGTCTTGACAACATTGACAATTTTCAACCATGCATTTTTAACAACTTTGCAACTTTGACAAGATTGACAAGTCTTACAACATCGAGCAACTTTCATCAAGAAACGCCATTTGACTCAAACATACCCTAAGGATGAACTTTGCACTCCTAAGACTCACTCCACCTCGGATTGACAAAACCAAAACCTCTCACAAGCATAAACGAGAACTATTGCCAAGCTAAGAAAACTATCTAAAAAGCCCCCATTTGCAATTGGGAAATGTGTGAAAACATCACAACAAAGCTCACCATCAAATCACAAGCAAAAACTTCTTTTCTTTAATCCAAAGGAATGAGAAGACCCTGTCAGATATGCAAAATCACAAGGAAAACGGAAATTTTGATGAATACAAGTTCAATTCATTTCTATTCGCTTTGAGAGGCACTGTCATGGATTGGTATATGTTGCAGAATATGAGCAGAATTCTTAACAGGAAAGATGTGAAGGATGCTTTTGAAGTAGAATGTAAAACCTTGTATGGTAACTGAGATATTTTTTGCAAAAATATATAACACAAAACAAGACACTTGGATCAATAAGAGTTTTAAAGAAACTTCAAACAAACAAGCTTAGATAATTTATAAATTTATTAGCACACTCTATTTCAATTTAATCATTTGAGACACTCAATTAAGATAAGTATGCAATGTTTTGTTTGGTAGGTTTTGTGACTGCACTAAAGACGAGTAACAGCAACAAGAAAGACAAGATTAATGCAGATAAAAAGGATAATGACATTAATATGGTTGCAAGATTGGTTATGAATAACTTGTCATAATACTAAAGGATTTGTGTTGTAGTCGGCAGTTTCTGCCAATTGTTAATAAATAAATGTTTTGCTAGCCAAAGTGTTAGTTGAGTAAGTATTAGTCAGCTAGTTATGTAATGTTGCCATTTGTTTCTGACAAGTAGTTGAGTTTGGTGGTTCCTAGCGGTTGGTAATCTTAACCAACAGTCGAATAGTATTTATTGTACTCATTTTGTTGTGTCGAGAACTAGTTGATCATTGTGCACATTGCATAAGGTAGTGAATGATACGTCTTTCTGAAACACTCTTGTATTTCGCATTGTTATGTTCTGTTACTTCATGTTCTACAAATGAGAGAACAAATGATATTTCTATTTACTTTGCACATTACATAAAAATTTCCCTACAATAGTAAACATTTTGGCACCATTGCTGATATGAAGCCTAGAGATCTAATCCACAGAGAGGCAGTACGGTGATTTAATGGCCCGACCATTTGAACAAGAAGTATCGGAAACTGAGGAAGAGGAAAACACGATTGAAGATGAGTTGATGCAAGATCTGGTATACTTGTGGGAAACATCCATCAACCAGTACATTCAAAGGGAGGCTCTGCAGCGAGAGGTCCCTAAGAGTGCCATCCGAGATAACCTTACAATAAAGGATGTGGTCAACCATCTCCTGTAATGTCCCACCCCAGATGGACATTTGCAATTACAAATTTTCTGCCTTGGTTATGCTTGTTGATATTGCTTGTTTTGATCTTTTAATTGTTTTGAAGATATAGCTTGCCAGGAACTGTCAAGAAGAAACTCAAAGTGCAAGATAGAAAATATTGGCAAACTATTGCAAGTTAAAATACTTCTGTAGCAAACTCTTTTAATTAATTTACCATTTACATGGGTTTGACAATATATACATATTTAATGCAACTCTTAATACAATGCTTCAAGTACCATGAATTATCATACCTGGAATACAACTTCTTTATGTGCAGATCTGAAAATAGATTGTCAGCAATTCTGGAAAATGTTAGCAGCAGCAGTAAACCCTCTGAAATGGATTTCTTACATAGGATTAAGGTCTCTCCACATCAAAAACCACTCACAACAATAACCTGGACCTAGCCGCCCTCATTGGAGTAAAATAGAAGATAGAACCATAGGCGTTTCAACCTAGAAATTTACACACCTATCCTTTAGTTCTCTGAAGAAAATCACTTTAAATCTGCACTGGTACTGTAGCATTTCACTATTCACGGGTACTGTAGCGTGGCACTGTTCACGCTACTGTAGCAGATAACAATAACTTCTGATTTGCTCTAAATACCCTTGAAATATTTTGAGATAATCAACTCAGATTTGCATAAACTCCATTGATGCTCAGATCTGACCTCCGTATGAAGCCACTAGCACAATCGAAGAGAGGCTACGTTCTCCAAGATTGGAATTACAGTGAAACCCCAGGTTTCTTCTTCAAAGCCAAAGCTTCTTCAGAATAGACAAATGTTGAAATCTAAGTCACAAGGTTCGAATTCGAATTCGAATTCGACAGCCATGAAATTCGGATGAAATTCGACAAGGGAAAATTTCAAAAAAAATTCGGATAAAATTTGCCTTCTATAATTTTGTTTATTTTTAAATATATGTATACTTCTAATAAATTATCAGAATAGCGACCCTTGTTGGAGAAAATCTGAGGGCGACCCAACAGTTGCAGACACCCATGACCCAATAGGTACAAAGCATATACAAAGAATACCCACGACCAGCTGAGTTGTGTTTAGAGGCAGATAGCAGTGCTTTATAGAGGAAATTCGATTAAATTCAATTTTTTTTATAGAAGTTTGAAATTCGATTAAATTCGAACCTCATCCATGAAAATCGCCGTATACTGTGACTTAGGTTGAAATGATTCGAGAATGAACGAAATGAAATCCAAATGCCCTTTTATAATGTTTAATTTGCATTTGTCTTCATCTCCTTTAATTCTCATTTCTTTTCCCTCCTTTTTGGTGCACAATATTAAAATATAAAGTATACTATATTATTCACTTATAACTCCCTTTTTAAATAAAGTCCACTTAATTTATTAATGATATGCACTTAATAAATAATTATTATTAAAGTATAACTTTAATAATAATTATAACATTAGAACTTCATCATTAATCATCATTTCTCAATTCCATCTAAACCTAGGAGTTAACCAATATATCCACTATGCATCCAACTGCCTTACTAAAAATAGTAAGGATCCCTCTCCAACAACCACTGACTTACTATAAATAGTAAGTCCCTCAAAATGGAACCAAAAACCTTTGAATAGCCTAGCCATAGAATATACCAACAATCTGGAAAGGAAAACACTGTCATCTGCCACCTGAAGAGCTCCATAACGCCCAAACTAGACCCTCTAATCAACCATACTAGCCTACGAGGGTCAAATGATAGGCTAATCCTTTGAACTCTGATGCTCACAAAAATGGGGACATTACATCTTCTCAAAAGATTACCAAGATTGTTGGCACATAACTTCATTGCCCTTCGAGATCTTTGGAAGGAAAGGGTCCAAGAGCGACGTTGTGTTGACGTGTCTAAAATCGCATTGCTACGACTCCATCCGGCCAACGCAGAATAGAATACTAAGAATCCTATCCTCTCTTGAGATAAGGAAATCCCTAATGCTGTGAATTTGATCAATGGGGATGACCTCAATGTTTTGGTTGTCAGGTCTTGACTGCAGGATTACTCAGTGATTGATGTGATTTGCTGGGAGCACAAGGGGACTTACGGTTTTGCAACTAGCTGGTCTTCTACGATTCTCGAACTGGGAAATAAAATCAAAAGGGAAGGGATAGGAGAGCTAAAAGTAACAAGACTGGTATGCGGGTAGACGGATTCAACATAACCAATCCCTGCTTGGCCAGAATAGCTCACAACCTTGCAGGAATGGTGCAATCTTCAAAGGGACTTGGAAGATTTTCAGACTGCAAACGCACGGCTAAGCACCCAATTCTAGCGCAGCCTAGATAGACACCTGCAATTGAACTAAGCACAATCAAAGGCTCAGGTTAACCATACAAAAGGATACACAATCAGTACATCCTCAATGCTATGAGCCTGAATCTATCAAATACCTGCACACCCAAAACAAAAAAGATCTGTCTAAAATGTTGAAAGAAACCATGCAAACGGGATGAAAACAAGACAATAAACACCAAATCAATGTTTATATATTGATTTCAGCTGCCTATTACAACAATTTCTGCAGCATCTCTATGCTACTGCTAAGGTCTAACCTATTCTAACTTCTAAAATCTAACTATAGAACTCTAACTACAAAATTCTCTCTAACTGTCTAACTACTAAAAATCCTAACCAAAGTCTAACTCTTTACAAAAGAAAGGCCTCTGCCTTTTATAGAATTTACAATATGAATTAGAGGCTAGGATGGACTGCATCCAAGGGTCCTGACCTGCCTTCCAGAAGCCGACAGCCTTAACCCATGCCCATTAAACTCTCAGTCATCTATCCAACCACTATCTCAACTACCTGCCACTATTTGGCTTTAATTCAAGTCTATCCAGTAGTTGGACATAACTGTCCACAACTGACTTGTTTCCCCTTTCTTTCAAAATATCTGAGTGGGGCCCGCAGGCAGTTTTACAATAAAACAGTTTCAGCTTTCAGAAACTGAACTTCTGGAATTAAATCCAGTTGTGCACTTTTCCTGAGAATGCATAGACTTGCCGCATTCGGAGTGTTCTTTGGTCTTTGGTCCCGGTGGTGGACTTTAACTTGTTGTCCGAGTGGCACACTTCCCAATGTTCAGTTCAGATCTTGCGCTACATCTTTGATTTGTGTTTCAGGCTTTCTCCTGGTTTTCTACGATGACGTCCTGCGAACAATCAATTGATTTCACTTCAATAAATTAATTTGAAAAATTAAATAATTTAATTTAACAAATATTAATTTTTAACGTCTGGCTTCGCCTTGTGGGGTTCGGGCCTTGAGAAGCTCTTTGTGAGATGTATCTTTTGAATCTCCCACTTCTTATATGAAGTTCGATCTGTCTTCTTGATGTTTGGGCGATATGAATCCACCAAAGCTTCTTGGCTTACTGCCAAAATAGTGATTTTGCCCCATTGTTCAATTTTGGCCTACAAGTTGGT
The DNA here is from genome assembly GCF_030272615.1 of Cryptomeria japonica. Classification (NCBI taxonomy): domain Eukaryota; kingdom Viridiplantae; phylum Streptophyta; class Pinopsida; order Cupressales; family Cupressaceae; genus Cryptomeria; species Cryptomeria japonica. Next base: position 530,453,036 of record NC_081406.1, on the reverse strand, counting down.
TTTGAAAATATCTAAGTTAAACACTTTTCACATGATTTTCATATTTTCGGCCTGAAAGAACAAAATGTAAACTTCGCGATTTTCACTACTGCCCATTTCGGACTAAAACCCACTTTTGCAAACTTGACTTTAGATAAAACGCCCTTAAAATACTTGCGCGATGTTGAACTAGGAGAGTTCTAAGTTAAAACCCCCTTTCTGTGGTTTTCAAAATTCGACCTTAGAGGCCTTCGCCAACTTAATGGAGATTAAAATGTTCTAACCTCTTCCGTGATTTTCGACCTAGAAGGGTATTTTGCAAGCTTTAAGTTTAAATGCTTCCTATGTGTTTTCTAACCTGCGATTTTGAACTTTCACCCCATTTTCGGCCTACGAGGAAGCCTTTGAACTTTGCGATTTTCTTATTTTCGATTTTCGGCTCTTCGAGCCATTTTGAAAAGTTCGGGCTACTAAGGAAAATGTGGCAATTTCCTCCCTTAAGTATGTCGTGTCTTCAGCCTAATGAGGAGTTTGCGTGAATTTTGAAGTCCCTTAGCCATTTTCGGGCTATTGGCGTATTTTGCTAGTTTCGGCCCTTTTGGCCTGATTGCGAGTTTAGACATTTTCGGCCAAATAGGCCACTTTGCAAACTTCGGCGATTTATGTCATTTTCAGGCTGAAGGAGGGCTTTGCAAACTTCGGCAATTTATGTCATTTTGCAAGTTGAAGATTGTGAAAGTTTTGAACTTCGATTTGTATTCCCCTCCTTCACTGATTTTCGGCGTTTAAGAGGACACTGCGCAATATTCTACTCTCATTTTTTGTTTTCGGCTTACAAGTTTATTCTCGCAATTTAGCCCTTTTGGCAATTTCGGGCTAAATGCTGATTTTGCAAGCTTTTGTGTTTTAGTGAGATTTTGCCATTTTGGCCTTATGAGCCAATTTCGCAAATGGCCTACAAATTTCTTTCACTTTATTTTCGGCCCTTTAAGCCGATCGGCAAGATTTCGAACTCTTTGAAGCCTTTCATTATCGGATCATTCAAAGGATTTTGCGAGTTGTTATCCTTTTAACCTTTCCCAGCTTAGGAGATGATATTGGCAAACTCGGGCTTTGGATTGAACCACAAAGGCGTGAGACTTGCAAAGTTCGGCCCTCTGGATTAATATGCGAGACGTCTTTAAAAGACCCTCTCCTGGCAAAATTCGGTGCTTAGCACTATTCTACAAACTCGGTCCTTTGTGCGATCTTGGCAAAGTCGGCCTTTAATACGTTTTCGCAAACTTCAGGGGTTTAGTGACAAATTTGAACGTTTTACTTATTTAAAGAAAAGTTCGGCCTCTTGAAGAAAAATGAAAGATTCTTTCCTCCCTGGCCAAACTCGGCCTCTAGATCACTTTGCAAGACTTGGTACTTTCGGCCTGCACAGACCCCTCTCTTTCTCACTTTCAAACGGGCAGACAACCATGGGGGTCGCTATTTGAGGAAAATGGGGCGAGGTGTGCAAAACGCACAACACGTTGGTAGCAAATACTACAACAATGCGAGGAAAGGAACCAGAGGGAGGAAGAAGAGTGTGATACAAACAAACGTCATACCTCTGGCAATTAATGTCCCTATGACCAAATAAGGGCAGAAGAGGTATTGTAAACGCTCAAGAGGAGGGAGGGATCAGTAAGAAGATCTCTCTAGATCAAAGAGCAAAGTGAAGGATGACAGTGGTTGCGGAGAATCGTCAAGGAATCCCAAAGTCCAGCAAGAAGTAAAAGTAGAAATATCAATCAAAGCCATAGTCAGGAGAGACCGTCCGGCGAAGAAGGCGCAACACCTCATACGTGGAGTGAGTGGGAGGAAACTGCCAGAAACCTACCACTCCTCAATGAAGTAAATGAAGATCTTGTCGACCAAGCAAACAACCAATCCGTACAGTCAAATATCAAACGAAGAAGACTTCGTGATCAAGTGCACAGAGAGTAGCCCGTTCGTATAGTCGGTACATGACAAAGAGGACGAAGGAAGGAACCTTAAGAATGAGGTTGCCAAATATTTGAGAACAATCTGCACCACATTGAGAACCTATCTATAGCAAAATAATTGAGAATAGGGGCGTTTGAGCTGAAGCCTTGAGGAGGGAGTTAAGAAACGAGGAAGGTACCAAGGTGCAAAGGATGCAGACGATGGATGTGTAGACAACTCGCACGTGGCTGAGAGTGCAAGTGTAGTAGTGGAACTTCGAGAGCAAAACAATCCAATCTAATCCTAGGGACACGGTATATATTGATAGAGAACGATGGTGACCCCCCAGCAAGTCCAAGTGTTGAGAGGCAGAAACTCCCCAAGTTCACAAGGAATGGATCAAAGGATCCTATAAGGCATTGTAAGACGTAAAACTATTTGGTTGGCAAGTGGTCAAATGGATAAAGACTATTGGTTAAGGTCATTTCCCACAACGTTATAGGAAGAGGTCGTTGATTGGTTTTCAGAATTGGAAGATGCACACACAAAATCTTGGGATAGGATGAAGGTGTTCCAGAAAGAATTTAAAAGGCATGATAATAAGATTATTGTTGAAATTTATAACACCAAACATGGGAAGCATGAGAATGTGTGAGCTTACAATCATAGGCTCAAGGAGTTGCTAGGTAAGATGGAGAACCAACCAACCGACGAGTTGAAGAAAAGGAAGTTCATCAAGGGACTAGTTCCCTCAGTAAGGAAGAAGATGAAGTTAGTACCTCCACCCTCATACACCAATTCTTACAATCAAAATGGACATTGAAAGTGAAAATAAAACATCACAAGGAAAGAAGAAAGCAAGCGACGACAAGAGTACAAAGGATAGCACAACGAACCAAAGACAGTGCAAGCCTTGACATGAGATATAATGTGAATGATGAAGGAATTGAAGGCTGAGAAAGAAAGTCCCAAGGAAAATAAAGAAATGTGGTGAACCAACTGTGAACCAATTGTTTTGTGACATCTATCAAGTACTAGGACATTCCATCAAGGAATGCGCGTACAACTTAAAAACAAGCACACAAGTGCTCTTTGCTCAAGGGGAACAAGCAACGCCACTGACCACACCACCAAAACTACCTACCAATTCCAATGCATCACCTGGCAGATACCACAATAGACAAGGAAATAATAACAATTGCAATAATAACAATAACAATAATGGGCCAAGAAGCGGAATACATGACGCGAAGGGGAGAACAATGATTCAGTGTCAGAAGTGCAATGAGTGGGGTCACTTCGCCCGAGAATGCCAAAACGGTCAAAATAACTCGAGCATGTTATGGAAGTGGTGTGGACCCGAGAATCTGAAGACAATAACTACCCAAAGTAGAAAGGTGTTAATATGTTGGCAGTGGAAGAACCAGATGAGGAAGTCCTGACGATCACGAGGTTGTAAGTAAAGAAGGCAATATATCCAAATCCACGTACAATAATAACAACTACAATAGTAACAATAACAATAATGGGCCAAGAAGCAGAAAACATGACGCGAAGGGGAGAACAATGATCCAGTGTCAGAAGTGCAATGAGTGGGGTCACTTCGCCCGAGAATGCCAAAATGGTCAAAATAACTCAAGCATGTTATGGAAGTGGTGTGGACTCGAGAATCTGAAGATGCTAACTACCCAAAGCAGAAAGGGGTTAATGTGTTGGCAATGGAAGAACCAAATGAGGAAGTCCTGACGATCACGAGGTTGTAAGTAAAGAAGGCAATATATCCAGATCCCTGTACAAAGGAGAGACTTCTGGAAGCCAAAGCCAACGTGGAACGGGCAATGGCAGATGAAAGAAGTGTCTCCAATGAAGCTACTAGTACTCCATTGCGGTCAAAGTTTGAAAAGATATAGTATGAGAGTTGCTACAAACAACAATACCTATAAAGGTAATAGACCTTCTACAAACCATGCCACAATTGAAAATGGCAATTACTAATATAGTCTGTGATGACTAAGTTGACCGGAAACATTGTAAGCCACAAGAGGAATCGATAGAGAAACCACCACAGGAAGGTGGACAGGCCATTGATTCGATGTTGCTAACAGTGAGCATTGGGAGGAAGCCCGTCATCATCAAGATGGAATTAATGGGGCAGAAGCTAACAAATACCATCACTGATGGAGGCTCAGGAGTAAATGTGTCGCCCAAGGAAACTTGGAAAAGTCTTTGAAAGCCAACACTCTGGCCGCCAACCTTCCACTTGGCGGGTGCTGCCCAACATGGCATTAAGTCGTTCGGGACATTAATGGCACAAAAGTAACAATTGGAACACAATACTTTTTCTTAGACTTTGTAGTCATCCCATTGTAGAAGAAGGCATACAATGCACTTCTCGGGAGAGGCTAGTTGATTACTGCCAAGGTGAATCATAATTGGAAGCGGAACACACTCTCGATCAAGAGTGAAGTGAGGAAATATGTCATTGACCTAAGGAATCAGGCAATGAGTGAGGAACTCACATCCTCCAAATTGGAGTCTACAGACGGAGATTCGGGTATGGATGAGAGATGGAAAGGCATAGAAACTAATGATGGAGTGCTCGAGTTGGAAGGCTACTTTGAAGATGAAACGAATTCCTTGAATGGATTATTCCACTAGCAAATGGCAGACTATGAAGTCTTCCACCCCGTATGCAACATGCTAGTAATTGGGGAGATCAAGGAAGGCAACCAAGGTGCCGAGAGTGCTACCTTCCCATTGGAGTACGAAGAGTACAAGGAGGGAGTGGCACAAGTGGATGATATGCCTACCCATCACTTTGAAAGGGACAAGATGATAAAACATGTGGAGCCAAGTGTAAAAAAGCTAAATCTTGGCAATGAAGACAAATCGAAGATCATCTTCGTCGGTGATGACTAGGACCCCGTACTGAAGGGAGCTATATTCAAAATATTCATGGAATACAAGGGCACCTTCACCTAGACATATAAAGACCTGAAAAGGATACCACCGGAACTCTGCATACACAGAATTTCCCTCGTGCTGGGTGCACAACCTGTATGAAAGAGACCCTACAAAATGAACAAAAATTACGCCACCAAGGTACATGAAGAAATTGAGAAAATGTTAGATGCAGGTATGATTTTCAAGGTAGAAACAAGCAAGTGGGTCTTGCCAATTGTCATATCCCTCAAGGAAGGAGGCAAACCAGATCAAGATCTATGTGGTTATCAAGTGCTTGAATACAGTAACCATTAAGGATCCATTCCCGATTCCATTCACCGACACCATACTAGAGGAGGTTGCAAGCCATGAGATATATTACTTTATGGACAGATTTTCGGGGCACAACCAAATAAGTATCGTTGAGGAGGACAAATTGAACACTACCTTTGTACTGGAAGATGGGGTGTAAACATACAACAAAATTCCATTTGCCTCGTGCAACGCCCCAACTACCTTCCAACGCATCATCTTACAAATCTTTGACAAGATGTCAATGGGAAACTTCAATTATTCCTGGGTGACTAATCGATATATAGTGGGCAGGATAATCACCTGATTGCACTGAGAGAATGTACTTGGAAAACAAGCCAATCATTTAGGGGCAGGTGAGTAGATGGTTGTTTTTACTACAAGAGTTTACATTCACTATTATTGTCCGACAAGGGAAGAGACATATCATCATTGACCAGTTTTCACGAATCAAGTTGGGAGTGTCGCTCGATGGGGTGAACAAAGAATTTTCAAATGCTTATTTGTTTCAAATTGCAGCATTTCTGCCATGGTACGAAAGCATAGGGGAACGCCTATCCATTCCTACCTTCCCTAGAGAAATGCCTCCAAGCCAAAGGAGAAAATTGGCTCTCCATAGAAAAACCTCCCAACTCATCAACAGGTTGTTATATAACATGGGTCCTAACCATGTGCTATAGAGATGTATCATGCAAGAGGATATACTTGGAGTGTTGAAAGAAGCACATGAAGGTTTGGCTAGCAACATATGGGAGTAGATTCCATAGCAGACAAACTCTTTTCGATAGGAATGTGGTGCCCAACACTACATACAGATGCCCACGAATGGGTAGTGGGATGTGATACATGCCAAAGAGCTAACAAACCCCTGACAAGAGACTTCATGCAACTCTTCCCTTCATAGTTCTAGGAACTCTTTGAGAGGTGGGGTCTAGATTTCATTGGGCTTTTGAAGGCCAATCAAACACATAGATGTTGATACATTGTGGTAGCCATAGAATACCTCACAAAGTGGGCGGAGGCGAGAGCACTCCCAAACAACACTACTATCAGTACAACAAAGTTCATATACAAGTAGATAGTGACAAGGTACAACATCCCGATACAAATCACAAGTGATAGAGAGGTGCACTTTGTCAACCATGTCATCCAATTAATGAAAAAGAAGTTCAAGGTCTTCCATAATCTCTCAAGTTTGTATTACCCAAGAGCCAACGACCAAGCAGAATCGACAAAGTTTTGGTCTCAGTCATACATATGTCATGTGGCATTGAGGACAAAGATTGGGAAGAAAGACTCCCGGCGGTACTATGGGCATATCGTACAACTTACAAGGTGACAACAAGACACACGTTGTTTCAATTGATGTATGGACAAGAGGTTGTGGTCCTAGCTAGGTACATGGTGTCGAGCTTGAGAATTGTGGTGGAGAACCGACTTGGCAAAAGGAAAAGCTAGAAGGAATGCCACTTTTCCCTTAACAAGTTGGATGAACAAAGGGTGATGTTACAATGGGCCACGAAGCTCATACAACATTGACAGAAGTTTTAGCACAATAAATACCTTCGAAAAATGAACTTTCGGCCAAGATGGTTTTCAAATATAATGGTTGTAACGAAATGAACCTGGGGAAGTTTAAAGTTAGTTGGTTGGGAACATATAAAGTAAGGGAGGTTGGCAAGAATGGAGTGATCAGATTCATAACTTTGGACTTAGACCCTATTAATGGATCCAAGCTTAAGGTCTATCAAGAGAGGAAAGGACTCACATTGGCAATAAACATGTTGGGATATGCAACTCGAGGAGACTCGACGATAGGAAGAGATGATGCACTGGAGTAGGATCCTGTCATAGTCGAACAACCATTTGTGCTCGAGGAAGATTGGGCCAAGGCAAGAGATAGCAAACTAGTAGAGGAGAGATTGGTAAGAAAGCATGTGGAAGGAATTGTTGTGCCGCATATCCACAAACAACTCACCAACACTTTCTTCAGTACACTTGCACTCTTAAGGTGTATGACTGGCTATTGGAGACGGATAGCACCTTACGAAGGAGTGTGTGAGGGATACCTTGCCTATGACATTGACAAGGACGTTGAGATAAAGTGGAAGGAAGACCAAGCTACGAAAGAGATAAAACTACATGACGACTTTGAAGAAGAAATTGACTTGGAGGAATATGGACGAACACTTGGACCATGTCTAAAAGCAATAATAAAGACAGACGACTAGTTTATTGTAGAACAAACTGGACGCAATGAAGATATTATCAAATCTTGCATCGAGTACAGTAGAGAGCCCCCACCACTACCAACATTGAACTCACCATTGCGATTTATCAATCCAGCAAGGCCACCAAAGGTCAATGGCAAGGATGCAACCTAGTACCAATAGTATGGAGGTTGATATATTGATGAAAGTTATAAAGGTATTGGGCGTGCACCCTTGACAAAATTTTGATTTGGAGTATATTGGTACATGTTGTGAACATGATTGTTATAAGAAACTCCTAAGCACTTGTTAGTGGCACCATGGCAGTATGCATTCGAGGTTTAAAGTCGGACACCAGAAGGGGCCTAGGGAAAAAGAGAAAGGTTGATGATGAAGACAAAAAATAGACTAAAAAGCAGAAAATAGAAGAGGGAAAAAGAAGAGTTTGCCAAAAAATTAAAAAATTCAAGGGAAAAAGTTTTTTGGAGCAATAAGGGTGAAAAAGTTGAAATTCATACAAAAATAAAAAATTAGCAAAATATGGAAAAAGCAACTCAATATTAAAATTAGAAAATAGTATTATTTTGGTGAAAGTAAAGAGGACCATAGAGACAAAAGTGAAAAATGTTATGAAAGGGAAAAGATATATAAAAAGAAGGGTACAATTAAAAAGAGTGGGGAAATTAAAAGGCGAGCTAGTGGGGAAAGTTAAAAGGAGAAAATTATTTTTTGTGTTTAGTAAAACATTTGATTAAAAGACTCGCCACAAATAGAAAATATATCTATAAAGAAAATCAGCAGATTCATTGTTTTTCACAATGAGCACAAGTACCCACAGTGGGAATAGAAAAGTTAGCAGGAGAAAGCAAATCGAGAGAAGACGAAGGTAGATTGGTAGAAGGCAAACTAGAAGTTTTGAGGCATCCGTACAGACCGTACGACAACAGCATGACCTACATATGGCAGAAAATTCCAATATATAGAAGCTATAGAGGTCCGTACAAGTTCTCGGTAAGACTTCAACTAGTCGTACGGAGGAGTGGCAATACACATAGAGAAGGTTGTACGTTGTATGGTAAGACAAGAGCAACATATAGAAAGCAAGATGGAAAACGAACTTCCACACTGTACGACAAAAAGAAAGCCATGAGGCCATACGTGAAAAAAGATTCCAGGTCGTACCTGGAAAAGAACCTAGGTCGTACTACAAAGAAGAACCTACCAGGACGTACATGGAAACAAATCTAAGGTGGCATGACAAAGAGGAATCTGAGAGGTCGTACAAGGACAAAAGGGTGTGTGAAAAGAAACAAGTGTGGTCGTACAAGGAGGAAGTGATTGATCCGTACAAGTGCAAGGAGAAAGAAAATTACATGGTGAAAACAAGCTTCGGCAATTCGTTGAGAGGTGATAGTTATTAATAAAGCCAAGAAAGCCAAAGGTCAGCATCCATCATCAAAACCAACACTAGTGATGGTAAGTAGCACTAAAGAAATGACATTCTTGAACCCAAATTGCAAGTGGAAGCAAGCCAAATGATGATATAGTCATGACGGTTTCCCTCGGGAAAATCTTCCAAGAAGTGAATGTTGAAGATAGTGGCAGAGTACCAATGAGCATCTTTTGAAGTACACGCTTCGCCATGCACAAGTGGACAAAGCAATCCAACTATTGGTCTTCAACTCCAAGGAGTTTGAACCTTACCTCCATGCCATGGTAGTCTAATAATATAACCAGGTCAAGTAGAAATCAATCATCAACTATCATGGCTGCCAGGTGATGATTTGGTACCAGCCATTAGACTTCACCAAGGTGTTGGGCATCCCTTCTACGAGTAATTATGTGGGGAAACCCAAGAAGGCCAATCCATAGAAGAAAGAAGCATTAATTGAACGTGGGTGTTGACAAGATTTGACACCGAAAGAGCGCGAAGGTATCCTGAGCTCAAGAGGAAATGGAGGATTGAATAAGAACTTCCTCGCCACAACAAAATGAAAATGTATATTTGCCTACCTAAACATACAGACTTTCGAGACCTACTAAGGTGTCGGTTGATGGGCACTAGTTGCACTTAGACATTGCTTTTTGGATGATCGACTTTATGATCCGACTTAGCATGGGAAGGGTCTCTAATTGGGTGAGAGGATTATCAAATGGAATTCATGACTTCCTTTGTCTTAGGAACAAGGTCGTCTACATGACCTAACATTCCATTGGGTATTCCTTGATGCCATTCACACATAGGTGCCTCCTGATAGATGGGGACAACTACAACCTGTGGATGAGTTAAAGCCAAAATGGCCAACATAATTTTACTAGACTAATTTAGGCATCCAGGCAGTTGGCGAGGAGGTGAATCCATCGAATATGCCTCAGCCAAGAAAACAGAAGCGCCAAGATGAGAGCATTGAAGACATGAAAATCGCAGTCTCGTTAGGACAGCGAGTACTAGTTTGGAAAATTCCAGTTCGAAGGAAGAGGATTAGGCAAGATCTTGCTCCATGCCAGTGTGGCCACCACCTCCACCTCCGCCTCTAGCAAAGACAATCGTCGGGAGTGTTGCATTCTCGCCTACCATGCTCTCGCCTGCCACACCTGCCATACTCTTGTCCACAACGCCACTCAGAAATTCTATACTAGAGGGTGTTCGAGAAGCCATACCAGTGGCAAATGTTGCTAGAGTGTGGCCAATTACCACACCAGTGCCAATTGCTACACCAACACCAATTGCCACATTAGTGTCAGGTGCTTCCACTATGGTTCCACTTGTCGCACTAGTATCAGCCTCTATAGGGATGCTATTTGCTATCGCACCACTAGATTCGGATAAGGGAGTGGAAGATACTGAGGTGGATAGTTGGCTTAGTATATTCCAAGTGGCACCAATTACCCCTCCACTACCATCACCAAGTCTCTTGGAGGACTTGGATTCACTGCCAATGGAAGGAGGAGATGTAGAGCATTGGGCAGTTGGAGGAGCAATAGAGTAGGCAGTTGAGCAAGGAGAAGAGTAGTTGGAATTCACAGGGGAACCAATGGAGACGATTCAAATCGTAAAGACGGATGAGCCCATGGCTACTTAACCTAGTGAGCACGATACGCAAGAGGTTGCTACTACTTCTCAGCCGGCTAAGGCTAAGGCTCCAAAGGGTGAGGACTCAAATGACTCTAGTGAGGACAAGACAAAGGGAATGCACATTCAGATTTCTCATCTAGATCCCCATGATGTGTTTGGTACAGTGCAGAGCTACCTATCAGAGTTGGAGGATATAGCCTTGGTCATGCAAACCGAACTCTCTTGGAAGATGGATATTTGTCTTTCTCCATTGGTGGTCACTGAAGCAGAGAAGATTCTTGCATTTATGCAATTAGAGTGTGAGGGGAGTTCTTTTGTGAGTTCTTTTGTTGCTTTGACTCTCATGGATGGCCCACGGTGGAGACCCCATACATGCTCGCAATATGGCACCCAACTCATCCCACTGCAGTTAGATAACGTGGCCGAGCGCTCATAGCACTCCACAGTATGGAAACCTACTTCTAGGATGTGTTCTACAAGATGAAGAGGGCAACAGTTTCTATGGAGGAAGCTCATGTAGTGAAGGTGAATGCACTTCGACGGGAGCAAGCTGCTAAGAGCGTGTTGTCTGCTCAAATGGAAATATCTCAGGAGTAGCTTGCCCAACAGGCTCAACTCACCACTACAGAGCAAGAGCGCCAACTAGCCTTGGAGGCCACCTTGGCTGAGAGGGAAGCTCAGTGGGCTAAGTGTGAGAGCAGATTGGCAAAGAGGGATGCCAGGTTAATAGCACTGGAGGAGCAACAAAAGGCCAGAGCTTAGGAGTTGGAGCAGTGTTGATGGTGTTTTTACGCACTATGCAACACAAAATAAAATACTAAGTATTGTATCCTCTCTTGAACAAAGACTCCCAAACGCTATGTTGCATGATCAAGTGGGACGACCCCAAGGTTCTCGAATGTCAGGTCTTGATGTACTCTTGGATAGACTTGGTTGTTTGATGTGATATTGTTGGAATCACAAGGTGGACTTATGTTGAATGCTTGAATGCTTGGAATCAACGTTGAAAAACTGTGATTTTTTAAAAAACTTGCAAGTACCCACACATCAGTATTCGCCGCAAGTAACTCACTTCAAAACTCACGAACGAGTTTTGCCCTAACTGGCGACAAGTTTAACTATCGATAATAGCCAAAAATCGTGCGTTTTTTTGGAAAAAACCGACGATAAAAACAAAAAACACTTAACTAAAAGAACCTAAAAGTTTTAGACATTTCCCAGTTGTGCGACAATAGTTTATAACTTCTTACGACGCGAAATGAACCTCTACTTTCACGCGATACGAATTTCTTGCGGCGCTACACGATTTCATAGGGCAAGGCCACCAGCCACGATCTTCAAAGTTCATGCGATTTATTTCAATGTTCCACGATTTGTACTAGTGCTTCTTTAGATTTTTGTTCTCTTCGATAAGGTAAGGTTTTGACTCAGAGCAAGCATATTTGAGTAAAAAAAAATTTACCAATTTCAATAAGAAAAAATTTACCATAAAACCTTCAATGTTAATAATAAGAGCAAGCTCATAGACACAAATATAACAAATATATTTTTTATTATAAATTTATTATTTTTATTAGCCATTTATATTAATTTGCTTTAAGGTTAAATTTATTTAGACTATTTTTAAAAAAATGTATTTTCAAATGTTCAATAAAGTTATTGAGTTTTTCCTCGATTTCTTGCGAGTCCCAAGTTTTTAAAAGAATTTGGGCTTGCCAAGTCATTGCTGAGTCCAATTTTTTCAACTATGCTTTGAATATCACTGGAATGTGGGAATTACCTTGATTTGAAAAGAAAAGGGGAAAAAGGATAGGGTTTGAGGAAGCTATTCTACTCCTAGGAATGTAAGAGCAATGGACAATCTTTGGTGTAACTCAACTAAGTCTTGCTTTGACATACAGCAAACATCTCCACAAGGCTAGTGCGATCTTCTAAGGATAGCTTTATGATTTTCAAATCACCACTACAAGCATAGACACAATCAAGTTGATGCATATCAATGAAGGAATGATAATTGAAATTAAGCTTGGCTAAAATGGATCCAGTTGACTACGCAAGGCACTTTACCATCAGTAAGGTGTTAGTAGTATGGATATACGAATTTCACCATTGATCATACAAAAAGTTCTTCCATTCATCTAAACAACATGAAAATCAAATGAGAAGTAGAGACCATGCCAATTGTTGAATCAACACATAGAATTCACCATATCTTCAATGAAGTTTACATGCCCTCTGCAACAATGTCTTGGCAACAATCTTTGCCTTCTCTTCCTACTCTACTCTAATTGCTATCTACTATTGAGCTACTAACTATTCACTCTTAACCTTTACAAATGAAAGAGTGGAGCCTTATATAGTGCTCTCATTACAATTGAGGGGCTCAGATTGATTCTCAATCAGTGGCCAAGATCGAAAGATAGAAACCCTAATTAGTGTTTGTTACACACATTACAAAGCATTTAATGCTTGACCAATGACAAAATTATATTTGAAGGGACACATGACCTTCCTAGAATATTCAACCAATAGATGGTGATGGTAGGTGCATCAAACTTTGTGCCCATGTGGTAATTATCTTCTTTGAGGGATGAGTTAAGTAGAGAGGATATGGACACCTTATCTTGAAATGATGTGATTGGATAAGTGATGAAAGGGCGCCACCTCAACTTCTTTGATCTTTGAAACTCATCACAAGTTGTAGTTGTAAATGAATGAGGCATATCTCTTGATACTCAACATGTCCAAGCTCTTGATGTGATGGTGATGATGGTAGGAGACATCCTCAAATTGCATGATTTTCTAACTTTGATTAACTCTTCTAAAACTATCTCTTGTCTTGATCACTTTCATCCCTCTACTCGGCTACACTGGCAATGATTCTTGGATTTCCGAAGGAAATTCAAGATTGTGAAAAAATTTCTCCTTTTGAGTGTTTAATTTGATGCTCATGCTTGATTGATAAATATGCAACCTAAATCTTGATTTGCCCTCCTGGACTTGACTCGAAGCCTTAACCTTGATAAGATTTGGTGTGATAGAAGCCTTCTTTGTTCGAAGCCTTGAGACTCCCCTCCTTGAATTACCATGAGCTGATCCTTTATGTCTTAAATTGCCTTCAAATGATGGACTTTTTCCTTTTATATCTTATGATTGCTTTCATCCTGCTACTTTACTCTCTTTATCAGCCACCTGCAACATGAATAGAGATGCAATCAAATGTGCTAGATATATTGATTTCACCCATTTTCAACTTTTCTAATCATATATATATGATGTGAAATGTTGTTAATTGTTATTCTAATGTCTGACTTTTATCACTTCAATTTTGATTTTCATTGCCATAGGTCTAATCGAAATGGGACGGATTTGATTTCTTAAATTGCTGACATCCATTAAGTAAATACGGGCTTATTGTCTTAGACTCTTAAGTCGCTAATTTGGTTGAGCAAAGGACGCCTTGTATTGCTCATATCGCACCTCTCACTGATCAAGGGATGAGTCAACCTTAAGTCGCTCTTTCTATTGATCAAAGGACATCCTTAATTCCTTAAGTCGCTCTTTCACTTGGTCCATGTGTAGGTTGTTGTTCTTATGTCACACTTTCGGCTTGTCCAAGGACAGGACTAAAACCTTAAGTCGCTGATTTGGATAAGGTAGGGAAGGATTCATATGCTTATGTCGCCGATCTGAATGAGATAAGGACGGGTTCATCTCCCTATGTCGTTGATTCCTCCTTGACAGGGACAAATCCAATTCCCTTAAGTAGCTGTTCTAACTAATGCAGGGACGAACTTGAGGCTTAATTCGCACATTTGGGTGGAGTAAGGATGCATTCACAATGCTTAAAGTGCCGATTCACCTTGTGAAGACGAAATGATATACTTGAATCGCTCCTTTGCCTTGTGGAAAGACAAGTTGATAATCTTAGATCGCTGATCTGCTTGGGCCAAGGACAGATTCAATTCCTTATGTCGCTCATTTACCTTGCAAAGGGACAGTTGTATTTCCTTATTTCACTGATCTGGCTTAGGCAGGGACATGTCAATGCTTTGAATAGTCAAAAGGAAATCAAAAGTCTAATTCTCTTTCGAAGGAAATCACAAGGCTGAGTTCATGTTTCTTAACCAAAGAAGTGCTGATGTCGGTTTGGTTGGATGGTCAAAGGAAGAGCTGGCCTCTAAGACGTGGTATTGTAAATTCCTTTTAAAACTTTCACTCCATTCAAAGTTTTGGTGGGGCCCAAGCATAAGGTGCGACAGTGGAAGGGGAATCAAAGGGAAATAAAGGTGATGAGTTGGAATGGTGTGCCACGGGATGGAAGAGATGAGCGGACGTGGTAAGGAAAATCCACAAGGGTTAGGAAAAGGTAAGGAAGGCGGTAAGAGGGTAGGCTAGGTAGGATCAGGTTATAAGGGGATAGCAAGGGGTTGACGGTGGGGAAAGGAAGTTTGAGCAGTGGATGGGTAAGTTAAAGGGGAGTAAAAGGGGGGTAAATATGAGATGAGTTTAGAGGATGTAGGGAGTGGTAGTTAGAAAATGAGGGGAAGTAGAAATGTAGGATAGAGATGGGAGTGAAAGGTGAAGTAAAAAGATAGGAAGGGAAGATGGATAAGAGGGGAAATGGAAATGAAAGAGGATATGGAGGATAAGAGAATGTGATGAAGGTATAGAGAGGTGGAAGGAAAGAAGTGGAAGATAGAAAAGATGGAGGGACTGTGGGATGAAAAAGCAAGATGGAAAAATGAAAGGAAACAGAAATGAGGGGAGATGGAAGGGAAGCGATCAAGCTTGAGCACCCATCGGCGATGCTGGGAGAGGTAGGTCGGAAGCTTGGTGGGGCAAAGGAAGTGTTGTACCTCACTTCATCCTAAAGAGAGAGCCTTGTCTTGATTACATCTTAGCCACCTAAGATACTATACTTCTTCCAAATGAAAGGCTAATAGCTACAAGAATCAACAACTATCCTAGAAAGCAGAAAAAAGTGGGGGTCCCCATTTGCAATGGGACGATGTGTGAAAACGTCACAACAAGCGGACCAAACAAGACCTGATGGAGGTATGTAATGTCCCCTTCTTCGTCTAATTTCGAAAGTAAGGACAATTACCTTGCAAACTTAATTACAGAAGATTAATTCCTTTCTAGCCTTTTTTTAAGGCTGTGAATGATGCGTCTTATGAATGCTTTGCATAGCTAAATCACAGTTATTTCTGATATTTCAATGTATTCCAACTAGTATAAAGTGTTGTTGTATCTGATATGACAGTCTGTGTATATGACCTATACAGTGATATTTCTTAGAGCAATGAAGCTGTTGTGTCTACTCTGAATATTTATTCTTGCCACAATAACGGTGTTGTGTCTGATGTATATTCGGGTGCCTGTAACTAGATTTGCCAATAAGACAAATGCTCGATTCTGAGCGGATCCCATACTGGATAAAAAGTAAAAAGGAAAACCTCCTCCCCTATCAAATTGACTTTAATCTGCCTTATGTATCTCCTCCTTCGTGACCATTCATGAATAGAGGCAACGTTATGAGAAAGTCGTGCCTCTTATCATTATGAATAGATCCTTTATTGTTAATTAACTTATTTGGCATTAATTATTGATTCTTTCATAGAATCGTTTATCATTAGCCCGCATATCATCTTATATGCAATCCGTCGATTATGACTGTTATTTATCGAACAGTGTCCTCAAACGGCTATGTATCCTCCGTTATTTATGACTGTTTCGCAATTATGTGAAAGAGAAGGATTTGACCTGTATTCCTCTAATGCCCCTGATCGGTATGCATCTTCGACTATTTCTTGGCTTTGCTGATTTGGTTGTTGTCTAATCATTGTTATTAATCTATGTTGGTACTTGTCTTTCATCGTATATGCCATAGGCGATTTGTATACTAATCTTTGATCTACGTATCATACCATGCTTGGTGATCGATCTTCTCATGTCTTACCGACTAATTGTTTGTTTGTATTTGGTCATAGTCTACTATTCTTCCCCAATTTTGTCTCTTTTAGAGGCTTTACGGAATTGGTTAAAAGTGGGGATATGACAAGGTAGTTCACATGGTGAAGTGATCACAAGAAAGTGAGCTTGTGGTGGCATGTGACCAGAAGATCCGTACAAAGTAAGTGCAACGGCTTCATCAATGGCACTCCACTTCAACGGCCACATCCATTCCGATGTCCTCTACTTGCCCAAGGCCGTCCTCTCACCCTCCTTCATAGTAGTTCTTTCTTGTACATAGCCCGATTTTTGGTTTGTCATCTAGAAGACAACTTTTTGGGGAGGTTGATGTAGTCAGCAGTTTATGCCAATTATTAATAAATAAATGTTTTGTTAGCCTAAGTGTTCATTGAGTAAGTATTAGTCAGCTAGTTATGTAATGTTGTCATTTGTTCCCAACAGGTAGTTGGGTTTGGTGGTTCTAGTGGTTGGTAGTCTTAACCAACCATTGGATAGTATTTATTGTACTAATTTTGTTGTATCGAGTAGCAAGTTTGATAGCCTCTTCTTAAACATCAGATTTAATGAAAGTATGTGTCCAATTTCTGCAACCAAGTCCACGTTGATGAACTATAAGATCCATCAAAAGTTGTGATAGTAATCTTTCCCAACCGATGTTGCAAGTCCTTCATTCCTTTATTCCCTTTCCTCCCATGTCCTGTTGCTTTCTTCATCTCATAAAAGTCCATGAAAGTCAAATCTGCACGAGCAACAAGGCTTAAGGAGTAGTAAGCATCATGAAATCTTGACACTCCTTCCTCTAAATCAGGTGGTTCTACTTCTTTTCCCAAAACTTGGCCTTGAAAGTCTTTGTGTTGGTTGAGGCTTTCTCGCCAATTGAACTTCTTCCCTCTACTTTATTTTGTATAGGTCTTTCATTGCTTAGCTGCTAGCCCAATCCTTGTAATAGTTGGACCATCTCTCCCATTGCATCTCTTATGTTGGTCACCACCTCTTTAGTCTCCTCGATGAACTCCTAAGGGTTTTCTTCTCCTCCAACACCCATGGTGACTCCTTTGAACCCATGTCATCATCATGACTGCATGTCAACTTTATCACTCAATCATGCCTACTGGATTGAGATGTTAGCATATAAGAATTGAACACTTTCAGTAGTGGATGCTTTGTGTTTATAATACAAAACCTGCTATGATTTTTGTAAGTGAAAATGTAATGTTCAAATGTCATTTACATTTGTGAGTAGTTTATATAGGTTTTGATAGATTTGGTGCTGCTTAGGTTCCAATAGCAGATTTTGTGTTACTTGTATTCAGTTGGGAAAGTAGGGGACTTTGTGCTCTTTGAGGTTTCAATGATTTTCATTACACGTGCATTATTCAATCATTTTTATTTCCATTTCCATTTGTGAAGGAGTTATATTTTTTTCTGCCTTTCAGTTCCCAGGATTTGCAGGCAGTCCTCTATGTTTAATCCACTCTCTTCTCTTTTTTATTTTGCATCTTTTTATTTTTTGCTAGAAGTGCATATAGCCCTACAACCCAAATCATGCAAGGTAGATGTCTATCTCAAACACAAGGGGGAATCACCCACATCATGAGGATTTTGTCACATCTATTGCACTTTGTATGACTGTTCATTTGGTGTAAGTCAACAGATCCAACAATTTAATGATAGAAAATTGTGCTAACATGTGTTTACATACAACTAATCGATAGAAGAATTGACCAACTATGGTCATTTGTAGACATTACTATATTTTATTTCTTTATAAAAGAAACATCAACAACTGCACCAATATTAGTTTTTCCTAAGTGGGATAAGAAATTTCATGTTCATGTTGATATATCAAACTATGTTATTGGTTGTATACCAGCACAAACTATTGTTAGTAAGTTGGGTGATTGAAATTGTTTTTCAAGATAATAATTAAAAAAATTTACACAAAAAAAGTAATCAATAAAAGAGAGTCCTTGGGAGAGTTGTTTTTTCATTGTTGGGTAAATTGTTACAAAATCTTGTTAACTAAAAATGGGGTAATATACCAACAAAACTTATAACACATTATGACATGGTGGAATGAACCATGAGAGTTTAAAATTATAACACCTTTCAACTTACAAGCTGTTGGTTGAAAATTTTGTACACCTCGGAAGGCGTGCAAAATTATGGTTTCAGCCACAGCATGTGAGTTAAAAACTCTCCTAATTCTAAGGGAAGGCTCCCCCTTTCCTACTATTACAAATTAACCACAACATATAAACACTAATCTAACTTAGGTGGGATAACATCCTTTTCTCTTTTTTCTGAAAAGATGATACTCTTCTCTTTTCAGAAAAAAAACTACAACTAGAGTAACAAATACAGAAACTTAAACATTTCCAACAACTACAAAGATGCTTATATAAAAGGAAGCAGAGTTTCCATGAAAACCCAAAGTCTTCCATCACTTCCTCAAGACGGGAATGTAGAAGCAAAACTCAAAGTCTTCACTTTTCTACTATCCTATCAACCTTCCAAAATGATTATTAGAGTAATAACGTACAACATACAACAGCTCAAAGTCTGTCAATATAATGCACTCCTAAACTGTTGTGAATAGTAACAATTACAAGCACAAAGTCTTGTAACGTTTCTCTATTATGAACACTTAACTATGCTAATTTAATCCTCAATATTTGCAGCACAAAGTCTACAAGAAATTAGATCAAAGCTCTTTCCAACAACCTCACTAAAATCTCAAGTATATGCAGAAAAATATATCACTCTAACATAAGAACACAATGAATATATGAACAAAGCCCCAACACAAAGTCTAAAACTTAAATGTCCTCTTTATATTGCTTGAGAATCCAATTTACAAGTATTAAACACAAAGTCTTTATCGCTGTAAATTTCTGCAGAGTTTTCTTGCTTGCTAAAAAGATAACTATTACATAGAGCACCCTCCAATATATATAGGAGAGGGGCTGAGAGCAAAAAGTGGGAGAAGTCCAGCTAACTAAGACTTATTCCACAACTACCTATGACTTATTCCAAATTACAGTCCTATTGTCTTTCGACTTGTAATTTATTTACATGTAATTACAAGTTACAAGAATACAAGTAATGTGACTACTTGCAATTACAATTTTTGACATTACATGTAATTTGTCAAAACTACCTCACAAATGCATAATTGAAACTAATAAGTGTCCAAGACACGACTCTATTTACATCATCCTCTATCCATGAGGTCTTCATGCTGCTACAAGATGTTGGCACTTGAAGTATTCAAGATCGGTGAAGATATTTGTCCAAGAACATCAACTTGCATCCTTGATAACTCTTATGTCCTTTGCCAACAAACTCCAACCTCATCTTCTTTCTTGGGGTAATACTAATTCTTCAAGAGAAGTTCTCTCTATGCATATAACATCATGCTCTTTTCATTTTACATCACTACTGTCATCAACATATGACAGCGTTGGCTTTTGCTTATTGTCCTTACATGCATTGAGACCCCTTGCAATTGAGTCTCTAGGACCCGATTGCAAGTGACCAAAAGTGTGTCTCCTTGTAGTTGGGTCCTAAATACCTGACAGCAAGTATTGATCTTGCAAAGGAAAGATGTGGGAATGAAAGTATGCAGGTCTAGAGATCCGATCTCAAATAGAGAACAACAAAACTCATGTAATTTGTCAAGAAAAACAAGCTAATAGGTTGGAATTGGGTTTGGGAAGGGGAAAAATGAATGGACTAGCTTGTATGTCATGATATGAAAGACACATATGGAGCCTAAAAGGGCAAATTCGGATCTTGGGAGGTGGAATGCAAGTGCGAGTGGGTCATAGCAAACTTGAAATGCGGAAATGAATGAAGATGCTTACACTTGCAGTCGGGCCTCAAAGACCCAAATGCAAGTGAAGATGAATGCAAGATAGGCATTAGCTTGTAATCAGGTCTTTATGGCCCGACTACAAGTGTGAAATGAAGCAAGATCACAAGGAGGTATAAACTTGCAATCGGGGCTTCAAGACCCGATTGCAAGTGAAGCACATCAAAGTGTTCATGCAATGATGGCTTGCAATTGGGTTTTGAAACCCCGATTGCAAGTGTAAGGCAAACATGATAAGACAACACACTTGCAATATGAAAGAAGGACTTGCAATCGGGGTCTAGAGACCCGATTGCAAGTAATGACAACTTGCAAAAAGAAAGACAAATACCTACATACTTGCAATCGGGTTTTGGAGACATGATTGCAAGTGCATAAATACATCACATAAAAAAAACAAGTTAACTTGTAATTGGGTTTCTAAGACCCGATTGCAAGTAAAGACAATTGACTTGCAATTAGAATAAAAAGTTCCTACTTGCAATGAGGAACTCAAAACCCGAAATTGCACAAAAAGCTAGGAAAATGAAAGCAGAAACCAACCAAAACTTGGACAACGATGATAAACACACCCACTGATGGTTTGACATTAACAAATATGAATTTTAAACCTCATAAAGCGTTCTTTAGAGAAGAAAACTATGAATTTTGAGTAAAAATTTGTAGGAGTCGTCTATTTTTGAAAATTCAAAAATTGATACAACACAAGCCACATGACTGAATTGGACAATGCACCAGCAAACTTATAACACATTTTTCCTTAGAAGCCACAATACATCACATCATAAAAAAATTATAGCTCCCTTCCACTT
This sequence comes from Cryptomeria japonica, assembly GCF_030272615.1. Taxonomy (NCBI): domain Eukaryota; kingdom Viridiplantae; phylum Streptophyta; class Pinopsida; order Cupressales; family Cupressaceae; genus Cryptomeria; species Cryptomeria japonica. The sequence continues at coordinate 530,431,898 of NC_081406.1, read as the reverse complement.
AGAAGCCACATTCAATAGATTCTTATTCTACCAAAACTTTCTTCGAATTTGGACCCAACCTCATTATGTACAATCTCACTTATCACAACTACATTTTGAGATAGATGCAATTGCCATGACAATCTTCATCTTCAAGATCATATTCATCTACCATACATTAGGATTGTCATAAGTAGCTTCGTCCAATCAGGATCCATTTATTGTGTGAATTTTTATGTGTGGCTTCATCCAACTAGGATTCAATATTTTTCAATGGATTGTCACAAGTATATCTGGTCCCTGCATGTACAATCCCATTGATGAGAAACCAAATAGATAATGGACATGTTGGGTCAGATACAACTGTCATATCTTTAGGACAATGGTGGTCACTGTATGTAATAATTATTTACAGACATCTTCAAAAAATTTACATCATATGTTACTTTGAGAGTTAAATTTGCTTTTTAGGATGATCAATAATGATAGGTTTTCATAAGGCTTCAAATTGCATTTTATCAAATACATATTAAGAATGTCCATAACTTTGATTGATTATGTTGAAAATGCAACCCCTAAATGAGGAATGAGATTTGTCGGAGTTTTTTAATTTTTCCCTCTCTTCACTGCTCCTAGTTATTGATTCTTCCCTTTTGTTTGAGTTACCCTCAATGAATCTAGGGATAGTGGGGATGGTGGAGAATCTATCCTCCCTCATTCTTTTAGAAATGTGCTTACATGATTTGGATCCTTAGTTCATGATAAGAAAACTGATGCATTGCTAGTTGTTGGTGGCAAGACCAAGATCAACCAACCTAGAAATAGTTCAAATCAATGCATGCTAGCTCTACCGGACTCTCTACTCATAATGTGCCTACCCTACATGGAGGAAGCTTGATTTACAAATTCCTTTGCACGCAACCATCTATCTAAGACATATACTTGTGAGCTTGGAAGAATTGGAAAGTAAAAATGGAGATTATAAGCCTTATGTTTGTGCTACAGGATACTTATTGCTATATTGTTAATGAATTTAACAAGGATACAATCTTTGGTAGAGGTCCGTACTTTTCTCTTAATGCTAGGCTCTTCATGAAGCATTGGCATATTGGTTTCAAACCCTATGAGGAAATTCCTACAATGACACCAACATGGATTTGCATGTATACCCTGCTTTAGGAGTTTTGGTCCTCATATATTTATGAAATGATTGCCAAATTGTCAAGGTTAGCTATTGAAATCTCCAAGCCATTCCATGGTCAGATTCTTTCAATTTATGCCAAAATTTGTGTGGAGCCAGATATCATCATTCCACTTCCAAAACATATTACCTAGAAGGTTAGAGAAGTGGACTGGATCCAAGCTCTAGATAACAAATTTTGTTGTTTAGATGTCATGGTTGTCATTAGAGTGGCCATCTTATTAGAGAATGCATTCATCTAAGGAAAACATATGTTCTTTAGAATTAAGATCATAGAGAAAGACTCAAAATGTTTTATTAAATCATAAAAGAAGAATATTTTCAGGAATAGGAATCTTGAATATTTACAAAAAAGGTAACTTGATAGAGAACGTCTTCACAAGAGGGAATAAAGACAATTAAGGAGACACAATTTCAAGAGTAGATTTGAAAGCCAGGAGGACCTATTGAAGGCCTATAAATTCATAGGCGAATTGAAAAACTTAGTTAATGAACAAGAGGTTTGAAAAGACTTGTTGGATTTGAAGAGTAGAAATAATAGGCTCAATCCCCCTGAGTATTACCTTTAAAAGTAAGGATCAAGCAAATCTCAGCCACCCCTTACATCTTGAAGAACAATCAAATTCAAAACCAAAGGGTTCAACCTAGGCTACCATACACAAGCAATTTGAAAAGAGAAATGAAGACTTTGAACAAAAAGTGGGAAGACCCAACAAATTTGACACCTTACAAGCTGCAACTCTAGCAAATGTTGTTGGTGGGAACCAATCTCAGCTAGAAAATAGCTTAGTGAGACCAAGAGATCAAAGGTTACCCAATGCTAATGATCTCTTGAAACATTCAAGGATTGGGCTACTCCAAGAAGAGGCTTCTCTAGAGACTCTCGGAGAACTTAAATCTAAATATCTTGTTAATCCAAAAAACCAACATCAACTCAAATTAGTATTTCCAAAATTTGCTCGTCTTTCATGGAAAATAGGGATTTGTGCATGAAACTTCTAGAATACGAAAAACATCAATATTCAAGAAATGAGTTCTACATATTATTGGCTCACTAGATCCGCTCGTGTTCTAGCCTGTAATTTGTGTTTCTCCCTCATTAATGTCTATTGTCTGCAATCCACTCAGAAAAAAGATTCATTGTTGGGAGCAAATCAAAGATATTCTCAAAATGGATGAAGAAGCTAAGTGGATTATTATTGGAGATTTCAATTGCAGACTCGATTCCTTGGAATAGCAGGGTGGGTGCTCTTCACCTCTTGACAAGTAAAGGTTACTTGCTCTGCTTAGATATTATGCCTTCTAGGATATTCATCCTAAAAAAGGTTGGTTCATCTGAACTAATAGAAGAAAGGGAAGAGATGAAATTTGGCTAGGATTGATTGTTTCTTGGCTACTACCTATTGGTTAAAAAAAACTCTATTTGTAACTCCAAAATCTTGATATTTCCTTGACCATTGACCCTAATAATTTCCCTAACCATTGACCTTGATAATTTATTAATTTCCAAAGATGCTTTCCTTTTAAACTAGAGAAAATGAGGTTAACTCATCCAAATTTCAGCCAAGTGATTTGTTCTTGTTGGAAAAAAAATGAATACTATCGAATGAGAATGCATGTCTTTAGTAAAAGGCTAAAGGATTTTAAGCTTAGACTCAAAGAATTGAATCACTAGGACTTCAGAAAATTGTTCAAAGAAAAGGCTACTATAGAGAATAGAATGATGGAGATTTAGTCTTTGCTCTTGCATAACAACAATTTGGAATCTATCATTGAAGAAGAATAGGTCTCATCTAGTCTTAATGATATTTGTCAATGAGAGGAGGTCTATTGGAACTAAAAATCTAGAATCAAAAGGATTTAGGAGGGAGACAAGAATATGAAGTTTCTTCATCTAGATTGTAAAATTTGGAGACAAAGGAATCACATTTCCAAGCTCTAGTTGAAATATGGAAGAATCAACGAGGACCCTCATATACTCAAGTCTTCCACGGTTTCTTTCTACGAGAAAATGTTTTTTTTTGTGGATATTGAGGATAGTATATGTTGTGATGTATTCACACATCGCCCCATTGCAAATGGGGACCCCCACTTTTTCGCTTTAGGTTAGTTGTCTTAGCTTAGCTGTTGGCAGTAGTAAGATCTTTCGCTATTAGCCTTTCGTTTGAAGAAATGCACTTTCTCAAGTGGCTAGGCAATGGTAAAGTCATTTTTCCCTCCTTAGGTTGGAAAGAGGTCGAGTGATGTCAATTTGAGCATGGTAGGTAAGGAAGGTCAGTTGCAGGTTGAAAGGGCAAAATTTGACCATGTACATGAAGATTTTCTTTACAGGAGCGAATACGTCTTCTTGTGCTCCCTCCTAGAAGATATTCACTTCCTTTGCCTCTCCACAGGAACGAATTTCTCTTCCATTGCTTAGATTTTGGAGCAAATTTCCTTTGCTTGGGTTTTGAAGCGAATTTCTTCCTTTGTTAGCAAAGTGGGCTAATTGCACTTTATCCAGAGGTGGGAGATGTGGTTAAGAAGAATACGTCTTCCTTTGCTCCCTCTTAGGAACAAAATACATCTTCCATTGCTCCCTCTTAGGAGAAAAATACGTCTTCCATTGCTCTCATCTTGGGAGCAACATATGTCTTCCATTGCTCCCTTCTAGGAGCGAAATCCTCTTCCATTGCCCTCATCTTGGAGTGATTTGAACTTCTTGAACATATTTGAGGGTAAAGAGCAAGTTTAAGTACCTTCAACATCATTTTGATCATGGAAAGAAGCAAATGCATCATAATTTTGACTAAGGAATGGAAAGAAGATGGTGAATTTGAGACTACTTCCATTGCTCCCCTTTTGGACTGAAATACATCTTCCTTTTGTAATGTACCCAACCGTACGGTACTGTTGGTGTCTGTGTTATCATCTACCAAACATTAGAATAGGATACCCGAAGGTATTCTATCCTCTCCTAAAAAATCACTACCGATTCCAAGGTCTATATGTGCGAACAAGCGACTTTAGTGAAATAGCTTCTTGGGTAGTGTATGCTGAAAATCTCAAGGGGGACTTACGTTTAACAACTGTCTTGAACTGCTGGACTTGGATGGATTTAGCAATTTTAGGCTCTTCTTTTTTTTTTTGAATATTTTCTAGAATTTAATAAATGATTTTTTCCGAAAATTTTGGAGAAAGAAAATCATTTTTTGGCTAAGTATGAAAATTTTTGAAAATTTTGACACTTGGTGGTAACCACAACCAGCCTTAAGATTGAGGGTTTTTGAGGTGAAAATTCAATTTTTTTTGGCTAAGTATGGGAATAAAAAATGAAAATTTTCCAACACTTAGCCATTTCGCAGCCCTGTTATTTTCGAAACTTCGCAAATTATTTTCTAACTTAAAATTTCATTGTTTGTCTGCAGGCCCTAGATATTATGAAATTTCAGGTGGATAAAGATGCTCCTTGACTCCAAAATGGAAGAACATCAGCGACACCAACCTCGGACACATCAATCTGAGGGAATTTAAGAAGCAAATGTTTGGTCTGGACAACCTTGTGCCTACCACCATTGCGCGAAAGATGATGAAGAGTGGCATCGTGCATGCTACCAGCTTCCTCCCCACCATGCAATGCAATGAACTAGTAGTCGAATGTGCCAAACATTACAACCCCATCAGTAAAGACATTGTTGCACCTGATGGAAGGGTACTAGCAAACATCAGTGATGAGGCCATCAAAGAGGCCTTCAGGATCCCAGAGTATCACAACACAGTGTATATGACAAGGGACGAAGTTGACGGTCTGTATCAGGACCACCTAGAGGAATATGATGTCATAGTTAACCATTTCTGGCTAGACAAGCCAAGGAAGTGCACCTCCAAACTTTAGAGGAAGAGCCTAGTACGAGCATACTTCAAGGAAGACATTGGGGACATGATTGTCCTGCTCAATAGAATAATGGGAAACCCTCAAGGAGCTCCATTCAAACCATGGATGTATTATTTCATTAATGAAATAATCAATGGAGTAAAAATGATAGACTGGGCCAGGATGATCAGTGACAACCTAGACAGCCAGTTGAGGAACCTGGAGATGAGTAGGACTTTCTTCATGAGTTCTTACCTGTTTTATTCCTTGGCCAGGACCTACAGATACAGAGGTCTCACTTGTAGAGGAGAAGTAGGGAATAAGGAGAACCAATTTCCAGTGTATGATTGCTATCCCCAGCTCCACATGGAAGAGAAATTCCATTTCAAAAGAGTGAATGATACTTTCCTTATGCACATCACTCGGACACTGCAAGGTGGGTTGCACCAGAGACTCTCCCAAGAGTCTATGGACTTCATTAGTCAGTTCGGGTATTGGTACATCCAATATCCAAAGTTCACTTACCTCTGAATTCAGGGATTCTCCGGACCTCCATACAAGATTCCAGCTTACCCTACCAACCGAGTGGTGTTGCTCGAGGTTGTAGGACAATTGGAGGAGTATACAGTGATTCAAAGGGATAAGCGAAACATGTCCATCATCACAAGCTGCTGCAACCGCTGAGAAGGAGCTAGCTTGGTATCCCTTCTATCAATACAAGGCAAGAAGGAATTTCGATCCATTCCACGGGATAAAGAAGATCGAAGGAACAGCGTTTGAGCATAGACCAGACCTAGAAGATTACTGGGCTAATGCAGCCGATAGCTTCGAGATCAGGAAGAGATTCTGGTCAAGAATTCCTTTGAGCATGGTGAGAGCAACAGAAGTATTCAGAGTTGCCGATCAAGTGGAGGAAAGCCTAGAACTTCAACAACCAGGCTTTGAAAAGATTGAAAATGAACCCCTAGTTTTAATAGATTGGACAAAGGGAGAGAAGTCAGATCTAGCAGACCTCATGAGGTTGGTGGTTGAGTATTCGAGGTGGTGGACGTCTGAAAAGACAAAGCAGTTAAAGGCCAAAGGTGTGACTTTGACCTATGAATTGATGGGAGTAGATGATACTCTATCCATCAATCCTTGTACCTCTGTCGGTGATGCTCGAAATCCAAAAAGTGTTGGGTCTCGAAAGAGGAAGGAGTTGGTTGGAAGCTCCACAAAGGTCACAAGGAAAAGGGTTGTAGGTGAAAGAAAGGAGTCCAACGAAGGTCACTCCATCCTGAGTGTTGCTTCCATTGTGCCCGATCAGAATGCAATTGGGAAGCAAGAGATGAATATCTGCATGATTGATGATGAAGAGTGCCTTCTCATCCGGTTAGGGAAGTAGTGGAAGAGGTCGTCCAAAGTCCAGATAAAGAGCAAGCTGAAGCACCTACAGTCTTCTTGGATGGCATACCAGCAAACCCAGGAGAGGCAGATGACGAGTTTGACCAGAATACTGTAGAGCAATCAACCATTCTGGATTGGCTGAGGGAAAGAATAAAGGCCAAGGTCCCCAAGGAGGCTTGTTCCGAAGCGGACACTGCAGCATTTCTAGAGAAGGTGAATGAGCCCACTATAACTAAACCACCCAAGCCCGCCAAAAAGTTTTCCCTAATTCAGAGAGACAGCGCAGGGTTCGGGACAGTCTAGATAGCAATGCCTAAAGAAGGAAAGACTAGGGATAATATTGCCGCAGATGATTACAAGATTACCACCATAGAGCTGGGTAAGCCCACCCAGGACCACGAGGTCCAATATTTTGATGACTCTTGCAACGCTCTGAAGACAAGCCTAGCCCATGAAAAAGAAAAGAGGAAGAAGGTTGAAGAAGAGAACCAGCAGTGGAGGAAGTATGTTCTCCATCTCACCGGGCCACTTAACCATGAGATCCCGGTTACCCCTCCATAGCCTCTTCAGCAGGAGTCGATGAAGGATTATGATGATATGAAGGGTACATTCACACAGGCCAAGGAGTGGATTTCAGATACTTCGGCGCGCGCTGACACACTGGTAGAGAATTTAGTATTGGCACACGAGTCAGCCTTTTCATTGATCAATCGTATTCAGGATCTAGCCACCAATTGGTAGGATGTGGATGAAATTCAAAATGAAATACTCCCACATTTGAAGGTTATCCGAGGATTGTCCAAGAGAAGTCTGGTAGATGCAGGTATCATACAGACCGGAGATAGATACGACTTTAGCACTCGGTATTACACCTTGGTTACCCGGATTGAGGTTTTGAAGAAATCCAAGACCAAGTACTTTAAAACGGAGGAGATTGTCAGGGAGATTTTGAGCAAAGTGTTTCATGTAGCATCTAAGATTTGGAAGAAAGAGAGTATAAGGGAGAAACACTTGCAGGCAGAGAACCTAGAGCCAGGATTCAGTCAAGCTTCTTCAAGGATTCAGGGATGATTGACAAGGGCGATCTTTCAAAGATCGCAAGCTTTCTCTTCATCAATTAAAGTTTTCTTGCCCAGGCAGTTGAGTGGGAAGGCATTCTTGCCACATGTACCGATGATGTGGACATCATCGACTTCCAGATTGGCGGTTTCCAAGTGTCACCATGGAGGAGGTCAAGCTCATTGTGTCCAGATACGTTGAATCTCTGAAAGAAGAAAGTGGACACTCACCTCAGTAAGATTAGCAGCTGTGCCACGTGTCACTCTTTCATTCATTTAAGCTGATAGTATTTTGGGAAACCCTAATTAGGGTTTATTGCTTTCAATCTCGACCCTTGATCACTGTTCGATCTCGGCCGTTTATTTATTTTTGAAAACTATATAAGGTTGCCTCCTCTCATTTGGAGAGTGTGAGGTTTTTGATGTATTGTTGCGTAAGGTCATTTTCAGATAATATATTGCATGTGCGCTGCTTTGTAATCCCTATTGTTTGAATGATTTGCATGGTTTCAATTTCCTCAACACCTAGTTAAAATTAATCTAGATTTGCTTTCATTGTTGTTAATTTGAATGAAGGATTTGATAAGTGTCAATTGATGGTGTATCTTCGCTCATACTTTTGGTAAATGGATGATTTCCATTCTACCGTGCAAAGTTAGTCTGAGCCCATCCCCTGTGCATCCCAACATCTCGATCATAAGCACAACCCATTGAAGATTGCACCGGCCATGTGTAGTTGTCCCTAGTGTGGTGAAGCAAGGTTTAGTTTCTCGAGAGCATCCAATTGATACCGTCTCCAGAGTTCGTAGGATTAGATTAGCCTTCTTAACCCTATCTCTTTTCTCCTTTCTTTTGAAAGTCTGAATCCCAGAAAATCCCAAAAAAAGAAAGAGCCCAAAAATTGCTAAATCCATTTAAGTCCAACAGTTCATAAACATTTGTTAAACGTAAGTCCCCCTTGAGATTTTCAGCATACACTACCCAAGAAGCTATTCCACTAAAGTCGCTTGTTCGCACATATTGACCTTGGAATCAGTAGTGATTTTTCAGGAGAGGATAGAATGCCTTCGGGTATCCTATCCTAATGTTTGGTAGATGATAAAACAGACACCAACAGGTACCCAAATTTCCACCACACGTCATGTACCAATGTGATGTACCGGCGCTCTCTTACGACACAGTACCCGAGGACAAAGTACCTGAGGGAAGTATACTCGAGGGCAAAGTACTCGAGGGAAATACCCGAGTGCAAAGTACTCGAGGGAAGTATACCCGAGGGCAATTACCGAGGGAAGTACCCGAGGGAAGTACCCGAGGGGAGTACCTGAAGGCAATTATCGAGCGAAGTATGCGAGGGTAAATAACCAAGGGAAGCACTCGAGGGCAAAGTACCTTCGACATCTCCGACCCTTAATCAACGACACCTGACACCCTTCAGCTCCGGATGTAAAGTTTGACTCATACAGAAAAGTAGGCCACACACTTCCAAATACTCTATACAACAATGTTACTTCCACTAAAGGATCCAATCGTCGATAATTCCTCCGTCGATAAAATTCCTCCTCTAACTCAATGATGTGCTTAATACCCCTGTCTGGTGGTCTACCTGGTGGAATGTCACTGAACACCTTACAGTGTTTAACTCTAAGCTCCTGAATATCAGGAGGATATTCAATCTTCTTCTGTCCCTCCTATGATGGCATCAGCATGCACTCTGCTGCCCACTCTACCTTATCATGTCGAATCAATCTAGCCATCCTCCGGAAAGAAACCATCCTGAGATCACTGTCCCTGATTGCCTTAAGAATATGTGTCTTCCCATTCACTTTAAACCTCATCTCCATCTCCTTGAGGTTAAGAGTGAACTCCCCAATATCATGCAACCAACTCATCCCAAGGACTATATCTGTATCTCCCATAGGCACAACATAGAAATCTGCCTTAAAGTCATAATTATTAACTTTCAATGGGAGTCCAGTGATCTTACGATCACATTTGAGGGCATAGCCATCAGCTATCCTCACTCTAATTCCCCCAAACTCCTCTATTTGTATGCCACGCTTCTCCACCATCCTGGCATCAATGAAATTATGAGTGGCACCTGTATCAACCAAAGTTATAACTCGCTGTCCAACAAGCACTCCTCTCATCCGGAATGACCCTTCCTGCCTAATACTTGTGAGACGAGCTTCCCTAAGTTGCCCATCTCCTTCCCCATCCTTGGACTCCATTTTAGACAAGTTTTCAGCCTTGTCTTCCTCTTTTTCACCATCTATTTCCTCTATATTAGACTGCTGGTCTGAATTATCTGATTCTAATTCCTCATAGTATGCCCACATAACTCTGTTAGCTTTGCCCTTTGGTCTAAGAGGACAATCATGGTTTGCATCATAGGGTCCCTTTCAGTAGAAACATAATTTTTTCTTCCTCAAATCATTTAATGTTTCCCTGTCAAAAGGTGCTAGAGTTTTATCTTTAGAATCATTTTTAAAATCAGTCCTCTCTGGTTTTTTATAAAATGGTTTGTTATCCTTACTAGAAGATGCTCCTTTGGACTGAAATTTGTTTGTTGGGACTGCATGTTCCATACTTCTTGCCTTTTTCATAGCTTCCTATAAAGAAATAGGATCAAATGCCTTTATCCAACCTCTCAGTGGTTCGGATAGGCCCTCAATGAAAAGAACTATCAATCTACGCTCTGAAATGTTTGGCACCATGACTGCCAACCGCTGAAATTCACCAATGAAATACTCCAAGTTGCCTGTTTGTTTTAGCTGTGCTAAGTCCCGGAAGTAAACCTCTGGATCTTTCTTGTCAAATCTTTCAACCAACCTATCCACGAAGTCCTGGTACTCTGTCACCTGATTATGCTTAAGTGTTACCATACCATGGTACCACCAATCATGTGCTACTCCCTCCAAATGCAAAGTGGCGTATTTGATAGCTTCAATCTCTATCATTGGCCTCAGTGCCAAAAATGTGTCAAGCTTATGAATCCAAGCTTGAGCTGTCATCTTACCACTCCCATCAAATGTAGGCATAGTAAGCTTACCTGTAACCCTATTCAGCTCACTATTTTGACCTCTAGGCCTCCTATCCTGTCTGAGTGACCTGTAATGCTCTCTCCTCTGATTAACAAACCTCTCGAATGTCATCCTCTCTTGCACCTGTGGAGTTAATAAATCCCATTCGTCATTCGCAGCCATGAGGATATCTGCGAACATCTCCTCTCCTGGTTGTCCTGTAGGTGCTACCTCAAGCTCATCTCTAATGAAGGTAGGACGTGTAGGCCTGTCTGCTGTCCTGGAATGAGTCCTATGAGCTCTAGGTGACCCCACTGCACTCCTGTTATCCCCTTGCTCCCGATTCTGTCTGTCTTGTGGGTTCATGCGCTCAATCATGGTGGTGAGTGCCTGCAAGGCCTGAGCCATCTGCTGCTGTCCTGTAGCCATTGCTCTGAAAAATTCCCTTGTTTCTTGCTCCTCATTCCTATCGCCTCTAGGTGGGCTACCCCCTTGCCTGTCACCCATGGTGCCCGGCTGCCTGTCAAATTCTTGTTCCCTGTCAAACAAAGCTCGCCTGCGAGTGTAATATCTATGAAAGCCAACCTCAGGCGGCTGCATGTGATTGCTAAACCCTTAGGATGGCAGGATTTAGCTCTGATACCAATGTAAGAACCCAACTTGGCTCTCGTCTGCTGACTATTTCTTTTGAATGCAGTAGATTTGAATTTGTTTTGGTTTTTGAATGTTTATGGATTTTTTTTGTGTTTTTTTGGTAATAATGAGCAATGATACAATACTGAAATAAACTCCTATGCTTAAAATAATACTGAAACAATAATATTACTACTGGAATTAATTTACGAGACTATCAAGGGAATGTTTGTTCTGTTTTATGGCCAATATGCCTGAAAAACAAATTCATTACAATGTAAGATAAAAACCTGATTTTTGCTGTCCCAGTAGATGAAAAATCTGCAAACTGCAAATTTTAATTTAAAAAAAAAAAATTTACTGTTCACGCGGTACTGTAGAAGTCCGTACGGCGGCACTGTAGCAGCCCGTACGGCGGTACTGTAGCAATCCGTACCGTACTTGTTAATCACCAAAATTTCTTCAATAAATCTGCAATAATTTCTCATGAATTTATTCTTCAATTCTGCGCAATTAGATGCAAATAAGACCTCTGAACGAAGTCTTCCTGAAACCAAATATCACTGAATATTTCATCAGCTCAGATGGTGAACATTGAAGCAACTACGTCCTCCAATGGTGGCTGAAAACCCTACTCTCCAGAGCAAAACCCTTTCAATTTCACAAATGCCAAAATAAAAAATAGCAATCCTCCCCTTCTTTCCAAACTCAACGCTATATATCCTTTTTGCAAATCGTACCCTAATCCTCTTAATTACAATTTTGCTTGTAGTTTCATTTAATTTCACTTTGGATGTCAAAACGATTTTAATCATTAAATGGGCATTTAATTTTAATATTTCAATAGTCTGGCTCAGATAATTTAATTAAAAACATGGCCCCGTCTAATGATGAGTTGACCCTTAAGTTAAGTGATTATAATATAAAGTCACTTTATAACTTTATTATTAAATCACTTAATAATAAATGCTAAGTTATTCAAACTTGTCTAACTCCATGAATATTTTGAATTTAGCTATGCCGTTTGAACTGGAGCTCACCAGTTGACCACCCATCTGACCGTGATGTCTGCTAAAAATTGCAGGGGTCCATCTCCAACTGCTAAAAATAGCCTGGCCAAGCCAAACTCAAAGCAAAACTCATCATAAACAAACTCTGGCAACCAAGAAGTGTACTCTGCTCTGTCCCCAGAAGATCTCCACGCCAAGGTGACCCTCTATCCAATCCTACTAGCCTACGAGGGTCTTTGATTGGCTAATCACAAGCTAGAGTGATGTCTCTAGCTAGAAGGGGACATCACAACATTGCCCTGCTCGGAGTTGAGGAATAACTCATCAAAATCAAACTTGCTTTCTTCATATAGATACCACTCACAAGGAGATATGACAATCATGCACGCCTCATGCCCCACCAAAGGATAAACTCTGTATTCAACCAACTGTAGAGATTGCTCCTGTAAGGGATCATTCCTAGAGTTCGCATCTCGATGAAGTTCATCAACCACTGTTGGCTTGACAAAATTCATACAAACATCTTCATCCTTGCAGTTGTCATGAAAGTTTAAGTGTTCTCCACTTGAAGGGACAATTGTTGTCTCTGGCTTGTCCATATCCTCTTGTCATTGGGGTGAACATGCGAACTTGTCTTCATCTTTCTTTGATTCTGATTGAGTCACTAATTCAGGATCCAACTCCTCTTTTCTTTTCATAACATAGTACCTATCAAAGGATTTGGTAGCTTTCATCTCCTCGGGTTCACTTGAGTATTCATCAAAGATTCTGATAACCTCCTCATGCACAGGTATACTTTTTCCTATCAGAACTAGATATTCTTGAAATGTCAGAAGATTCTTCCTCTTTTGATATTTGTTATGCCACTTGGTGATTTTATTGGCAGCAATTTCATTATCCTTTTCTTCCATTTTTGTAGTCATCCCAAGCATTCCACAGGCTGGCAGGATTTTGGCTTTGATACCACTGTAATGTACCCAACCGGACGATACCCAAATTTTCACCACACATCACGTACCACTGTGATGTACTGGCGCTCTCTTACGGCACAGTAGCAGAGGGAAGTATACCTGAGGGCAAAGTACCCGAGGGCAATTACCGAGGGAAGTACCCGAGGGAAGACTCGAGGGCAAAGTACCCGAAGGAAGTATACCCGAGCGCAAAGTACTCGAGGGCAATTACCGAGGGAAGTACTCGAGGGAAATACCCGAGGGCAAAATATCCGAGGGAAGTATACCCAAGGGAAAAGTACACAGTACCCAAGGGGAGTACCTGAGGGCAATTATTGAGGGAAGTACCCGAGGGCAAATACCTAAGGGAAGTATACCCAATGGCAAAGTACCTGAGGGAAGTACCTGAGGGCAATTATCGAGGGAAGTACCCAAGAAAAGCACTCGAGGGCAAAGTACCTTCGACACCTTTAGCCATCAATCAACGACACTCTGCACCCTTCGACTCTGGATGTAAAGTTCCACTCGTACAGAAAAGCAGGCCACACACTTCCAAATACTCCGTACAACAATGTTACTTCTATTGAAGGATCCAATCGTCAATAATTCCTCCATCGATAAGATTATTGTAGATACAGGAATGAATTATCAACACAGAGTATACACCAACAACATTGAATGGCCAAGAACCAAATATTTGTAATTATATTTCCACACGGTAGGGAGAGATCCGACAATGAAGTACAAAGTGAAATATCATAAATGATATCTCTAACGGCAGACTAGGGTGGTTGCTAACCACCGAAACTACGATTACAAAATAGGGAGGATCTTGCACCTCCGAAACTACAACAGTGCCAAACTCCAACTGGAATTCACAGAGACAAACAAAATATAAAATTCACCATCCCAAGCATTCCACAGGCTGGTAGGATTTTGGCTCTAATACCACTGTAATGTACCCAACTATACGGTACCCAAATTTCCACCACGTCACGTACCACTGTGATGTACCGGCGCTCTCTTACAACATAGTACCCGAGGACAAAGTACCCAAGGGCAAAGTACTCGAGGGCAATTACCGAGGGAAGTACCCGAGGGAAATACCCAAGGGCAAACTACCCAAGGGGAGTACCTAAGGGCAATTATCGAGGGAAGCACACGAGAGCAAATACCCAAGGGAAGCACTCGAGGGCAAAGTACCTTCGACACCTTTGGCCCTCAATCAACGACACCCAACACCCTTCGGCTCCGGATGTAAAGTTCCACTCGTACAAAAAAGTAGGCCACACACTTCCAAATACTCTGTACAACAATGTTACTTCCACTAAAGGATCCAATTGTCGATAATTCCTCCATCGATAAGATTATTATAGATACAGGAATGAATTATCAACACAGAGTATACACCAACAACATTGAATGGCCAAGAACCAGATATTTGTAATTATATTTCCACACGGTAGGGATAGATCCGACAATGAAGTACAGAGTGAAATATCAGAAATGACATCTCCAACGACAAACTAGGGTGGCTGCTAACCACTAAAACTGTAATGGCCCCACTCCCTGAATAACTTATCAGGAAAGGAAATTCACCTCACAATCATCTCCACAGGTGAATTCTAGTGTTTGGCAATGGTCTACTTGTGAAAGGGAATCTTATACTTAGTTATTTTTATGAGTTTGGTAAGTTAATAAAGTAACTTTATAATTTAAAGTTATAAAAGTAACTTTATAATTTAAAGTTATAACGTCTTTCATGTATCTTGCCTAAAGAAGGCAATTGCACAGCACGCAGTGACATCTTCAGTGTTACCTCCTTTGGATGAGGAAGGTAAACTGGTTATGGTTCCAGTTGAGATCCTGGATAGGCGTGAGAGGACATTGAGGAATCGGGTGATCAGAGAGTACTTGATTAGGTGGAAGGATTTACCTATTGAGGATGCTACATGGGCAGGTGAGGCTATCTTGCAACATCCATCTCTTCAATTGCTTGAGGACAAGCAATTCCGGGAAGGGAGGACTGTAATGTCCCCACTCCCTGAGTAACTTATTAGGAAAGGAAATTCACCTGACACTCATCTCCACAAGTGAATTCTAGTGTTTGGGGATGGTCTACTTGCCAAAGGGAATCTTATACTTAGTCATTTTTATGAGTTTGGTAAGTTAATAAAGTAACTTTATAATTTAAAGTTATAAAAGTAACTTTTTCTAAAAATGGAAAAAAGTTAAGTTATAAGTTATTTAAAATAAATAACTTTATATTACTCCCTTGGCACATTTTCCTAAGTGAATTATATTGAAACAAAGGCCCACTTTAATATTTAATGGACCCCTCATGTTGTACGTACCCTTGGAGGAATTAAAGATTCCATTGGGATCTCAAAAGATGCTATGAGGGTTCAAATTAGGGCAATTGGGAGACATAAGGACTTGTACGTGGAATTCTTTGGCATTATGTTTTTGGAGATTTTTATTATTTTGCTCTGCAATTTGCTGCCATAACAGGTACAGCAGGTTTGGAGACCAAATTGTAGACGAAATCCTTCAATTTTGGACAGGTTGGACGAAACCCTAGCTATTTCTATCAAGTCAGCACTCAAGGAAACCTTCAAATCAGGTCTAGAGGACCATTTTCAGAGGGTTTGTGTGATCTTTCTACAATTTCAGAGGTTGAGGCTCAGATCTGAGCGGTTTATTGGCACTTTCCAGCAGATAGGAAACATTTTTGGACAGCCGTATCTCTCCCTAGGGCAGCCGTACCATCCTTAGCTGCTTGGAGATTCAAATAAATAATTGGGAGGGTTATTGAAGCAGTAATTGTTGGTCAAATCATCGTCAGGGCATAGCTAAGATAATTTGGCAATCAATTTGGACAAATCTCAGCACATTTGGAAGCAATCAGCAAATTATGAGTGATTTGGAAGCAATTTGGATTAAGTCTCCTGGCAAGTTTTTGGAATAAGCTTCAGATCTCCTGTTTGATCATCAAGTTGTTTTAGATAATTATTACTAAGGTGAATAAACCTCATTGGAGGAGTTGAATTGCATTGGAAGCCACTATTTTGCAAATTGTCAATAAAACCCTTATTCCAGGATAGGCATGGGATCACCTAGTATGCAACTTTGTTCTCTCTGGATAATAAAGCTTCCAAAATTTGTTTCTGTAGTTGTTAAAAGTTTTCAGAATATTCAATTCTATTTCAATTAATTCTTTCATTGCATTTCTTGCATACATCTCCATACAAGGCATTAAAAAACACAAAAAAATTAGAAACAATTCAAAAACAAAACAAAATCCAATCATCCTCATCGCTGGTCAAAGATTAAGATTTGAAACTATCAGCAAATTCAGATCAGACTTTAGTTGGGGATCTTTCAGTGGTATCAGAGCGATGATCCTGCCAGCCTGGGGGTCATCAGAGTAATTCTATGCAGCAGGGTAGATTTGGTACCTACAGATATTACACACGCAAGAGACCTAGAGTGGATTTAAATTTTGTCACAGAACCACCCATTGAGACTAATATGGGTGATATACCTGAAGAACAGAGGAGCCCACCCAAACAGGAGAGATAGATTCCACTCAATCCTGATGAGATTATGAGGAGTTTGGCTGAAGCACAGCCAAGAATTGTTGAAGCAATCAACAGGTTACAGGACACACTTGACAGAATAGATTTAGGAAATAATAGGGGAAGGCACAGGAGCCATAGCAGGACAGTATCTGCTGCAGGAAGTAGGGGCAGAAGTAGAATTCCATCTTCCTTGAGTAATGCATCCATCTCACCACGGAGGGACAGGACCCATACTAGGACAGCGGATAGGCCTATGCTTCCACGGTTCACTCCTAGAGATGTACCACCATTGGCTGATCCTCGGAATGGAATCACCTTCCAGGACAGAGTTATGGCTGTCAGCGATGAGTGGGCACGCCTACCAGCACATGTTAGAGATGCATTCCCGTTGCATCAATATTGTATGCAACGCCGTGATTCCATGAGGGGTCCGAATGATAGG
Organism: Cryptomeria japonica; assembly: GCF_030272615.1. Lineage (NCBI taxonomy): Eukaryota > Viridiplantae > Streptophyta > Pinopsida > Cupressales > Cupressaceae > Cryptomeria > Cryptomeria japonica. The sequence goes on along the minus strand of NC_081406.1, from coordinate 530,414,782 downwards.
GGTCCCAGGCAGCAGTGGAATAATGATTTGAAGAAGGCTACAGATAAGCTGATTTTATCCACCTTTGATGGCAGCGGTTCTACTAGTGCACGAGCGTGGGTTCACAAGCTAGATATATACCTCTCCTTGAAACCCACGGCTGAAAACGAGGCCATTCAGATTGCTGTCCTACATTTGGAGGGTGTCGCATATGACTGGTGGCACCATGGATTGGTCACACAGAATCACGCTCTCATTCATTCATACGCAGAATTCACAGAGAGGCTGATTTCCAGATTCGACAGGAAAGATGTGGAACTTTATTACAGGGATTTAGCTCTCCTGAAACAGTCAGTCCATGTGGATACATATATTAATGAATTTCAGCGTATAGCAGTGATGGTACCAGAGGTGCCTGTTAGGAGGGTAGTTATGCTTTTCATAGAGGGACTTCATGAGAGATATCATGGTTTGATCAAGGCTTTGAAGCCTAAGACTTTACAGGAGGCTATTCAGCTCACGTTAGACTTGGACACCACTCCTCCATCCTCCACTTCTCAGCAAAACAAAAACTTTCCAAGGAACTCCAAACCCTTCCAGAAGCCTTTCAATCCACAAAAGGGTAACACATCTTCTCCTAGGATTGATCAAGAGACTAGAAATGAATTAAGGAGAAAAAAATTGAGTTTTACTTGTAAGGAACCTTGGGAACCGGGTCACAGATGCCTTGGCAAAGGCAAAGCTCATCTCATTGAAGTGAGCTCAGATGTGGAGGATGAGCACATACAGAACACTGATGATGAGGGCGAGCATATTGAGTCTCCCGAGATTGAGCTTGACTCTACGGATGCACAGGTTACGGCCAATGTTACCATGGCCACTCTTTCCAGTTATCCTAAGTTCCACGCTTTCAGATTGAAGGGAACTATTCAGGGGCAGCGTGTAGTGTGTTTAGTAGATACTGGAGCGACCCATAACTTTATTGATCAACATATGGTAGAGAGACGTGGTTTACAAACAAAGGAATTTTCAGGATTTGATGTGAAGGTTGCAGATGGTGTAGTGTTGGGATGTACCAGGAGGATTCCTCAGCTCAGTATCCAGATGGGGGACTACACTTTGACAGATGACTTTTATGTTTTACCCTTAGAGGATTATGATACAGTTATAGGTATGCAATGGTTACAGGGAATTGGCAGATATGTCATTGATCACCGCAGAATGCAGCTGGAGTTCTTAGCTAATGGTAAGAAGAGAATACTAAGGGCATTATCGGATGGAGGCCCTAAGGAGGTTTCCTCTTGCATGATGGAGACTATTATCAGGCACAAAGATATCCTTTGGGCTACACAGTGCTTTGTTTCATATAAAGCACATTCATCTCAAGATGGCAATTCATATCACATTGATATACAACAGATTTTAGATAAACACGGGGTGGTATTTGGTGATATACCACCTAGAGTACCACCGGATAGAGGCTTTGAACATGTGATAGAATTAGAGGATGTAGCAAAACTAGTCATGACCACTCCTTGCTGCCATCCTAAGGCCTACAGAGAGATTGAGAAGACCATCAGGGAGCTTCTGGACATGGGATTCATTAGACCGAGTTCTAGTCCCTTTGCTTCACCAGTTGTACTGGTGAAGAAGAAAGATGGGACACTACGCATGTGTATTGACTACCATGCACTTAATAAGAAAACCACTAAGAATCGGTATCCGATTCCACGCATAGATGAGTTGTTAGATGAGCTTCATGGCTCAGTTTATTTTTCGAAGATTGATCTTCGATCAGGGTATCACCAGATTAAGGTGTGGGAGTCTGATATTCACAAAACAGCCTTCAGATGCCATTATGGTCATTATGAGTTCTTAGTGATGCCTTTCGGTCTCACTAACGCCCTTGCTACATTTCAGTCGTGTATGAACCACATATTTAATAAGCATCTGTGTAAGTTTGTATTGGTATTCTTTGATGATATATTGATTTGCAGCATATCATGGGAGGAACATCTGAGGCACTTAGATGAGGTGTTGAGCATTATGGAATCTCAGTCCTTGTATGCTAAGATGTCCAAATGTGAATTTGGGCTCACTGAGATTTTATACTTGGGTCATGTGATAGGAGTTGAGGGAGTCAAAGTCCATCAAGAAAAGATCCAAGCTATTATTGATTGGCCATCTCCCAGGAATATTTCAGAGTTGCGTGGTTTCCTTGGTTTATGTGCTTATTACAGGAGGTTTGTAAGGGGTTATTCTCAGCTTGCAGCAACTTTGATAGATCTCACTCGGAAAGGGGCTTTCAGATGGACTCAGGAAGCACAGGAGGTATTTGATAGACTTAAACAGGTGATGAGCACGTGTCCTATGTTGGCACTACCTGATTTCACCCAACCTTTTGTGCTTGAATGTGATGTTTCAAGAGAAGGTGTGGGTGCAGTACTTATGCAAAATCATCATCCTATTGTGTATGAGAGTAGAAAACTGAAAGACAATGAGAAATTATACTCTACCTATGATAAAGAAATGTTGGCTATTATGCATGCTCTTTCAAAATTCAGACAGTACTTAGTGGGCAGGAAATTCATTGTTAGAACTGATCATAACAGCCTTAAGTAATTTTTAGGACAAAAAGATCTTAATGAGAGGCAGCAAAAATGGGTCAGTAAGATCCAAGCATATGATTTTGACATTGAATATGTCAAGGGGAAAAATAATGTAGATGTTGCTGCGCTATCTAGAAAGCCATCCATTGCTGCCCTTTGTTCTTTGAGTGAGATTCCAGCTGATTGGAAATCTCAACTTTTAGTAGAGTATTCCAAAAATCAGCATGCATGTGAAATTATGGATGGGATCATCCAGGATGACAGGTACACAATTGTAGATGATGTGATTTACTACAAGGGAAGAATTTATTTAGTTCCGGAATACAAACTGAATTATCAGATTTTACATGCTTTTCATGACACTCCTGTAGCGGGACATCAGGGGTATGGTGAGACTTAAAGGCAGATTAGAGAGAGGTTCTCTTGGAAAGGTCTCAAAGATGACGTTTTACAGCATGTAATGGAATGCATTACTTGCCAAAAAAATAAAATTGAAAATACACATCCTGCTGGTTTTCTGCAACCATTACCCATTCCGGAGCAAAAATGGACCGGAATTTCAATGGATTTTATCACGGGTCTTCCCAAGGTGCAAGGTAAAGATTGCATATATGTAGTAGTGGACAGATTGACAAAATATGCTCATTTCTTTCCCATATCAACAACTTATATGGCTTCACAGGTTGCTGATTTGTTTTTCAGAGAATTTTTTAGGCTCCATGGTCTTCCAAAGACCATTGTCAGTGACCGTGACAGCTGGTTCATGAGTTCTTTTTGGCAAGAGTTGTTTCGACTTACTGGCACCGAGTTGACACCTAGCACCAACTATCACCCTCAAATTGATGGACAGACTGAGATTATGAACAAGTGGCTTGAGGGGTATTTACGTAACTATGTGTCAACACAACAGCGTTCATGGGTTCGTTGGTTATATCTAGGAGAGTTTTGCTACAACACGACACATCATATGTCTATTGATATGACTCCTTTTCATGCACTATATGGTTACGATGCTATGACATTCATGGATTTGGCACTTGGTGATAATAGAGCACCATTGGCACAGGATTGGCTTCAAGAGAGCCAAGACATACTTAAGGCACTTAAGGAGAACATCGAGCGAGCCCAGAATCAATAGAAGTTATATGCTAATTGCCATAGCATTGAGATCATTTGAGGTTGGAGACTTGGTGTTCTTGCGCCTCCAACCTTACCGGCAGAGTTCTATGAAGATGAATGGGGCAGAGAAGCTCAAGCCTCGATTCTATGGTCCATACCGTGTTTTGAGGAGAGTTGGGGAAGTGGCGTATGAGATTGAGCTCCCACCAGAGAGCAGGATTCATAACGTCTTTCATGTATCTTGCCTAAAGAAGGCAATTGCACAGCACGCAGTGACATCTTCAGTGTTACCTCCTTTGGATGAGGAAGGTAAACTGGTTATGGTTCCAGTTGAGATCCTGGATAGGCGTGAGAGGACATTGAGGAGTCGGGTGATCAGAGAGTACTTGATTAGGTGGAAGGATTTACCTATGGTGGATGCTACATGGGAAGGTGAAGCTATCTTGCAACATCCATCTCTTCAATTTCTTGAGGACAAGCAATTCCGGGAAGGGCAGACTGTAATGTCCCCACTCCCTGAGTAACTTATCAGGAAAGGAAATTCACCTGACACTCATCTCCACAGGAGAATTCTAGTGTTTGGGGATGGTCTACTTGCCAAAGGGAATCTTATAAGTAGTCATTTTTATGAGTTTGGTAAGTTAATAAGTAACTTTATAATTTAAAGTTATAAAAGTAACTTTTTCTAAAAATAGAAAAAAGTTAAGTTATAAGTTATTTAAAATAAATAAATAACTTTATATTACTCCCTTGGCACACTTTCCTAAGTGAATTATATTTTAAAAAGTGGCCCACTTTAATATTTAATGGACCCCTCATGTTGTACGTACCCTTGGAGGAATTAAAGATTCCATTGGGATCTCAAAAGATGCTATGAGGGTTCAAATTAGGGCAATTGGGAGACATAAGGACTTGTACGTGGAATTCTTTGGCACTATGTTTTTGGAGATTTTTATTATTTTGCTCTGCAATTTGCTGCCATAGCAGGTACAGCAGGTTTGGAGACCAAATTGTAGACGAAATCCTTCAATTTTGGGCAGGTTGGACGAAACCCCAGCTATTTCTATCAAGTCAGCACTCAAGGAAACCTTCAAATCAGGTCTAGAGGACCATTTTCAGAGGGTTTGTGTGATCTTTCTGCAATTTCAGAGGTTGAGGCTCAGATCTGGGCGGTTTATTGGCACTTTCCAGCAGATAGGAAACATTTTTGGACAGCCGTATCTATCCCTAGGGCAGCCATACCATCCTTAGCTTCCTGGAGATTCAAATAAATAATTGGGAGGTTTTTTGAAGCAGTAATTGTTGGTAAAATCATCATCAGGGCATAGCTAAGATAATTTGGCAATCAATTTGGACAAATCTCAGCACATTTGGAAGCAATCAGCAAATAATGAGGGATTTGGAAGCAATTTGGATGAAGTCTCCTGGCAAGTTTTTGGAATAAGCTTAAGATCTCTTGTCTAATCATCAAGTTGTTTTAGATAATTATTACTAAGGTGAATAAACCTCATTGGACGAGTTGAATTGCATTGGAAGCCATTATTTTGCAAATTGTCAATAAAACCCTTATTCCAGGATAGGCGTGGGATCACCTGGTATGCAACTTTGTTCTCTCTGGATAATAAAGCTTCCAAAATTTGTTTCTATAGTTGTTGTAAAAGTTTTCAGAATATTCAATTCTATTTCAGTCAATTCTTTCATTGCATTTCTTGCATACATCTCCATACAAGGCATTAAAAAACACAAAAAAATTAGAAACAATTCAAAAACAAAACAAAATCCAATCATCCTCATCGCTGGTCAAAGATTAAGATTTGAAACTATCAGCAAATTCAGATCAGACTTTAGTTGGGGATCTTTCAAAAACTGTGATTACAGAATAGGGAGGGTCTTGCACCTCCGAAACTGCAACAATGCCAAACTCCAACTGGAATTCGCAAATACAAAGAAAACATCAAATTCACCATGCCATATAACTATGCCAAACTCGGCCTTATAAAGAGCTCCGGGAAGTTTCCCGAAGGGTTACAAGCAGGCCGACAATAGTTTATTATTTTATTAATTTGGGCCCCTTTATTTAATAATTATATTAATTAATTAAATAAGTCCTTATGATATCATTTAAAATTTAGGACCACTTAATTAATTAACTTAATTAAGTCACTTGATTAAAATTGGGGACATTACACCTTTGCTCCTCCTTGGGAACAAATACGTCTTCCATTGCTCTCTTCTAGGAGCGAATACGTCTTCCTTTGCTCTCTCATGAGAGCGAATTTGCTTCCAAAGCCTCCCTTATTGATGATTTGAAAAATCTACACACTAGGAGAGCAAAACTACAAGATTTAAGTTGATGAAAAGAGGAGAATTGATGAAACCTAGCTAAGTGGTGAATTCGAAGGTTGCTTCCATTGCTCCCTGATTGGAGCGAAATTTGCTTCCATTGCTCCTCCTTAGGAGCGAATTTGACTTCTATTGCCCCATCCTAGGAGCGAAGTCATCCTCAAGGCATTTGGTGAATGAGATTTAATGACTTTTGCACATGATGACCAGAACTTAAGGTTTGAGTTGGTGGATTGGAGAAAGTGGATGAAATTTTGGCTAAGTATGAAATAATTTCCATTGCTCCCATTTAGGAGCGAAATATGCTTCCATTGCTCCTCAAGTGGAGCGAAATCACCTTCCTTTGCTCCTTCATGAGAGCGAAAACCCCCCTAGGCAATTTTAATGATGATTTAGAGCATTTCAAGACACAAGAGGGTGAATTGATAACCAAGTAGGCTGAAATTAATGTCACTTCCTTTGATCCTTCTTAGGAGCGATCTCCCCTATAGATGCGCCTATCAAACCTGCAACACATAAAATAGGAGATTATGTCAAATTGAGAGTATGTAAAGGTTATATATCATGTGTGTTTGATACCCATTTGTTTGTTTTGCAGGAGCTAAAGAAAGAAATCAAAGGGACCAGGTTGGAGGAAGATCGGAACAAGTATCCCAAGGAGGAAATTTCAACATCAAGGTTAAGATATAAGGAAGAGGTCTTCAAGAGGAAAAATACATCGGCAAATACAAGGGCATCAAGGAAGGTGACTACACAAGAAATATTCACTTATACAAGAACATGATCCATACACCCAGGGATGTGGATGAAAGAATCAACGGCATGAAGGAAATTGCAAAGAAAGAATTTCAAAGGAGTGAAGAAGCAGTTATGACATCAAGGGTTCGTTCCAAGACAATATCAAGATTAAAAACTAAGAACATCTACACCTTGCACCTTCATGGCTTTCAGCATTGAGATATTCAAGAAGATAGTTTTAAAAGAGTTAATCAAAGTTAGAAGATTAGCTCAAACAGCATGATACGATTTGGAAACACGCCTCCATCATCACCACATTGAGCAAGTGACTAATGTTGAGTATCAAGGGATATTGCTTGTGATGAGATATGAGGTCTGCAAGTGCAGATTGAGGTGGCATCCTAGTCACTACTCCACCAATCAAAGGGAGGTCCTACATTAGCATGTCTTGATTCAATTAACCTGACTCATCCATGAGGGCACAAAATCCAATGTACCTACCCCCACTTTCTATTGGTTCACATTTTGCATTGAACCCAAATGTAATCTTCTCATTGGCCAGAGGGAGATGTCTTAACAAACCCTAAGTAGGGTTTTCTATCTTGTAATCTTGGTTGTTGATTATGGACCAATCCTGGTCACTCATTGTAATGAGCTCTCTATATAAAGCTCAAGCTCTTCATTTGTAAAGGTTAATAGATGGTTAAGGGTCAATAGTGAATAGAGTAGCAGCGAATAGATAGTAGCTAGAGTAGAGCAAGAGGAGAAGGCAAAAATTGTTGCCAAAGTTGTAAATAAACTTCCTTTTCATTGAAGTTATGGTGGAATGTGTTGTTTCTTTACAAAGTGCATGGTTTCTTGTTGGATCTTCATGTTAACTAATGATAATTAGATGGATGAAAGGAGTTGTGAATGATTAATGATGAAATTCGTTTGTCCACACCACTAGCCTCTTGTTGATTGTAAGGGTGCCTTGCATGGTCAACTGGAATTATATGAGCTTAACTTCAATTGCTACTTGCCTCATGGATATGCATCATCTTGATGGTGTTTATACTGTTGGTAGTGATTTGAACATAATTTTGCCCTCCTTAGAAGATCGCACTAGCTTTGTGGAGTTGTTCTTTGATGGCGAAGCAGAGCTTAGTTGAATTTCACTCAATCATTCATTGTCTCTTGCATTCTTAGGATTAGTTTAAACTCCCTAAACCCTATGCCTTTTACTTCTTTTTTTTATTCTCCAAGCAAGTAGATAGAATCTAAGTTCCAGCAATTCAAGCATTCATGCATAATGTAAGACCCCTTAAAGAGACAGCAATCACAATGACTAATTGTGCTTATCCACACGTCGTGACCCAACATTGAGGAACCTTGGAGTCATCTCAAGTGATCCTTGTGTGAATCTTCAGCATTTGAGAGGCTTTGATCAAGAGAGGATAAGATACTTTTGGGTATTTTATTCTATTAGATTGTGTCTAAAAAAAAATCAACAGTATAGAATATAGACAAGTAGGATCTCTTCATTGATCGAATTCCCTCCTTGACTAGTCAAACAGAGAATGAGATGCTCATCCAAGCTATCTCAAAAAAAATTTAGGTTGCTCTCTTTGGAATGGCTACGGATAAGGCCCTTGGACTAGATTATCCAAATGTTTTTTTCCAAAGATTTTGGGATCTTTAGGGAAATGAGCTCACAAAATTTGTCGTTGAATCTAAGGATTCTAGATCCATTTTGAAATCCCTCAATTCCACTCTTTTGAACCTCATTCACAAGAAGAAGGATGCAATCAAGATTGATGACTTTAGACCAACTGCCCCATGCAATACTATCTACAAAATCATCTACAAAGTTATAGCCAACAAATTAAAAATTTCTCTATTTTGCTATTATTTTAAAGAATCAAGGGAGTATTGTTCAAGGGAAACAAATCAATGATGATATTGTCACAATGCATGAGTTGATTTGTTGCTTGCAAGCCCACAAGAGGAAAAGAATGCTTCTCAAATTGAATATCTCTAAATCCCATGGAAATTAACTAGAACGTTATGGATTAGAGTGTTAGTGAAGTTCAAGTTTAGCAATTGGAGAACTTGGGTTAAAAATTGCTACTCTTTGGCTAGATTCATGGTTATGGTCAATGACTCAACAAAATTCTTCTTCGATTCTCAAGGCTTAAGGCAAGGTGATTGGAATCTCCCTATATTTTTATTATTATGGTGGAATCCGTAATGTCCCCTTCTCAGCAGTAACTAGTCCAGTTGATCATTAGCCTATCCTGGAGACCCGTAGGCTAGTCGGGAGCAGAAATTAGGGTTTCCTACCTCTAGGGGGATGTTTCGGGATTTTTGGTGGCTTGCATGTTGGAGTTTGTCAGTTTTGGTTCTAGATTCTTTTTGGGTTTTCAAAAAGCTTCGCAATAATGGTACATGCATAGCAAGCAGCAAAGTTTGGCAAACTTACTATTTTTAGTAAGTGGAAGCAAGGACAGCTTATTTCTCTGGGTTTTCTAGGTTTTTAGAGAGCTTCACGACGGTGTAGCATGCAAATGAATCTGAAGACTTTTCCGAACTTACTATTTTTAGTAAGTTGCAACAGCTGCTCAGAATGTGGTTAAAATCATTGTGGAACACTTACTATTTTTAGCGGTATGCTATTTTTAGTAAGTGTTATTTTTAGCAGGGGTTCAATAGGTCAGTTCAAATGGCTATTTCCGACAAGTCGGTTTGAGCAGTTTGTCTTCCAGCATTTTTGGAGCTATTTTATCAAGTCAGAGCTTATGTTGGGCGAATTCATGGTTGAGGGAAAATATTTTACAAGTGAATTATTTATAAGGCATGATGAACGCCTTAGAAGAAATATGCTAATTATATGAAATAATTCACTTTATTACCTTGGACGCCAAAAACACACTTTATGAATATTTTATAAAGTATATTTGCTACCTTAAGGGGATCGATTTGGTGAATAAAGTAATTTTTTTTTACTAAGCTAAATTGGCGTCTCCCTTTGAAGAAATTACATGACTTTAATTAGAGTCAAATATTATTTTTGCTTGGGCGTCCAAATTGGAGGTAATTTCATTTCATTTCATGGCAATTTGGAAGGAGTTGAATTGAATTTGGAGCTTCAAAAAGTTATAATAAGAGTGTTGGGCTCTTGTTTTTGGTATCCATGTTTATTTGCAACGAAGTGCTATCGAAATTCCGATTTATTGCTTCGAGGAATGCATACCTCCTAGCTAGTTCTTGGCTTCTTGCTTGAAAGATACCAACTAGTTGAGATTGTGAGACTGTTCTTTACATTGAAGAATAGATGGATTTCATTGATGTAATAACATTTGATGTTTTTTGATGTGTTTTTGGAGTGTCTATGAGTTTTCAAGTTGCAGGTCGGTTATGGAGCTGAAGTGGTTTTTTCATCATAAGTCCAAGGGTGAATTTTTGTGGCTTCTGGGTATTCTCTCTATATTTTCCTAAGGCCTGGGCGATCCTTTCTACCAATTTTCAGAGTTTAATTTGGAGTTGTGAATTTAATATAGTAAATCGCCTTCTTCCCAGGTCGTACCATGTCTGGGGTTGTCTTGGAATGTGTGCATTAATATTTTGAGAAGGTTTGCAACTATTTGTGGGCCTTGGCTAGGATGCCTCCTTCCTAGAATTCATTTGCATTCAGTTCCGAATCTTTCCATTGAGTTTTAGTGGAATTGTGAGCATTTTAGTGTGATTTGATGTTGCTGGTCTGTGTTTTTCAGTTTGCTGGAAAAGTATATCAGATTTAGAATTTTTGAAGTGTGGGGTTGTTTTTGGGTAGTTAGCCTCTTGTAGCTTGTGAAGTGAATTGAACATCATTTGCAGCTTTGGACAGCGATATCTCTTGATCTGAAAATCCATGTTATGTATTGTAAAGTTGATTAGTAGTACTAACAGCTATCTTGTTTCTGAAATGTTTCACAATACCCGCTGAATAAGGGGAAGAAGTTGGCTTGGCCGCCTATCTTATTTCATTGTACTCCTGTCCTCCCGTTGAATAAGCGGTTGAGTGGATAGTTATTGTTATTTCCAGTCCTCCTGCTGAATAAGTGGTTGAGTGATTGTTTGTTTACTTCAGTCATTTTGGATTTGTAATTGGCTGGTTACACTGCCAAGTAGTTGTTAAATTCCAATTTTCTCTATCCCGCTGAAAAGTGGAAGTGGCTGGTCCAACCACCAATTTGTATTGCTCTCTACATTTTATCATGCTAACGCTAATGGGTGAATGTATTGTGTGTAAAAATTGGAAAAAAATTGAGGGGGACATTTCAGAATCATTAATTAAATATATTGGATCTCTAAAGATAGCAGTTCTTAAACAATTCTTGTGGCTTGTTCCATAGGTAAAGAGTTTACTCATCAACAATTTGTGGATGACACTATGCTCTTTGCTACTTCTATTAGGGAATGTAGAGTTGTTGCGGTTTTGTCTAGTAGTTATGAACATGCTTTAGGTCAAAAGGTTAATAGAGATAAATCTAATATTTCCCACTTTAATATCAACAATTTGGAGAATGATTTTCTGTATATATGTTCATCTTTAGGAGAGGATGCTTTTCAAATACCTACCTAAGTTTCCCTATGTTTTTAGGGAGAAACAAGGAGCAAATTTGGTTTCCTATCTTTGAAATAATGAATCAAATTCTAGATGGTTGGAATGAGCGATGGCTTTCCTCTACAATTAGGGTTGTGCTCCTAAAAATGATATTCCAAGTTATTCCTATATATGAATTCTTCCTTATGATTGTGTAATGTCCCCTTCAGTTATAACTTATGAAATAGGAAAATTTAACTCATGAGTTGCAAGAGACTTCTTTCCTCAATTTCACTATTAAAACTTATAAATGAGGAATAATAAAATGCAAGAATGATTTGTTGTACAATGATTTCTACCTATACTATGATGATATGAAATCAATATCAATGCTATATATATATATATATATATATCAAGATATGCGAGCATGTGTGTATGTATATGTATATGCACTAGGTGCAATGCAATCAGTGGATTAACTCTGCTCTTCCTAATATATTCGATGATCTTTATTGTCTCATTGAATTTACTATGGCTGATAGGGATGTAATGTTCTTTCCTGGTACGCCAATATGAGCTTGCAATGTTCTTATTGATACTCATGTTGTGTCTGATCTTGATCCTTAACTTATGCAATTACTTTCCAAATATTGCTTAGGATGATATGATGGTCTGCTATTCCTTATATGTCTTTATGAATATGCAGAGTATTGTGACCTTTTTCACACATCACCCCATTGCAAATGGGGACACTCCCTTTTTCTTGCTTTCTAGGGTTTTGTTAGAGCCTTGTGACCTTCCTGCATCAATATTGTCAAGTTTGTCAGTTTTGAGCGACCTAAGTTTTGAACATTATGAGTCAGTGTGTGCAAGCCATGGTTAGAACAGAGTCTAGACGTCGTCATTGTGTCTAGAAAGCCCAAAGGATGAAGATCGCAATTGATTTGAGCTAACATGGACAACTTTCTATTTTTGGAAAGTTTTGTTATTTTGCTTTTTCCTATTTTTTAGGAAGTTTTGTTTTTGGCATTTTGAGCACGATCCCTGAAATGGCTATTTTTAGAAAGTTTTTTCTATTTTTTAGGGAACCTTGCTTTTTCTATTTTTAGAAAGTGGATCTAGGGTTTGCACTGGTTGCACTGAAATGCACTAAAATGATCGACAAATTCCTCCTAAAATCCAAGTTTTGACCCAAAAAGCCAATTTCCTAAATTTTAGGGATCCAAAGGAATTCAATGGATGAATGATGAGTGGTTTTCAAATTTCAAACAAATCCGGTAAAAATTGCACAAGTTATGGAAATTTCAAGTTTTGATCATGTGGTTCTGAAATTCATGAAGTCTGCCCTTGTCTTGGTTCCTCAAGTTGTCAAAGTCCGCCTTGGAAGTCATGAAAATGGGTCACGAAATCAATGAAGTCCGCCTTGGAGTTGAGCCATGAAGTTTCTCAAATCCGCCCAGAGGTGTGGAGGTAGCATGAGAAAGGTTCCTAAAACATGATAAAGTCCGCCCTAGAGAGAGGGTATAAAGTTAGGCAATCAGTCAAGTCCGCATTGGAGGTGGTAAATGGTTCCTAAAGTTTGTAAAGTCCGCCTTGGGAAAGGTGAGGTGGGTCATGATATTGACGAAGTCCGCCCTACCAAATGTTACAAGTGCAAGGTGATGTCAAAGTCCGCCCTTGTCTTGGTTCCTAAAGTTTGTAAAGTCTACCTTCTTGGTGCACAATGTCAAGCAACCTCGCCCTTTCATAAGACATGGTGCAAGGAAGTAAAGAACTCCGCCCAAGGATGAGGGAATCAACAAATGTTTGAAGAGCATGGAGTTTACCAAGTCCGCCCTCCATAGTTCCTGAAGATGTTCAAGTCCCCCTTGAAGGAGAAGGTTGTGTGTCGTGAAGTTTATGAAGTCCGCCCTATGGATAAGGTGATGTCAAAGTCCACCCTCAAGCAATGAGCCATGAAATCAATGAAGTCCGCCCTTGATTAATATGAAAGGTGCACAAACATTAGGAAGTCCGCCCTAGCAAGGAGAATCAATGCAATAAAGTCCGCCTCACGTGAAAACTCGCTAAGTCTGAAATGAAGGAATATTCCGAGGAGATGTCATCAAGATTGGATTCCCAAGTTCGGGCTATGACATATTTGGAAAGTTTTTAAAAAGAGAATATTGCAAATTTGGTTCATTTATGAACTGAAAACTGAATTAGAAAATTGCATTGGAAAGATAAGATGAGGATTTCGAACTTGATAGTGATGACAAAGCAACTAGGGATCAAAATGGAAACTTTCTTTGCAAGCTCGATAGACTGAATGTCCAAGTTCGATGTATGAAGGATAAATTAGAAACAAATTTTGAAGATCCTCTATGTTTCTAAATGAAGAATTCGAACTCCAATACAAATGCCTTTCATTCTCTCATTTCATCATATGAAGTTCGAACTTTAAGAACAAGTTGAGAGGCATTTTGAGAGAAGTTTTGTGCATGTTGAGAGTATTTCTGCAGGTTAAAGTAATCTCAAGAAGGATTTCAAGCATAAGTCTCAGATTTTCAGCCATTTTTCACAAGTTGCACACAGATTTTGGAGGGACTTTGATTGTTTGGAAGACAAATTTATTAATTTTCTGAGATTAACATCTGATTCTCATCTTCCAAGCAGCTTCTTTTCTCGTTCTTCTTCTTTATTCGAAGGTGAAAATTAGTTTTGAAGGCAGGGTATTGGGTTTTGAACCCAGGTTTTTCCTCAAAGTTTAAAGAGAAAGAATAAATTTAACAGATTTCCCTTTCTTTCTTTCTCATTTTCTGCCTTTAAACAAGTTAGAATAAATTTCAAGGAGTTGAACGAACTTAATTTTTCCAAATTCTGATTTTGAAGATAAAATCAGACTTTCAACTCCTTAAGTCTGATGATTTTTAAAGGGAATTTCTTAAAATTTTGAGAATATCAAAGTATTTGAAAATCCAATTTTCAAGGCTAAGTGTTGATAAGAGAGTAAACCATAAATTACTTAGCCTCCAAACTCTGAAATTGCACCTAAAATGCAGACTATAACTTAAGTTTATTATTTGTGTTCTTGTGCAGATTTGGATGACCTTCGAAGCAGAGACATCATGCAAGATGAAGTTATTAGTGGACAAAGATTCCCCTCCAGAATCGAAGATGAATTCTAAATGGAAGCAGGTTGGTGACACAAACTTGGGTCACATCAATCTCCGAGAATTTAAGAAGAGAATGTATGGCACGGATGCTCAACTACCTACCGCAATTGCGCGAAGGATGATGAACAATGGAATCATACAAGTTGTTGGTTTCCTTCTAGCGATGCAGTGTGCTGAGTTAGTGGCAGAATGCTCCAAACATTACAACCCAGCAAACAGAGAAATAGTAGCCCCTGATAGCAGAATCCTAGCAAACATCGGAGAAGAGGCGATCAGAGAAGCATTCTGTATCCTCGAATACCACAAAACTGTTTACATAACCAGGGATGAGCCGACACAATTGTACAAGGATCACATAGAGGAATATGAAGCTAACATCAACCATCAATGGTTGGAAAAGCCAAGGAAAGGAAGTTCTAAAATACCCAAACTCCTTGTACGGGCATACTTCAAGGAAGATTATGGAGACCTCATCGTCCTATTGAACAGAGTTATGGGAAGCCAACAGGGTGCTCCTTTTGAACCATGGATGTACTACTTTATCCATGAGGTCATTGTTGGAGTGAATGTGATCAACTGGGCAAGGATTATTAGTGATAACCTTGATGATCAATTGAGAAATTTGGAAAAGAATAGGACTTTCTACATGAGTTCCTACTTGTTCTATTCTTTGGCCTGAACATATAGGTACGGAGGTATTCTATGTAGAGGCGCTGTCGGGAACAAACAAAACCAGTTTCCTGTTTATGACTGCTATCCCCAACTGCATTTAGAAGAAAAGTTCCACTTAAAGAGAATTAATAATGCATTCGTGATGCATACACTAGAACCCTACAAGGGGGTACCCATCAGTGACTCTCTCAAGAGTCGATGGACTTCATTAGTAGATTTGGATATTGGTTTATCCAGTACCCCAGGTTCACTTATCTAAGGATTCAGGGATTCTCAAGACAGCCATACAAATTGCCTATGTTTCCCACGAACAGGATGGTACTACTCGAGGTAGTACGGCAGTTAGAAAAATTTATGAGTGTCAAGAGAAAGAAACAGAAGACAGGAGCGTCTTCGCTTACTATTGGGAATGGGTTAGAAACATGTCCTTCATCCCAAGCTGCTACATTTGATGATAAGGAGATCCAGTGGTATCCATTTTTCCAATACTAGGCTACGAATCATTTTGACCCTTTTCATAAAATGGGGAAAATAAATGAAGCAAAATTCGAGCATAGGCCAGACTTAGAAGATTATTGGGCCAATGTTGTTGACACCTTCGACATAAGGAGGAGGTTGTGGTCTAGAATTCCACTAAATTTGATCAGAGTTTCTGAAGTATTCCAGGTAGCAGACCAGCTTGAAGAGGACAGTGAGTATGATCAACCGCACTATGTCGTCTGGAAAAATGGGCCCCTTGGCCCCATTGATTGGTCAGAAGTTGAGAGGTCTAACCTTCTAGACCTTATGAGGCCAATAATTGAATATTCCAAATGGTGGGCAGCTCAAAAGACAAAGGAACTTAAGGCAAAGAATGTTACTTTCACATATGATCTTATGGGAACAAATGAATCTATGTCCTCGAATCATGGTGTAACGTCAAGCGGCCACAGGAACCTCGAAAGTGTGGGATCGAGGAAAAGAAAAGATCCCACTGCAAATTCATTGAGGGAAAAAGGAAGGAAGGTCACTGGAGAGGTAGATGTAGGTGGACCATAGCATACAAGAGAAGGTCACTCGACCATAAGTGCTTCCTCTACCACGCCGCTGAGAGTGATAATTGATGAGCAAGAGCAAGATGTTGAGACAGAAGAACAAGAAATGACACTTCCTTCTCCTATCATTACGGAGATCACGGAGGAACTAGTTCAGTTCCCATTTCAAGATCCAGGGCAAGAACACAAAGTGATTGAAGTTATCGAAGTTGAGAACTTGGAGCAGCCAAGAGAATTCTTGGATGGCATAGTCACTGGACCGAAGTGTTGAATTTTAATATCTCAGATTAACAGTAAAACAGAAAACAGAATTAAGGTGTTGATTATGTTAAATCAGATTATTAGATTTGATGACTTAAACCCAGCAAGAACGATCATCCGATCTGATTATGTATTGTATCCAAATTGTAACTGTACAACACAACTTTTAGAGCTTGATGATGATGTCTAGCTTTGTACACCAACTTGCCTAGATCAGCCAGCAATCTGAAGCATTTGATTCGTCAAGGATGAAGGGTTTCGTGCTTGCAGCCCATTTGGATTCATGCCTTTCAATATCAATGAGTCTTTTATAGGTTCGCATTAGTCTGACATGTAAGTCTGATTGAATCAGCCTTGCTCAGATCTACACCAGGTCTGTCCTCCCTTTAATTCGCTTTCTTGACTGAAGCATGCACTAAAGGATTCGCTCTGAATCTGCTATTTTCGCATCACGTATCTGATATAGGTTGCATGATATTTTGCACCAATCTTCTGATCTTTATCACACCAAGCATCTGATAGCATTCGCACTAATAATCAATTATAATTCGCAAGTAGCAGAGGGCAGAATTCAGACTAGTATTGCAGAGGTATTTCCGCCTTGTGGTTGAAGTGTATGTCAAATGACATTAGGTGCGCTGTATTTATAGGAGGTCGGTGCCTTATTGGGTCGGCCCAATAAGGCACCTTTTGGTGCCAATAACAAATTTGATTTTCCATTATAAAGTCGGCTTAGTAAAGAACCTTTTCCGTCATATAACTAAGCCTTGAAAAAGGCTAAGGTAAGGTGCGCTATCAAAGGAGAAAAGTGCCCAGCCCTATATTATTTTAGCTCATTATTTTTCGAGCTAAGTTACAAAATAAACAACACTCCCTCTTAACTAGGGAGAAAAATAATTACATAACCAGATTTTCATGTCATGGAAATTTATAATTGTTATGATTAGGGTCCATCCCTAAGTGATGCATTCATTGTGCAATCTGTAATCTGAACTCAGCCAGCACTCCTTAGAGAGGATCACAACAAGTAGCCAGTAACCATAAGTAATAAGTAAGCAAATCACATAATGGTAACTCATCATGGATCCTTTTATAATATTCATCTTGCCTTGCCTGTAGAGGATGAATCCAGAACCTTATCATGTACACCGGCAAGACATGAATACAAACACAAGTATATATATGCACATCATGGACTCTTTCCATGATATCTATCACGCATATACACCATTCATTGCCTGCTAAGAATGATGAAGAACTTCCATTTCAATCTTCTCTCAGAGAAGATTGCAGCACCAACTTTATTTGCACACAAGTATTCTCCTTAATCTTCTCCCACAGAAGAATGCATTACCTTTACCTCAATCTTCTCCCAGAGAAGAATGTAACATCAGAAAATCATAATCTTTCATCTTGCTTACAAGCATAGAATGAAGTTACATAAACCATAGTCCTCCATTTTGCACACAAGCAAAGAATGAATAAACATAATCTTCTACCTAGTGCACTTTCCATCCAGCACACAAACATAGGATGAAATTCCATGTAGCACACAAGCATAGAGTGGATCTAGCACCTCTTTCATCCACACACAAGCATAGGATGAGATTCCTTCTAACACACAAGCATAGAGTGGATCCACCTTACATTGCCCGCAGAGGGTGAAGAGGATCTTTTCTACCATCTTACATTGCCCGTAGAGGATGGTAACAATTACTCTTCTCCCTGAGAAGATTACACTACCACCTTACATTACCTGTAGAGGGTGGTTGATGAAACACAATGCATCACTGAGGTTGAGACTCCTTCTCAATCAAGGCGGTGTTCTCCACAGCTTCAAAAGACTTGGTGAGAACATTTGCAACACAAGATTATCCTGCCATAAGACATTGAATTTTCAGGTATCTCTATACGACTCTGATAATAAATAATTATAAGAAACCATTCAACAAGAATTTGAAAAACCACACAATTTCCTTGATACAGTTCATGATCCAATGAATTCAGCTTCAGCAGTACTCAGTGTGACTGAGGACTGTTTGTTGTAGTCCTAAGAGATCATAGGGTATCCAAGTTACAACAAGAGATTGAAGGGTATCCAAGTTACAACAAGAGATTGAAGTGACTTTCCTTATCTGAGACACTTCAGAATCTGAGTTAGCCTTCTGAGGTGATTACAGTCTTCTGCTCACAATCATTTGAGATTTTCAAAATGCAACAAGATATGCTTGGCAGCAACAACATGCTTCAATCTTGATCATGAATTAGCTAAGGCATCCACCAATCAGCTGCTTGTCTTCAGATGGATCTGCAAAATCAGACTTTGCTACAGGCATCCTCAATCTTTATGTTAGTTTTCATAAAGGTTTACAATCCATTATTCCAAAAAAAAAAGTATACTTGACTTGGAATAATTTGGTTAGATCCTTGACATATTTCTAATCCTAGAAGACAATAAATTTAGATCCTTGCGCTAATTATTCCTTATATTCCAATGATGAGAATAGAGTTAAATCATCACATCAAAAACCAAAATACTTTAAAAAAAAGGAAGTTAGAACTTTACAAAACCCTAGACTTAACAAATGATTGTCAAATCTTTTAATACCAAGTCTTTATTGAAGATAGGACTCCCTCTTAATCCTTAATCAAATAAGAATCAATAAAGGAACCAGAAATCATATAAAACTGAAGATGCTACTTGCTTTTCTCTTACTTTCACCTTCTGCAAGGTGAATTTTCAGAAAACCTTCATCTTTAACCCCGAGAGGCTGAGATACAAACTAGTTCCCATCCGAATAACCATGCCTGAAAGGATCCTTATATACTTATAAAAAAAACAGGCGTGAGATTCAAGCAAGCAAAATACATAAGCCAAATCATCTTTCAAACTGAACAACTGAAATTGAGATTTCTTAGAAACCCAATCACAAGATATAGTATGACTACATACATATGATTGATAAATATCAAGTAGAACAGAATCTTCATACTTTGCTGAACAAGATCCTAATTATATTCAACTTTGGTGGAAGTAGAAGAAATTAACGAGTAAAATGCTTCCCTCAGCCTGAAGAGATCTCAATGCTAATCACAGAAGGAGACCACTGACTTGTTCATCTTTCACTCTTCCTACATATGCTATTTACAACAATACATTCTAACTTCTACTATGTAGGAAAGAGCATCATCATAACCAATTAACTGAAAGCAAACTGTCATGCAGTTATTTTAACAAATAACTGACACATAATAAAACTGCATTTGTCACAGCCTTTAATGACATGAGCTCGAATGCAATAGGGATGATATAAGGATGGTAACTCGGGATAACACAGGCACAAACTTGTTTGCAGACCTACAAGGATAAACACCTGTCACAGGGAACCCCAGAACATGATTGGCCCAACACGGGTTAATTCAAAGAGAATATCATTTTCCTTTCACACAACCCAACAGGGGTTTTACAAAACTAAGTAAGCACAAACCCATAAGAAGCAAATATTGATAATGAAACCCTTATTATTACAACTTGACAAAGAAACCCCATATAAACAAATTGACAAAGTTATTCAACAGGAATACTTAACCTTCAATTATCATAAAGTCTCTCATCGCAAAGTTAATAAAGAATTAAGAAAAATACACCTGTTGATGTTTAGATAACACTGACACTGGAACCGAAAGCTTCCCCAAAAGAAACTATCTTTGCAGTCTATCTTCAAAAGCCATAATTCGCAATCTCCTCTTGATGTGTCTTAGCACAGTCAGCTAGGGTTTGAAAATTGGTGGGAATACAACTGATTTTGTTAGCAATACAAAATAGTAGTTGCATGTCTAGTAGCAAAATAAATCTACCATACCATCAAAGATTCAATCATTATTAAAATTGGATCGGATCACATCAAGGGTTAAGAATCATGAAATATGTACCAATCTAGGGTTTAGACCAATTCTGAAAATCAACAACTCTGAAGGTCTGAATAAGGTAATAACTCCACAGTATACACTTTGCATTCCAGAGATTTGAAAATCTGAAAGGAGAAATATCAGTTACTTCCTTCTTTGGTTCTTCACTCGAATCTCCACAATCTTTAATGAATTAAAGAATGACTCCTTGATGAGGACCCGATGATGCCCTCTAACTTCACCCCTGTCATTATCTTAATAAAAGACGAACAGCAACCTGAAGGTAAGAGCTTACTGAAATCTGAGGGTTAGTATAACCTTAGCTCTGATACCATGTTGAATTTAATATCTCAGATTAACAGTAAAACAAAAAACAGAATTAAGGTGTTGATTTTGTTAAATCAGATTATTAGATTTGAGGACTTAAACCAAGAAATCAATAAAGTAAATGCACAAGAAGACTCAACACGAATTACCCTGGGAAAACCTCCACATCTGGAGAAAAAACCCAGCAAGAACAATCATCCGATCTGATTATGTATTGTATCCAAATTGTAACTGTACAACACTTAGCTTTTGGAGCTTGATGATGATGTCTAGGTCTGTACACCAACTTGCCTAGATCAGCCAGCAATCTGAAGCATTTGATTCGTCAAGGATGAAGGGTTTCATGCTTGCAGCCCATTTGGATTCATGCCTTTCAACATCAATGAGTCTTTTATAGGTTCGCATTAGTCTGACATGTATTTGCACCAGTCATCAATCTGGGAATGCATGTAAGTCTGATTGAATCAGCCTTGCTCAGATCTGCACCAGGTTTGTCCTCCTTTTAATTCGCTTCTTGACTGAAGCATGCACCAAAGGATTCGCTCTGAATCTGCTATTTTTGCATCAGGTATCTGATATAGGTTGCACGATATTTTGCACCAATCTTCTGATCTTTATCACACCAAGCATCTGATAGCATTCGCACTAATAATCAATTATAATTCGCAAGTAGCAGAGGGCAGAATTCAGAATAGTATTGCAGAGGTATTTTCGCCTTGTGGTTGAAGTGTATGTCAAATGACATTAGGTGCGCTGTATTTATAGGAGGTTGGTGCCTTATTGGGTCAGCCCAATAAGGCACCTTTTGGCGCCAATAACAAATTTGATTTTCCATTATAAAGTCGGCTTAGTAAAGAACCTTTTCCGTCATATAACTAAGCCTTGAAAAAGGCTAAGGTAAGGTGCGCTATCAAAGGAGAAAAGTGCCCATCCCTGTATTATTTTAGCTCATTATTTTTCGAGCTAAGTTACAAAATAAACAACACGAAGGAGGTAGAAGATAATTTTGATGAGAGTGGCGTGGAGCAGTCAACCATTCCTGATTGGTTGAGAGAAAGAATTAAAGCCAAAGTTCCTGAAGAGGTTCACCATATAGATAATACAACTGAACTTTTGGCTGAGTTAGATAAATCCAGCAAGATGAAGCCAGCCAAGAGATTCTCCTTGATCCAGAGAGATAGTGCAGGATCCAGGACAGTTCGGGTGGCAGTACCTAAGGCAGGGAAAACTCAGGATAACATCACTCCTAAGGATTATGAAATCACTACTATGAATTTGGGTAAGCCTACTCAGGCCCAAGAGATCCAAGATTTTGATGATTCTTGCAACGCTATCAAGACAAGACTAGCTAAGGAAAAGGAAAATAGAAAGAAGGTGGAAGATGAAAATGAGCAATGGAAGAGATATGTTCAACATTTGACAAAACCTATAGATCAGGAGGAGGTACCTATTGCTCCGCCCATACCTCTTCCACAAGAATCATTAAAGGATTATGAGGACATGAAGATAACTTTCAGAGAAGCTAAGGAATGGACAGTTGATGCCTCAGAACGTGATGACATACTTATTGAGAACCTGATATCAGCGCATGACTCCACATCTTCCTTATTGAGCAGAATTCAAGACATGGTTGAAGCTTGGGAAGATGTTGAGGATATTCAAAGAGGAATCATTCCATATCTAAAAGCAATCAGAGGACTTTCTCAGCAAGATCTTATAGACAGAAAAGGCATCCAGCCCGATGACCTATATGATTTCCATACTTAGTACTTTGCCTTGGTTACAAGGGTTGAATATTTGAGAAAATCCAAGGCTAAATGTTCAGAAATTGAAAAGACCATCAGAGATATTCAAGACAAGGTCAACTTTGTGGTAGCTGGGATATTCAAGACAGGATGAGGTGCGAGAAAAGCATTTGCATGCAGAGAATTTAAGGAACAAAGTTCAAAGAAACTTCTTCAAAGTTTCAGGGCCAATTCTCAGGGAGAATCTCTCCAGAGTTTCGAGCTTCATATGCATAGATGAAAATTTCTTGACACAAGCAACTGGCTGGGAAGACACTCTTGCCACTTGTACTGATGATGTGGATATGGTCGACTTCCAAATTAGCAACTTGCCAAGTGTCACCATAGAGGAGGTGCAACTTCTTGTGTCCAAGTACATCGAATCTACAAAGACGGAAACTGGACACTCACCTCTGTGAGAATAGAAGTTGCGCCACTTGTCTCCTTGTTCATTTTAACTATTAGAGTTTGGAGAAACCCTAATTAGGGTTTTGAAATTTTAATCTGAGCCCTTGATCATTGTTCGATCTCGGTCGTTCATAATTTTTAAACTTCTATATAAGGTTGCCTCCTCTCATTTGGAGAGGGTGAGGTTTTTGAAATATTGTTGCATGAAGGTCATTTTTCAGATAATATATTACATGTGTGCTTTCTCTTAAGGCTTTGTAATCCCTATTGTTTGAGTGATTAAGCAAGGTTTTCAATTTCTTCCACCAAATAGTTTAGATTTTATTTCATGTATGTTAAATGAATGAAAGATCTGATAAGTATTGGTTTATGGTGTATCTTCAATCATACTTTTGGTGAATGGATGATTTTCATTCACTATGCAAAGTTAGTCTGAGCTTTCCTGTGTGCATGCTTAAACTTCCAATCATAAGCACATTCCTTGAAGATTGCATCCACTTTGTGTAGTTGTCCTAAGTGAAGCGAAGCAAAGTGTGGTTATTGAGTTCACCGAATCAATACCGTCTCTGGAATTCATAGGATTAGAGTAGAATTCTCAACCCTTATCTCTTTTACCTTTTTAGAAGTCTAAAACCCCGAAAAATCCCAAAAGACGGAGAGAGAGCTTTAATTGACAAATCTATCTAAATCCCAATGTTGTTGACAATTCATTCCAGCGTAAGTCCCTTTGTGTATTACCAGCAAATCACAACGCCCATTGAGCTTATCCACACGTCAAGACCTGACTAAAGAAACCTTGGAATCGACATATGATCTTCTAGAAATCTTAGCATACGCGGTGATATTTCAAGAGAGGATAAATTATCTTTGGGTACTTTATTCTAATGTTTGGTAGATGATAAAACAGACACCAACACAGAGGTATATGATGATATCACTTACTGTGATATGTTGCTGTCCCTGATCTGAAATTATACGCTTGCAACAATAACTAATGGTACTGTTTCTGATATGATTGTATAAGCTTGCAACAATGGTGGTTCTCTCTCTGATTTAGATCTTGTTCTATATGCAACTGATTATTGACACTTGGTCAAATGCTCAACTAGAGTAATCCAATAAGGATGAGAATAAGAAATAAAACTGATTTGATGATTTGGAGGGGGAGTCCGGTCTTCATCTTATATGTTGGGAAAGGTTGCATTTCAAGAGATATGTCCTTTCTTAATCATGTTTCCTCATACTAGATCACACCTCTTCATAACATAAATTCTTAATGCACTTGCACCCCTTTCTCTAATTAATTGCAGTTAACTTAATCATTCTTAATCGCACCATTTCCTTAATTAATGTTAATCGCTGTCAACTTACTTGCAACTATTCTCTTAATCATATCTTGATGCTTAATGATTATTTGTCAACCTTTGTTTGGTCTCTATCATTAATTTCACATGTTCCCCTTAGTTGCTGTTGTCCAATTATGGTGTGTAATCACAGATCTGCACAACATACCATGATTAATGGCTATTAGTTATCTTGAGACTAATCGTCATTCAGTTGTCTCTATACTTAATCATAATCATCCTTATTAATCCTTCTCGTGCATTGATAATATGTCTTGATTTGATTGATCCAAACAAGGCATAGTGTCTTATCAATCACTTGTATTTTTGTTTGGTCTTCATGTATGAATGAATGAATGATTTTTACTGACGTCCACGAGACTGATCAGTCTATGGGACCAAGAACAGGTTTTCGTATATGATCACTAGATAGATGCTATGAAGTGATCTCCTTATGTGATTGGTATGTCACTGATACATGTTGCCTTCATGGTGAAGAGGGATTTATAAAAGAGATCTTCCTCACTGCTTGTGTATCCTTAGTATTCTGATTACTGCTTCAGTATAGATCATACTTGGTGTGTTGCATGCTCATTAAGCCTTTCTCCCTTGATCGATGGATAACATATCGACTTGCTTGTCTTCATTACACCTTGACCTATTGTGCTTCTTTAGGAAAATCGTGAAGTCTTATGGAATAAGAAAATTTCCCACAATGCTTCTATGTTATAATTGATATAAATATGTAACTAACTATTAGTACTATGTACAAATTGTTATCTTCTAACTCCTACCTAATTGAAGATGCTAATCAAGGCTGCCACCCTTGATCACATAATTGTTTATTGTTGATTAACTTTCTAGTTTAAAGATGGGGACATCACAGATTGCCCCAAGAAGAATCATTTCCAAAGGTACCTCTTTCATGTAGAACTTCCTTTGGACGGGCACCAGAGATCAATTTAAATATCACTTCGTCTCGTAGAGTCATCTTTGTAAAGGTAAGAATAGAGGTACTCTTAGCCTCAAGGACAATAATATCTTCAACCAAGCTTTTGTAGGTAGGTTAGCTTAGAGACTCATTTCTAGCAAAGAAGAGCTTTCTATATCAATATTCTCAAAGACAAATATCAATCAAGTGCAACCCTTTTTGCTTCTTTTGTATGGATGATTTTCCTAAAAGATCGGTTATTTGGGAAGCAATGAAAGAGAACAAGAATTTGGTTAGCTATTTTGGCTTTAGCATTGTTCAGAAGGGCTAAAGTACTTCCTTTTGGTATGATAAGTGGATCTTGGATAAAACCTCAAAGAATTCCAAGATATTCACCTTCTAATGAATATCCTTAAGAATTCTTGGGGCCCTGACTATTGGGAGGAGGAAAGGGAGGAGAAAGATATTTCTAGAAAATGGAGATCTATTCCTAAATTGATGGATATTCTTGAAGTTTGTAGGATACATCTTGTAGATTTTCTTCAAAGATTTAGGCCTTTTTGGAAGAAAGATAACAGTCTTTTCAGTTAGAGTTAGGAAGGGAGGAGGTTCAACTTTGTCAAGAATGGATACTGTAAGCTTCTTCCCCCTAGGAATCCACCTTTTGTTTGGGATAACATTTGGCATTCAAAGGCTTGGCCAAATTTTTTTTTTCTTTGGCTGATCTGCCATTCGCAAATCCTCACTTGGGACAATCTCCAAAGAAGGGGCCTTTTTGGTCCTAGTTGATGTTCTCTCTACAGCTCATGAGGAACTCTGCTCTCACATAACTCTACAATGTGATTTTGTGAAGGGTATTTGGAATAGATTTCTAAACAAGTTTAATCTTGAGTGGGTGTTCCAAACCCCCTTATAGATAGTTTGGAAGCTTGGAGAAGCCTAATGGCTCTTAATTTCCTTAAAGATTTAAGGGGAATGGCTCCAAGCTTCATACTCTTGAAAGTGGAACGGAATAAACAAATTTTTAATTCCAAGGAGAAGACATAAGAAAAAATTTAGGAGATCACAGAGGCATGCTCTAGAATCATGATTTCACTTAACATCTCTAAGTCAAAAGAAGGTAATCCCTATGAGATTTCTAGTTTGACGAGTTGGCCTAAAATTAGGAATTTTTTGACTGCTCTTTTCCCAAAGTTTGGAAAAAGAATGTGGTGACCATTGATGTTCTCTAACAATTAAGTAGGTCAAATTGAACTTTGAATGGACTTCCAAGAAGAATTTAGGATTGTCTGGACTAGTGCTCTCAACAGATATCAAGAGGGTATGGCAGTGACACTAGGTACTCACTTTATGGGTATTGATTTGAATAATATAGTTGAAACCAAATGTCTTACTTTGGGCCTTAGGTTGGGGATTCAGTTGGAAGCTCTAAATCTTATCATTGAAAGTGATTCTAAACTATTATCAATCATCTGCATGATGGAAAAATCACTCATTTTCAGATACAAAATTTTCTCAAGGAAGCAAAAAGATTAATGGATCAATTTGATGCTGTCTAATTAAAGCCTGTGAGGCATGAAGGCAATGAAGCTGCTCATTGGTTGGCTACTCCGAGTTTCTAGGAATGATATCACTACTTTGTGTTTGTTGGGAATGCCTTTGGACCAAATGCAACTATTTTCTCCTTTTTGGGGTTATTATTAATGATGACACAAAATCTGATAATATTCTTCGAAGTGGATCAGTTGGCTTTTTTAGGCTTAATAGCAATTGTTATTTAATGGATGTTTGTTATCTACCATTGTTTTGTTGGATAAGGTGGGATGAGGATGGCATCTCTATATATGCTTTCAGACAGCCCTTCACTCACCATTGTGTGAATTGCTTTCTCCTTCTCACTGCGGTGGAGTGGTGTTCTTAAAGTTACTATGGCAACTATCTGGTTGTATAGTTCAATTTTGTTCTTTTGCTGGGCCCTTCTGCTAGTGATGGGTAGCCATATATGGACATGCCTCCCTCGGGCCATACCTGTTTGCTCATGGGGCTCTTCTTGTGTTGTGCCATTACATTCCCTTTCAAGAAGTCTGCATGAAGGCATTGAAGTCTAGCAGATATCTACAGGTGATTTTGATCCTTTCAATATCCTTCCGCATAATGAGGTCACAAGTAATGCTGATATTCCTTCCAGTTTTACTGTTCATATCACTAGAAATGAGGAGATTAAGTCAAATTCTACTCTCCATACAAACTTTCGCAATCAGTTGAAAAGGGTGAATGTGGTGGCTATGGAAACTACCTAACAGTCTACATCCAAAGGAAAGCCTAAGGAAATTTTGGAGGACCTTATTCCTTCTAAAGCCCGTTGCCTAATTGGTTCTTCTCGTGATAATACTCACAACAAAAATTTTGGGTTTAGTAGCCTGCAACTTGGCTTGCTGGCCGATATTTGCCTTCCTTTACAAAATTTCTTGGCTATTGGAAAAATTATGTCCAAGAAACCTGGATTGAGAGCATGAACCTTTAAGATTTAACTTCTGCTATCAAAGACCTAACGGAAAACTATTATTGATAATTAACCCTTTATGATGAGAATGGAAGGTGATCGTAGAAGAAGAATCATGGATGACCAAGCAGACATGTTGAATGCTATCAATGCTGGCATGAGGAATCTAAAAGGACATCCATCATAACTTGAGATCTCTTGTGTAGGATAGGAGGAACTTAGTTCACCAGTTGCACATATGGCTTTACCATGAAGGTAATGGCCAGAAAAATACTGAGTCTAATTCTCATGTGAAGCCCGATAATCTTGACCCTTAGGCTCTTTTGCTTTATGTAATTCTATTTTGGCTTTCAGCCCTGTTTTTCTTTGAATAAAAAGTTAATAAAATTTATAGAATGATTGTACAGTCTGAGTTGGCCTAGTGGTGGAGAACTTGTGCTCTTGAAAGAGAGGTCACAAGTTCAAATCCCATAGGGGGTAGGGTATGTACATCTTATCAGCTTCGGCCTATTACTGATCAAAAAAAAAAATTTACCTAATGAACTGCATTCTGTCAAGATTTATGAACTGTATTGTGCATGTTTATAAGTACTGCTGTAAAAACCGTATTTCAATTATCTTTGTTCTTACAAAATACATTTTACTTGATATAATTTTTTGTAACTAGAAACACTGTCTTAACTGACTCTTAATCTTTTTAGTAGTCAACTTAAGTAATTAAATAATATGAAAAATAAAATAGAATGCACAGGTTAGGTCGTTTACATAGACCTTATCTGTGCAAAACTACTATAAGTTTATATACTTTAAAGCACCTTTTAAAATGGAGCAACCCAATAAAGCATTAATCTTGAAAGGCCAGAAAATGGCAAAAAGCACAGATTTTCCTCAACTTTAGCCTGACTTGACTCAAGACTCATCAAGGATAACCACAACCTCTAAAGAATTACTTATCAAAACCAATGCATAATAACGTTGGATAAGATCACTTTTATGTTAACGTAACCATCAGCGAAAAGTAGAATTAAATTGTTGGAATTGACTTTCAGAAAGTCAAGTCGGCTAGGTAATGTAAGAGGAGAATCATTTTAAGCCATTAAATAGCAGCCTTTGCCCTTTCAGCCCCTCTACGTTTACCTAATGCCTGCATATAACTTTCACATCATAATTATCATCCTCCTAGTTCAACCTGCGCAGTTTCTATCCTGCTTGATGAGATAGAATTCACATAATATTCATCTACTTCAAAAGGTCAACCTCATAATCTAGAAATCGCAGAAATTTGGCCGGATTAATCATATATATAAACTTTTAACAGAGAAATCAAATTTTCCGACCTCAAGTTGACTATTTCTCAAGCCACAATGACAAATAATATCAAATTCAAGTTTTCATAAACTCGAATATGGTTACAATTTCCTTTTCTATAAATTCAGTCCCTAATTTCTGGCAAACATGAAAAAAAAAATTCTCAATTCAGAAATGTCAGGCAATGCTAATCACCTGAGAATGGGCGGAAAAGCTAACTTTGCTGCGGAGTTGTGAAAGCTTCTTCGTCAACATTTCTTTGCCGGCTGGCGCCTTCTGTAAAATCTGGTTAAATGTTTTTGTTTTCTTTCATAAACTTATCGTGCCAGGCGTATCATTTTGGGTATAAATAAACAAAGAGTGGTTTGATTTTAATTTTATGGAATACGTATACATAAGTATGCACAAGATTCAATTTTTGTTGTGTCTTTCAACTACCTACTCAAAATATCATACATGTTAGGCCATCTATATTGACTCTTTCAAAGGCACCAGCGGAAGATTAGTATTAGTGGAATATATATATTTTTAGTTTTTATAATATATAGGTGGAGGTTTATGGTTTCTGTATTTTATGTCTAAAAGTTATAAAAATATTAGATTGTTTATTTTCTTAATATTTTTTTGGTATAGAAGGATTTTTTTTTTGTATAATTATAAATAACAATTATTTATACAAAGATGTATTTGTTTGATTGTAGTATGTTTTCATTTTGATATAATATCTAATTGTCTTCTTGCATACTTTTGGTCTCTTTCACAATATTAGTGGGACACGTGATGCTCACAAAAAGAGATAGACATGCTTGGGTTTGTATTATGTTTTCTTTTTTTATTGATATCTAATTGTCTTCTTGTAACTTTTAATCTCTTCATGTCCAAATAGTGAGACACATTATCTTCCTACCACTTTTGGTCTCTTTCACATCAAGTCAAGGGGACATAAATTATCTTACTACAACTTTGGGTATTTTTCCCCATTATTAGTGGGAGATAGTTCAATTTGCATTCATTGTAGTTTTTTTCTCTCAAATTATGGTCATTCAAGTGAATTCTTTTGTCTATGTTTTAACTAATCAACATCTCAAAGAAGTTACTAGAACAATTGTTTCTAGAGAGAGCCACTATCACGAAAAAACCCCAAATTTTCATAAAATAAAATGTATAAGTTGAAGATGGTTGGCCTTTTTGGTCTTCCATCAAATAATTTAATACCATTGTATGACTATAATAACATTGATTCACAACTTGAACATTTTTATTTAATAACATATGGTTTTAATCACAAAATTTTTTCATGAAGCATGTTGAACTTGCATTTAGCATACTAACATGGCATTAAACTTGTTAGCATGCAAAATATTGGCAAGTGGTTTTATAATTTTGTTTCATGATCACAACCATTATAAGGTCATTATGATTCATGCCCCATCACTTTCAAAGAATACCCTCTTGGTATTTTCTTACTCGACATTACCTTATTTATTAATGAATTTGATAGCCTTAAAGTATTGGTAGAGATATTGTTTTCTAAATTATAACTCCTGAGGTTTGAGGTTGATAGTGTTTACTACGATTACACATGTCATAGTAAAGGAAGCTAGATGAAACTTCCTACTTAATGTATGAAAATAATATTAAATGGGTTGAATCACATAATTAAATCAAAGAACATCACACATTCAAACATATGCAATACAAAAAATAGAAATAATAACAAAAAAAATTAACCTAGGAAAACACAACAATGAAGGAGCT
This sequence comes from Cryptomeria japonica, assembly GCF_030272615.1. Lineage (NCBI taxonomy): Eukaryota > Viridiplantae > Streptophyta > Pinopsida > Cupressales > Cupressaceae > Cryptomeria > Cryptomeria japonica. The sequence goes on along the minus strand of NC_081406.1, from coordinate 530,384,034 downwards.
TCAATGTATATTTCAAACTCAACAAATAGTTACAATACAAAATCATAGTATATCTTACTCATCTATACACCTGTTCTATTTGGAGATATTTGGGTATCACGACCTCTTCTAAAATCATAGGTCTACAATTTTCATCCCAAGCATCTAATATTTGATCAAGCCCTTGAACCAAAAACCATAAAATGGTTTCACAAAACAATGGAAGAATACAATGGACTAAATATGGTGCCTAGATCCCAATGAAAATTTTTAATGTCTCTTTCATGATGGGTCAACAAAACTAAAATAGTATGTAACTCCCATGTCATAATGTATGGCATACCCATCCACCAAGCAAGGGTGGTCCACTTTTGACTCATTATCTATTTTTCAAATGTGCTTTATGAAGCATCACAACTTATGTTGTCTCAATTTTTTAACTTTCAAAAATAGACAACCCCTACAATTTTTTACTCATTCTATGAGGCACATTTTATGAGGTTTAAAACTCTTATTTGTTAATGTCAAATCGTTAGTGGGTGTGTTTGTCATCTTTGTCCAAGTTTTTCTCAGCCTTTGTTTTTCGTTTTCTTATATTTTTGTTTAAAATTTGGTTTTGAGTCTCTCTCTGCAAGTGGGGACTTTTTATTTAAATTGCAAGTCACTTGTCTTTACTTGTAATCGAGTCTTAGAAACCCGATTACAAGTTAACTTGTTTTTATGTAATGTATTTATGCACTTGCAATCGGGTTCCTAAGACCCACAAGTAAAGTTCACTTTACAAGTAAATAAAGTCACTTGCAAATTACCTTCCCAAACCCAATTCCAAGCTAGTAACTTGGTTTTCTTGACAAATTACTTGTGTTTCGGTTCTTAGAACCCGAAATCCATTTTCTTTAGGTTTTAAAGTATTTTGCAACTTGTATCAAGTGTTTCAAGACCTGATCCATTTTTCCCTCTCATTTGTAACTTGCGTAAGAAGACCCGAGCTTCATTAAAAATGTGGTCTTTTAAGTCCGGCATTGCAAGTATCTTGGTACTCCTCATGTAGTTTGGGCTTTAAGACCCAATTACAAATGAGTTTTGTTGTTCTCTATCTGAGATCAAATCTCTAGACTTGCATTGCAAGTACCTATAATTTTCACTCCACATGTAGGTTAAGTATTAAGACTCAACCTGCATACTCTCATCCCCACGTCTTTCCTTTGCAAGATCAATACTTGCAATCAGGTCTTTAGGACCTGACTACAAAGAGACACACTTTGGTCACTTGCAATCAGATCCTAGAGACTTGATTGCAAGGGATCTCAATGCATATAAGGATAGTAAGCAAAAGCCAATGCTTTCATATGTTGATGACAGTAGTGATGAAAAATGAAACGAATACACTGTCATATGCATAGAGAGGGTCAAAATATCACAAACCATGAAGCAAAGAATAGTGGTCGAGGTATTGTAAAGAGATCAAAATTTTGTGTAGAGCAGATGTGATACATTGATTGATTATTGTTGTAAAACAGATATAAAGTATTGTTATTTAGTCAAGTCCTATCTAAAATCAGGGATGAGAGTCCTAATCTCACCATTGGGAATATTTTCTTTCCTTTAGTAAATGTGGCGATCAATGCCACGATAAGAGAGGACTTGACAAGTTAAGGAGTAATGCAGTAGAGGAATGCATTATGGTAGTAATAAATGTCAAAGTGAAAGACATTGACAAAAAACAATGCTATGTGGTAAAAAGCAATGACTATCATTATCACAGTGGCCAATAAAGAATGTTTATTTTCTTCAAGTTCAGTGGTTGATCTTGAATACTTCGAGTACCACTTAGATAGAGGATGATGTAAATAGAGTCATGTCTCGAACACTTAGATTAGTTTCTGTATGCGGGAAAAGCGGGTCGATAGAACTCAATATGTGAAAATATTCTAAAAGACTAGTCCACACACACACACAGGACTTCTTGGTGCAAGCTATGGAGTCATGAAGTATAACTCAGCTTCCCAAGGTGGGTCCCATGGTTCTCTATCTTACAATGTCCCTCAAACCAATATTTTTGCTCTCAGATCACTGAGCAAAATGGTTTAGGGATGGCAAATGCAAGAACGAGGGATGCTTTGATAGATTTTAGAATGAAATGCATCCTAAGCTAAGCATGATTCTAAAATGCAATGAACTAGATTATGAGATGACAAGGTTAGTATAAATACCATCCTAACATGATATATTTAGTCTATGATTGAGCTAAATGATAAAGAAAGTATTCTAAACATGCATATTTAGACTAATTCCTGGTTAAAAGAGAGGCTAAATGATGAGCATAAAATGAGATATGAAAGCTTGAATGTATTTGAGCATAAGTGTGATACTACAAATTTGGAGGATGATCAAAATGGAGGGATGAGAGCTCTATTTATAGCAAAAACAGGGCAATGGATGGTCAGGATTGAAAGAGTTGATCAAGGGTTGAGTTTGAAAGTTGGGGATCCATGTTTGTAATTGGCACCAATGAAATGGTGACAAGTGTCAACATAGGGTTGAGTTGAGAGAAGGGGTTGGAGGCATTAAATGTCTGAGAAGACCTTATGGTTATCTAGAGATAAGGGTTAAGCTTAAGTTAGGCTTACCCATTGGATTAAGAGTTAATTCAAGGATAAACCCTTGTGCAAATGATTAAGAGATAATCATGGTCAAAGCATTAAAGGCTTGATGAAAACCTTGGGTTGGATGAAGGTTGAGTTAAAAGAAATTCTTTAACCATGTAAGAGGGTTTGAGTTAACCATTAATGGTTATGAAGACCTTGGGGAATTAAGTGGTTGAAGATTTAAAGCCTTTAATGGTTATCAAAGACTTTGAGGATTTGAGAAGTGACTTCCCCTTGCTTAGGGATGTGACAAAGTTTAGAAGATGGGTTAGGCTAATTAGAAGCAATTAGAAGAGTCTAGAAGGGATTAGAAAGGGGTTTAGGAAGGCAAGTGGGAGATGTAGGATTTTGCAAGTGGATGGAGGGATAATAGGATTTAATTGAAATAAAGTTAATTTAATTCAATTTGGTTGCAATTTGGGGAAATTAAATAAATTAGATTTATTCAATTTAGGATAACTATTTAATTAAATTTGAATTTAATTAAAAGTGGATAGGGGGAATTTAATTGAATAAAATGATTTATTCATTAAATGGGTATGGTGAATTTAATTTAAATAAATTGAGTAATTTACTTAATTAAATAGAGGAATGTGGGTATTTTAATTAAATTGGATTTAATTAAATAGAGAAATGAACATAAAATATTCATTTAGGAATATGGTCATTTTTTTACGTCTACAGTTTCAATTATGCATTTGTAATTTCCTTATGACAAATTACATGTAATGCCAAAAATTGTAATTGCAAATAGTCACATTACTTGTATTCTTGTAACTTGTAATTACATGTAAAAACATTACAAGTTGAAAGATAGTAGAACTATAATTTGGAATAAGTCATAGTTAGTTGTCGAATAAATCTTAGTTAGTTGGACTTATCCCACTTTTTGATCTTAGCCCCTCTCCTATATATTGGAGGGTGCTCTATGTAATAAGGATCTTTTTAGCAAGCAAGAAAAAACTCTGCAAAAATTTACAACGATAAAGACTTTGTGTTTTATACAAGTTTGTAAATTTGACTCTTAAGCAATATAAATAAAACACTTGAGTTTTCAAACTCTGTGTTGATACCTTGTTCATATATTCATTGTGTTCTTATGTTATAGTGATAAATTTTTTTGCATATACTTGAGATTCTAGTATGGTTGTTGGAAAGATCTTTAATCTGATTTCTTGTAGACTTTATGTTGCAAATATTGAGGTTTAAATTAGCATAGCTAAGTGTTCGTGATAGGAAGAAGCTGCAAGACTTCGTGCTTGTAATTGTTCTTGTTCATAGCACTTTAGAAGTGCATTATATTGACAGACTTTGAGTTGTTGTATGTTGTACGTTGTTACCATAACAATCATTTTAGAAGGCTGATAGAACAGTAGAAAAGTTGAAGACTTTGGGTTCTTGTTTCTATTTTCTAGTCCCAGGGAAGCGACAGAAGACTTTGTGCTTTTATGGATACTTCACTTCCTATTGTATAAGCACTTTTATAATTTTGAAATTTCCTTAAAAAATTTAATTCGTTACTTTAGTTGTAGTTTCATTTCTGAAATGAGAGAAAAGAATATCATCTTTTCTATAAAAAAATTAAAAAAATAAAAAAATTAAGAGAGAGAGAGAGAGAGAGAGAGAGAGAGAGATGTTTTCTCACTCAAGTTAAATTAGTATTTATAGGTTACATTCAATTTGTAATAGTTAGAAGAAGTAGGAAAGGGGGAGCCTTCCCTTAGAATTAGGAGAGTTTTTAACTCACACACTGTGGTCGAAACCATAATTTTGCACACCTTCTCAGGTGTACAAAATTTTCAACCAACAAATTACACCTCATAAGTTGGTCAAAAAGTCATAGTCCACCTCACAACTCCTTTTTGTATGTATTATTATGCACTTCATATAAACCTACATCTTACAATGTCATAGATGTTCTTACACATCTTATATGGCATTAGATATTTTTTACACACATCATAATATAACAAACATGTGGCATAGAGTACAACCTCAAGTGGGATTATCTTTTTCATGTGAGAGAAAATAAATAATACAATATAAATAATAAATTTGAAAATTAGGATTTGTGGTATGTATGTCGCCTAATCCCATCATTCTCCAACTTGTCATATACCTTGCAAGAGTAAAAGGTAATAGGTCAATACCCATAAAACTATCTACTATGGGATAAAAGATCCATAGACTCATTGTTGCATCTAAACTTCTATGTGTTTGCTAGCTTTGTCAAAGTATTTGTAATATTTACCAAGAAACAACTTTCACTAGTATAACCCTCCCATCCTCTACCACATCATGAACAAAATAATATGTAACATCAATGTTTTTTGTCTATACATGAAAATTGAGGCTCTTTACCATCCTAATGACCCTCTAACTGTCATAGTAAACTCTAATCACTCCTTGACTCAACCAACACTTAACACAATTTCTAAAGCCAAATTACTTATTTTTTATGTGCAATACCCTGATATTTTTATTAAGACATTAACAAATAGAAACTAAATGAATAAATTTTTGCATTACACATGTGCAAGATTTACATGTTGCATTGCATGTTATCACATGCACAAGGTGTCATGATACAACACAATGAAACAAAAAATTCATAAACAATGCTCCAATCAAGGGGGGAAAGCGGGATACTTTACAAAGTGTGGAATAAATCACCACAATGACAATGCAAGAGGATGGATTTTTCTCTAAAATGAAGATTGGACACTAGTTCATGATCTTGTTCTCTTGCAAACACAAGGAGTAGCATGAGAGAGAGACCTACTTCATGCCCAATCTAATATGGCACAAAAAGGCATTCAAACATTTAAGAATACCTACACAAGAGGTATATTAATTGGGAGGTACAAGACCTCAACCAACTAAACTATCGTCTAGACAATTTCGTACTAAGTCATACATTCAAGCATGGAATAGAGAATGGCTTGTGCATGGGTTTTACCGAGTGAATGTCGAATGTTGATAGATTAGAGAAGGATGTTTGGCGTAAGCCGGAGGAAGGTTGGGTTAATATAAATTTTGATGGGGCTTCAAAGGGGAACCCTGGACCTTCGGGGATTGGATTCGTGGCATGGGATTGGAGAGGGAATGTATTGGCTATTCCAGCGCAACGAATTGATAATGGGACGAACAATGTTGTAGAGGCCCTGGCAACATTAAACGCAATTTGATTGGTAAGAGATTGGGTTTCTCCAAATTATACTTGGAAAGGGATTCATTAATCATTGTGAATGTTATTATTTTGGGTGCTACTCGGGCGTGGCATTTACAAAAAGTGGTATCAACTATTAGAAGTGAGTTGCCATCGATACAGTGCTATCAAATTGGCCATGTAAGGCATTCAACGAATGATGTGGCAGACACCCTATCAAAATGGGTAGTTGGTTTTGAAGTGATTGGGGGAAGTATGATTCGATGATTTTCATAACATTCTCTTTGATGATTAGTGGAGATTGGCACCCGGTTCAATAATAACAACATTAATGAGAAGTAGGGATGGTGATTGTTTGATGTGACTTGGCATGTGGGAGTGGTAATAAATTGACGGTCTGAGGGTGGCTGTGTCATTCTCAGAGTTCTTTGCAGCAATCTTGGGTGGTGGTGCCATTATGGAGGAAAACTTTCCCTTAATTCAAGTTTCTTTGGTTTTGTGACGTCGCAAAGAATGAAGCAACTTTTCAAATTGGGAGATGGTGAATTCATAAGGTTGATGGAGAAGTTATTTGGGGAGGTGTTTGTGGAGGCAAAGCACAAGTCCGGTATGAATATGGATATTGTCACCATGGTGATTGCTTGGGGTTTAGAATTGGGAGATATTACAAGTAATGTGTTATGGGTTGTGTGGTCGATCATTGATGATGACTGATTAGTGGGGTTAAATTCAGTGCTTGAATGGGTAATTCCTGGTGTGGGATTTGACGTGAGCAAGGGTTTTGAGGACCTTGTGATGGCGAAATTGCATGAGCTCATCCCTTTCATGAGGTGGCCGACTGGTTTCAACCATGATGAACGATGTGTAGAGGCCCTCATAGCGTGGGATTCATTGAAGAATTTCCTCGGGATGAGGGAGGTGCTGGGAGGTGGTGAGTTGGTGGTTGCAGACGAAGCAGGTGATGGAAATGGCGAGAGGCAGAAGAGAAAGTGGCGAGGAAGGAAGTTGAGGAAGTAGTGAGCAACGAGAGGTGCGGGGGAGGACACGACATCATACCTTCGGCGTGTTCTCCTCCGTCTAACATATGAAAATTTCCTTTATTTACTTTATAGTGCATGTAATTTCTTTTGGGTTTCTTTACTCTCGAGAATGTATAGGGTTTTCTAGGACGAGGGTCACGTCTGTGATATTTTTGATGTGGGCTACGGATTATTTTGAGGGTAATGGTTTTTGGCCACTAGTGTCTGAATCGGGTTTTTTATTCTAGTTTCTACATGCTATGTATAGGGTTCTCGTGTTAGGCGGGGTAGTAATCTGTTGATTGCTTTGAATTTTTCTTTCACAGAGCCACCATGTACTCAATGTTTTCTAGTTATATGGATAATGGGTTAAGGGTGTACAGTTGTCAATGGTTGATAACTATATTCGGTAGTGTTCATGGATATCTTGCTCAATATCGGCATGGTGTGGTATATGCTAGGTTGACATGATAGCTAGAAACTATGGCTCTATTTTTTTTGCTCCTATAGAGGTTGTATGATGTCAAGATGAAATCATTTGATTGTACTTTTTAAATTAATATTAATAAAATATACTTTGTTACCGACCAAAAAAAAAGCATGGAAGAGAGAATAAATTACAAAGTATGACAAAATTCATCGAAATGAGATGATAATAAGACAGAGTACACACCATGGGGAACAACTTCCACTAAGATATTTTCCTCTAAAAATAAGTGCCCACTATTTTGAGAATCAAGATATAATGTGCAACTAGACAACAATGCACTTTGATGATTATAGCACACATATATATTGCTCTTGAATAATAGTTCATTAATGAACTATATTCTTGGTCTAATTTTTACCAAAATAAAATTTCTTAGGACCCATGAACAAACTTTACCTAAGGTTCTGTAGAATCTAGTTCTTTGATAAGGTATGAACCAAAAAACTAATCAACCATGTTCGACGATTGTAACCACATAGGTTTCCAAACTGTACAATAGTTCTCAAAAAACACATCAAACAAGAGCACATAACCATGAAGATCTAGTTTGGCATGTAGATCTAAGGATATCACACTGTGATAGTTAGAGAAGTAAGAGAAAATTTAATGATAAAATCAAATCCCTCTAAACTAGTCATCTTGACATGAGGCATGACTCTACACACATGAGAATGTCCAACACCCCATAACCACAAAAGACATCGCTTGAGTTCAAGAGTAGAGCAAGTTGAACATTCATAAGACTTCATTGAATCTTTAAAACCACAAAAAATTATACACTTGTACACGTGGATACATAAATGTGATATGAACAGTGAATGAGCTAGGATTCCAATCACCTTATGAAATACTATTTTTTACCATAAAAGATACCTTTCAATTACATCCATTACTCAAAAGTATACATTGTATCCTCATCATATCCTCATGATTTTGGATGATCATTCTACAAGAATAAGAAACTAGGTTTTCTAATCATATTTCCACACAGTGAAATATCAGAAAAATAATACAAAATATTTTTGATTAGAAAAAGAAGCTTTACAAGGGAGCTGACCCTTAAAATCCACAACCCGAAGGCGACATAACAACATTACAAATTACGAAAAAACAACAAAAACTATTAGCAACAAGTCTAGAATAAAACAGGGGGACCCCTGAGACAAAGCCAGTCAAAACAAAACCAACCCCCAACCCTACACCTAGGAAAACTACTAGAGCTTCCAAATGCTCGCTTGTCTAATGACACCCTCCCTATCCTCTGTGAGGAATTTGAAAAGGTCCACGCTGATCTTTTCCTTATCAGCATCGTCGTCCTCAAACATCCTGTCCTACCAAAAATAGCATAGATCCCTTGAGGAACACAAAATGTTATGCATGATTGACATTAGCATTGACATACCAAAAATAAAGATAGACCCCTTGCTACTCATGGGAAAAAATATAATCCAACTCACGAAATGGTTTATAATTATTCAATTGAGGATTCCAATGCCTCAAATTACACATTTTTACAAATTGCATAAGTGATATATGTTACAACCTTTTTGCACACAATCCCAAATTCCTCCAAAGGATGGGTTGGCTTAAATAGCACACACTAAGCTTTGACTTGTTTGTGCTATTTGAAGTGGGCCCGCTTTCACATTTCCATTTATATTTCGTCCAGCTTTTCCGTTGTGATACAAATGTTCTCGTTTCACCGCAACATATTGTCCTTCCATCGTAGATTGTCCTTTAGTGCAGTTTTACTATGGGATGTAAGTGCCTTGTGTATGATTAATCACACGAATTCAAAGGTAAAATCGGCGGAAACATTAACTCTTATTTTACAAAATTATCTACAACATTGCATAGTTGTATTATTTTTTTAATATAATTACAATTATTTTTTTATTATATGATATATAATTTATAATTCATATTAATTAATATATTTCTTATCCAAAATATAAAATATAAACTTTAACATAAAATATATAATTTAATATTAAATATAAAATATTATATTCAATTTAAAATGTAAAGTTAAATTTCAAACATAATATTAATATAAAAATATATAATATATAATATAAAATTTACAATTTAATATCAAATATAAAAAATAATATTATTTTTCATAAAATTCATTTTTATAATATGATTATGTTAAGAAAAAAAAATATATTTAAAACGAATCAATAAGAAAATGGCAATGTACTCCTAATGGTCAAAGTACATGGAACATTAAAAAAAAAATATGCCTCCAGTAAGGCCCAATAAGGCATACGGACCTTTGTACTAGCAAAGGTCTCCATGTCAAACATATCAAGTAATATCATACAATCAACAATGTGAAAATTCTTTTTATTTTATATTTCATTGCATTACTTCCTCTTTAATATATAAAATTGTTGAGGAGAATATCTTTATTTTTTTTATAATACATTACTAATTTAAGGGTTTCATAATTTTAATATTCTCCACTTCTATATTCAATTTTGGATAAAAGTGTTCAAATCTATCTATGTTTTTTTGAAATTTTACAACAATTTATACCTTCGAATTCTTGTCATTTATTTGTTCTTAAAGATTGTTCTCTTTTTTATTTTGTAACAACTTTCCTTAGGTGTAATTTGTAGTTCATTCACTCTATCAGTTCATTCTTTCTATTGTTATTTTACCTTATTATTTTCTCCAAAATTTTCTCACTACCTATACAACATTAAGTCATTATATTTAATTATTTTCTTTATAAATATAAAAATATATAATGTCTATTTTACATAATTTTTAATTTTGGATAAAATTTTATATTAAATATTTAATATTAATTTAATATTTTCTTTCATTTTACATTTAAAAATATATTATATATATTTCATAATTAAACATTTAATTCCATATTTTAAATTAAATTCACTTTTTTATATATTTTGCATTATAATAAATTTATACAACGTTAAATTATAATATATTTTAAATATATTAAATTCTTTAATTTAATTTATCTTTGAATTTTATATTATCATTTTGTTATTGTATTTTATATTTTATAAATATATTGAATTAATTAACTATAAGTAATATATGTTTTAAGCTATATCTAAAATATATTTTTTAAGCTACATGTACAATATAGTTTTAAAGCTATATGTTGAGAGAATTGTATTATTAAACTTATATTTTATATTTTTTTACATGGAAGTGCATATTTTATACTTGGGATTTAAGCTTCACTAGTGAAATTTATATTATCCATTTTATATTTCACATTAAAGGTTTTAAATTTTATGTTTTCTCTTAAATAATCTTGATTGTAAAAATTAATTTGGTGAAAATAATACTCTCTTTTATATATGACATTAAATCTAAATTTATATTTTGCATTATATATTCTTATATTTTACATTAATATTATGGATAATATTTAAAATTCAACTCTATATTTAAATTAAATTGAATATTTAATATTTTATATCAAATTATATATTTTAAATTAAAACTAATATTTTATGTTTAGTAAAATAAAATTTGTAAAATAAATAATGTTAAAAAATTAACTTTCAAGGTTGGGGACCTAGCTTGATTGGCGAGAGTTTCCAATGGTTAAGCACGAGGTCACGAGGTCTAGTCTTCCCTAACCCACATCTAAAAAAAAATTAACTTACAATATTTTAAAAAAGTTAATAGATAATCTAAAATTATATATTTTAAATTAAAATTTATTAAATTTGATATTTAATTATTTTGTAAGATTATTTTTTTTAAGTCAAAATTTATATTTTATAATTAATTAAATAACGTTAATTTTAAAAAATTAATACAATCTTCAATATATTAAAAAAAGTTAATATGAATATATTAATCACTAAACATTTTCACCAATATTGCACGGTGATATGGAAATTTTACAAAACTCCACTTTCACAGATGGGACAATTTTACAAAGGACAATTGAAACGTGAGTAAAAAATAAAAGATTTCTATATCAGCACAGTAAAAGGACAATATAGGTTGCGATAAAATATGGGTATTTGTGCCACAACGGAAATGGAACGGAAATAGCTAGATGAAATGAAAATGAAGTGGGGCCTACTTGAAATAGCTCACATAAGTCAAAGTTGTGTGTTGTTTAAGGTTAGTCCATAATAAGTTTATGAAAGTAAATAAAACACATTTAAAGACAATAAGCCAGCGTTACAAGTTTTGTGGAAGGTGCGAGCCGGTAACAAAATGTTGATGAAGAAGCTTTCACAACTCCACAGCAAAGTTAGTTTTTTCCCCATTCTCAGGTGAAGCTTTCACAACTCCGCAGCAAAGTTAGTTTTTTCCCCATTCTCAGGTGATCTAAATTCAATCACGGCATTGCTGACTATGTTTATTTTGTTACGAGTCTTAGATTAATCTCCCTTTCAATCAATTTGTGACGTTTTTACAGCTAAGATTTAAAAAAATTAAGACAGACTTAGAAATTTGAATTCTATGGCGTTTTTACGGCTAAGATTTATAAAATTTTGAGTAATTTGGAAATTTGAATTCTGTGACGTTTCCATATCTAAGATAACGTCACATCTAAGATTATAAAATCTTTTGAGTAAGATTTGGAAATTTGAATTCTGTGGCGTTTCTACTGCTAAGATTTAGAATTTTTTTAATAAGACTTAGAAATTTGAACTCTATGAAATTTTTAGAGCTAAGATTTAGAAAATCTTGAGTAAGACTTGGAAATTTGAATTCACTAGTGTCTTCAGCTTCAAAACAACGTCTGAAACCATCAATTTGAAGTTTTCTACTTCTATTAGGAAAGTTCGATTTTTACCGGCCATAATAGTGATATAGTGATATTCAAAGGAAGGTTTCTTTTGGAAAAATAGCAATTAGTTGTTATGACGAAAGGACTTTTAATTATTTAAATTTAGCTCCTTGTTGATTTTAAGCAAATATTTGAAAACTTGGATTAACAAAGTTTAAAGTTGTTAAAGCTTCAAAATGATGCGTGATTTTGCTTTCAAAAATCAGCCGATCTTCACGGTCACTTTTGGGCTAGCATTTGAAAGTTTGGACTATTTATGTTTCAAACTTCAAAAGAACGTTTGACCATGCCCACAGTTCCCTGAAACCCTCGGATTTGAAGGTTCTTTATGTCTATTTTGAGAATATCATGTTTGCCAGAAATTAGGGACTGAATTTATAGAGAAGGAAATTGTGACCATATTTGAGTTTATGAAAGCTTGAATTTGATATTATTTGTCATGGCTTTAGAAATAGTCAACTTTGAGGTCTAGAATTTTGATTTCTTATAAAAATATTATATATTTGATTAATTCAGTTAAATTTTTGGGATTCTGGTTTATGAGGTTTATCTTTTGAGGTAGATGAACGGGTTGGTTTAAACAACACACACTAAGCTTTGATTTGTGTGTGTTGTTCCAAGTGAGCCCGCTTCTAAATTTCTATTTACATTTCGTCTAGCTTTTTCATTGTGACTATGAGATGTAAGTCTCTTGTATTGTAGTGTGATTAATCACACGAATTCAAAGGTAAAATCGGTACTCCATTATTACAAAACTATCTACAACGTTGCATAGTTGTATTTTTTTTAATATAATTATAATTAATTTTTTTTATTATTATATGATGTATAGTTTTTAATTCATATTAATTAATATATTTCTTATTCAAAATATAAAATATAAACTTTAACATAAAATATATAAAATATTATATTCAATTTAAAATGTAAAGATAAAATTCAAACATAATATTAATATAAAAATTTATAATATATATAATATAAAATTTAAAATTTAATATCAAATATTAAAAATAATATTATTGTTAACAAAATTCATTTTTATGATATGATTATGTTAAGGAAAAAAATAATATTTAAAACGAATCAATAAGAAAATGGAGTGTACTCCTAATGGTCAAGGAGGCCCATGTAAGTACATGGAACACTAGAAAATATGTATGCCTCCAATATGGCTCTAAGAGCATGAGCACACAATGGTTGAAATAAGGCATAGGGACCCCTTTTTACTAGCAAGTTCTCCATGTAAAACATATCAAGTAATACCATAGAATCAACGATGTGAAAATTCTTTTCATTTTATATTTCATTGCACTACCTTCTTTTTAATATTTTTAATATATAAAATTGAGGAGAAGATCTTAATTTTTTTATAATACATTACTAATTTAAGGGTTCTATAATTTTAATATTTTCCACTTCTATATTTAATTTTGGGTAAAAGTGTTCAAATATATCTATGTTTTTTTTTTTAATTTTACAACAATCTATACTTTCAAATTCTTGTCATTTATTTGTTCTTAAAGATTGTTCTCTTTTTTATTATATAACAACATTCATTGGGTGTAATTTGTAGTTCATTAACTCAATTAGTTCATTCTTCTTATAGTTATTTTATCTTATTATTTTCTCCAAAATTTTCTCACTACCTATACAATATTAAGTCATTATATTTAACTATTTTATGTATAAATATAACTAGCTTATATATATTTAATAATATATATAGAATAAGCCCAGAGGTATCCTTCTAGAGGCGCCTATTTTTTTATTGATTTATCAGCATTAAAGTGCAATAAGCGCCTCGAGAAGGATACCTCTCGGCTTATTCTATATATATATATATATATATATATATATATATATATATATATATATATATATATATATATATATATATAAGCTAGTAGCAGTAGAAGCATGAATTGAAAGACATGACATAAATTAATTTCAATATATATATATTGTTGTATAGTTTAGGATTCTATTTGGTTCAATTCTAGATTTATAATTATAGTTATGATTGGAATCAAAATAGTAGGTATAATTCAGTAAGGATTAGGGTTCATTATGGTTTACTATTAGGGTTAGGATTTGATTTGGTTTAAAATAGTAGGCCTAATTCAATAAGGAATAGGGTTCATTTTGTCTTGCTATTAGGGCTAGGGTTATGGTTGTAGTTAGGGTTTACGTCATTGTTTAGGTTAGGCTAATGGTCAGGGTTTGGATTTACATCATGTTTAGTGTTACGGTTAGCGTTAAGATTGTGATTAGGCTAGGATTTAGGGTTATGGTTATATTATGTGTAGGGTTGTGGTTTATATCATAGGGCTATGATTAGGGTTAGGATTATAGTTAGGGTTTACATCATTGTTAGGGTTAGGTTAATGATTAGGGTTTGGATTTACTTCATGATTAAGATTAGGGATAGGGTTAAGATCGTGGTTAGGCTTTGGATTTATCATTATTGTGAGGATTATGTCTAGGGTTAAGGTTAGAGTTAGGATTATAGTTAGGGTTTACATCATTGTTAGGGTTAGGTTAATGGTTAGGGTTTAGATTTACATCATTGTAAGGGTTAAGGTTCTAGTTAGGCTTAATTTTTAGGTATATGGTTAGGATTATCTCTATGATTAGAGTTTATATCATAAGGTTAGGGTTATGATTGTGGTTAGGGTTAGGGTTAAGGATTAGGTTTAGGATTATAGTTAGGGTTTACATCATTTTTATGGTTAGGTTAATGGTTAGGGTTTGTATTTACATCATGTTTAGTGTTACAATTAATGTTAAAATTGTGGTTAGGCTTAGGATTTAGGGTTATGGTTAAGATTATATGTAGGGTTAGGACCTTTATATCATAGGGCTAGGGTGGTTATGATTATGGGTTAGGGTTAGGATTATAGGTAGGGTTTACATAATTATTAGGGTGAGTTTAATGGTTAGGGTTTGGATTTACATCATGATTAGGGTTAGGGTTAAGATTGTGGTTAGGATTAGGATTTACATTTGCGGTTAGTTTTTATTTTTAGGGTTGTTGTTTATACATCACCATGTTAGGGTGAGGGTGAGCACAGTGGTTAGGGTTATGGTTAAGTTTAAGATTATGGTTAGACTTAACATTTATAATTATGGTTAGGGTTATGTCTAGGGTTAGGATTTATATCATAGGATTAGGGTTAGGGTTAGGATTATAGATAGATTTTACATCATTGTTAGGGGTAGGTTAATGGTTAGAGTAAGGGTTAGGGTTAGGGTTAAGATTGTGTTTAGGCCTAGGATTTATGGTTATGGTTAGGATTATGTGTAGGGTTGGGATGTATATCATAATTTTAAATTTTGGATAAATTTCTATATTAAATATTAAATATTTTCTTTTACATTAAATTTAGATTTTAAATTAAAAAATATATTATGTATTTCATAATTAAACATTTAATTCTATATTTTAAATTAAATTCCCTTTTATATATTTTACATTATAATAAATTTGTACAATGTTAAATTATAATATATTAAATTCTTTAATTTAATTTATCTTTGAATTTTATATTATCATTTTGTTATTATATTTTATAAATATATTGAACAAATTAATTTTAAGTAATATATGTTTTAAGCTATATTTAAAATATATTTTTTAACTATACTTAAAATATAGTTTTAAAGCTATATTTTGAGAGAATTATATTATTAAACTTAAATTCTATATTTTTTTACATAGAAGTGTGTATTTTATACTTTGGATTTAAGATTCAATAGTGAATTTTATATTATCCATTTTATATTAAAATTTACATTTTATATTTCACATTAAAGGTTTTAAATTTTATGTTTTCTCTTAAATAATCTTGATTGTAAAAATTAATTTGATGAAAATAATACTATCTTTTATATATGACATTAAATCTAAATTTATATTTTGCATTATATGTTATATTTTATATTCTTACATTTTACATTAATATTATGGATAATATTTAAAATTCAACTCTATATTTAAATTAAATTGAATATTTTATATTTTATATCAAATTATATATTTTAAATTAAAACTTATATTTTATGGTTAATATTTTATTAATGAATAAAGTGAAATATGTAAAATAAAACTTTCAATATATTAATAAAGTTTATAGATAATCTAAAATTATATATTTTAAATTAAAAAATTTAAATTTGATATTTAATATTTTTTTTAATTATATATTTTAAATCACAATATATATTTTAAGAACAAATTAAATAATGTTAATTTTAAAAAAATAAAACAATCTTCAATATATGAAAAGAAAAGTTAATGTGAATATATTAATCACTAAACATTTTCACCAATATTGCACGGTGATATGAAAATTTTACACAACTCCACTTTCACCGATGGGACAATTTTACAAAGGACAATTGAAACATGAGTAAAAAATAAAATATTTTTTATAGATCCTGCGATAAAATATGGGTATTTGTGCCACAACGGACATAACGGAAATGGAATGGAAATAGCTAAATGAAATGAAAATGAACTGGGGCCCACTTGAAACAGCACACACAAGTCAAAGCTTAGTGTGTTGTGTTTAAAGTTGGCCCTTACTTGGTTAGATTTTAATTTTATGTACAAGATTCAATTTTTTTGTTGTATCTTTCAACTAACTACTCATAATCTATCTTGACACTTTCAAAGGCACTAGGGGAAGATTAGTATTAGTGGAATAGATATTGTTTTACTTTTACATTACATGTGGAGGTAGATGGTATATATATATATATATATATATGTATGTATTATATATGTATATATTTAAATATATAATGCACACACATATACATACATACATACACACACACACACACATATATACATACACATGCACATGCATACATATTGTTGTCGGGTAATTAAGCATTAAAGTAACTTGTGTTAGCGTCGGCAATTAACCCGTCGGTTGTCGGCATTTGGTACCAGGTAACTGACCAGACTCCTTTATATTGTATATGTTTCTAGTCTTTGGATATGCTATTGTAGTCGAACATATTGCTATCATTGTATGTAGTGGCTTATCATGAATCAATAGAACACTTGTGAGTTCCATATATTCTGTGTACTTCTGTCATTTATGCAATGTCTTAATGTGACACCCTACGGGGAAAACATTTGGCATCGTTACCTAAGTAAAAACTTGGGAGGACCGAGAAAAGGATGTACTACATGGCACACGGATAATTGGACAACCATTACCAGAAGGAACGAGTGACCCTGATAGAGAACCCGATGAATTGTTTGAGGAAGAAAAGACACTCACGAAGGATTTCTCCTGCATCCTACAGGCGGCAATCGAAACACACGTACGGAGGGAAACCATCGCCAAAGATGTCCCAGAAGATGTTGTGTGGAGTTCGCTCGGAGTAAGCCCCGCTATGAATCGGTTGATGAGCCAACTGCCTAACCTTTTGGCACAAGGATTTTTGGCTCTCCAGAACCAAAGGGAAGACATCTACCAAGAGATCCGACGGCAGCAAATTCTACGAGAATTTAGGGAGTGCCAAGAAGAGGAGCGCAATACATGAACTTTGATGGTCAGCGAGAATAAATAAGAACACCCCCATTGTAATGAGTATGTCAGTGACATACATTATGTACGAGGGATGAAGTAATAAAAGTTTTTTTGTTTGGTTGTGTACATGGTATGTGCTTGCTATGTACAGAAGTGATTTATGCCCAATATACTAAATAAAGACAAAAATAAAAAGATACAAAGTGACGAATGGGAAGTGGCACAAAGAGCGTTGAATCTCAGACGACAGATAGAACAAAGGCATAGGCTAAGGTAGCTTGCCGATGGACGACCGACCGAGGGGTTGCTCGAAGGGCACCCAGGAGGTGTCACGGAGGTTGTGGAGGTAGAGATAGACGAAGAGAATTACACTCTCTACACTGTTGTGATAACTCAATGATGAACATAGAGTACCAAACCGGTACTAAGAGGGGGGGGTGAATCAGTACAGACACAAAAAAATTTCTTGAACCGATTTGACTGCAAACAGTGCACTTGACAGACAAACACTAATATCGGTCTAAACTAGATTACTACCGGTTAAAAATAATGAGACTGTGAAAGACATAAACCGGCAACACTTAGCTATCCACCTTATGCATAAACAGATAATCTATCATCAGAGATACAATAATTTACTAGAACAACATGATTCACCGCTAAATAGGAAATAACAAAACATCACATGAAAGAGGCATCACACATGACACACATATTTTTCACGTGGAAACCCAAATGGGAAAAAACCACGGTGGGGATGAATACCCACAAGTTGTTTTTTGAACTCTTTAGAAGTCCGCTCTGTTAGTAGCCTAGTCCGGTTAAAGATTGTTACAACAGGTTCTGATAGGAACCGATCCTGTTAGGGATCACCTGGTTAAGGAATGGCTAGAATACCCGGTTAAGGGTTAAACCCTATTAAAGGTTACCTTGTTAGAGGATTTTATGAACTCAATGGTTTTGAGTCACCCTGTTAAAGGATTTACAGCAAGTTGATTAAAGCTACCCTGTTAAGGGATTTTCCAACTGTTGAAGTGATTAGAAATCAACAGATATTACAATGATCTGGTAATAGCACTCAATGCCAATGCACATCTGTTTTGGTTCCTTCCTTCTGCACACACTTTGCAGGTATCGATTCTCTTATTTGGTCTGGCAAGAATCACGTATCTCTACACTTAGACACACAACATTTGCCAACAACCTCAACATGTAACACAACATCGACCTTATAGGAAACAGATAGGTCGGTAGCATAAACCCTAAACCCTAAACATTTAGGTTGAGCAATTCAGTCGGTTCATTCCTGACCATTGAACACTTTGCATTTGAATACAACGGTCTTGAACAAATCTCAAGACATTCTCCATCGTTCGTTCTTCACCGCTTCTTAGAGGTGATAACCCATCACACGTTCATCACCGGTTGCAGGGACTTCTCACATTCCCGAGGTAGATAGGATCAATCCCCTTCATGCAAGATCCTTCATGCACATGAGGCTGACGTGGCAACATGATCAGATCTCCATTACAATGCTAACTCATCACACAATGCCATCGATTGAATCACACATGCTCGAAACACTTCAACCGGAAACCCTGAGACTGGGACTACCAACCGGTAGTCATACCATATTAAACCTTGATAGAAAACATTCCATATACCGGTTCACTTGGACAAACGTACCGCTTCACCTTTTGCACATATACCGGTTCACAACATTATACCGGTTCACTTTGCCAGTTGCTTAACGTCAATAAATCGGTTCATCTTCAACATATTACCAGTTCACTCTTCAGCATATTGACATCAATGACAACACAATATCATCATGTCAACATACTCTGCACATATGCCAACAATCTCCCCCTTTGGCATTGATGGCAATATACAAAGATATCTCTCTTTCTGCATCACATCTTCTCCTTAATACTGCAGATATCTTCTTTGCTTCACATCTTCTCCAACTTTGACAACAATGTCAAAGTGGAGTTACAAGCTTCCCTATTCCACTATGTTGTTCCCCCTAAGGAGTAGCATCCTTCAACACATCAATCCTAAAAAGATATAGCAAAGTAAGATCTGACTGATGTGGAGCACAAACCTTTAGTTTACCTCTTGAAGGGGCATCACCCCTAATTCACCTCTCAGATAGGTAAAAGTAGCCTTCGGTAGAGGCTTGGTGAATATGTCTGCTAACTGCTCCTTACTGGAAACATGTTCCAATACCACCTCTTTGTTCAGAACCTTTTCCTTCAAAAAATGATACTTGAGTTCAAAGTGCTTGGTTCTAGCATGTGAAACCGGATTCTTGGAAATGTTAATTGCACTTGTATTGTCACAAAATATACTTACCGGTTCAGATACAAGAACTTTGAAGCCATTCAATACATGCTTCATCCAAATAGTCTAGGTGCAGTTCATAAAAGCTGCAACATACTTCACTTCTGTTGTAGACTGAGAGATACAACTATGCTTTTTACTCATCCATGAGACCAGTCTACCACCGAGAAAGAATGCACCACCGGTTGTGCTCTTCTGGTCATCCACATTACCAGCCCAATCAACATGTGTGAACACTTTCAGGTTGAAATCATCATTGTATGGATACCATAATCCATAGTCAATAGTTCCCTTCATATATCTAACAATCCGCTTGACTTCTACCAAGTGGGATTCTCTTGGGCTTTTCTGAAACCGAGCGGTAATACCCACTGCATGTGCAATGTCCGATCTGCTATGCACTACATAATGCAACTTACCAATCATTGATCGGTATTCCTTCTCATTTACCAATGCTGAGTCATCCTCTTTTGATAGTTTACAACCGGTCACCATTGGTGTACCAACCGGTTTGTTGTCTTCCATGCCAAAGGTCTTCAACACTTCTTTGACATACTTGGACTGAGTAATAAAGATTTCATCTTTCATTTGTTGAATCTACAGTCCAATGAAGAACTTAATCTCCCCTATGAGTGACATCTCAAATTCCTTCTTCATCTCATCTGCAAATTCATGACTCATCTTGTCATCTCCACCAAAGATTATGTCATCAACAAATACTTCACAGATCAGAATCTGATCTCCTTCTGATTTCAAGTAGATATTGCTATCTTCACTTGTTCTTTCAAATCCAATCTTCACAATATGGGAGTGCAAGCGTTCATACCATGCTCTAGGTGCCTGCTTCAGTCCATATAAGGCTTTATGTAGCCTACACACCATGTCACTGTCTTCTGATAGGGCAAACCCATCTGGTTGCTCTATATACACCTCCTCTTCAAGTATTCCATTTGGAAATGCAGATTTTACATCCATTTGGTATACCTTGAATCCTTTAAAAGTTGCATATGCAAGAAGCATACGAACTCCTTCCACTCTTGCTACTGGAGCAAAGGTTTCTCCATAGTCTTCTCCTTCTTCTTGGGCATATCCTTTACATACTAGTCTGGCTTTGGTCCTTACCACTGTGCCATCCTCATTCAGTTTATTTCTGAAGACCCATTTGGTTCCAATGACATTTTTATGCTCTGGTCTGGGTACCAAAGACCATGTACCATTATTTTCTATCTAATCAAGTTCCTCTTCCATTGCCTTGATCCAATCTTCATCTTTATGTGCCTCTTTGAATGATTTAGGCTCAAATTCAGAGATCATACATGAATTTTCTCTGACCTCTCTTCTTGTAAGAATTCCTGCATCTTTGTCTCCTATGATCTGCTTTGGATCATGATTGAGTTTTACATACCTAGGTATATTCTTAACAAATTCCTCTTACTTTTCTTCTTCATCAGCATCAGCATCCACCAGTGTAGGAGCACAATTACTAGTACTGGGCTGATTTGCAACTAGTACTGGGCTGATTTGCAACCGCTTCCCAGAAGGTTACTACCGGTTCATCTCCTACATGCTCTCTGCCAGTTTCCTTAGGTTTCTCAGAGTTTTCATCAACCCTAACATTGATACTTTCAACAATTCTTTGGGTCCTATTGTTGAAACATTTGAGAGCTTTACTCTTGGTGGAATATCCTAAGAATATTCCCTCATCACATTTTGCATCGAATTTGCTCTGATGTTCACTCCTCTTGATATAAAATTTGCTACCAAACACTCTGAAGTAGCTTACTACTAGTATCTTACCGGTCCAGTACTCATAAGGAGTCTTATCCTTTCCTTTCTTGATGAGTACCTGGTTCATTGTGTAGACTACAGTGCTCACTGCTTGCCTCCAAAAGGTGTGAGAAACCTTTCCTTGGATCGACATAGTTCTAGCCGCTTCAACCACAGTCTGGTTGTTTCTTTCTGCTAGGCCATTCTGTTGTGGAGTCCGAGGGGTAGACAATTGCCTCTTGATGCCATTCTCTTCACAATATTTGTTAAATTCACCGGAAGTGAATTCCCCTCCTTGATCAGTTCTAAGGCATTTGATTTTTCTACTGCTTTCCTTTTCTACCAGTGCTCTAAAAGCTTTGAACTTTCCAAAGGCTTCAGACTTGTCTTTTAAGAATGTGACCCACATCATTCTTGAGCAATCATCTATAAGAATCATAAAATACCTATCTCCCTGCACACTCCTAGTTTTCATAGGACCACACAAATCAGTATGCACAAGATCAAGTAATTTGTCTACAGTGAAAGATTTACCTTTGAAGGTTGAGGAAGACATTTCCCCTAGTTGACACTGTCTACACAAAGGATTTTCCAGTTTTCTCAACATAGGCAATCCTCTAACTACCTTGATCTTACTGGCCTTCACAATATTGTCAAAGTTTACATGGTAGAGTCTCCTATGCCATATTTAGCTATCCTCAAACTTAGCAATAAGACATGTACTGACATTAGCATTCAGCTGAAATAGGTTACCTTTGGTCTGCATACCGGTAGCCATCAGTTCACCACTCTTTCCTTTTATTTTGCACACTCCATTTTTGAATTCCAGAGTGAGTCCATTATTATTCAACTGAGCAACACTCAAAAGGTTGTGTCTTAGACCTTCTACCCAATACACATTGTCAGCACTACTTCTTCCATTCAGAGAGATGGACCCTCTGCCTTTTACCATATATGGTGCATCATTACCAAAATGAACCACACCACCATCATACTCTTCCAGGGATAGAAACTTACTCTGGTCACTAGTCATATGGTGAGAACAACCACTGTCAATAATCCACTCACTGGAATTATCAAAGCAGGAGACAAGAGCCTTCTTGTCTGACACATCTTCCTTGACTGCTATAAACACAATATCTTAATTTTCTTCATCTTCTGATTCCTCATCAGTGACACCTTCATCAACTGCTACAAAACAGTTTCTCCGGTTTCCTCCTTTGAACTTCTTGAACTTTTCCGGTTTGGCCTTGCTATCACCATTAGGACAGTTTACAACAATGTGTCATATCCGGTTACAAGAAAAGCATTTCAAAGGGAGCTTACCTCTGTATTTACCGGTTCCCTTAGGAAGTCTCTTGGAAAGAAGAGCTTCAAATTCCATCAGAATCTCCTCATCATCCATTTCTCTGTTCTGTCTTGGTTCACCACTGGTACTAGCTTCTTTGCCTTTTCTGGATGGTGCAAAAGATGCTCTGAAGGCTGATTCAGTCTTCTGAATATTGCCATCATAATTATTTAGCTCATAAGCTGATAGCTTCGCAATGATGGAGTCTAGGGATACCTCTGTCTTGTCTATAGACCTCAACTCCTGATAGGTGCAACCCATATTGCATAGACCGGTAATAAGGATCTCAAAACTTTGCTAAGAACAGTGGAATCTTCCATTTTACCACCTGCACTCTTGATATCTCCAACAACAGTTTTGATTCTTATTCCATATTTTTGAATGGTCTCTCCTTCAACCATCTGCATGTCTTCAAACTTTCCCCCAAGGCTTTCTTCCTTAGCTTGTTTCACATGCTCATCACCCCCATAGATATTCTCAAGGGCATCCCATACTTCTTTGGGATTCTCTTTGTCCTGAACATCAATAAACTCAATGTCAGATAAACTACTAATTAGGGCTTCCATGACTTGCCCATTCTCATGAATCTCTCTCTTTTGGTCATCGGTGAGAGTATCGGTAGGGATACCATAAGCATTCTCAACATAGCTTCAATGTTGAGCACCCATGCTTCTGATGTATATCTTCATTCTATCCTTCCATATTTTAAAGTTATCCCTGTTGAACTTTGGACCTTCCCTCTTCATCATTACAATAGGATCTTTCCCTCAAGCGATTAAGATTACAACATAGAGGACTTGGAGGACGCTCTGATACCAATTGATAACTCAATGATGAACAGAGAGTACCAAACCGATACTAAAAGGGGGGGTGAATCAGTATAGACACAAAAACTTTTCCTGAACTAGTTTGACTGCAAACAGTGCACTTGACAACCAAACACTAATACCGGTCTAAACCAGATTACTACCGGTTGAAAATAATGAGACTGTGAAAGACATAAACCGACAACACTTAGCTATCCACCTTATGCATAAACAGATAATCTATCATCAGAGATACAATAATTTACTAGAACAACATGATTCACCGTTAAACAGGAAATAACAAAACATCACATGAAAGAGGCATCACACATGACACACATATTTTTCACGTGGAAACCCAACTGGGAAAAACCACGGTGGGAATGAATACCCACAAGATGTTTTTGAACTCTTTAGAAGTCCACTCTATTAGGAGCCTAGTCCGGTTAAAGACTGTTACAACAGGTTCTAATAGGAACCGATCCTGTTAGGGATCACCCGATTAAGGAATGGCTAGTGTATATGGTGAAAATGGATAATAATAACAACAAGATTGAAAGGCTAAATGAATTCAACCACCAAACCCTAGCCTAACAACAACAAAGATCCACCATAACATATGAAGATTACCTAAGACAATGCAAATCACATGAAATCACAAAGATTATACCATCACATGTCCAATAGGGTTTTGATCTCCATTCTTCCTATCTCCATTGATCTTGCTTGATATATTTGCTCTCAGATTTTATGTGCACAAGAGCTCAACAAAGAACGGAATGTGGTTGCAAGTAGGATCGTAGTGTAGTCGAGTCCTCCAGATTGTCGATTAGGGTTTGATAATGAAGAAGGCATCTCCTTAAATAGAAGACACAATAAGAAATGGAGGGATAAGATTGAGAGGTGTAAAAGGAGGTCGGCTATGATTAGAGGGTAGGTAAAAGAAATAATAAAATAATGAAAGAGGTAGGTAATGTAGGAATTAAGAGATGAATGACATGTGTCAAGTGTAAAAAAAGCTAATGAATTAATTAAATAAATAAAGATTTATTTAATTAATAGAAGAAATGAGATCAATTAAATAAATAAGATATTTATTTAATTTAGGAAAATGATAATTTAAATAAATAAATATATTTATTTAAATGAGAAATAAGGCTAGAAGGGGATAAATGAATTAATTAAATAAATAAGGATTTATTTAATTAATAAAAGAATTAAGCTTAGATAATTAAATAAATAAAATATTTATTTAATTAGACATGACAATTTTAGGTGTCTACATTTTACCCCTCTTTGAGACAATACGACTTGTCGCGTTGTTTCAAAGAAGATAAGATGAACTGATACCGAGTTGCCCCAGGATGGGAATGATATGCCCCCTCGAGAGATTGGATGAAAATATCTGAAAAGATTGCAAACAATCTCTCGATAAGAAAGAAAGGCTAGAATGGATTGACCGAATAAAGTGATAGAGTCACGGGATAACGAAGACTGACTCAGGAAATGAATGCGAGGGCTAGGGTAGGCTATAAGATAGACCACGGGGGAAAATACATCCTCATTGTCATCTACACATTCACAAGAGCATATTGCAGAGCGAAAATAGAGCAGGAGCAGTCAGCAGCGATGACTTTCACTCATAGATTCGACCGCGTTCGCCGATTTTAGAGGCCAGCAGAGGCAGGAGAGTCGGTAAGTACCACCAAACCTCCTTGTACTTTGAGGCATTTAATTTTGTCATTAATGCATGTCGAATAGGGTAATAAATGCGCTTAGACTAGGGTCCAAAAAGTGTCAAAAAATGTCCAGGCGCGTCTGTGCAGAGCATAGGCACATCTGTGTCAAGAAGGCGCGTCTGTGTTTTTCAGGTGCATCTATGCAGTCTTTGAGCGCGTTTATGTCATGTAAGCGTGTTTGCGTTTGAAAAGTATGAATTTGCATCTTCTAGGTCAAATTGGCAGTTTTGTGATGAACATATGCTGTCGATTGGATAAGCTGCTGAGGGGATACACTCAAGCAGGTCCTCTAGGAAGACTAGGATAGATCGAGGCACTTTGTGATGAACAGTGAGTACCAAGATAGAGTACTTTGTGATGAACAAGGAGTACTGAAATATGAGCAGCACTTTGTGATGAACAGGGAGTGCAAATGTGAGTAACACTTTGTGATGAACAGTGAGTGTCACACACGTAGTACTTTGTGATGAACAGGGAGTACCACTAGGATAGAAGCAACACTTTGTGATGAACAATGAGTGTCACTAGGATAGATAGCCATATGCATTTAGATAAAAAGTAGCATTTTATGATAAACAGTGAATGCCACTATAACTGACATGATTGATTTGCTTGACTGCAGGAGTATTTGCCGATGCTGGAGTCACGGGAGAGATTCCCGTCGACACAGAGGTTGCGACCTGAGTTGACACTTGGGGACTGAGCTGCCATTGAGGCGATGGGCTTGAGACATGTACTATATGTGCCTGAGTTTTGGGCAAACATGGGTTTGCTGGCTGCGCTAGCTGAAAGATGGCACTCTGAGACGTGCACATTCCATTTACCGATGGGTGAGATGATAGTCACCCTGGAGGATGTTTATAGGATTCTGCGGGTGCCGATCGATGGAGATTTGATCCCCTACGATCGAGATGGAGATCGGGAGGCATTGAGACGGGTTTTTGAGGACCCGGCATTGGAGATGAGGGCAGGACACGTGGCATGGGACACCATGACAGCCACAGGGTTAGCATTACCAGCAGTGATCGGAGGAGCTATCAGTGGGTTCCTGTGTCTAGACAGGGCGACACGGGGGTTGGCTGTGGGCTGGGGGAGCACTGGAGACACTGGTGATGCAGCACACCAGATACGCCTGGGGACCATGTGTGCTGGCCCATTTGTATTACGAGCTTCACCAGTTCGTTTATCACGGGTCAGTGGGATTGGGCTGCGGGGTGACACTGTTGCAGGTGTGGGCTTACGAGCATCTGCCAGTGACGAGGCCGATACACTTCAGAGGCAGGGGACATGGACGCAGTTTTGTGCATCTGTATGATATGATCACCTCGCAGCCACGGATTAACAGGTTGGAGCATTGGCGGTGAGTGCTAGATGATATTGATGTGGTCATATGGAGACCATATCTAAGCTGCGAGGAGTGGGAGGATGACGCAGTGGAGCTGCCCTACACCTTCCGGAGTAGGTACCTAATTGGGCGGATGCCCTATGTGCTAGAGAAGCAGCTTGTGGACAGGGTTTGCAGGCAGTATGGTAGGATTCAGAGGATGCCACAGGGCTCGGGCATGTATGCCCGCACAGTCAGAGATCAAGCGCAGTTTGGGCCGTTGCTGTCATATGATCAGGCACTCACACAGCTAGCAGAGATGGTACCCCTACCCTGGGACATGTGGCCTGAGATCGAGGATGTCGGGATGGATGCTGAGTATTCAGCATATTGGGCAGAGCATCCATTCCCTTGATTGACAGATCCAGGAGAGGCACTGGAGGGAGATGGTGGTGGTGAGGAGGATGATGATGGAGGTGATGGGGGCAGAGGCCGACGAAGGAGGAGAGGAGTAGTGGGAGAGAGGCGAGTTGCACCTTGGAGGGAGGGTGGAGAGGAGAGGCAGGCTCGGGTGGTGAGGGGTCGCGGTGGATTACCCTTACAGGTGCCAGCAGCACAGGGTCCCAGGCAGGTACAGAGACAGGGACAGGTGCCAGTACAGGCACAGGAGCAGGGACAAAGACAAGTACAGGCACAGAGGCATGTACAGAGATAGGTACCCGTACAGGTACAGATACAGGGGCAGGCACCCACAAAGGGGGAGCCACAAGCAGAGGTAGAGGGGGCTGACCTAGAGGAGGATGAGCTGATTGAGCTCAGGGAGATCTGCCAAGGACAGGCAGATGAGATTCAGGAGCTGGAGAGGGAGAGGGATCGACTCAGGACGAGGCTTAGAGATACTGAGCAGGAGAGAGATCAGGCGATCCAGCGCTATACAGAGGCTGAGACAGCACTGAGGGCAGGGAGACAAGCGGCGGAGGACACAAGGGCAGGATATGCATATGTCCTGTGGGCAGGAGAGGAGATAAGCTACTGGAGGGACCTCTACTATGGTGCAGTGCTAGCAGATCAGCGGGCGAGGAGCTTCCATAGACCGTCGCGTACAGCGACAACTACGGGGGGGAGCCGGAGGAGACAGGCATCGAGTGGTGGGGTTATGGGTCCTCCACCACCACCAGATAGAGGAGACAGGTAGGATGATCCTAGGGTGGGTCCTTCAGAGGCTCAGATTCCGTCGAGGCCAGGCGGCTCCGAGGGAGGGAGTTCATCATAGCCTTAGAGGGCTCCCTTTGTATCAGTTCTGTACCATTTTTGTATTGTAGACACCTGCAGGTGCCTTTGTAGCCATATGATTTTGACATCATTGTATCATGACACTTTTGATTATATATATGAGATGATTCATCTTTGCGGTAGCTATATGCATGTGTACCTATGTGATGAGATGTTCTTATGTGATGCTTATGATATGGATGCAAATATGTATATGATGTAATGCAATGTTTTATGTATGCATGATGCAAATGTGAATGTAAGTAATGCAGATGAATATGATAATGCAAATGTAAATTGTGCTAACAAGTGTTGTGTGCAGGATGTGATATCTATATGTATATATGAAATGCTTATATGTGGTAATGCAAGTGAAACTACATGAAATGCAAATGTTTTTTTTTTTGGTGTGTCATTATACTCAGTCATGTGATAGCAAGCTACACGGACTTGAGAAGGACGATGGAAGTCAATCAAGAAGGGGGATGGAAGACAGAAGATATGAAAGTAAAAGAGCTTTCTTGTGCGTTATCATCATTGAGCTTTATTATGGCAAGTAGGTTATGACAATCGAGGCATATGTTCGACCTAGAAAGTCATTGTAACTATTTGCATGGAGATAAGATAGTCACAAACAAGGAATGCCCCAGTTCACACTAGACTCACAGTGTCCTCATATCCTTGGACAAGTCATAGCATTACTACGAGACAATCCACAGACAACAAATACAAATAGGTGATGATACCCCATCCTCGCCTTTCTAGTCAAAGACATCCTGGAGATAGAATCTCTAGTCAAAGACATCCCGGAAAAGCTAAAAGACATGTCACCAAAAGATGAAATCAAAAGAAAACCAAGACTCGACTCCAACATCCACTGTAGTCCTCAAGTTTAGTGTCTCTTGTCACTTGTATAAGTCTTATTTGATTGTGGTCACAATGTTTACTTTCACAAAGTGGATAGATAGCACTGAACCATATGTTGTCTGAGTCTGTTGAAAGATTTGATTCGTTGAAGCCCATTGTTGCTGTTGTGTCTCATCTGAAACTGACCGAATCCATGAAACTGATACTTTATTGTGGAGAAGATGAAACTTTATTGCGGATTTGTGACGCAAATGTTGCTTTATTGCGGATTGTGCGCGGATAAACTGAAGGAAGCTGGAAGAAATTGTACTCCTCGAAACATGTGATGTTCTCAGTTCCACACCCATCACTAGACGTAGGATTTTGCCTTAGCCACAGATAGGATCTGATTTATTATGGATGGAAAGGGATGAAAAGGGAGGTTTATTATGAATGGCTAACCAATCTTGGGTAGATCAATAACAAGCCATGATGGGAATGGGTAAGTTTATTATGGACGAATTGGTCGTGAGTGTGTGCAAAGTGAAAGGATGAAAGTGAATCCTAAAGGAGGGAGGAGCAATGTCTCTACACATGGCGCTGGTGACCCAGTTTTCACCATGGTACTTGCCCAGGGCACCACCGAAGTGGTTTCCACCGTTGGACGAAATTATTTGTCTTTACTTTTTTTGATTTTTCAAATTTTTTTTGTGTCACAAGGCGCCTGTTTGCCAGGTTTTCACCAAGTAACGATTTTTTTTGTTTTATAAATTTTATTTTTTTTGTATTTTGAAATTTTTTAATATTCCGGAGAGCTATGTGTAGAACCTGCGAAGGTGCATGCTGTTGATAGGATCCTCCAAAGGTTCACCTTCTGTAGTTGAGAGTTGATATGCACCCGATCCATATGCTGCTGTAATAATGTAGGGACCAAGCTAGTTTGGTTCAAACTTGCCTTTCTTCTCTCTGTCTTGTTGATTTTTAGGATTTTCTCTGAGAACCAAGTCACCCACCTCAAATGTGCGAGGCTTGACCTTCTGATTATAGCTACGACTCATTCGTTGTTGATAAGCTTTGAGATGACTAAAAGCAATTTGTCTTCGTTCATCTAGTAGTTCCAGTTCTTGTAAGCGAGAAACCCTGTAGTCTTCATCACTGATGATGTTTTGCAAAGAGACCCGTAAAGAGGGTAGCTCGACCTCAATAGGCAAGATGGCTTCAGAACCGTAGACTAGTGAATAGGGTGTAGCTCCTGTGGGTGTACAGACACTTGTGCAATAGGCCCAAAGTGCAGGATTAAGTTGAATATGCCAATTACGGCCAGCATCGTCGACTGTCTTCTTTAGGATTTTAAGGATTGTCTTATTAGATGCCTCAGCTTGGCCATTACCTTGGGGGTAGTAGGGTGTGGAAAAACGGTGGGCGATATAGAAGCGGTCACAGAGTTCATGAACAACCTGATTTTTGAAGGGACGCCCGTTATCAGTGATAATGGAAACAGGAATACCGTATCGGCAAATGATATAGTTAAGGATAAATGTAGCAATCTGTTTTCCAGTAACTTGTGTGAGAGGCACGACTTCAATCCATTTTGTAAAATACTCTATGGCAGTGATAATGAATTTATGACCATTGGAAGAAGGAGGGTGAATCTTGCCTATGAGATCGAGTCCCCATTGATAAAAGGGCCAAGGAGATGCAAGCGGTTGAAGTTCTTATGCTGGCGCATGTATGAGATCTCCATGAATTTGACACTGCTTACATTTCTTGACAAACTGGTATGAGTCTTTCTCCATATTGGGCCAGTGATATATAGTCTTGATGAGTTTCTTGGCCAAGGTAGGACCACTAGCATGTGGACCACATATCTCTTCATGCACTTCTCGTAACGCAATCTGAGCTTCGTCGCTTTCTAAACATCTAAGAAGAGTGCCATCCAGACCTCGTCGGTATAAGATATCGGCTAAAATGACATATCGAGAGGATTGGCGAATGAAAGTGCAACGTTGGTTATTTGATAGATCAGGAGGTAAAGTATTGTCTCGTAGGTATGTGAAAATGGAACCATATAACTGGGATTCGGGACCGACAACACATAACGTCTCAGTAGGCATGATCTCATATGAAGGGACCAAAAGGTTATCCACCAAGAACTCATAGCGGGTCTCGTTTGGAGGTAGATCGATCAGTGAAGCAATTGTAGCCATGGCATCTGCGGCGCAATTCTGCTCTCTTGGTATCTGCTCAAAGTCTATCTTTGTGAAGTGTTGTTTCAGGTCATCCACCATTTGTTTATAAGGCATTAGCTTCTCATCTTTTGTTTTATAATTACCAGTTGCTTGACGGATAACAAATTGGGAGTCCCCAAAAACATGAAGTTCCTGGATCTTCCATTGAACTGCAATTCGTAATCCTGTTGTTAATGTCTCATATTCCGCTATATTGTCAGTGCAAGGAAATGATAAGCGGTATGATTTTGGTATAGAATCCCCTTGAGGAGTTATAAAGAGGATGCCATCTCCTGCCCCATGCTGTGTGTACGAGCCGTCAAAGTATAGTTGCCATGGCTTTGCATGTGTCATTGTCAAAATGGATTCATCTGGAAATTCTAAACTTAGAGGAACATCATCGATCATGGGGGCATCTGCTAATTGATCTGCAATGGCTTGTCCTTTTATTTCTTTTCTATCTACATACTCGATGTCGAATTCACTCAGTATCATTACCCATTTGGCCAGTCGCCCAGTAAGTGTTGCCTTATTGAGAAGGTATTTCAGTGGGTCTATCCTTGCCACTAACTTTGTCTTATGAGTAAGCATGTAATGTCGTAATTTTTGTGAAGCAAAGACCACAGCGAGGCATGCACGCTCAATTGGTGTGTAGTTTAGCTCATATCCCACCAATGTGCGACTGATATAATATACTGCTTTTTCCTTGCCTTCAGCAATTTGTTGCGCTAAGAGTGCCCCCAATGCTGATGGAGTAGCTGAAATGTATAATAACAGTGGTTGATCTGGAACTGGTGGCATCAGAACTAGCGGATTTAGAAGATAATCTTTGAGCGTCTGGAAAGCCTGTTGACAGTTGTCATCCCATTTAAATTTGATGTTTTTATGTAGCAGGTGCTGAAAAGGATTACACTTATCTGCCAGTTGTGCTATGAATCTTCGAATGGACTGGAGTCTGCCTTGTAAGGATCGAAGTTGACTGATATTTCTTGGTGGTTGCATTTCCAAGATAGCTTTAACTTTCCCTGGGTCAGCTTCAATTCCTCTTTTGGATACAATGAATCCTAGGAGCTTCCCAGAGGTTACTCCAAAGACACATTTCTTAGGGTTTAATCTTACTTTGTATTTTTCCAACCGATCAAAGGCAACTGAAAGTATGTCCAAATGTGTGTTTCTGTCTATTGATTTGACCAAGAGGTCGTCAACATAATCTTCCACTGTTACATGCATGAGATCATGAAAGATAGTAGTCATGGCTCTTTGATATGTAGCACCTGCATTCTTTAGCCCGAAAGGCATGACATTCCAACAGAAAGTTCCCCATGGACAAGTAAATGATGTTTTGTGTTGATCCTTGGGTGCGATCTTTATCTGATTATAGCCAGAGAATCCATCCATTAATGATAGCATTTCATGACCTGCTGTGAGATCAACAATCAAGTCAATGTTTGGTAATGGGAAGTCATCCTTTGGACAAGCTTTGTTGATGTCTTTGAAATATGTACATATTCTGATGCTGCGATCTAGTTTACTGACAGGTACCAAGTTGGAGATCCATTCGGGATAATCAATTAGGCGTATGAATCCGACATCCAATAACTTCTCAAGTTCTGCTTTGACTAGTAATGCCACTTGTGGATGCATTTTTCTTAATTTCTGTTTTACTGGTTTTGCCCCCGGTTTGACTGTCAAATGATGCATTACCAAATCTGGATCCAATCCAGGCATATCAGCGTATGACCAGGCGAAGTTGATTTGTCGTTCTTTGAAGAAACTTATGAATTTTGACCTTTCGGACTCTGTCGGTGATTGAGCTAGGAATATGTTGTGTGGAACCTCTTCTGTACCAATGTTTGTTTTGATAGTCTCCTCTACCAACATGGATGACTTTTCTTCATATTATGCTGGTGTACGGACTGTAGAAGTGACGGACACACCAAGGGGTCCTACCCTGAGAAGGCTTTCTGCGATATTTGTCAAATTGTCAGATATTTGACAAAGGAATATCCCTACAATAAGAAAACCAGGAGCCAACAAGTTCTCTTCACGCAAGAGCAGCCAATCGCCAGAACTTCGCAAATTGCCAACAATAATGCATCATCTGGCGGATACCGGAAAAACTAGCGAGGGGGGAAGACCAATAATAACAATAATAATAGGGGCCGGATCCAATATGATGCGAAGGGACGACCAATGATCCAATGTCGAGCCTGCAATCAATGGGGCCACTTTGCCAGAGAATGCACCTCAGAAGAAACTCCAAAAAAGCTATGCAAATGGTGTGGGTCTGGAGACCACGATGATGGAACTTGCCCAAAGTTGGAAGTGAACCTACTCAACATTGACAGGACGGAGGAACGGGTATTGGCAATCACACAGTCACAAGCAAAGAAGGCCACATACCCGGACCCCCGCACAGAGAAGCAACAGGCGCTGGAGGTGAGGGCTGAAATGGCGAAGGAAATGTTAGCACAAGGGAACACTCAGCAAGCGGCAAGTACTTCCTGCTCTGAGTATGAGGAAAATATCCTGAATCAAATGTTGCAGATTGAAGCACCTGTGAAGATGAAGGACCTCCTGGAAACGATGTCGCAATTACATATGACACTCCTACGTAAAGTGCAAGTAACCCCACAGAGTCGGGTGACCCAGAATATGAATGTTCCTGGTGGAACACCAATAGACCCATTGGTACTGACACTATATAGTGGTCAGCACCCGACGATGGTAGAAATGGGAATACTTGACACCATTGTCGACGGTGGGTCGGGAGTGAATGTGCTTCCGGAAGAAACCTAGAAGAAGCTTGGCAAGCCGACACTATGGCTGGGAGCAGATCAACATGGTATCAAACCTCTTGGAACGCTCATGGCACAACAAGTGACCATCGGGACACAACCATTTGTCCTCAACTTTGTGGTGATTTCGCTTGCCAAGAAAGGATACGACGCCATTCTTGGCAGAGGGTGGTTGGTGGCAGCTAGAGCGAATCACAATTGGAAGCATAACACGTTGTCCATGGAGAAAGTCGAGCGAAAATTTATTATCGACCTGAAGACACAACTCGTGAGTGAAGAACTTGCATCAGAATCAGAATCGGACGACGAGGGTGAAGTTGATGAAGGAATGTATGGAAAGGAACCGGATGAGGAAGGCATCCTAGGAATCCAAGGATGTTCAAAAGATGAGACTGATTCCCTTAATGGGTTCTTCCACTGGCAATTGGAAGACTACGAGCTGCTATATGGATGCAACATGTTGGAGGTTAACGAGGAGCCAGATGAAAATGAATTTCTGCAGCGTATGAGGAATACACGAAAGGGGATGCTCCTGTCAACGAGACACCAGCACATAGGTTTGACATGATGAAACCAATCCGGTATGAAGAGTCCATAAAACCTACAAACCTCAGCACGGAAGCAGAGCCAAGGAACATCCTGGTTGGCGACGACTGGAATCCAGTCCTAAAAGTCGCCGCATTTAAAATATCTATGGAATACAAGGATGTATTCGCCTGGACTTACAAGGATCTCAAAGGGGTGCCACCAGAACTGTGCATACACCAAATTTCACTCGTACCTGGGGTCGTACCTGTACGGAAGAGGCTGTACAAAATGAATAAAAACTATGTTGCGAGAGTGAATGATGAAATCGAGCATATGCTCAAAGCTAGGATTATTTACAAAGTGTAGACCAGCGAGTGGGTATCGCCCATAGTGATATCCCTTAAAAAGGAGGCAAACCAAATCTGAATCTGCGTGGATTTTAGATGCCTTAACGTGGTCACCATAAATGACCCGTTTCCAATACCATTTACAGATAGAATCTTAGAGGAAGTGGTCGGTCATGAAATTTATTCATTTATGAATGGATTTTCTAGGTATAACCAGATATCCATTGTCGAAGAGGACAAATTAAAAATGACCTTCATAGTGGAAGATGGCATGTACGCATATAACCGAATGTCGCTCGGGTTATGCAACGCGCCAGCGATATTCCAACGGTTAATCCTTCACATATTTGACAAGATGTCAGTAGGGAACTTCAGGGCATTCCTTGACGACTGGTCCATCTACAGTAACCAGGATGCACATCTGGCCGCAGTTGGTGAATGCATGGAGAGATGCAGGTGAGCCTACCTAGCACTCAATCCCAAAAAATGTTCATGGTGCCTCAAGGGAAGCTGTTAGGACACATAGTGTGTAAGGCTGGACTCAAGACTAACCCAGACAAGATTCAGGTGATAGTGGAAATGGAGGCACCAGCAAATGTCACGGGAGTCAAATCCTTCCTAGGACACATAGGGTATTATAGGCGGTTTATCAAAAAATTTGCTCAAGTATCCTTCCCTCTAGACAAGCTGATGAGGAGAGGTGACCGGTACGCATGGGGGACGGGTCAAGAAGAGGCCTTCCAAGAACTAAAGTCACAGTTGGTGGGTGCGCCAATCTTGACATATCCTGACTGGGTCAAAGAGTTCCACGTACACATTGACGCATCCAATTTCGCCATAGGGGCCACACTGGCGCAGGTTGGCGATCATGGGCTAGATTACCTGGTCTACTTTGCAAACAAACTCCTGTCAAAGGCAGAGAAAAATTATAGCACCACAGAGAGGGAAGCCCTCAGGATGGTGTACTCTGTCCAGAAATTTTGACATTACTTACTGTCCATCCCATTCACATTTTATGTGGAGCACCAGGTGTTGATGTACCTGGTAAACAAGCCTATTATCCAAGGATGAATCAGCCGATGGCTGCTACTGCTTCAGGAGTTTACATTCAACATTATTGTAAGACTTAGGAAGAGCCATGTGATAGCTGACCAGCTATCAAGAATCTAGTCAGGAGAACCAGTCGAAGGAGTGAATGAAGATTTTCCAGACACTCACTTATTTCGCATTGTCGTTCTCCCTGCCTGGTACACAAGCGTGGGGGAATACTTGTCGACATCATGGTTTCTAAGGGAGATGCCACCAGAAGAAAGAAGGAAACTGGTACTAAGGAGCAGAACATTCCAACTCATTAATGGCCTCTTGTACAAAATGGGACCCGACTAGGTCCTACGACGATGCGTCCTGGAAGAGGAAATTCAGGGTGTCCTAAGGGAAGCACGTGAAGGGTCCACAGGTGGACACATGGGGCCCAACACCATGGCCAGGAAAGTTCTGTTGGTAGGACTATGGTGGCTGACACTACATAATGATGCTAGAGAGTGGGTGACGAGCTGTGATACATGCCAACGGGTCAGACGACCATTGAAGAGGGATTTTATGCTCCTCAACCCATCGAATGCCCAGGAACTGTTTGAGAGATGGGGATTGGATTTCATCGGACCATTAAAACCAAGTAGAGCCCAACAATGCAGATACATTGTAGTGGCGACAAAATACTTGACCAAGTGGGTCGAGGCATGGGCTTTGCCAGACAACTCGGCGGTTAGTACAACAAAATTTATCTATGAACAAATCATTACGCGTTATGGGATTCCAATCCAACTGACGAGTGACAGAGGAGGACATTTTGTAAATCATATAATCTGGTTGCTAACAATGGAGTTCAAAATCTTTCACTCCTTATCAAGCCCCTACTATCCGCGGGCGAACGGGCAGGTCGAGACGACCAATAAAATAATCGTGTCGGTGATTTATAAGTCTTGCGGAGTGGAGAAGGATGATTGGGAGGAGCGCCTACCGTTGGTACTTTGGGCATACTAAATGACTTATAAGGTAACTACAGAACAGACTCCCTTCCAGCTAATGTATGGACAAGAAATCGTGGTGCCAGTTGAATTCATGGTGCCGAGTCTTCGAATCACCATCGATAATCGACTTGGTGACATGGAAATCCTGAGAGAGAGACTATACACTTTGAAGAAATTGGATGAGTGACGGATGATGGCTCAGTGGGCGACAAAGATGGTACAACAAAGGCGGAAGAGTTGGCACGACAAGCATTTGCGAAGAATGCGGTTTACCCCAGGGCAACTTGTATTAAAGTTTAATGGGCGCAACGAGATCAAGCCCGAAAAATTCAAGGTAAAGTGGTTGGGCCCTTTCAAAGTTCGCGAGGTCGGTGCGAACGAGGCGATCAAGCTGTGGACACTGGACGGGCAGGAGGTGCAGGACACAGTGAATGGCTCTAAATTGAAGGTGTACCATGAGCGAGAAGGACCCAGCCAATGGCACAAGTAAGAAACAATAAATAAATAAATAAATTGAAAAAAAAAAAACACCCAACTTGTAGTGTACCTACCAAATCAAACGGAGGTTTGATGCCAACACCCCAGCGGGGTCAAGGGGTAGCGCCCCTTGCGAGGTTGAGGGGCAGCGTCCCTCGTTGTCAACGCCAATTTACAACCTCTAGAACCACACAAAACTTCATGGCGCACACCGTTTTCATTATTTTTTTGCAGGAACTTGTCTTTATTATTTTTGTGAAAATGAAGGGAAATTTGCAAGTGGCGAGCAAAAAAAAAAACAAGAAAAGAGGAAATTTTACAAGTTGGAAAAATTTAAAAGAATGTTTTTTAAGGGTTTTTTTTAAGTGTCGAAGAATTAAGGGGGACTCATTCATAGTAAGTCAGTAGGAAACTGAAAGACAGAGATCCGTAGGGATTCCACGAGTAAAGGAAATATCGTACGATCAATAAATAACACTCCACGAGTCTCAGAAGAAAAATCTGTATGGAATTTGGTACGACGGGGAGACAAACCTTCCGTACGGAAATAAAAAATAGTGAAGGGAAAAGTCCGTACGAAATTAAAGTGGCAAGGAGAGGAACAAAACCGTATGGAATTTTTTGGCGACAGTGCCAAAGATTTCTATACGGAAAGTGGAGAACTGAAATTTCGTACGGAATTCAGACGCAAAGTCCGTACAACCTTCGCCAGTAACTGGATTTGGCGTGACAAATTCCGTACGAACCAAGGGGCTGCTAGAGTCAAGAAAAAGTTCGTACGGATTCAGGGGTGCCAGAGGAAAATAAATTTTCCGAGAAGTAAAATACTGGTCGTACGGACCACGGAAGTAGACTAAAAGTCGAAGCATACGAAGCATACAAGGCACATAGGGCCAATTCGTACAGATGCAAGGGGATTACAACAAGTACCATTGAGACAAGGGGAATAAGAGATCGCAATCGGAAGAAAGAACATGTGAAGGTGCCCAAGAGAGGAAAGATATAAGTTTGGTAGAAAAGAAAAAGAAAAAAAAGAAAAGAAAAAAAAACATTTGATGGCGTCTAGCGCTAGGCAGTTGAAAAAATTGGATTGGAGGAGGAGACTACAAGATTCAGAGAAGACAACCAAGAAACTGTCTACAGACTGTCCTATGGATAAAGGGAAGGTTGTTGTACCGAATACAGGCAAGAAAGAAAGGCAGTCGAAAGTCACAGCGGACACAATCACTTTCGAGGGGTTGAACGACAATGTGTGCAGACAATGGTGGTTGGAGGCGCAGTCCCCAGATGACATTTTGGTGAAAACATAGATAGGGAGGGCACAGGTGCATTGGGCCATTCAAATGCAGATAGTCGCCATTCGGGATTTTGAGCCTTGCCTGCGCATGATGATAAAATCATACAATGATGAGTTGCGCACCTCCTCGTTCAAGTACCAACACACAGATGTCACCGTGTCTTTTGCTTCGGATGACTTTGCTAGGGTTTTTGGCATTCTTGATGAAGGGAAGAAGATGGACAAGCATGCGATGAAGATGTCCGTTGAGAGGAAAAATCAGTTGCTACAACAAATATGTCGGGATAACCTAACCAGAGCAGAGTGGGACAGGATTACGGCACCCAAGGGGCGAGGATTGAAAAAATCTTACATAGTACCTGGTGCATGGCAGTGCTTACTCGACTTGATGAAGAGCCATCTCACAAGAGCCTATAGGGCCTCCGACACAGTCGTGCTGATGATTGCATTGATGAACTGGCTCCGGAATGGGATGATGTACAACTGGGCTACTGTGCTGTCAGACCACATTCATGAGTTCCTCACACTAAAGTACAAGGCATTCTATATGCCCCACCACGCCATTGGGTTATTCCTAGACGCAGTCCGTATATAGGTGTCGGAAGAAAGGTGAGGGTGGCAGTCGTGAGACAGCATTGACCCTACCGCGCCCTCCATTTTTTACTAGACTCATTTGGATACACACATAGGGGATGCACCATCCAGCAAGAAGCAGAAGCCCCAGATTCAGGTAGTCTCTGCTAGCGAGTCAGATTTGGCCACTGAGAGTAGTTCAGAAGCAGAGTCGGAGGAGACATCTTCTCGATGTTTGGGTGGCGATACCAGATTTCACCTCTCATACACAGAGGTACTGTATCCAGAGTTGGGTACGGAAGAAGGCACAGGTGGTACGGTTGCCCTCGGCCAGATACTAAAGGGGACGCAGGGACTGCCAGGAGGAAGAGTCATCCGACCTACAGGTGTTCAGACAAGGAGGCTAGTATATGCACCCGCTGTGTTGACTATAGATAGGACCGTGACACCATTACTAGCAGTAGGAGTGACAGTAGGAGCCATATCAGTAATCCCTGTGACAGGGTTTGGCCAGTTGCATCCTCGTCCCTCCCTCGAGCAGATTTCACAGGTCCCTAGCAGCAGTGTAGTTCAGCCGAGGGACACAGCCCTTATTTGGACAGAGCCATTGGTACAGTTGATGGAGGGTGGGGGTAGAGAGATCATGATAGATAGGGGTGACGTTGAGGGAGATGATACGGTGAGCTCACAATACTGGTTCCCACTTTTTGACCAACTTTGACACTTAGATGAATATTTTGAAAAAAACCTTCACTTTCCGACACCTATAACTTTTAAACCATTAAGAATTTTAAGATGATATAAACTAGTGATTTTTAACATCTTGTTTGTAGATTATAAATATATATTTTTTAAATTTATTGGAATAAAATTTCATTGATGTTTCCATCTCCCTCAAAAAGTAGTTTTTTACAACAAACAACATTTTTTAAGAGTGATGTGTATCCCGAAATGTATAAGTTTTTTTTCTATAAATGATAAAAACTTAATTCTTTTGAATTTTGGTTTGTAACATCAATACCCATGGCATGCAGTTGGTTTTATAGTGATATGTTGAATATTGTTTATTTTATTAAGTTTTGAAGTTCAACTAATTATAATTTAGATATAGGTGTACGTTTGAACACATAACTTGTTCTATATATATCAAAATTCAATTTTATTTTTTTTGTTAGAAAGAAAACATCAATACCTAGTGCATAGATATTTTTCAGAATTTTTTTGAATTTTTTTACTATTTTTCCCAATGCATTTAACAAAGAAGTTCATGTTCAGTGAAAAACCTACATTCATAAGAAATAAAATAAAAATATATTAGTGAAATTAAATATATTAAAAAATATACTATTTGGAAAGCTTATAATAATGACTAAATACTTAAAAAACAACAACTTTTAAATGAATTAATTTGACCCCCCAAAAGCTAATGTAAAATTGGTTTTTTATCAGCATTTGATAGATGCAAAGAAGACTCCACTGCAAGTATGATT
Source organism: Cryptomeria japonica (assembly GCF_030272615.1). NCBI lineage: Eukaryota > Viridiplantae > Streptophyta > Pinopsida > Cupressales > Cupressaceae > Cryptomeria > Cryptomeria japonica. Next base: position 530,343,169 of record NC_081406.1, on the reverse strand, counting down.
TAGAAGTAGAGAGGTTATATCAAAGAAATTTTGATCTAAGAGCCATTGATTTAACTCTCTTCAATTAACTACTTCAAATGGGACCTCTTAAAGCTTAAATCATTATATTTTTAAAACAATATATGATTTCAGCAAAAAACAAGACGTACCAAAAAGTGGGAACCAACTTTGTGAGTTCACCGGATACAAACTCATGGTTGGAGCAATACTCAGCGCCACTGAGAGCCCTAGCAGGACCCCTGCCTGCCACACCTCACCATTAGGAGGTGGTTGATTTAGAGGGTAGTGACTCTCCTCATGAGATGTGTGCACAGGGGGAACCTACGGACCTACTCCATCACATGGGTGGTGCGGAGGATATGGTGCCACAGGTAGACATTATGATGCCTGGTTCTACAGAGAACTAGCCCATTGCCTTGACTCGATTTTTGGCAGCAGTAGAGAGTGAGGCACGTAGACTTTTGGCCTTGACGAAGGAAGGGACCCTAGGGTAGCCAACATTGGAGGGTCTCCTGGCATTTGCTATCGGAGGAGTTGTTGAGGCATTTCAGTGGTGCTTTGTTGATAGAGGATGGTCTCGCATGGATCTTCCTGTGATGTTGGAGGAGTGGCAACACCCTGGACAAACTGGAGAGAGTCAGGTGTAGAGCCTACTCAGGAGGATCGAGCAGGCCATACGGGATAGTCATTTGGTGCATCGTCATGCTCAACAGGAGGCAGATATCACTAGGGAGACACTAGAGTTGGAGTTGGCTCGGCAGAGAGCCCAAGCAAGGAGTATGGAGGAGGAGTTCGCTCGTGTCTGTGCTGAGTTAGCAACAGCCTCAGTCGCACAGATGGCAGATAGGGCTTTGTTGGAGACCAGTTTGAGTAGTACGAGGGCAGAGCTGGATAAGAAGCATACCGAGCTGATGGAGGTCGTATTCAGAGTGCAACGGTCTTGGGAGCGCCAGGTGGTGGCTGAGAGGGATCTTCACCACCGCATAGAGCAGGTGTTGCGGCTCTGGGAGCAGTTGGCCTCTTCCTCAGCCATGGAACCATTAGGGATGCCATCTCTACCCCAATCCCAGTAATTTGTTATTTTGGGGTTTCAGTTTTGCTTGTACATCATTTCCATTTTGGTTGTCTGTCGTCCGGAGACAACGTTTCTTTTTGGGGGGGACGATGTTGTGGGGTAATTAAGCATTAAGGTAAATTGTGTTAGCGTCCACAGTTAACCCATCGGTTGTCGGCAGTTGGTACTGGGTAACTGACCAGACTCCTTTGTATTGTATCTGTTTCCAGTCTTTGGACATGCTATTGTAGTCGAACATATTGCTATCATTGTGTGACTGGCTTATCATGAATCAATAGAACACTTGTGAGTTCCATATATTCTATGTACTTCTGTCATTTATGCAATGTCTTAAACTGACACCCTATGGGGAAAAAATTGGGAAAACACATACATACATACATACATACATATATATATATATATACACATATATATATACATATATATATATATACATATATATATACATATATATATATATACATGTATATATATATATGTATATACATGTATATATGTATATATATGTGTATATATATATACATGTATATATATACATATGTATATATATATATGTATATATATATATATATACATATATATATACATATATATATATACATGTATATATATATATACATATATATATACATATATACATGTATATATATATATATACACACACATATGTATATTTATGTATGTATATATATGTATGTATATACATATGTATATGTATGTACATATACATATGCATATATACATATGTATATGTATGTATGTATACATATGTATAGGTATATACATACATACATACATATACATATATACACACATGTGTATACACACACACACACACATAAATACATATACATAGATATGTATATGTATATGTATATGTATCTATATGTCTATATATATGTGTATACATACATACATACAGACATACATACATATGTATGTATGTATATATACATGTATGTGTGTGTATATGTATGCATGTATGTACATATGTATATATTCTCAATATGACAAATACTTGCATCTTTCTCTATGTGATTGAAATTTTTTAATCCCAATTATAAAAATAGCATAAATATGATTAGAAAAAGATGAATTTAGATAGAAAATGCATTTGAAATAAATATTAAATGAAATTCATATTAGAATATTAATATGCATAAAGAATCACATAGATCTCATATTGCATAAAAGTAATATACATTCACGCAAAATCTTGCATGATACTATAGTAGGAAAAGAAATGCATTTAGTATCATGATGTTATAATTTCCATGAAAATAAAAGGGTTGATTTAAGGAGCATATGGATGTTTTGTTCAAATTAGTTTCCTTTTCTATGCATGTGATGGGTTTACCTTCCAAGAACGGGTGCTAAATATGTGGTGCATGAGCACCCAAGGGACATAGGTTTGGTCCAAACGGGCAAAATTTGAGATTTGTGTTTATTTTGTGTTTTCTCATGAAAATAAGGTCATTTTAGGCCATTAGGATGTAACTAGACCTGATTGGGAAAGTTTGGGGTCTATATGACATAAAATGTAAAAGTTGTAAAATGTTGTCATTATTGCCATGACATCTTTTGCAACTTTGAAGCAACTTTTTAAAATATGGTTGGAAAGTTATTTTTTGGCGATTTGAGGTTGTAACCCACTTGCTTGTGCATAAATAGGCCTTTGGAATGCTATCCAAGGTTGGTTTATGGAAAATTTGAAAGTTTTGCTAATAAAAGTTGGAGATTTATGTGCATACAAAACGTTGCAATATGATTCTCTTATTTTTCATTGTGAAATTCATCATTTTTTGATTGATAATCAATTGGATGTGGTAGAGAAATGAATTACCTTCATTTTGGTTTTTGTGGCATTGTAATCCATTGAGATTTGTAGAAGATATCACTATTTTTCCAAAAACTGTCAAAACACTCACTAGGGTTTCTAGTGAGTGGGAAAAATGTATATTTGGCCTTCCCACCATTAAAAAAATCACAACATTGGTTGGTAAGGCTCTTGTAAATATTTTTTTTTTTTCCCTTTCCTTCTAGGTCTCCAACAACCCCTATGGCACATGCAAATGTGACTGTTAGTCTGATATTGGTTATGTATCAACTTATGCAACAATAAGGAGTAGTCTTAACGGTGTAAATACAAATTAAACCCTTAGGGGTTTGGGAGAAGGTAGTGAGGTGGTGTAGAGGGTTGGTGAAAATTCTTCCAAAGTGTTGTGGTCCTTGTGGAGACCAAATATGAAGACAAAACATGACTGCCCTAGACAGTGCAAGATTGCCATGTGATGGCTAGTGAAATAGAAGACATTTGATTTCTAAAGCCAAGTGGGTGGTCTCTTTGTGGATGGTGTTTGAGTAGGGAGAGAGGAGACCTAAAAAAACCCTAAGAATGGTTGGAAGTCTAGAGTAAGGGGAGTGCCTCATGTACATATGACTGTTCCCACTATTTATTAGGTCACATACCTAATAACCAGTCAACTATTGCTACAAACAATGACTTTTAGAGGCCTTAATTTGTTGTTGAACAAAAATAAGTGTGTATACACTTTGTGTAGGGTTTCCCCCAATCAACCCTAACAAATTCATTCCCTTAGGAGCATTGGACTTGGTCATTTGTAAGTATTGAGGGCAGAACTGCTTGTTAAGCATTGAACCTTGTATAAGGAGTGGAAGTGAGAATTTGAAAATCACAAAAAAAAAAAGATGTATATGGCCATGTCTCAGACCCAAACCCAGTGTGTCCACACATCCCCTAAATGGGTGGTTTTACTTAAGGGATCCCAAACCTTAATACAATGAGCATAAACCTAGTAGAACTCAATAGGGAAATTTACTCAAATTGACTAAGTGAATTGAGTGGGTGTGTATTGTGTCATACTTGTTGAGTTTGCCATTGTGAGTTTAACCCCTGCCTTTGCATCAAGTGGTATCAAAGCATAGGTATTAGGTATTTTGAGGGAGATTGGTTGGAGTTTGCATAGAGGAAGGTTGGAAGTTCTAAAGTCGAGATGCCTCCTAAGAATGGTGGCACTACTAGAGAGTTGCAGGAGTTAAAAGAGAGACATGCAAAGTTGTTGGAGTCCCATAATGTTGTGTTAGCAAGGCTTGCTTCGCTTGAGTCTAATCAAAGAAGAGGTGTGGCATTAGATGATAATAGTGAACCCAAGGAAGAAGAAGGGGAAGGAGATAATGAAGGAGAAGAAGAGCAATTGGACCCTAAGGAACAAAGGACACTCAGACTACTAAGAGTAGTTAAAGGTGATTAACACAAGGTGAAAGTTGATTTGCCTATGTATTGAGGGAATTTGAATGATGAATAGCTTCTAGATTGGATTGCAGATATGGAAAATTACTTTGAATGTGAGGATGTTCCTGGTGAGCAAAAGGTGAAGGTAGCAAAGACAAAACTCAAGGGACATGCATTATTATGGTTGGACTATGAACAAGCTGAGAGGATAAAGAGAGGTAAGGCAAAGATAGTTTTTTGGGACATAATGGTTGATAAACTTAAAGGTAAGTTTCTTCCTAAATACTATGAAGTTCAATTGTATAAGAAACTCCAAGGTCTGAAACAAAAGGATTTAGAATTTAGGACTTATACTGATGAACTTTATAAGTTGAGCATAAGATCATGTAGGATGGAAGCTGAGGTTGAAAAGGTTGCCAGATATTTTGGTGGACTTAGATTCAACATTCAAGATGTACTAGTTGTGGTAAATCCAAGGATAGTTGAAGAATGTTTTCAGTTGGCCATTAAAGTGGAAGATAAGATAAAAACCAGGTAAGACAAGTCTATTATAGGAAGAGGTAGCAATCAGAGAGGTAGATGATCCTTCCCTACATCAAAAGAGTCCTATGAAGAACAAGAAGATGCAAGCAAAGGTAAAGAACAAGTCACTGATTCAAGAGGTGGATTCAGAGGTTTCAAAGGTAGATTTGGTGGCAAGTCACTGATTCAAGAGGTGGATTCAGAGGTTTCAAAGGTAGATTTGGTGGTGGCAGAAGTTCAAACACATTTTTAGGTAGGTGTTTACCATTGTAATGATTTTGGTCATCTAGCATTCAAGTGCCCTGAAAAATAAGGTTCTACTTCAAGTGGAAGTGAAAGGAGAAGTAAAAAGAGAGTGCAATTGGTGCAAGATGATGAATATGAAAGTACAAATTATTCTAGTCATGTTTTTGCACCAGAAGTGGGAGAGTCCTTGATGGTGAGAAGATAACTCCTAAAAGTATCCAAGGAGAAGGAGATGAACCAAAGAAGAACATTTTTCAAGAACACCTACAAATGCAAAGGTAAGGTATGCAAGGTAGTGGTAGATTTGGGTTCTACTGATAATATGGTAACTAATGAAATGGTAGACAAACTGAAGCTAGAGAACATTCCTCATGAAACACCATATAGAGTGTCTTGGTTGAATGATGATTGTAGACACCTAAAATTGTCATGTCTAATTAAATAAATATTTTTATTTATTTAATTACTTAAGCCTAATTCTTCTATTGAGTGTCTTGGTTGAATGATGATTGTAGACACCTAAAATTGTCATGTCTAATTAAATAAATATGTTTATTTATTTAATTACTTAAGCCTAATTCTTCTATTAATTGAATAAATCTTTATTTATTTAATCAATTCATTTATCCTCTTCTAGCCTTATTTCTCATTTAAATAAATAGATTTATTTATTTAAATTATCCTTTTTCTAAATTAAATAAATATCTTATTTATTTAATTGATCCCACTTCCTCTGTTAATTAAATAAATCTTTATTTATTTAATTAATTCATTAGCCTTTTCTACCTATGACACATGTCATTCATCTCTTAATTCCTACACTACCTACCCTTTCATTATTTTATTATTTCTTTTACCTACCCTTTAATCAGAGCCGACCATTTATCTTTTACACCTCTCAATCTTATCCCTCGATTTCTTATAGTGTCTTCTATATAAGGAGATGCTTCCTTCATTATCAACCCTAACTCAATTGCACACTCGACTACACTACGCCTTTTACATGCGATCCTACTTGCAACCACATTTCCGTTCTTTGTTGAGCTCTTGTGCACATATAAAATTTGAGAGCAAATATATCAAGCAAGATCAATGGAGATAGGAAGAATGGAGATCCAAACCCTATTGGACATGTGATGGTATAATCTTTGTGATTTCATTTGATTTGCATTGTCTTAGGTAATCTTCATATGTTATGGTGGATCTTTGTTGTTGTTAGGCTAGGGTTTTGTGGTTGAATTCATTTGGTCTTTCAATTATTGTTGTTTCCATTTTCACCATAAACATTTTGGCATGCCCGATGGGACCCTTGTCCCTTTTGCATTTAACATCTTTTGTTGTAGATTTTGTGTTTTGAAGTTGCAGATCTGACATTTTCGACAACATTTTGATATTTTCGCGTCTGCGTACTTTCGGATCGCATTTTTTATTTCCTGTCGCGTCTGCAACATCTGGAATCGCATCTGCGTCCTCGATAATATTTTATTTTTCTGTAGATTCCGAAAGTCGAGTTTGTGTTCCCTAGTCGCGTCTGTGGAGTTTTCAGGCGCATCTACGTCCAGGAGCCACGTCTGTGTTCTGGAACCGCGTCTGTGTCAACTTTAAGCACGTCTACGAAATTTTATAGTGTTTGTGTTTCTAATAACCACGTCTGTGTGAATTTGTTACATTTTGGGTTTTTCTTTGATTCGGTTTTGCGTCATTCAGATTTTAGATTTGGTTTATTTTGAGCTAACATCTTGAGATCTAGCTAACGAAATTGGTGTAGCTTGTCTTGAAAGCAAAATCGTTTTGTCGAAGGCCCCTATTTCACAAAGTCTTTTGGATCTAAAATTTACCTAACTTGTGTGCTTGCAGGAAGGGGTGATTATTTGAAACAATCCAAACTATTAATAGATCTTTGTTACAAGACCTTGGCAAGGGTTTTTTATCTTTATTGTGTGCCTTGTTTTCATAGACTAGCAAACACTTCAATTGGTGCACTAAAATTGAACCATTGTCTTTTGTGTCTTGAGCAATAGGCTCTTTTTGTTTAATCTTTAGAGGGCCTGTCTCCCCGTGTGGTCGTTAGGACTACTAGTGAGGAGAGAACGACCCAAGTGGTAGCAAAAGAAAAGCCATCTTCTTCCAAACCACTATAAATAATTGTATTCATGGTGAAAATATGGATAACGTGTGCTGATTAGTTCATACCGACACTATGTCTCCCCATAAACCCGTTTGATCAAATTTATTTGATCATTTGTAGGGCATAACCCCTACCGACTGGGAGCCTTTTGTATTTATGGAGCTGAAAGTGTCGCATGTATGGCCACATGAGCGGATGCCCTTACTAGCACCTTTTTGTTTTAGAAGCCAAAATCCTTCTAGTTGTTGGGGCAGGAGGTCGGACCTCTGGTAGCAGTCCACACACATAGGATTCTTAGTAGAGATACAAAGTTTTCCACGAGGAGTTTTCGTGGGGATTGATGCTTAGTTGCCCCAAGAAGTGAGTGCCGAGGGTGGAGCCAGTGGGGTCAAGCATCTAAATATCCACTCTGAATAGTGTAGCCTCGGGGGAAACTCAATGTGGGATCAACACCTATTGTCTTGGCCAACCATAAGAATTGTGCTTGACTTATTTTGAACAATCAAACATTCAAGACCAAACATTAAAACATTGTGTCTTTTGTGTCTTCAAGTGTATGCAAAACATTTTTTACATCAAACAACACACTTTTCTTTGAGTCATTTTTGAGTCTAAACACTTGCAAACATTAAGTCCTCATCAACATTGTGTCCTCTTGTCATGAAAAATAGTCAAAAATTTAGATTTGGTCACAACAAACAACTTCACAAATTGCAAAAATTTACAGTCCAACAAACAAGAGAAATCAGTTTCAGAATTCTTGAGCTTCGTAAGCTATCTCTTCAGATTTTCATCTAGAATTCAACCTGTCTTTGGGTCTCACAAAGTCCATCATTGCTTTACACCTTACATTACATTCACATTTGTCTAAACTTGAGTCAAAAGGTCACTTGCTTGTCCTCATCTTGCTTTGTCAACACATTACATACAACAACATTTGCTAAGTGGTCCCTCATCAAGGTCTATCACCTTTGGGTCTCATTTGGTCTTACTTAGAGTCAAGGTCAACTTACCTCATCAAGAGAAACTATCATCTCTTTGGAAGCCACACCTACTCTACTACATACATACTTGGTCTTACACTTTGGACATTGCAAGTACACTTCAAATTCATTTACATTCCATCCAACTCTTGGTCTTCCATACTCTTTCCATTTTCATCTAGTCTCACACATCTTGGTCAATACCTAGTTCATGGTTGAAACCCATTCCCAAAAATCTAGGAGAGAAGCTAAAGAGGCTCAAGAGTCCACAAACATGAGTTCCTATGAATATGACAATGATATCTTTTTCAATTCTGATCATACTACATTACCTGACATGGATGCCTATAGAAACATTCCAAATGTTGAGAACATGGACACTACAAACAACAATGGTACACACAATAACAATATGGACAATATTTCAGTACATTCGGAAGAAGTGGAAGACACCATTATGAACCCCCATTTCAATCAATTGGTTGAGGAAATAATGAGGAGAGATAGACAATACATTCTACAAGTGATGGCACAAAGTGGAGCCAAGATCCCTCATGATTTTGACATGTCTCAAATAATGGAACATAGACCTTTGCAACAAACTCACTCCAACATGGATCAAGGGAGACCTAATAGTGGAGGCAATAGAGGACCACATATGGTGCCTGAATCACCATCATCTTTGTTTCAAAAACCAGAGGTCCCATACACACATGGTCAAGCATATGATACTCACCTTCGCAGACCATTATGGAGGTCTTATGTAGAAAAATATACTCAATCACATACCAATGCTAAGGATCAACCACCAAAGCAATTGGATTTCCAAAGGCATGCTCAAAATTTGGACACAAGGAAACCCCACGTCAAATTTGGGGGCAACACATTAGAGCAAACTCATGACATTCCTATAGATTATGGTATACATGGACAAAACAAATATTTCATTCCTTATCATGACTCTATACCAAGTGGTCCATATACGCAACATCATTATAGACCTCCTTGGTGCAGGAGCACCCTTCCAAAATCTTTCTCTTTCTTTTTTTGTTGGTGTTATGCTTCTTATGAAGCCATTGTACATGAATAAGAGCTATGAGCTCATGTGTGCTAGACTAGGCCTTAGTTAGGGTCCTAGTGGAGATCTTAGGGGTCATGAGTCAAGATTGTGATTTTCTTGAAAATGGAGGGTATGTGTATCATTGAAGTGTTTAGGGGTATTTTATAACATGGTGGTGTCCTTAGGTTGGCCCAATGTGGGTCTAGGAGTCATAAAAAGCAACATTGGGAAAGTTGCTCAAAAGTTGCAAAAGTTGCATGACAACTTTTAAAAGTTGTCAAGCAACTTTTCCACCATTATGTCAAGTTCTTTAGGTTAGCATGGAAAACCCTAGTTTGGGCACATAGACCAAGGTATAAGTAGTATAAGTTCTTGCAAACCCTAAATGAAAGGGTTGGATGTCAGACATTGTACGACCCTAGCAAAGAGATCAGACTGAGACTGTAAAACTGTTACCAGTCAGTTTGAATGAAGGATACAAGCAAATTAATGGATTGGGATACGTCCAAAACTGTGTGGTTTGTCTTTCATATTGTAAATACTTTCATTTCAAGAAATTAGTTTAGGTTTTTACTTGCAGATTGAGTGAGTTTGTAAATAGCTTGGAAACTATCTTCTTACTGTCCAGTTTTGGATAGGATTGTGTAAATGAAGTCTTAACTCCATTCCCCATTGTGGAACCACCATGAAATCATGGGGAATGGATGTGAAGACCCTTTACTATAGTCCCAAGAAAGCAAGGCCCTTAAAAATGCAGGAAGCCCAAGCAAAGACCCCCTCCTAGGCGAGACTGGACAGTGCCAGGTTAGGAGAGGTTGAATTGCAGAGGTCTTGGAGAGCAAGGTTGGACAGAGGAGAGTACATCCTTTGGGGAGGTGTAGAGGAGTGTTAGAAGCATCATTGGTGTGGAGGAGGAGCCTCCACCAATCCAAACAAGGTTGCTACAACACAAAACCTTCACTATGACCCAGGCAAACTACAAAACCCTCACAAAACCCTTAAAAAAAACCCCAAAATTTGCCCTAGGCACTGTACGGCCACTTGGAGGCCCAAAACCTAGAAAATCCTTGAGCCCTTGCCAATTGAATGGCAGTCCATTTTGGGATTTAGGGTTGTTTGTGCATCATTTTTGAGAGGGAGCCCTAGGAGACCGGTTAGGAGGCCTAATTGGTCCTAATCCTTGTAGCCCTTTTTTAAGGCAAAAACACAAAATTGTGAAATTGGTAAGGGGTTAGAGTCTTGAAACCTCTTGGGGGCTCATGAATGGGTGGATAGACCTTGACATAGACCTGAAACAACCTTGCTAAGACCTTGGAAGGTGTGCAACAAGATTAACCCTTATTAGCCATAGTAAGAGGTTTGAAGTCTCATGAGAAGGTGAGACCTTAGGAGCAGCAAGCAGCAACTCATTGGTGGGTGGATTGGGCAAGGTTAGGGGATTCCTCAAGCAAAGGGAGTCCTAGAGACCCTAGGGTGTGAGGAGAACACCAGGTGATCTAAGGAAAGGATCCAGGAGCATAGACTAGGCTAGTTTATCCCAAACCCCATCCCATCACTCCTCCATATGAACATATATATGATCAATACCATCCATATATGCAACATGCTCCTCCTCCACCCGATGGTTCAGGAATGGGATATGGTCCAAGAAGTCGATCTCCACCTAAGAACAATTTGGAACAACAAATCAAGGACTTACAAAAGAAAATGGAGGACATAAATACACCGAAGCCAACATACACAATGAGAGACATATGTCCCTATCCATTTGACAAAAGCATTCCAATGCCTCCATTTCCTACACACTTTGTGACACCTAAGTTTGATAAGTATAGAGGAAAAGGGGATCCTAAGGCACACATAAGACAATTTTTCATGGCTTGCATTGAGGTAGCAGCAGAAGAGACATATTTGATGAAATTATTCCCACAAAGCATAGGTGATCAAGCTATGGAATGGCTCTCCCAACTTCCACCTGGTATTAAGTCATGGGGTGACTTAGCTGAGGCATTTATACAACATTTATCATACAACATAGAGACAGATATATCAATCACTACCTTGTGCAACACCAAACAAAAGGATGGAGAATCTTTTTCATCATTTTTACAAAGATGGAGAAATCTAGCTAGTAGATGCTCTTGTGAAATTCCACAAAAACAAATGGTAGAGATGTTCACCCAGAATGTTAACAAAGATATTGGTTATGACCTAAGAAAATATTTTTTGTCCACCTTCAAAGACGTCATTGAGAAAGGCTTAGCGATAGAGAAGGTCCTAAGTGAACAAGGAGTCATTAAAATATTCAAGGAAAACAAAGATGACTTTAAAGGAAAAGACAAGCTAAGATTTTGGAATAAAAACAAGAACACAGTCAATGATGGTGTTGTGGATGCCAATACGGTACGACCCAAAATCATTTTTTCTGAATCAAGCTCTACAAACAATCAAGTGAATACTCAAACAACTTCAAAGTCAGGAAGGAAGTACACTCCATTGGGAGAACCACTTGAGTCAGTTTTCAAGAAGCTAGTGGCAAACAAGATAATCACAATTCCAAATTTTCCTCCATATGAGCCAAAGGTCAAACCAAATTGGTGGAATGATGATGAGTATTGCAAATTTCATAAGAGCAAAGGTCATAAGATAGGAAATTGTCATCGACTGAAGAACATCATACAAGATCTTATTGATAGAGGTGATATTGAGATTGAAGGACATTCATCCAATCAAGAACATGAGATGTTTAAGGAACCATTCCTAAAGCATGACAAGGGAAAGTCTAAAGCCACAGATGACCAAACCAACTATACCAGAGCATCTTATAACTATGATTCAACTATCAATCACATTTAGATGGACAATTATGTCTCTACCATTATCATCAAGGACAAAACGCCTGAGAATTCTACCCAAAGACCCAAGATTGTCCTAAAAGGCATTGGATCTTCTTCTGAACCTACCTCTGAATGTAATGTCACAACTCATCGAGGCAAATTCACTTTACAAGGTGCTCTAGCTAAAAACACTACTTCCTCATCAACCAAGCCTGAGTACGATCTTGTAGAACAGTTAGGGAAGACACCCACACTTATCTCAATCCTTGAGCTCTTACACATATCCCCCCCACATAAAGCTATTCTTGACAAAATCTTAAGAGACACTACTGTCCCTACTGATTTGAACGTGGACCAATTTCAAGCCATGGTGGGATACCTTTATGTTCCACATTCCCTTACATTCACAGAAGCTGATGACGCCTCCGTAAGTCAGCCACATGATGCATTGTTACACATTGAAGCCTTCATACATGAAAATCGAATAAAATAAGTCCCAATAGATGGAGGAGAAGGTCTAAACATTTGTACATTGAGCACTATTAAACAATTGGGATATTCTGATAAAGTTGTGAATTCTACAAACAAAATTACCATCAAAGTATATGATGATGAAGAGCGATCATCTAAAGGCACAATCACCTTGCCCCTCAAAGTTGGGCCAGTTACAAAGGATGTGGTTTTTCAGGTCCTTGATCTAGATCTCACATACAACATACTCTTGGGATGCCCATGGATTCATGAAATGAGCGTAGTCCCATCTACATATCATCGATGCATCAATTTTCCACACAATGGAGTTGAAGTGACCATCAAAGCTGACCCAAATCCATTCATATATTGCAACAATTTGTGCCCTAGATCAAAAATAACAATTCTAGCCAATCAAGAGGCTATTCCTTCATCGACATATGTGGATCCAGAATCCTTGAAAGCTTTTACTTCAAAACAAGCAGAGATCAAAGAAAAGTTCAAGTTTAAAGACATGGGATGTGGTGAGTATATCTTTCATGTTGATCAACTCCCACTATCTCCTAAGGTATTCAGTCAACAAGAACAACCTAAAAATAATTTTCAATGCCAAGGAATTGGGTATGAACCACCTAGTGTTGTGGCTATTAAATCTGAATGCAAATCTCCTCTAGTGGTGCAAGCATCTCTTGATATCAATAGTCCTAAGAGTGGTTCCTGCAAAGAATCTATTGAGCATATCGCTAGCCCTCTTGAGAACTTGTATAGCCTTACCATTTCATCCACTCATTCCATTTCCACTCCACTTCCAGACTTGGATCAACAAGAATTACAAAAACCCTTACTCATTGGGGATCAAAAATCAAGCCTTGAAAAGAAAAATCTAAAAGTAAAAAATAAAGAAAAGTCCTTTAGTACAAATCAAAATCAAAAGCTATTGGACTCTGAAAAAATCAAGGTCAAAGATAAAAATCCTATGAAAGAAAAAGAGCAAGAGATGATATCTCCTAATATCAAAATAACTGGGGGCAAAAGTTCTAATATTTTAAGTCAAAAAGCTTACTTGTTGATCCTAAGTCTTCATCATGCTATCCTACTTTCACTTCTTTTCACAATCATAAGCCTTCATCACTCATCCACTTGTTCCATACATCTATTCCCTTCTGACGATACATCATGGACCTTTAATGGAGCTTCCTCAAGGGACTTTGTTATCAGGGATGCCCAAACTTCTTTAGGTGACACGCATGTGGGAAAACGTAGTCCACACACTAGTAATTCTATCTCAGTTCCTTCATCAAGGAAGACAGTCACTCGAGCTACACATCATTCAGTCAAGGAACATTGAAGTTACAAATCATAAGGGTAAGCCTCACACATTTGAGGTGGGTGACTTAGTTCTCAAAGAAAATCCTAAAAATCAGCAAGACAGAGAGAAGAAGGGCAAATTCAAACCAAATTGGCTCGGTCCTTACATCATTACAGCAGCCTATGAATCTGGTGCATATCAACTCTCAACTCCAGATGGCAAAACTTTGGAGGATCCTATCAACATCATGCACCTTCGCAGGTTTTACACATAATTCCTTAGAGTATCCTAATAAAAAAAAAAAGTAAAGAGAAATAAATTCGTCCAATGGTGAAAACCACTTTGGTGGCGCCCTGGGCAAGTATCATGGTGAAAACCAGGTCACCGGCGCCATGCATAGAGACATTTCTCCTCCCTCCTTCAGGATTCCATCTCATCCTTTCACTTTGCACACACTCACAACCTATTCATCCATAATAAACTTACCCATTCCCATCATGGCTTGTTATTGATCTACCCAAGATTGGTTCGCCATTCATAATAAACATTCCTTTTCATCCCTTTCCATTCATAATAAATTAGCTCCTATCTATGGCTAAGGCAAATCCTACGTCTAATGATGGGTGTGGAACTGAGAGCATCACATGTTTCGAGGAGTACAGTTTCCTCTACTTTTCTTCAGTCTATCCGCGCACAATCCACAATAAAGCAGCATTTGCATCATAGATCCACAATAAAATTTCATCTTCTCCGCAATAAAGTATCAGTTTCATGGATTCAGTCAGTTTCAGATGAGACACAATAGAAACAATAGGCTTCAACAAATCAAATCTTTCAATAGACTCAGACAACATATGGTTCAGTGCTATCTATCCTTTTTGTGAAAGTAAACATTGTGACCACAATCAAATACGACTTATACAAGTGACAAGAGACACTAAACTTGAGGACTACAGTGGATGTTGGTGTCGATTCTTGGTTTTCTTTTGATTTTATCTTTTTGGTGACATGTCTTTTAGCTTTTCTAGGATGTCTCTAACTAGAGATTCTATCTCCAGGATGTCTTTGACTAGAAAGGCGAGGATGGGGTATCGTCACCTATTTTTCTTTTGCTATCTGTGGATTGTCTCTTAGTAATGCTATGACTTGTCCAAGGATATGAGGACACTGTGAGTCTAGTGTGAACTAGGGCATTCCTTGTTTGAGATTGTCTTATCTCCATGCAAACAAGTACAATGACTTTCTGGGTCGAACATATGCCTCAATTGTCATAACCTATTTTGCCATAATAAAGCTCAATGATGATAACGCACAAGAATCTCTTTCACTTTCATATCTTCTATCTTCCATCCCCCGTTCTTGATTGACTTTTATCATCCTTCCTGAGTCTGTGTAGCTTGCTATCACATGATTAAGTATAATGACACGCCAAAAACATTTGCATTTCATGTAGTTGCACCTGCATTACCACATGTTAAAAATTCATACATACATATAGATATCACAATTGCATCACATCCTGCACACAACACATGTTAGCACATTTTACATTCTCATCATGTAAATAGTCATTTGCATTATCATATTCATCTGCATTTCATACATTCACATTTGCATCATACATAACATATTAAAAACATAAAATAACAAAAATATTGCATTTCATTATATATACATATTTGCATCCATATCATAATCATCACATAGAAACATACATCATAAAACATCTCATCACATAGGTACACATGCATATAGCTGCCGCAAAGATGAATCATCTCATATATATATAATCAAAAGTGTCATGATACAATGATGTCAAAATCATATGGCTACAATCACCCGAAGGTGTCTACATCATAATACAAAATGATACAAAACTGATACATAGGGAGCCCTCTATGGCTATGATGAACTCCCTCCCTCGGAGCCGCCCGGCCTCAACGAAGTCTGAGCCCTAGAAGGACCCATCCTAGGATCATCTCTCATGTCCCTTGTATCTGGTGGTGGTGGAGGACCCATAACCCCACCGCTGGAAGCTTGTCTCCTCTGACTCCCTCCAGTAGTCGTCGCTGTCTGCAATGGTCTGTGGAAGCTCCTCGCCCGCTACTCTGGTGGCACTGCCCCGTAGTATAGGTCTCGCCAATAACCTATCTCCTCCCCTGCCCACAGAACATAGACGTATCTATCCCCTGTGTCCTCTACCGCCTGCCTCCCAGCCCTCAGTGCTGTCTCAGCCTCAGTGTAGCGCTGGTTAGCCTGATCTCACTCCCGCTCAATATCCCTCAGCTGTCTCCTAAGCTTAGTTGTCTCCCTCTCCAGATCCTGGATCTCATCTGCCTATCCCTGGAAGATCTCCCTCAGCTCAAAATGCTCATCCTCCTCCTCCTTGACTCCCTGTGCCTGTGGCTCCCCTGTACTGGTGGTTGTGCCTCTGCCTGTACCTCTGCCTGTACCTTTCTCTGTCCCTGTCCCCGCACCTGTCTAGGACCCCGTGCTGCTGGCACCTGTAATGGCAATCCACCGCGACCCTTCACCACCCAAGCCTGTCTCTCCTCCCCACCCTCTCTTCGTGGAGCCACTATCCTATCTCCAACTGCACCTCGCCTCCTTCGTCGGCCTCTACCTCCACCATCTCCATCATCATCCTCATCCCCTCTGCCATCTCCATCTATCTGCTCACGTGGATCTGTCAAGCATGGAAATGGATGCTCTGCCCAATATGCAGTATACTCTGCATCCATCCCTGCATCCTCAATCTTAGGCCACATATCCCATGGCATGGGCACCATTTCTACCAGCTGCATCATAGCCTGATCATATGATAACAGTGGCCCAAAGTGTTCCTGGTCTCGTACTATCCGCGCATACATACCAGAACCCCGTGGCATCCGCTGGATCCTGCCAAACTATCTGCATACCCTGTCCACTAAGTGCCTCTCCAGTACATAGGGCGTCCACCCAATCAGATATCTGCTCCTCAATGTGTATGGCAGATCCACTGCGTCATCCTCCCACTGCTCGCACTCACGGTACGACCTCCATATCACAGTGTCAATCTCATCTATCACTCGACGCCAATGCTCCAACCTACCAATCCATGACTGTGAGTTAATCATATCATATAGATGAACAAAACTGCGTCCCTGACCCTGACCTCTGAATTGTATCGGCCGTGTGACTGGCAGATGCTCATATGCCCAAACCTGCAACAATGTAACTCTGCAGCCCAATCCTACGGATCCATGATAAATAAACTGATGAAGCTCATAGTATAAGTGTGTCAGCACGCACAGTCCCCTCGCATATCTGGTATGCTGTGTAACCGGTGTCTCCAAGGTGCTCCCCCAGCCCACATCCAACCCTTGTGTCACCCTGTCTGGACACAGGAACCCACTGATCACTCCTCCTAGCACTGCTAGTAGTGCCAGTCCTGTCGCTATCATCGTGTCCCATGCCACGTGTCTAGCCCTCATCTCCAGTCCTGGATCCCAAAACACTCGTCTCAATGCCTTCTTATCTCTATCTCGATCGTAGGGTATCAACTACCCATCGATCAGTATCCACAGTATCCTATACACATCCTCTAAGGTGACTGTCATCTCACCCATAGGCAAATGAAAAGTGCATGTCTCTGAATGCCACCTCTCAGCCAGCGCAGTCAATAACCCCATGTTTGCTTGAAACTTAGGCACATACAAAATATATCTCAAACCCATAACCTCAATGGCAGCTTGGTCCTCAAATGTCAGCTCCGGTCGTAACCTCTAAGTTGATGGGAATCTCTCTCGTGACTCCAGCATAGGTAAGTACTCCTGCAGTCAAGCAAATCAATCATGTCAGTCAAAGTGACACTCACTGTTCATCACAAAGTGTTGTTATCTATCCTAGTGACACTCACTATTCATCGCAAAGTGTTGCTATTTATCCTAGTGGTACTCACTGTTCATCACAAAGTACTACGTGTTCTTGCACTCCCTGTTCATCACAAAGTGCTGCCCATATTTGCACTCCCTGTTCATCACAAAGTGTTGCTCCTATTGGTACTCCATGTTCATCACAAAGTACTATGTCTTGGTACTCCATGTTCAACACAAAGTGCCTCGATCTATCCTATCTTAGGGCCTCTGCTTGAGTGTATCCTCTTTAGTAGTTTCCTAATTGACAACGTATGTTCTATCACAGAATTGTCAATCCTAGCCCTATCTGCTATCCTAGTCTTCCATAGAGGACCTGCTTGAGTGTATCCTCTTAGCAGCTTATCCAATCGACAACGTATGTTCATCATAGAACTGCCAATTTGACCTTGAAGACATAAATGTACCTTCATGACATAAACGCGCTTAAAGACTGCACAAACGCGCTTGCTCTGCACAGACGCGCCTGAAATACATAAACGTGCCTCTGTTCTGCACAGATGCGCTTGTCTTGCACAGACATGCCCACATTTCACAAACGCGCCTGCACAATGCAGACGTGCTCGCATCTGGCACAAACGCTCTTCCCAGCATAGACGCGCCTGGCACCAACGCAGACGCGCCTAGGCAACATAGACGCGCCTGGCACCAATGCAGACACGCCTACACGTTTTTGATATTTTTTGACATTATCCTAAAGCGCATTTATTGCATTACTTAAGAAGCATTAATGACAACATTTATTGCGACAAAGTACAAAGAGGTTTTGTGGTACTCACCGGCTCTCTTGCGTCTGTTGGCCTCTGAAATCGGCGAATGCAATCGAATCTATGCACCAATGCCATCACTGCTGACTGCTGCTACTCTATTTTCTCTCTGCACTCTGATCTCTTGGACGTGTGGATGAAAATGAGGATGTGTTCCCTCGTGGTCTATTTTATAAACTACCCTAGCCCTAGCCCTCGTTTCCCGAGTCAGTCTTCTTTATCCCTTGACTCTGTCACTCTATCCGGTTAGTCCATTCTAGCCTTTCTTTCTTATCAAGAGATTGTTTGTGATCTTTTCAAACATTTTCATCCAATCTCTCGAGGGGGCATATCATTCCCATCTTGGGGCAACTTTGTATCAATTCATATTATCTTCTTTGAAACAACGTGACAAGTTGCATTGTCTCAAAGAGGGGCAAAATGTAGACACCTAAAATTGTCATGTTTAATTAAATAAGTATTTTTATTTATTTAATTACTTAAGCCTAATTCTTCTATTAATTGAATAAATCTTTATTTATTTAATTAATTCATTTATCCTCTTCTAGCCTTTTTTCTCATTTAAATAAATACATTTATTTATTTAAATTATCCTTTTTCTAAATTAAATAAATATCTTATTTATTTAATTGATCCCACTTCCTCTATTAATTAAATAAATCTTTATTTATTTAATTAATTCATTAGCCTTTTCTACCTATGACACATGTCATTCATCTCTTAATTCCTACACTACCTACCCTTTCATTATTTTATTATTTCTTTTACCTACCCTTTAATCATAGCCGACCATTTATCTTTTACACCTCTCAATCTTATCCCTCCATTTCTTATAGTGTCTTCTATATAAGGAGATACTTCCTTCATTATCAACCCTAACTCAGTTGCGCACTCGACTACACTACCCCTTTTACATGCGATCCTACTTGCAACCACATTTACGTTCTTTGTTGAGCTCTTGTGCACATATAAAATCTGAGAGCAAATATATCAAGCAAGATCAATGGAGATAGGAAGAATGGAGATCCAAACCCTATTGGACATGTGATGGTATAATCTTTGTGATTTCATTTGATTTGCATTGTCTTAGGTAATCTTCATATGTTATGGTGGATCTTTGTTGTTGTTAGGCTAGGGTTTTGTGGTTGAATTCATTTGGTCTTTCAATTATTGTTGTTATCCATTTTCACCGTATACAATGATGAATCCATTTTAGTTAATGAACAAGCCTTATTTGAGTTTAGCATTGGTGGATATAGAGATAAGATACTTTGTGATGTTTTACTAATGGATTGCTGCCATTTACTACTTGGAAGGCCATGATAGTTTGATAGGCATGCAATATATGATGGTAGAGACAATACCTATTCTATTGAGAAGGATGGAACCATTTTCACTCTAACTCCATTGCAGGGAGATACCAAGGAGCAGTCCAAGGCAGCCAAAGTAATCATGTTTGGCATGAAGGAATTTGTAAGGTTTGATGAAAGGAAGGATGAAAAAGGCGCAACCATTACAAAGGCAGCAGGTGTCAAGACAATGAGTTTATAAAATGGTTCAATATTTGAGGGCAAGGATGATGGTTTGGTGTCCAGAATTGATAAGCAGATGGTCAAGAGTGAGTTGTGTGTGAAGGCTCAAGTTTGGCATGAGGGCATCATGGTAGGGACAATGTTTTGTCTTTTAAACCCACCAAGGACTAGTGGGCAGTTTGGTTTTGCCAATACATTGGTATATGGATATGATGGTACAAAAGTTTGCAAGTTTGATAATGCAATGATCTTTGAGGCAGAGAACCTAAGAGAGGTCATGGAAACAAAAGGTGGAGTGAGCCAAGGTAAAAAGGAAGAGCAAGTAAGGGAGTTTGAGTGTGATTCAAGACTAAAGAAGAGGATGTCCAAGACAAAGGTGGAAAGAGTATGTTTCTAGGTATGAAAATAGGTTCATCGCTAGTTATAAAAGGGGAAAAGGTCAAGTAGTCTGCAGCTGTTCATCTTGTAAAGTTGGAGCAAGGTCTAAATGCCAAACAATTTAAGTGTGCAAAGGAGGACACCAATCTTCAATACCTGCTCCAATGGAAAGGATCACTAGATGAAAATACACTTGGAGAACAAAGAAAAGATGTGATAAAGCATACTTTTATTGTTGCAACATGGTACTCAAGGAACTTGAGTTCTTTTCCATCCTGAGTGTATGGTGCAAGAGCACCCAAGGAACCTAGGTTTGGCCCAAAGGATCAAAATTTGATATTTGTGTTTGTTTTGTGTTTTCTCATGAAAATAAGGCCATTTGAAGCCATTAGGATGTAACTAGACCTAATTGGGAAAGCTTGGGGTCTATATGACATAAAATGTAAAAGTTATAAAATGTTGTCATTCTTGACATGACATCTTTTGCAACTTTGAAGCAACTTTTTAAAATATGGTTGGAAAGTTAGTTTTTGATGGTTTGAGGTTGTAACCCACTTGGGTGGGCATAAATAGGCTTTTGGCATGCCATCCAAGGTTGGGTTGTGGAAAATTTGAAAGTTTTCCTAATACAAGTTGGATATTTCTATGCATACAAAACGTTGAAATCTGATTCTCTTTATTTTTTCATCATGTTTTGATTGATAATCAATTGGATGCTTTATAGAAATAAATTACCTTCATTTTGGTTTTTGTGGCATTGTAATCCATTGAGATTTGTAGAAGATATCACTATTTTTCCAAAAATTGTCAAAACCCTCGCTAGGGTTTCTAGTGAGTGGGAAAAATGTATATTTGGCCTTCCCACCATTAAAAAACTCACACCATTGACTGGGAAGGCTCTTGTAAATATGTTTTTTGTTTTTCCTTTCCTTGTAGGTCTCCAACAACCCTCGTGGCACGTGCAAATGTGATTGTTAGTCTAATATTGGTTATCTATTAGACTTATGTAGCAGTAAGAAATAGTCTTGGAGGTGTAAATGCAAATTAAAACCTTATAGGTTTGGGAGAAGGCAATGAGGTGGTGTAGACCCTTCCATGGTGTTGTGGTCCTTGTGGATACTAAATATGAAAACAAAACATGACTGCCCTAGACAGTGCAAGACTGCCATGTGACAACCAGTGAAATAGAAGCCATTTGATTTTTAAAGCCAAGTGGGTGGTTGCTCTGTGGATGGTTTTTGAGTAGGGAGAGAGGAGACCTAACAGAACCCATGAGAATGGTTGGAAGTCTTTGTTAGGATCAAAGAACACTGAGAGGGAGGGGGGGGGGGGGGGGGGGGGGGGGGTGAATCGGTATTTCGCCGGAATGGAGAAATTTAACCTTATTAACACAACAACTTAGCAACCGAAACATAAAAGCATATAATAATAAGCAACAATGAAACCACAAAGATGAACACCATAACACTACAAATTTATACATGGAAAACCTCAAAGAGGAAAAATCACGGTGGGATTGGAGACCCATAATATCTATCCATTGATCAGATGAATAAATATTACAATAAGGGGCTTGCACATGCAGGAAGGCCAATAACCTAGAGCGCACTACTCATCACAAAAGGAGCCTCACTGACTGTAGAAAACATCGGACTACAATCCAGAATGAAGATTGAACTGCAAGTATAACATCTCCTATGCTTGAGTGCAGTTCTAGTTAAGCTCAATACCGAAGGTCTTAAACCTCTTCCACAAGCCCAATTTGATCACCTATGATAGACCAAAACCTCTACATATGATTACAACATTATTCTCATACAAATAATCCCATAACCTTAATCCCATGCCATAATCTACAAAGCGATCTTACATCATATTTATACCAACCCAGGACCTAAACAATTAGGTCATCCTCCCAAAAGATAATACAATAAATTCATAACATAAACCTACAATTCAATGATCAACCAAGTTGGCCTAAGACCGAAACAACATAATCCAATCAATATATCCAACTGGTAACGCATCCGGATCATCCACCAACACGTTACATAAATTGGTCCATAACCTAGCAAAATAAGATAGCATTATGTCTGGTCCTAAATCCAACACCACTGATCAACATGAACATGAACAAGATAACCAACAACATCTTGAAAGCCATCTAAAAGTTGCACCAACACCATTTATTAAGTGCGTCAAAATATCTTCAACAAAGTTATGTCGGTAAAACCCTTATCAGTGACCAAAAGGCTTACTAGAACAAATGATAGCTCCCGAGTCATCAAATCCCGAACCAACTGATCATGATACGCATCTGAATAACATGAATGACAAATCCAAACCAAATCATATCGGAGCATACCAAATTAATATCATAATCCAACCTCTCTACCGAAACCTACCAGAAATTGGTAAACAACCAAAACAATCGGTGTTGCCATCAATGACAAAACATCAATGCAATACATAATCAATTCCTCAAATTTGCCAACAATCTCCCCCTTTGGCATTGATGGCAACACTAGATGTGAAAAACATCCAAGTGCCAAGAAATGCCAAACAAGTCTCCCCCAAAGGAAGACAACCAACAATCTCCCATAAAGTGATATTAAAATGAAGTTAACAAACTTCTCCTATGAATGATATCCCTGTTAAGCTCTAATCTCTCCTCTTTGACTGATATTATATTAAGCTTTGCCTTTCACATATATCTCTCCCCCTTTGACATTAATGCCAAAAATCTGACATAAACATCAAAGAAAAATCATAAATCCACTGAACCACACAGCTGACTACTCCCCCTGAGTAGTAGCACCAACACATCAATCTAGAATGAATAATAGCTCTGTAAATGCATACCGGAATGATGCCAATCAACATTACTCAGGTCTCTACCGGAGGGGAAAAAACCCCCAATTTGTCTCTGAAGTACTCAAATGATTCCTCAAACCAATCTGACTTCATTACCTTCTCCATTAGAAAATTATACTTGATAGAAATACCATATTCTTTGATATATCAATAGCAGCAAAATTATCAGAGTGAATAACAACCAGTTCATTACAATCCACCCTTATATCCTTCAACATTTGCTTCATCCATAGAACTTGTGTATAGTTAGTAGCAGCAACAACATACTCAGATTCAACAGTAGATAAAGAGGTACATGATTGTTTCTTGTTGATCCATGAAACAAGTTTCTTTCCAAGAAAGAAAGCTCCACCGGATGTTCTCTTTCGGTCATCAACATCTCCAGCCCAATCTGCATTTGTATATGCACATAGTGTAAAACCATCATCTTTAGGATACCACAAACCATATTTAGTTGTTCCTTGCAAATACCTGAAAAATATTTGAAAATATCTGAAAATCCTAGCTACCGGAACAAGAATTCAACATAATCAATTCCTTCCTTCTGAGAATATCCTTTGTACACCAATCAAGCCTAATTCTAGTAACATCCAAGTCCATGTGTTGTCCTTTTCTAACCGATCCAATTCCTCTTCCATAGCTTACATCAAACAATGATCCTTACAAGCTTCAATAACAGATGCCAATACAATTAAACAAATTAAGCATATCTCATCAACTATCAACCTTCTTCTTGTCCAATTATCTAATCTTTTGAATGATTCAACCTTACATACCTAGGAGTTTTTTGACTTTCTTTTTCTCTACTTTGATCTTCAGTTATTGTTGAATTTTCTGATACTGCTAGAGTAACTGGTTCAATATTTTGTTTCGGTACAGGTGCTACCGGTTCAGTTATAACCATTTCCACTTTCGGTTCTCTCATAAGTTTTGATTTGATTTCTGGACTGCTCATCCACCTTGACATTAGCACTCTACACAATTCTTTGCATTATTTTGTTATAACATCTATATGTTTTCCTTTCATTTGAATAACCAAGAAATATCCTTTCATCACATCTAGGATCAAACTTTCCAATTTACTACCAAAGATTATGTAGATGCATGACCAAATCATAACTCATAAAGTGACTTACCAATAAACCAAACCAGATCCAAGATCCGAAAAATCTTCACCAGTTAACCTTCAAACCAACTTCTCTAGAATCTGAAACAAGCTTTCAGACCACTACCAGGGGCAATACAAGATATGTCATCAATTTTCCTCCCCCTAAGCCGAATGCCTTAGATATCGGATGAGTTTCCTATTGGTGTAGGAACATTCTGCTCTGTCACTTGAGTAACCATGGTATATGCTTCAGCCGAATGAACATCTGGGGCATTTGATTCTGTTGGTTTACCCTCGGACTTCATAACCCACTTCTCGTTATGCTCCTTCTAAATATCATCAAACTTTTGCTTTCCCTTCTCATTAGATTTATCACTTCCTACCGATATGTTCTTGCTTCTGCAAAATTTAGCAATATGTCCTACTTTGTTGCATGCATAGCAAGTAACATTGTTATGGTGAAATATTGTACTATAACCATTCCTTGACCTACATTGATTAGCCATATGTCCAAACTTTCCACATGCACGACATCTCACATTCATTCTACAATCTTCAGTCCTATGACCATACTTTTTACAATTTGAACACTGACCGAGAATTGCATTATTATTTTGATTTGCTCTATTCCTACATTGACTTGCTCTATGACCAAAATTATTACAAACAAAGCATCTACCATTAAATTTATGTGCATTAGGTTGCCCTACCGGTGATTTCTTATTTCGGTTGACCTTTTGATCTATCTGTCATCCTGATTTGCAGTACCAGAGATTTCTCCATGCTCACATCCAAGACCTCTAGTGTCTCCAGTGTCCCTTTGATTCTTCAATACCTCATCAAGCTTAGTAGAACTAACCTTGAACTTGTCTTTGTATTCATTTGTAGCATCCAAATCTCCTCTTACGACTGCCACCATTATTTCTAACTCTTGCTCATTATTCTGGGATGGCACCAGTTCAATTCTCAACATATCATTCTCATGCGCCAGCCTAATGCATTCCTCAGATCTGTCTTTTAAAGATTTGCTAAGATTTTCTTCATTCTTCTTGTAGTCTTTAATCTCCTTGGACATCCTCATAGTCATGGCTTGCAATTCATTCTTCATGACACCATTCTCCCGACTCAACTTCTAACATTATTCTTTAAGGGCATTCTTCTTTCCATTATCCTGATTTTGTAATTGATCACAAAGTTCCTTCCTTTTAGCTTGTGCAGATGATAGCCTATCCTACAGGGTAAAAATGAATTCCTTCGCAGATCTCAACTCATCTTGCAACTTCATGTTCTTCATCCTTTCAACATAATAGTCTTCAAGTGCTACTTGAAGTTCCTTCCTCAAACTTATCTCTAGGGATTCTGGATATAGGATCTTCCTCAAGCTGTTAGACTTATTCCAAGGCACCAGGCTCTGATACCAATTGTTGGGATCCAAGAACACTAAGAGGGGGGGTGAATCAATGTTCTACCGGAATGGAGAAATTTAACCTTATTAACACAACAACTTAGCTATCGGTAAACATAAAAGCATATAACAATAAGCAACAATGCAACTAGAAAGATGAACACCATAACACCACATATTTATATGTGGAAAACCTCAAAGAGGAAAAACCGCGGTGGGATTGGAGACCTACAATATCTATCCACTGATTAGATAATAAAATATTATAATAAGGGGCTTGCACATGCAGGAAGGCCAACAACCTAAAGTGCACTGCTCATCACAAAAGGATCCTCATTGACTACAGAAAATATTGGACTACAATCCAAAATGAAGATTGAACTGCAAGTATAGCATCTCCTATGCTTGAGTACAGTTCCGGTTAAGCTCAATACCGGAGGTCTTAAACCTCTTCCATAAACCCAATTTGATCACCTATGATCGACCAAACCCTCTACATATGATTACAAAATTTTTACATACAGATAATCCCATAACCTTAATCCCATTTCATGATCTACAAAGAGATATTACATCATATTTATACCAACTCGGGACCTAAACAAATAGGTCAGCCTCCTAAAAGATAATACAATAAATTTATAACATAAACCCATAATACAATGATCAACCAAGTCGTCCTAAGACCAAAACAACATAATCCAATCAATAGATCCAACCGATAATGCATCGGGATCACCCACCAACACGTTACATAAACCAGTCCATAACCTAGCAGAATAAGATAGCATTAGGTCCTGTCCTAAATGCAACACCACCGATCAACAAGAATGTGAACAAGATAACCAACAACATCTCGAAAGCCATCTAGAATCCATACCAACACCACTTATCAAGTGCATCAAAAGATCTTCAACAAAATTATGCCGATAAAACCCTTACCGGTGACCAAAAGGCTTACTAGAACAAATGATAGCTCCTGAGCTGTCAAATCCTGAACCAATTGATTGTGATACACATCTAAATATCATGAATGATAGATCCAAACCAATTCCACAAACCAAAGCATACGAGAGCATACAAGATCAATATGATAATCCAACAGCTCTAGCGGAACCTACCAGAAACCGGTAAACAACCAAAACAACCGGTTTTGCCATCAATGATAAAACATCAATGCAACACATAATCAATTCCTCCAATTTGCCAATAGTTTTAAGTAAGGGGAGTGGATCATGTACATATGACTGTTCCCACTATCTCTTGGGTCATAGACCTAATAACCAGTCAATTATTGCTACAAACAGTGAGTTTTAGAGGGCCCTTAATTTATTGGTGAACAAAAATAAGGCTGTATCCACTTTATGTAGGGTTCCCCCCCCAATAAACCCTAACAAATTCATGTCCTTAGGAGCATTGGACTTGGTCATTTATAAGTGATGAGGGAAGACATGTTTGTTAAGCATTGAACCGTGTATAAGGAGTGGAAGTGAGAATTTGAAAATCACAAAAAGAAAGATGCATATGGCCATGTCTCAGACCCAAACTCAGTGTGTCCATAAAGCCCCTAAATGGGTCTTTTGACTTAAGAGATCCCAAACCTTAGTGAAATGAGCATAAACCTAGTAGAACTCAATGAGGAAAATTACTCAAATTGACTAATTGAATTGAGTAGATGCGTATTGTTTCATACTTGTTGAGTTTTCCATTGTGAGTTTAACCCCTGCCTCTACATCAATATGGGCTAATAAAGAGGGTTGATCCTCTTTTTGGGATCTATCGATATATTCAAGTGCTTTGGCCAAAGCCACGTGTTTTCATTGAAATAGATGTATGTTTGCCTATAAAAATTATATTGATATATTCTCTGCCACATCTTGATAGTAGGATATTGCATGTTCATATTAGAAATGCATGTAGATATGTCAAGTTGCACCAGGGTTCCCTTTTGCCTATTGTTTCTAGGTTGCTAGGTATTTGGTGCAAGGTTAGGTACTCTTCATATTAGGAAGAATTTAGGGAAAGTGTAAGCTTCATAGTTGGTCAGAAAAGCAATTGAGCTATGTTCTCATCTCTCGGATTTGTGAATGATTGTGTGGGATAGTGGTGGCCGAAGACTTCATTGATTATATTTCATATATCATTACTTGTATATTACTTGTACTTGTACATTATTATTTGTATGGTGTTGACTACATGGCATGAAATCCTAAGTTGTACTATGTGTATATCATATTTCATGTACTTATACCTAGATTATGCACGTTTACATATGAGATGTAATATGTCATTTTTATATATAATGAGCTTGTGTTTCATTTTCTTTCCATATTAATGTGATTTTGAGCATTATTTAATTTTGTGATATAGTTAAGGGTTGAAAACTTAACATTAGTGAACTCATGAAGACAATTGGAGCTACCAAAATATTGAAAAACCTTAAATCCAATGTGTCATTGTTTGGGTCACCCAGTTTACTAGGATTTGCCCTACTAGGCAACCTAGCCTATCCTAGTTGACCTTACTAGCAATAAGGTAACCCTGGGATATTATGTACTTCTCAAAATTTTTGAAAAAAAATAAAAAAATAATCCCCTTGTTTAGTTTTTCCTTCCTATCATCTTGTTTCAAATAGATTTTTATGTACCTTGAAAATTTTCAACTCCTTTACGTTTGATTGCATACTTTTGTATGCAAGCATCTAGCTAATAATTTGTTTGGTTGAGAACTTGTATCTTCTAGTGGACCCACCTCATAAGGACATAATCTTAGTGTTTGGAAGTCATTCCAACATCGTTTTGGGTGTTATTTTAGTCATATTGGGATGTGTAATGATTGGTGTATCACTCTCATTTCCATCCTTGTGTATAGAATATTATGAGATAGTGGGCTAACACATATTTGTTATAGAGAAAATTGTATCCTTCTACATGCTTATCATGGTGACTCGTCACATGAAATGGTTTAATCTTCTAATAGTAATATCATTCTTGGTGAATTGGTGTTCTTTAACTTTTGTATTGTCTTCTATTGTGTCATCTCAAAGTGTGTTAATGCAATTGCAACACATAAGTATTACAATTATACTGTAAAAATATGTTCATCTATTTTTATTCTTTAATGTCTTTAGTGAAATCTTGGTCATTATAAAAGCTCTTACTCCCCCATATTTTCTCACAATACTCTCCCTTCGCATCCCATATAATTTTTATCACACTCTTATTTTACCCTTTCCTATTCTTGACCATCTAAATGTTAAATTTAATTCCTACATCTTTGTTGTCTCTTTGTTCTAGTTTAATTATTGTCTTTAGAAGTCTAGAGACACTGCCCAATCACAATTGATTGCTTGCAATATCATTATTTTCAAACTACCTATTACTAATTGTCTCCATTTCCTACCTAAAGACCTCACTCTTGTTTGTTTTCCAACAAATTTCAAACTACTATACATGTTTTTTTTGCTCTACTCACACTCTTGGCACCCATGATTTTCATTTTCTTCCTCTTTCCCTATCATCTTCTTTCACATTTAGAATTGGAAGTGAGAATTCCTTAGTTTCAGTATGTCTTATAACATTATTTATGAATCCTTTTGTTGAAGCTTCCTCTCATTCTTGCTAAGACTTTGATGCTTGCATATGTTTGTTGAATTTGTCTTCCAAATTGAGCTCAAGTTTCATATTTCCTCACTACTTTGTTCTTGTATATGGCTCATTTTTTATTCTCATTAATAATAATACCTCTACCCCAAAGGTCTCACTATTCAAATCTCCAACATAAAAGTGTAGCTTCAAGCACTTTAAACTAAACATGGTAATGAAGTCCCTCATTTTTTTACTATTGATAACAATACTCTAACTATGGCCACCCTTGGCTCTACCATCAACAAGATTCCACCCAATTAATTCATCCACCACTACATTAAGAACACCCAAGCCATTGTGAATATGCTAATCCTCTATACATTACTCTACTAAATGACTAATCATTAAAAATTCCAAATAATAAGTTTACAATACCAATATTCGATTTGGATACCAACTACACTTTTGGAGGTTAAAAAAAGATAGTACAATTACAAATTAACATCAATCGATAGTTGTGAAGAAGAGAATTACAATGGTGAGCTAATGTGAAGAGGAGATCTCGCGCATTCAAATAGGGTTTTCTTGTAGGAGTTAATCCTTGTAAGCGTCCTCAATCCTTGTGGTTCTCATTCCTTAGTGTAAACATTTATTGTGGTTAGTTGATATAGTATTGGTTTTGGTTTTATTGCTTGTGTGTGTGGTCTGTAGTGGTGGTTTTGGTAAGTGTCTAGCTAGAGGTCTACCACATAGCCAATGGATGGGAATCTATCGACTCAAAGCAATGGAACATAAAATGTTAAAAATGTAAAAAATAGATCATTCAAGGATGCTCTAGTTGAAAACCCAAAGGCTTTGTTGAAAGGTGTTGGGTTTGTGGCTAACTTTGTGTCTGGTGTAGAGGAAAATGGAACCACAAAAGGACGACAAGGTAAGCATCCTGAACAAAACCCTAACAAACTTACCCCATCTCCAACACCAAAAATGATTGAAGTTCTTAATCAAGAGAAAAATGGGTTGAAATAAATTTTGATATTCTTAGCCACAGTTGATTCATCCAAAGTGCCAGCTAGAAAAGTTTGAGATGCTTGGTTTAAGAATATGTGGATTAATAAAATGGGTATACAAATTTCCTTCAATCACATGATTTAGAAGGTCTATTTTTTTTCAAGGATAATAAGATGCAAGGCTCTATTACTAATAGGAAATACTAGAATACTAGGAATTATATTTTTAGGGCCCTAAATTAGACACTCGACACTTTCAATGATGAGGTTATGGCTTTATCTTTCCCTAGGTGGATTATAGTTAAAAAAAAATTGCCATTTGTGTGGGTTCTCTTGTCGCAGATGCTTGCTTCATTGGAAAAAATTGCGAGACAAGATGACACAAGGGTTACTCTACCTCATTTGGATGCAAGGGTTTTGATATCTCTTAACTCGACCATCAAATTATTGGCTCTATTAAAATTAATATTTAATAACAAAATATTTACTTGCAATATTGAAGTGCATGGAGGCATTAACACATCTTATCTTTGTAGGAAGGAAGGGCATATTTGAAGGAATTGCCCCATCATCTCTAATAGACCTCGTAATTCCAATGCTAGGTCTAGGAAAGAGGCTTCTAAAGATCCCTCTTTGGTTGAAGGTGCAAACACAACTATGGTTTCCAACCCTAACCCTAGCCAACCAGACATGGCTAACAACCATATCAAGTAAAATGGCTCTGAAGGGAAAAAAACTAGCCTCATTTCTAACCTTAAGTCCTTGACCAATTCCACCACCATGCCTTGAAGTACCCAGTGAATAAATTGAGCCTTAACAATGGCCCTAATAGTAACTCCACCTTTCTAGAGTCTTTGGAAGTGGGAAAATTCAATGTTGATCCTCTTCCCTATTATGCAATTGTAGAGTCTCTATCCCAAATTTGATAACCCTCAAAAGGAAAAAATGTTGTGTATGGCCTTAAGGATACTATTTGAACACAATAGGCCTAGGAGAAAGAATGCACAACAAATTGTTTTGGACAAGATCAAAAACAATATTGACTTCGAGAAGGATAATATGAAAGAGAAGATGGAGCCTTGTACTCCATCTAAGAATAATGATATACTAAAGAGACGATATCTACCAAGGATGTTCAACCCATGGGAATCAAGATCTCTGGTTAAGTTCATTATCATAGAATTAGAAATCACAGATCACTCTGGTTTGAGTTTGCTAAGACCTAGTAGTCTAGCACCCTCTAAGACATGGTCTGACCTAAATTTGTTCAACATGTTTTCTAATCAAGTGGAAAATGATGCTAATGGTGATGAGCTCACATCTCCAAATCGCCTCCCTATTGGTTAGGTCGAGTGAAGGTCTCTCATGTATATAAGAATAATTAAACTACCTTGCTTGTCCAAACCCCAAACCAAATGCCCTTAATTTGTTCTGATAGTGGAGGGAGTGAAAATTTACTCCATGATCCAAAAACTATGCAAGAGCATCTCATCTACAAGATAGATGATGGTTTGCAATCAAACCCCATTAACTAGATTGAGGACTCCTATACCCCTAATTGTCAAGCTTTGGTTTCATATAATAGTGCCCCTATCTTAAGGCCTAGTTGGAAAAATATAGTGGATCTTGTTGCGACAATCACAAAGAACCCTAGTCTAGAAGTCATTAAAAGGAAGAAGTCCAATATTAAGCCAAACTCCACCTCTAAAGATGACTCCAATGATAATATGATACCAACAAGATATGTTTTTTTTAATTTGGTAAAGCATAAAAGGAAAAATAGAACTAAAATAATGTGCCTCTCTCATTCATCAAAGAAAGGAGATCAAAGAAAGATTACCTAATTGTTTTAAAGAATTTAGAAAACCAATGGACACTTATGAATAAGTTATCATATGAATATGAACTCTATATCATGGAATGTAAGCGGGTTGGAATCTCTAGACAAAAATTATTTAGTGAGGATATTCCTTAACTAAATCAAGAACAAAGATGCAATTTTTCTCTAAGAGGTTAAGGCCACACAGTTTATGCTTGAGGTAAAACTAAAATGCACATGGAAGGATGTCACACAATTCATTACTAAGCATGATAAAGGGGTGGAGTAGTCATTCTATTGTCCAATAAATGGATCAACTATGTCATTGATTATGGATCCTCCCCATGCAATAGAGTTGTATGGGCATTGAAAAAGATGATTTAGGGATATAAATGTGTTCTTTCTATGCCCCTAATGAGTATAAAAATATAATAGAACTTTGGAAGTGGATGTATACATTACCTGGTGTACATTAGGTTGTAGGTGGATATTTCAATATGGTACAACAACAAGAGGACAAGAGTGGAGGTAGAAAATTTGAATGGAAGAGCAATGAGAATAATTGTTGGTCAAAGATAAAGACAAGATACAATTTTTTGACTCATTTCAAGGAAGGAGACAAGAGCACAAAACTATTTGGTACACATGGTGTAATTTTCGGTAGGAAAGAAAAATAATCTATTGTAGACTTGATAGTTTCTATGTAAACAAAGATATGTGTAGTTTCAATAAAGATGAGCATAGAAGTAGTATTAAAGTCCTCCCATATACCCTAATTGACTATCACCCCATATAGACTGAAAATTGTATTTAAGGATGACTTGAGGATATTGCAAAATAGAGATTGCAACTTCTTGCTTAATACTAATCTATTCAAAGATGAGGATTGCAACTGTTCCATATACATGATTAGATAGTTAAACAAATGGGGAATGAAGGATAGGATGGATATAGATAGATGGTAAGAAAACATCAATAGTTGGAGAATCACATTCCAGACTATTGGTAAGAAGAAAACAAATGATTATAGGAGGACTAAGGACAAACTAAATGAGTAACTCCTCTCAAAGCCTCAACTACAAGAAGATCTCGAGAATAAAGAAGATCCCAAGAATAAGGAGCTTGATGATAAATTAACCATGATAAAAAAAAATGGTCTAAGAAGAATATGGACCAGTTGAATCCAAGGACTAAGAGTTTGATTCAGAATGAGTTGGATGCAGAATGGGGATAAAGGATCTAAATTTTTCTTCAAAATGTTAAGACAAAAAGATTTGAAAGAAAGAATAGACAAAATTTCGGAGAATGATAGGACAATAATAGAGCAAAATGAAGTAAAAAAGGCATTCTTCCAATTCTATAAAAAACTATTTACCATAGAAGCTAGTAATAGAAAGTGTCAAGAGGCTAGGGAATTATGCAAAAAACTCATCCCTAGTAAAATTACAAATGAGGACAAGGAAAGACTAGATAAAGGAATCACTGTAGAAGAGGTCCATATGACAATCAATGTCCTAACCAATGATTAATCACTAGGGCCAATTGGATTGCCCATTGGTATGTGAAGATTTACTACAAGTCTACAAGGAAGCCATTGATAAAGGTACACTGGGATCAAAAATTTGTAAAGGAGTCATCAAAACGCTTCCAAAAGATGGAGATCTTAAACTATCATCAATAACTGGAGACCAATCACTCTTCTAAATGTTTCATATAATATCCTAGCTAAAATGATTGCCTTAAGGTTAGTGGACATACTACCCAAGGTTGTGAGTAACACTCAAACTAGCTTCATTAAAGGAAGATACATTCTAGATAGTCTATTGACAAGCTACAAAGCAATGAACTGGTCTAAAGAGTCCAACCAAAATAAAGCAATGTTCCTATTGGATTTTGAAAAATCCCACGATAGAGTAGAATGGTCTTTTCTATTAATAATGTTGGAAGATTTTGGCTTTGCTAACTGATTTTTCCATCTAGTACAAACATTGATGAATGATGCATCTTCACAAATAGATATTAATAGGTCACAAACAGAGAGGTTCCCTTTGGAGAGATCAATCAGGTAGGGATTCTCTCTGGTCCCCGCCTTATTTGTCATTGCTTCAATTGCACTCTATTATTTTCTTAGAGAATCATCCTTCTCTCCTAGAGTAAAAGGTATCACTCTTCCTAACAAATAATATCTCTTGAATATGCAATTTGTAGATGACACCACATTATTTATTAAATTGGAGGAGGACAATATGGATTTATTTATTAAAAAGTTTAATTTTTTTTGTGATGCTTTTGGTGCTAAAATATCTAACTCTAAATCTAGTATGTTAGGATGGGTGGAAGATCCCTCATCTTAGTTTTCCAAATATAGTTTTCAATGGGGTGGACCCACTAAGAAGGTAAGGTATCTTGGCATCACATTTATAATTAATCCTTGTCTGAAGGAGATGTGGTTATGGATCAAAGGCAAAATTGATAATAAATTGAGTAAATGGAATAGACAGTTTATGTCTCTTGCTAGAAATTACAAGTATATCAAAATATCCTATCATCCTATAGTATTTACTATTCATCAGTTTGGCTATTTATGATGAATACTAAGAGGGGGGGTGAATTAATATGCCAAAAATCTTTGCACTTAAACACTTTACAAGACTAACAGTAAACCGATAAAATAGTTTAGTAGACAAACCGGTTAGCACACATGCAAACCAAATAGCAAATAATGCATTCACCCACAGAAGCACAAACACCATAACACATGAGATTTTGATGTGGAAACCCAAATGGGAAAAACCATGGTGAGATGGAACTCACAAGTAACTATCTGCAGAATAGGAAGCAGGTCGGTTAAGGTCTTACAATGTTCTTTACTAGAACAAATCCTGTTAGGAATCTCAATCTCTGTTAGGAGATAAGTTCGATTAAAGACTACCTTGCTAGAGGATTTTAGATTCACAGATGTGAACCACCTTGTTAGAGGATTTACAAAAGGCTTTTGGGCATACCTAGTTAAGGGCTACAGACTTGTCAAAGATGTGAGTAATCAACAAGTGTTTGATCTAGCTAGTAGCACAAACTGCTTGGTTAGATCCTTGGTAGCTCGTTCCCAATGCACTCCAGCATTACTTCAGTCTTCTACACATTCATATTTTCTCCAACTCCTCAATCACCTTACACACTAGCAACAACATAAATTTTCGCTATTTCCATATCAACAACCTAAAACCCTAGACATGATGTCCTTATAAAGGAATATGATTTCATGTCGGTCCAATAGGATTACATTACAATTTCCTAGGTTCAATGAACCTGGACATACTTGGTAACACGACACAAAAAGCACCGTTAAAGTATCGACACCATCAAACAATCGGTGGATGGTAACTCATCACAAAATGTCGGTTGGTAACTCATCACAGAGTATTACCAGTTCATACAAAATGCTGGTTACCGATTTGACAAAAATGAAGACTGGTAAAAATGTGTTATGCCACTTTAATCCCTCGTACCGCTTGGTATCCATGAACCGCTTGGGGTTAACATGTCGCTTCAAACTGGGAAACACATTCTGCAAAACACCAATAGTCTAAAGACTATAATACAACATACCGGTTGGAACAAATACCGGTTGTGCTCTAACTCATACATATAAAGGGGATCTCAATGCAAGTGTGTGTCCATCAATGACAATCACAACATAAACATCAAAAATGCCAACAATTTAGTAGTTACCAAATCAATCATAATCAAAAGCAAGTTAGGAGGTTCTTGTGGTCAGATGGTAAAAGGAAAAAGAAAGTTCACTTAGTTAAATGGCAATGGTGTTGTTCAGACAAGAAGAGAGGGGTCTAGAACCACCATAGAGTGTTAAATATCTTTGCAACTGAGAGGGGGGGTGAATCAGTTGACAAATTAATTTTTTCTTTAATTCTTTCATAGATTCAAAACAACCAACATAATTAATTAAAGCAGATATAACATGAAAACTCATACATAAAACAAATCACACTGTGAACACCAGATACATGACGTGGAAAACCCAAGAAGGGAAAAATCATGGAGAATGTTAATTCTCAATATATAACACCGATTAAGGTGACATCGGTTAAGGTAATTTTTACAAAGGGGTAGCTCACTACCAGAAAGGCTCACTACTAGAGGGCTCACTATCGAAGGGCTCACAGAAAGGATTACTGCCAAAGGAATGGGAAAGAATTGAGAATCCACCACTATAACATGAACTGCAATACTGGAATTGTTTCCAATGCCTCTCAACAACACACTTCGCATATCAACATTAATTGGATTTTTCTTTTCAGTCTCACACATCTTCCAAATCTCAACACAATCATATCATCTCCTTATATATATTGTCTCTGAGGAACATAGTCATCTAAGGCATCCAAACAGAGATTCGAAATAGGTCACCACTAAACATTCTGGTGGCGGGAAGGAATGAGAAGTAGACCATACCGCAATGCACTTCATTGGTCAAATCAACATGTTACATCCATTACAAATATCAGACCCAAATTATGACTCATACATTACACAAATGTTGTTGCTCATCCTCCAATTATGGATTGAACCGGACCTAAAATAGCACTACCAATCTTAACAAAAATAAGAATGAAACCAAGATACTCATGAATACAATCAATCAAATACCATATTCGGTAAAAAGAGAAATCTGGATCACCATCATCGCAAACAATCAGCACTAAATATCAATGGTAGCACATATTTGAGAGCACCAATGGTTCTATGAACACATCTTTTGAATCATCAACTCCCAGAACAATATATTGACATCAATGACAACCATTAATTACAACCATCAACCTCACATTTGCAACATAGATCCCTTAAAATAGTAGGGGGGAGCAGGTTTATTTGGCTATGGAACCATAGAACTATAGAAGTTGGGGGTAGGGGGCCACTGATTAATGGAAGTGGGATATCAAATCATTACTAAATTTATTTTGGTATACTAGCAAGAGGGTCTTGGATTGAAAGATCTCAAACTTCAAGGTATTGTTTGGCAACAAAATGGATCTTCAAAGCACTAGAAGAGGATGAACCCTAAAAAATACTGATTAGGAATAATATCAAGTTGTCTATTCCTAAACAAGCCAAAACATGGAAACTTCTTCCTCTTAATAACCTCCTAGATTGTAGCTTCCCTATTGCCCCTGTAGGATCCACAGTGTTTAAAAATGTATGGAAAGCTTGGGAGAGTGTTAGGGGCCTCATTACTCATAGTGGGGTCGTTATTAAAGATGGCAGTATTTGTGGGAAAAGATATATCTGGTGGAATCTATCCCATAAGGAAAAGCCTCTTGCCCTTCTACAAGCTTGCTCTACTATGAAATGATATTTCAAAGGCATTAGATACTTTAAAGGCATCCTTCTTGATGTCCAGTTAACTCAAACTGGAGGACATACTTTGTCCTTAGGGAATCATGAACCCATTTTTGCCTTTCGAGGGCTTGTTCCTAGGATGAGAAGAGATACTTGCACTATAGATGGGCTAATGGTAATGCCTTAATGAAAACTAATGCTAAATTGATTCATAATTCTCGATGCAACAATGTTGATCTTATTGAGCATCTTAATAACACTTGGCAAGTTGATCTTAGTAGTAAGGAATGGAATGGTATTTTATTAGAAATTGGAATACCTATGTTGAGCCTAAAAAACTTGTTTTAAATGGTTGTTCCTTTTGTAGAGACTACCAAGTTACAAAGACTTTATTAGAAATAATGATTTATGTACTGTATGCAGGAAACCAAAGAGTATTAAGCATATATTTCTTGATTGTTTTGTTGCTAAAGAAATTTGGAAACACTTTGTTCTAACATGTAAGGATGAAATGATAAATATTGTTTAATCTAAAATTGTTTTTGGTTTTATCAATAATATGAATAAGGAACTTAATCTCCTCTGGCTTTTTCTATCTATTGAAAGCTTATGAAAATTTGAAAAAATAAGGAATGAGGATTAGTTTCAAGGGGTTAGACGAGCACTTATTGAGTCTTACAAGAGAATCATCACTCTCAATGTTGCTTAACAGGAATCTATTACAATGAACATCTCAGGGTTCAAGTTTGAAAAGCTCCTAGAGGACATTATTGTAAGAGTTAACCTATCATAGGTGTCATTTGGGCATACCTGGGTGAATTCCAAAGAAGAATACAAGCCATTTGTAAAGGGACTTTAGGAATTTGTGAGAGAACTACAATGAAGAAATGAAGGCCAAGGAAAAGTCCAAAGGAAAGGAACCAATGAAAGCAGATAACAAAGGCAAAAAAGGAGGATCCAGATACCATATGAACACAGGAGAATGCTTAGCCATGGAGGTTGTAAACTCCAATGAAGAAATATTAGATATAGACCCCCCTATGGGCTCGGTTGATTGGGATAGATGCAGTGAGAGCCGGAACTACTAAGGGTATAAACAAAGAAGTCAACTTTTTGGTTGTTTATGAAGCTAGATCTTAGTTATGATATATCAATTATATGTCTATTATGTATAAGTCTGATATATAGATAGTAGATAGATAGAAGCTAATCATCATGAATGCCCTACGAAACCTAAACTTATAATTTTTTTTAATTTTTTTTGGGAGCAATTAGAAACTGCCTGAATTCTATCATGATTAACAGTATGTAAAGTCTTTTAACTATCTTTAATATAAAAATGGTCAATATTTAATAGCTTAAATATACTTTTTATTTCTTCTCAACTAATATTATATGTTTATTGATTATTATTTTTTATTATATAAAAAAGACAATAAAAAACAACAATTAAAAAGGAGCTTCTCTATTTTCAATTTGTCTTTATTTACATTGTAACAACCCTAATTATGTTTATGATATAGTGCATCTTTGATTAATGCATAAGGACCTATGATTGGTAGAGTATAGTGCGTCTTTGTCTATTATATTTGAGCCTTTGATTATTATGAAACATCTATATTTTAATATATATTTATATAAGCTTATTCCTCAAAAATTAAAAAGTGAAGATCACTTTGACATTACATGTCCCCAAATGACGTGTTTACTTGTCTTTGTCTTTCCCAATAAATAAAAGTAACCATGTGACACGAGAGAAAATAAAGTTAAATAGATATAAAATTGATATGAAAGAGATCCATAGCAGCAGCAATAGTTGACTGTATTGATGTAACGTAACCATTTCTCATGTGCCACATAAACATCCAATTCAGAAGATAAGAAAAGGTGTCTAAAAGTTTTTTATTAATAAAAGGTGAGGCAATTTTTATAACATGCATGAAATTGCAATTATATCTTTAACTAAACATTACAATGTACAATCCTCAAAATAAGAATCATTACCACCACTAATAACTATCTAAGGGAATCATAGAATAGTTTAATTGTTATTAAAAAAATGTTTTAAATAGTTTTTATTTTGTAAATATTTTTATTATTAATTTATTTATTATATAATTATTAATTGTCGTTAGATTTTTGATGATTGAGTTGAGGTTAAGTGTTTAAGTTGTCAGATTTTTATATTTGAAATTTGTGTTGAAATATTAAAATGTATTCTCGTAGTTGTTGTATAAATTGTGAATCCAAAAATCAAAACTTAATCAATCTAAAAAAAAGATAAGAAAAAAATTAGAACTACTTAGATCTTTGTTAATTTGTTATTTTCAAGGACAAGGATTCTACCATTTGACCATGATCAATCAAAAAAAGGAATCTAATGATGGGTATACATTATGGATCACATGATGTATCTAGATAGAGATCATATTGATATTGAAATGTTATGTTTTCCCTTTGGTCGAAGGACATCTTTTTCCACCACACAATTCAGTACATGTACCCCATTTTCACCCTCTACTAATGGAACATGCACTTGCGTCTTTAGTATGTGTTTCTAAAATAAATGGTTGCATTGAAAAGCACAATAAGATATATTTCATCCAATCAAAAGATTTGTCATATTCCTTCATAACAAGTACAGATTATTATTCTAATTGGTAGAGCGATGGGAGAGAGGAGCGACAAACCAAGGTTTTCAAATTGTGAGCAATGGTGGAGATGCAGAGGCAAATGATGATGGAGACGATTGCAGCCTTCAGGAGGCAGTTTGGATGCATCTACACTGGATGCTTTGGCCTAGTGTTTCCTTGGGCCTACACTCTATGGCTAAGAGCTTTGACTGGACTGTCCATGGGGGGATCTTCTTCTCTTTCCCTGTGTTTGAGCCTTGCGTGGTCTGTAATGGGTGCATACGGTGCTTGTGTCGGTGGGCCTCATGTGATGGGTTAGGCTTGTCACTTGTGGTCGGATTTGAGGCCATTTGTTGTTACATGGTTGTGACCTCTTTGGGTACATTTGTGCCTATGATGCATGTGGTGGGTGTGGCTTGTATTTGGTCTCAAACCTACTTCGAGGTGCTCGTTGTGGTCTTGAGGACCTTTGCCCATGAGCCCTAGATGGTGTTGGTTGTGAGGTGTTTGTTTGGCATGCGTTTGGTGTTTCTCTAGTTGCCATTTTTGGGCTATCCCTTGTCCATGTTACTACTGCGGATTTTTCCCTCCTGTTTCAGCGATGGTGGATGCAAGAGAGTTGTCGGTAATGGCGTTGTTGGTGATTATGACACTTGTTTGTGGAGGGAGTTGTCCCTGCTCTCCCTTTGCGTGCTGAGCAAGTGGCTTGACTTGTTGTGGGTGCGCCTGAGGTGTGTGAGCCTGCGGGTTTCTAAGTGTGACTCGCTGGATTTGCTTTCCCCCGATGTTGGCTTGATCCCATTTCCCCTTGAGGTGTGGAGCTCATTTGGTGGTCGTGTGGTGTTGAGACTACTTGGTGCTCACACTGGGGTATGGAATAAGTGCGGTTTCATGTTCATGCTGGTGTGTTCTAGGTGGACTGTTGTGAATGCCTCATGTGATATTTTGAACGGTGGCGGGGGTGCGTCCTGCATGGAACTCGTTGGGCTATGCGGGTGGCTCTTAGTGCTTTTGGACTAGGGTTTTGTTCTCCATGTGTTATTTTGTTGTGATTCCTTTGGTGGTATCTGTTCTAGTTTATGGTGATAGGGGTTATGCCTTTTGGATTTGGTCGATGGTGGTTTCTATTTTCACCATTGGGTTGCATTTTGTTTCCTTGATGAGACTTTTCATTTCTATGGACAGTTATTATGTTATCCCTATTGGCCAGGGGCTTATTGTTAGTTTTCAAGGGCTTGTCCTTGTGTTTGTTAGTTTTTGGTTATGGATTGGTGTTAGTTTTGGGGTTGTGCTCACCTTTGAGGCTACCTCATAGTTTGATTTTGCCCCTATTGAGGTGGGGAGTGTTTTGTTTCCTATGATGAGAGTTTGGCTTTCTTATTTCCCTTCTTCCTTTGCACATCCTATGGAGGTGGATGTGTCTCCTTTAGAGGTAGTGATTGGTTGCAAGGTTGAAGTCATTGGTTCTTGGTGGTCTTCTATTCTTTGTGGCGGGTTCGTTGTTCAATGGACTCTTGGTTGGCTCACTAGTTTGTCATTCTTCTCCTTTTCTGCTCTTATTGAGATGGGATCCTTTTCCATTGAGGTGAAAAGGGGTTTTGTTGAAGGGGGTTTAACTTCCTGCTGGGGGGGTGGCCACTGTGATCTTCTAGTTGATTTAGGGAGCCTCTTACCCCCCTTGTTTGGTTGCTCCACTATGTGGGCCTCTTTCCTTTTGTGGTCGTTGGATTGTTGTTTACAGGTTTTGACCCGTGTGTTCTAAGTGTCTGTCGTGGCCTCTTCTGGTTTTTGGGGTGAGCACCCATGTTCGATGTAAAGGGTCAGGGCCCTTAATCCCTGATTTTCTAATAAAAAACAAGTAAAGATTACTTATAGGTGATACAAAATAGAAGACACACTAAGAAAGTGACATAATCCCAAGATATCAATGTTGATGTAAGTAATGATGTTGTGTTAATGTAATACATTAGTGCAAATTCCTTATAAAAATATTTTCTATTTTTTATTATTATTTCATGATTCTTTATCACAGGAATCAACTAAGCATCATCACAAGTGTATACACAATCAGAATGATGACTCATATATCTTTAGATATTGTCGACCCAGCCCAAATCTTATGTTATCCCCTCAACAGAACTACCATCAACATCAGAAAATCTAAATCATCACTTGATATCAACAAACTGTCAGTACCAGAGGTAAAAAGAAGGAAAAGAAACCTAACAAGGATCTGTAAGACCTTAAAGTTGTCGGGGCCACTTACAACGAGCTAGTGATAAAGGCGGAGGACCTGTTGAAGAAAATTATTGTGTAGCGCCTTCTTTGTTTCTTTGTTGTTGTTTGTTTTGTTGTCCTTTTGGTCTGCTGGCTTTTTTGCCAGTCATTTTGTATGCGGTTCTTAAGCACTGGACTTTTTGGTGTCTTATTTTAATCACCTATGTTAAACGTTTCGGGTCCTGAAAACCTGCTTTTTTAATTAATCAGAACAAACTGTCAGTTCTTTATCTAAC
Source organism: Cryptomeria japonica (assembly GCF_030272615.1). Lineage (NCBI taxonomy): Eukaryota > Viridiplantae > Streptophyta > Pinopsida > Cupressales > Cupressaceae > Cryptomeria > Cryptomeria japonica. Next base: position 530,300,384 of record NC_081406.1, on the reverse strand, counting down.
CAATCCTATCAATTTTGTCAATCAATTACATCTGATCTATCTGATTATGTCTTATACATGATGTATCCTTCCTGAAACTAGACATTCAGATCTAGTCTTATACAGGATGTATCCTTCCTGAAACCAGACGTACTGATCAAGTCTTATACAGGATGAATCCTTTCTGAAACCAGACGCTCTGATCAGCTTTGTCTTATATAGGATGTATCCTTCCAGAAACCAGACTAAATCTCAATCAATCTTATCATATCAAATCAAGCTTTATCAATCAATCAGAATTGTATCATTGAGATCAAAGAACTCACATTTTCATCAATCAACATTGCAGAAATCAAATCAATTCTAATCAGGACATTAATCTTGCAAATCTCAATTAATCTCCCAAGGGGGCATCATCATACCGCAATATATCAATCAAGAGCTAGGGCATCCTATCAAATCAATATCATCATCAAAAGAAAATTATTCTTTGAATCAATGCGTCATCACACCTCGCTTCAAAGAGGGGCAAAATGTATACACCTAAAAATGGTCTGAAGATAATTAATTGAATAAGCAATTATTTAATTAATCCTCCTCCCCAATTTAATTGAATTCACTAAGCAATTTAATTAAATTCTCCCATTCATCTACCTATTAATAAATCTAAGGATTTATTTAATAGGTTCATTTCAATAATCCCCTTTGATTAATTAATTCAAATTAATTAATTCCCCCCATCAAATTCATTTCTTCTAAAATCCTTTAATTAATTAAAACAAATCAAATTCATGAGTTGTTGAAATTAATTAGCTTTTTCCTATTATTTGAATTTTTAAATTCCAATTCTCTTAACTTCTAACCACCTAACCTAACCACTCCTAAACCTAACCCATTCCATCTAACCTCGGGTTTGCCTAACCCCATCCTAGCTTGCACATCCTAACCACCATGTCCCCTTTCCTTGGACACTTTGCCCTCTCATGAGAAAAGCTTTGTGACACTTGTCACTAAGTGTTCCCTTTCATCTAACCTCTTCTAGAATCTATGTGACACTTGTCACTAAGTGTTCCCTTTCATCTAACCTCTTCTAGAATCTTTGTGACACTTGTCACTAAGTGTTCCCTTTCATCCAACCTCTTCTAGAATCCTCTTGACACTTGCCACCATAGAGATGACATTGTCCCCTTTCATCCAACCCCTTCTCCTACCAACCTCCAATTGTTCCCTTTCATCCAACCTCTTTGCCAACCTCCTCCAATTTCACCATTGATATCTTCAGACTTAATCTTGACCGTTGATTTCTGCCACCTCACCCTTGGCCTTGGAAATCCTATAAATAGACCCCATTTTTTAGTTCAAAACATCCCGAATCCCATCTCATTTGCATTCAAGCATTGTTATTATAGGCATATAGCTCTTAGTAAATCATTCTTAGCATTATTATCATGTTCAATTTTAGCTTAATTGCATCTTCATTCTAGCTTATTTTCTAGAATAATCATGAAATTATTTATCTTAATGATGCTATCATTGCTAGCTTATGCATCTTCATCATTTAAATCCTCCATTTAAGTGTAGTCAAGTCACTGGAATTTCCATAACCAGATCTGAGAGCAAAAGTCATACTCGCATTTACTAGGAGGCAATAGATCGATTAGCTATGGTTTTATCTTTCGTTGATTAATTTTCTAACCATTGCTTGTAATGATTTATTGAGTATTTTATGTTGCAGCTGCAGGTATAATAGGTACACACTTCACAAATACACGACAAATTATATTCCTTTATCTTCTAAAATTATTTATTCCAAATATTCCTTCTAAATCCTAATTAGTTGATTCATTTCAATTAATTAGCTAATCTCCTTGTTCCTACAAATCACCCTTTTGAATCCCATCATCTAGCCTAACTAATCCTACTCTAATCATACTTATTATTTCTTCCAATTTTATATTCCTCCACTCATTCTCTCTCCTCATGTCCCATCCTTTTAACATTCCCACTTGCAGTCTTAATCCCTCACTATCCCACCTATTTTGTCCTCTTAATCACTTGCACATCCCTAATCACCTTGATTAGGTATGAGTCAACTTCTTGCCATAAATGGACTTTCTCATCTCACCCTCCAAACCTTAAATACACCAACTTTGGTCCATTCAAGGAATGTCACATCCCTTGAATCTCTCCATGCCCCCTCAAAGAATTTTTAATTCCTTTCTCCATTTATTCTTCCCACACATTCTATTATCTTGGGATTTTTAATTCCTCTTGTCCTCTCCCAAGGAATTTTATATTTCTTCTTCTCTTCCCAAGGTACTTGGGGAACTCTTCCCCACACACTTGAGAAGTGTGGAGATAAGAAATTCCTTTATGGAAAATGTCTTGGATCTCCCACTTTGTCCTCTCAATCTTCTCCCGCTTTATTTCAATTCTATCCCTTCAATCATCTTTGATCCTGACCCTCTAGTTTGGGCTCCTCCAATCTATAAATTGGAGTTGGATAATTTGAGTAAACTTATGCTATCCATTTGAGCCTCAAGAATCATCTATCATACCCTCACTATACCAAAATCCTCTCTCACATAAGCCAAATCCATCATCCATCCCACCTATCCTATACCGTCCATCTTGTTGTGTAGTGGAGAGAAATCCACAAATCCATCATCATAGAAGCAAATCAAGTGGAGCATTGGGTGCATTTCCATTTCTAGCTCAATCAAAGTAAAAAGAGAAGACAAGGTGTTATGAGGTTATTTTGTATGTTTAAAAATCTTATTTGTATTTCATATTTTCATTTATGCAATTAACCTTTCTCCTAGTTTTACCCCACTTCAGATATAGAAAGAGGTTTTTAATACAAGTAGTGAAATATGCAAAACATTATCAATGGTTTTTACCCTTCCATCATTAAAACACAACTTTACCTTTTCTTTACCAACAATGTTCTATGTACTATTGTCACCAAGGAAAACTTTCCCCCGTCATACTCTTTGTAGGAGAAAAAACCAATCCTTTTTAGGAGTCATGTGTTAAGAGGCACTTATCAATAAGTCAAGCATCATCACTAATAGTGTTAGTAGAAATAAACAAATAATCAAAATCATCATCAAAGGACTTTTCCACAGAGGAATCAAATTTCATTTTTCTTAAATTTACATTCCTTCTTCACATGCCCTCTTTTTCCATAATTCCAACACTTTGCTCTTTTTCGGGGGTCTTAGAATGTCCTTTCAACTTATCCATCTTTTTATATCCCTTAGGCCATTTCTCTTTAGACCTTCCTCGCACATGCAAGGCGTCTTGGGAGCCAACATTCATAGATTTCTCCTCATCTCTTTTGTAATAAGTATAGTAATTAAGGTACCCATATTTGGCTCTACATTACCGCTACTAATGAAAACAATTATATCTTCCCAAGATTCAAGCAAAGAGAAAAAAATCAAGATGCATTTATCTCCATCCTCTAATTTAACATCTATTGATGCAAGTTGACTTAAAATCAGATTAAATGCATTCAAATGATCAGTAATAGATTTACCCTCTTTCATTTTTAAAGAGTACAACCTCCTCTTGAGATACAACTTATTGGACAAACTTTTAGATTGATAAATATCACCTATATAATTCCACAACTTGTATGCAAAGTCTTTTTGAAAGATATTCAAGAGGGTGGAATCAATAAGAAACGACCTAATGCTTCCTCTTACCTTCTTGTCCAATTTCTTTCGAGCATCATCCTAAATTGTAGAGTCCTTTGGTTTCTTTTCATGTGAAACCAACACCCATTAATGTCTTCCATCTCCAATTTCCATATTTCTTAGCTAGTGTCATTGAATCTCTCAATGTATATGCAAGAAGTTGAATCCATGACTTTCAATCCTCTTCTCAAATCTACAAAACCACACAACAAAAGCTAACACCTAAAAAACTTTCAACACTTAAAGAGAAAGACATCCCCATCTCAACAAAACCATTACATTTGATACCAAATGTTGAGAAACAAGGTGAAGAAAGCTCACAATATTAACCTTCTTATGTGATTACAAATATGATAAATTTGAAATAAAAATGTGATTGCACCATTCAACAGAAATATAAAATCAACATACCAAAAGAGGCACAAAATTTACATGGAAAAACCTATAGACACCTAAATTGTCTTTTAATTAAATAAATATTAATTATTTATTTAATCTCATACCACTTTTCCAAATTAAATAAATATTTAATTTATTTAGTTTATCTATCCTTTTCTCTATGAATTAAATTTAACTAATTCATTTACCTTTTTCTTCTTATCCACATGACAACACATCTACCTAAATTACCTACTATTTAATCTTAGGCCTTCATTTCAATTTAACCTCTCAATCCTATTAATTCTTATCTTTTAGCTTTCCACCTCTTAACTTCCTCCCTCCATCTTTATCTACCCTTCAATCCTATTGACTCTTTTTCACTTGTGTGATTCTAGTCATTCATCATTTAACCTCTTAATCTAAACCCTTGATTTTCTTGGAGATTTCTATAAAAAGAGGTTGTCTCCTTCTATTTTGTCATCCATAATCAAGCAATCATACTTACATTCTATCAAAATCATTATAACATCATTACAATCACATCCATTCTTCCTTGAGCTCTTGTGCAAGTGCCACACAAATTTGAGAGCAACATCATCAAATGCAAGATCATGGAGGATAAGAGAGCAATGGAAACAAGCCTATTGGTTTATTTCATTAATATTTGCATGTTTGATAGATTCTTCATTGAGGTTAGTAGTTGGATATCTTTAGAGTTTACAAATAGAATTCAAGATTCAACATAAACAAAACCTTTTCAGGAAAAATAAAAACTCCACCAAAAAACAAGGCCAATTATATTATTATTCTTCAAAAGAGAGAACATCACAATTATACACTTCACTTCAATTCTCCAAATAAACCTAGAACTACTTGGAAACCTAAAAGAAACTTTTGTTGAAATAAGTATGCCTTGGATCCAATTTATAGCCAAATGGGAGAGGAAAAACCACTGTTATTTTCTCAAAACAAGAGACAAAATCCACTTACAAAAACCCACGCCTTGGAGAATGAATAGCTAATAAAAATACAAAAACTCTTCAAGTGACTCCTCTTTGGGTTCCAAACCCAAATACACTCAACCGTTGATATTCTGAGTGCTCCATAACTCCTGGTGGTTGTTTAGATCCCGAAATGGACACATTTTCTCTTCTAAAACTTGGGCACCTAAATCATCACCCTCCATGTATCAATATCGACACGGGAAGGAGTGTATTTTGTCATTTTTAATTTATCTTTATTCCCTCTTCATTTTCACCTCTCAAAAATGCAATTACAATAAGCCATAAAGTACAAATATTAAATATATTTCTCATGTGTCCTAGGGAACATTTTCCAAGGAACATGAAGACATGTGAATGGCTTTAGATTAAAAAGTTAATGTCACCTTATCCTAACATGAATTACTTTTTAATATTACTCATTGCATAAAAATTGTTGGCATATGTGCAGAGTTTGATGACATGATGATATTGTATGTTGTCATTGATGTCAATATGTTGAAGGATGAACCGGTATATTGATGAAAGCAAACTGGCAAGAGAACCGGTATGATGGTATGAAGTGAACCGGTATGATGATGTGAACCGGTATATACGAAATAGTGAACCAGTATGTTGGAATGTGAACCGGTATTGGGGTTTCATTTGATATGACTACCGGTTGGTAGTCTCAGCTTCAGGGTTTCCGATTGATGCATTTCAAGTCTGTGTGATTCAACCGACAACATCCTGTGATGAGTTAGCATTCAAATGAAGATCAGATCATGTTGCCACATCAGCCTTGTGCGCGTGAAGGATTTCCTTAAGGATCTTGCATGTAGAAGATTGATTTTATCTACCTTGGGAATGTGTGAAGTGTCAGTAAACGGTGGAGAGCGCGTGATGGGTTATCAGCTTCCAGAAGCGGAAAAGAACGAATGATGGAGAAAGTCTTGAGATTTGTTCAAGATTATTTTACTCAATGCAATGTGATTAAACGGTCAGGATTGGACCGACTGTATTGTTAACCTAGATGCTTAGGGTTTTAGGTTTTGGCTACCGACCTAATTGTTGTCTATAAGGTTGATGATGATTTGCATTGTGAAGTTGTTGGCAAATGTTATGTATGTATCTAAGTGAAGAGATACTTGATTCTTGCTAGACCGGTGCAATGAGTAGAGATCTGTAGAGTGTGATTGCAGATGTGAAGGAACTAAAGTGGATCTGCCTTGGCATTTAGTGTTGTTATCAAATCAATGTTTTACCTGTTGACTTCTAACCATTTCAGCAGTTGGAAAATCCCTTAATCGAGTAGCTTTGACAGGCTTTTTGTAAATCCTTTAACAGAGTGACTCAAAATCATCGAGTTCTTCAAATCCTCTTGCGAGGTAACCTTTAACAGGGTTCTAACCTTTAACTGGGTATTTAGCCATCCCTTAACCCGGTGATCCCTAGCAGGATCGGTTCCTAGCAGAACCTGTTGTAAATTCCTTAACCAGACTGGCTCCTAACAGAGCGGACTTTAGAAGAGTTCAAGAACAACTTGTGGGTATTCATCCCCACTGTGGTTTTTCCCAGTTGGGTTTCCACATGAAAAATCAGTGTGTCATGTGTGATGCTATTTCATGTGATGATCAATATTTTCTGTTAAGTGGTAAAGCATGTTGATCCAGTGGTCTTTATATTTCTGATGTATTACTTGCTTATGCATATGGGTGAAGTGAAAATGAGTTATTAGGTTTTGTGAAGATCTAAGTGTTACCGGTTTATGTCTTTCACAGTCTCACTGTGTTTTACCGGTAGTACCCTGTTTTAGATCGGTGATGTTGTTTACCAGTTAGTGTAGTCTTTGCAGTCAAAGTGATTTAAGGAAGTTTTTGTCTATACTGATTCACCCCCCCTCTCAGTATCTATTGAGTACTTAGTGTTCATCATTATTCATCAATTGGTATCAGAGTGTCCTCCAAGTCCTCTGTGTTGTAAGCTTAACTGCTTAAGGAAAAGATCCTATTCTAATGATGAAGAGGCAAGGTCCTAAGTTCAAAGGAGATAACTTTAAGATATGGAAGGATAGAATGAAGATATACATTAAAAGCATGGGTGCTCAACACTTGAGATGTGTTGAGAATACTTATGTTGTCCCTACCGGTACTCTCAATGATTATCAAAGAAGAGAAATTTAGGAGAATGGGCAAATCATGAAAGCTCTTATCAGCGGTCTATCTGATGTTGAGTTTATAGATGTTCAGGAAAAAGACAATCCCAATGATGTATGGGATGCTCTGGAGTCTATCTATGGCGGTGATGAGCATGTGAAGCAAGCTAAGGAAGAAATCCTTGGAGGGAAGTTTGAAGACATGCGGATGGTTGAAGGAGAGACCATTCAACAATATGAGATAAGGATTAAAATTGTTGTTGGAGACATCAAGAGTGCAGGAGGTACAATGGATGATTCCATCATTGTTAGCAAAGTTTTGAGAACCTTATTACCAGTCTATGCAATAAGGGTTTCTGCTATTCAGGAGTTGAGATCTATTGGCAAGGCAAAGGTGTCCCTAGATTCCATCATTGCTAAGTTGACCACATATGAGCTAAACAGTTATGATGGCAGTGTTCAGAAGACTGATTCAGCCTTTAAAGCATCTGCTGCACTATCTAAAAGGGGTAAAGAAGTCAATAGAAGTCAATACCAGTTGTGAACCAAGACAAAGCAGAGATATGGATGATGAGGAGATCCTGATGGAATTTGAAGATCTTCTTGTCAAGAGACTTCCTAAGGGAATTGGAAAATACAGAGGTGAGCTCCCTTTGAAATACTTTTCTTGCAATAGGATAGGACACATTGTTGTCAATTGTCCTAATAGTGATAATAAGGACAAACCAGAGAGGTTCAAAAAGTTCAAAGGAGGAAATAGGAGAAACTGTCTTGTTGCAGTTGATGAAGGTGTCACTGATGATGAATCGGAAGATGAAGAAAGCGAAGACATAGTATTTGTGGTTGTTAAGGAAGATGTGTCAGACAAGAAGGCTCTTGCCTCCCTCTTTGATAATTCTAATGAGTGGATTATTGACAGTGGTTGTTCTCACCACATGACTGGTGACCGGAGAAATTTTCTGTCTCTGGAAGAGTATGATGGAGGCATAGTCTGATTTGGTAATGATGCACCTTGTATGGTAAAAGGCAAAGGGTCCATCTCTCTAAATGGAAAAAGAAGTGCTGATAATGTGTATTGGGTAGAAGGTCTCAGGCATAACCTTTTGAGTGTTGCTCAGTTGAATGATAAAGGGCTCACTCTGGAATTCAAAGACGGAGTATGCAAAATAAAAGGAAAGAGTGGTGAACTGATGGCCACCGATATGTAGACCAAAGGTAACTTATTTCAGCTGAATACAAATATCAGTCAATGTCTAATGGCTAAATTTGATGATAGTTGGATATGGCATAGGAGACTCTGCCATGTAAATTTTGATAACATTGTGAAGGCTAGTAAGATCAAGGCAGTTAGAGGATTGTCTGTGCTGAACAAACCGGAGAATCCTTTGTGCAAAGAATGTCAACTTGGGAAAATGTCTTCCTCAACCTTCAAAGGTAAATATTTCACAGCAGATAATTTACTTGATCTTGTGCATACTGATTTGTGTGGTCCTATGAAAACTAGGAGTGTTCAAGGAGATAGGTACTTTATGATTCTTACTGATGATTGCTCAAGAATGATGTGGGTCACATTCTTGAAAGACAAGTCTAAAGCTTTTGGAAAGTTCAAAGCCTTCAGAGCACTAGTTGAAAAGGAAAGTGGTAAGAGAATCAAATGCCTTAGAACCAATCAAGGAGGCGAGTTCACCTCTGGAGAATTCAATAAGTACTGTGAAGAGAATGACATCAAGAGGCAACTGTCTGCCCCCCGAACTTCACAGCCAAATGGCCTAGTAGAAAGAAACAACTGGACTGTAGTTGAAGCAGCCAGAACAATACTGATTCAAGGGAAGGTTGCTCACACCTTTTGGAGAGAAGCGGTGAGCACTACAGTCTACACTATGAACTGGGTACTCATCAAGAAAGGTAAGGATAAAACTCCTTATGAGTATTGGACCGGTAAGACTCTTGTAGTAAGCTACTTTAGAGTGTTTGGTAGCAAATGTTATATCAAGAGGAGTGAACACCAGAGCAAGTTTGATGCAAAATGTGATGAGGGAATATTCCTAGGGTATTCCACCAAGAGAAAAGCTCTTAAGTGTTTTAACAATAGGACTCAGTGAATTATTGAAAGTATCAATGTTAGAGTTGATGAAACCTCTGAGAAACCTGAGGAAACTGGCAGTGAGCAAGCAGTAGATGAACCGGTTGTAACCTTCTGGGAACCGGTTGCAAAACAACCAAGTACCAGTAACAGTGCTCCTACACCAGTAGATGCTGATGAAGATGAGGATGAAGAAGAAAGGCAAGAGGAATCAGTTAAGATCATTCCTAGGTATATAAAGCTACATCATGATCCAAAACATATCATAGGAGACAAGGATGCAAGAATTTTTACAAGAAGAAAGGTCAGAGAAAATTCTTGCATGATTTTTCAATTTGAGCCAAAAACATTTAAAGAGGGACACAAAGATTAAGACTGGATTAAGGCTATGGAAGAGGAACTTGACCAGATAAAAAAGAATGGTACATGGTCTTTAGTACCTAGACCTGAGCATAAAAATGTTATTGGCACCAAATGGGTCTTTAGAAACAAGTTGAATGAAGATGGCACAATGGTAAGAAACAAAGCCAGACTGGTATGTAAGGGATATGATCAAGAAGAAGGAGAAGACTATGGAGAAACCTTTGTTCCAGTAGCTAGATTGGAAGGAGTTTGAATGCTTCTTGCATATGTAGCCTTCAAGGGATTCAAATTGTATCAGATGGATGTAAAATCTGCATTCCTGAATGGAATACTTGAAGAGGAAGTGTATATAGAGCAACCAGATGGGTTTTCCCTATCAGAAGACAGTGATATGGTATGTAGGCTACATAAAGCCTTGTATGGATTGAAGTAATCACCTAGAGCATGGTATGAACGTTTACACTCCCATCTTGTGAAGATTGGATTTGAAAGAACAAGTGAAGATAGCAATATCTATCTGAAGTCAGAAGGAGATCAGATTCTGATCTGTGAAGTTTTTGTTGATGACATAATTTTTGGTGGAAATGACAAGATGAGTGTCACGAATTCTTTTATTTAATATTGTGCAAATTAAAGATGTAATGTGATTTTGAAATTCAAATAGATTAGATATTTCATAATCTATTATGAGGAAATATAATATGCTTCTTACTCCTGCAAATGATAAGAAATTCAATATTCTTTTGGGGTTTGTCATTATTGATAAAATTTTGAGTGTAAGTAATGCAGGATGAGGTGAAGGAGGTCAAAGGCGAGAACACGAATCAGGTAGAATTGCTTTAACTGAACGACTTCGATAGAAAAGGGAATCTTTCACACACCACATTAGGATTTATATTTTGCATCTTGAAAGTGTGGATGATTTAAATGATCTTAATTGAGTGTTTGTTCAAACTGAAATGATGAAATTCGAATAATAGTAGATTAATTTAAATGTTTATATAGGTGCATTAATTGCATGATGTGAGTAGTGTTTGAAATAAATATAAGTTGTCTTGAGTAATTGTGAAATAGTATGTTTTATGGTTAAAAGAGATAAATGTGTCGAAAATGAATACCGACCTTAGGTTTTTATGTCCTTCTTGTTCAGGTAGGTAAATAAAAACCCGATATATATATTTGTCATTAAAGAAAAGGTTAATCCAAGAATATATTAAAAACAAAGTCTAATGTTATATAATAAAGAAAAGTCAATTATAAATTAATAAGACATACCATATTATATATCCTTTTATTAAAAACAAGTTTATTGTTTAATATTAATAAAAAGAAAAAGAGTGTCATTATAAATAAATTATAATGTAAACCATATTACATATTCCTTTATTAAACAAGTTAATAAAACACCGTATTGTAATATATATATCCTTTTGTTATAACGTAAGGTGGCGGGATATAAAGGAGGTCGACCGTTTATGAAATAGTCGCTTGGGTCGATGTAAACTCCTTCACCCATGGCAGTCTTCCTCCATGCTCGGTAGCTGCTATTAGAGGCTTTAAACATAGAGCAAATGGTGGGAGGCAGAGTTAGTTAAGTGGGCGTAGCTTAAGGGAGAGCCTACCACCACTCCCTTCACCCACGATTGCTGCTATCCAAGTATTAAACCAGGTCGACGTGTAAAGTAAATGATAGAAGCCGCCTTGGTCGGTGTTTAACAAACTCCCTCCACCTACAGTGGCCGACTTAGTCAGTAAAGACTCCTCCACCATGATAGCCGTATTGGACGTAGAACCCCCTTCCACCCTCGGTGAGTGCTAGCAAAGCTCTGAACGCGTGGTAGTCTTCCTCCACGCATGGTAGTCTCCTCCACCCACGGTGATTGTTGTTAAGAGCTTTAAAACCAGTCTTCCTCCATCCTCAGTGGCTGCTAACAGAGCATTAACATAGGAGGCAAGATGTTTAGGTAGGCATAGGAGATACTACCACCACTACTCCCATTTACAGCATAAACAAACGTGCAAAACACTTCCTCCATCCACGATAGCCAAAACAATATACAGCTCGATGGAGACTTAAACTTTCTCATGACTTGGTATGCGACAATACTGCAACAGTCGACAGATTTCATGCATGGAGAATATAGTTTCAACCGCAATCATGGAACAATTAATATAACCCAGAGGATAGCAGAAAACTTAGCAGCAAATTTGAATAAATAGACGTAGGCACCCTCTCACAATGACATTCTTTTCTCACACGAAGTTAGAAGAACGGAGAGTTAGAAAGATTAGTTTGATAGAGAGTTAGATTAGTTTGAGAGTTAGAAAGAGTAGTTAGATAAGAGGATTAGTTGATAGATAAGAAGAACAGTTGGAGAGAAAGAGGGACGTACGATCAAGGAGTTGAAGCATTTGACGAAGAACGTCAAGGTCGAAAGCTCAAAATCCATTCTAACATTATCCAAGAGGTTAGCATCTTTTGTTTTTCATTTCGTTTTACTTTATTCGTTAAATTCGGTATAAAATGTGTTAAAAAGGAAGTTTAGTTAATAGATACGTACATCCAAATGGGTATCGATTATTAATATTGTATTTGGAAAGCTTTTTAAACCATTATGGAATAAAAGAAAAGAGTTTAGAGAAAAGAGGTAGATAATATCGTACTTTGCACAAAAATATTTAGTTTTTAATTTTATTTATTTTTAATGTGTTTACGTACTTTTGTTAACATATGAGATTACTCTCATACATGTTTAACACCTTCTATTTTATGTACTTTATGATAGACGAAAGATTGATTTTAAGAGTTTGCTTATAAATGGCATATCGTTTTTTTTGAAAGATTGTCTTCGAAAGATAGATTAGACAAGTAATGATTAGTAAGCAACAAAATTGATATCTCTATTTTTATTTTAAAAGAAAGATTGTATTCTCAAAAGAATTTGTGTTTGTGGGAATCAAGCTAGGGTTAAGCTTGAGATGGAAAAATTTACCTTTCAGGACGAGTGCCGAATGTAGATGCTTTAGAGAGAATAGTTGCTTTTTCCAACTATTATTTTGCTATGCATGGCATATACTTGACCGAGTTATTGTTAGAATTTTCCGTAGAAAAAGATGGAAATTCCTTATTTATACTCTCTACCACATCCTAGTATGATAGAGAATGCTTGTTTCTTAGAATGAAGTAGGAAAAATGAAAATGCATATATCATCTAGGCATGCACTAGATTCCCTCTTGCTTTCGAATTCTTTGGTTAAACCAATTCATGCAGGGTCGGGTATTCTTGATTGACCAAGAATTTCAGGGAAGCGTAAGCTTCAAGGTTGGGCGGAAAAAGCGCCTGACTCTTGTTCTCGTCTGCATTCGAAAGACAGAAGGAAGTGACTCAGACTGAAGATCAACGGATGTATCTTCTTGTATAATCTTAAGGCTAAATTGAAAGCCTAAGTAGAAAATCTGAATTTCTTTATATTGGATATTGTATTATTCATGAGCATTAATATGATATATATATATATTCGATGTTTGCGTATATTTGTATAAAATAGGCTTAGAGATTGAAATTTTAAGTTTATTTATGAATAAAGCATAGTTTACGGTTAGATCCCAAACTAACGTCTTTACATTTTGGTATCAGAGCCTAGGTTTTATAACACTAGGACCTATATGAGTAACTTCGCTAAGATAAATCTGGAAATTAATAGCTTTATGTTTTTTAGAAATGGTTCGCACCAAGTAGACAGCCAGAAAGTCGGTAGGAGGATTTGCCCAGTACCTGAGGGTTAAAAAGGATCCTCAATCACCTGTTAAGCCGATTTTGGATGATGCTCTTCTTGAAGCAAAACCATTTCCGGAAAAGAATATTGTAATAGGAAAGGACACTATAGAATGTCATACTGAGAAGAATATCCCTGAAAAAGAGAAGGAGCCTGAGTTGGAGTATTCACCTATCAGGCCCATAGTGATCAATTCTGAGGAATCTGAGGGCTACACCCCTCTAAGTGAGATTGAATCAGATGGATATACCCCATTAAGTCCGAATGAGTCAGAAGAATCCACTTCCCTGACTCCTCTTAATAAGTGATGTAACGTGTTACAACACTTCAATAAAATGTCTTTCCTTCTACTATAAGAATAAGGATGTAATCCATTCTACTATAAAATAAAGATGTATTCTCATCTTCTGTTATCAATAAAGATGTCTCCTATACTATTTTGAGTTAAAATTGTGTATTCCTTAATGATATCTATATATATATACTTGGAACCTAATTTATATAGTAAACAGGAAAGAAGTAGAATGAAATTATTTGATATTGTTATGTTTTAAATTATTTTTCTTAATTATTCAATAGGAGTATTAAACTCTCTAGTTGCTTTATAAGGCTAAAAGTTAGGGAATATTATAAAAGTTACAAAAGATTGGTGCTAGGATAGATCTTTAGTTTTCATATTGGAAAAATTCTCTAGGGATGGGGATAGTCAATTTTCTTTTAGGTTTCCTAAACATCTAATGTGCTATTTCGTTGCATCTTTAGATGATTTGGAGAGTTTGATAGAATTTTTAATCTCTATTAGTTGCACTTCTATTTTTTTTGAAATTTGGGTGATTGCAGTTTTTTTTTTAGAAATCCTAATAGGAAAGACGTAACATAACAAATATGTCTCTTATCGCTAAGAATTATCAATATCTCCCTGTTGCAGAATTAATATCTAGAAATGGCCTCAAGAACCATAAGGGCAGGGTCAAGTAATGGGAATGAAAGGTTCGATCAAATTCTTGATCTGCTCAATCAACAAAGTGCAAGGATGAATAATCTCGAACAAGAGGTTCGAAGGGTCGGAGAAGTCCGACAGGAAGCGCCAAGGGTCGAGGAGCAACCCGACAACCAAGCTAGAATAGAGGAAGAGCTGGCAAAGGATTTAAAAAGGATAGCCCCACCAAAGTTTGATGGAAAAACAATTGGCGATCGTGCAGAGGCATGGGTCATTGAAATGGAGAAATATTTTGGTCTCCGCAACATGTCAAATGAAACCAAGGTAGTTTGGGCTGCTTATCAGTTGTCTAGTGAAGCTGCTACTTGGTGGGAAAATTAAAAGTCAGAAAGGAAACTACAACTAAGAGAGATCACTTGGGATTTGTTTTTAAAATCCTTCAGGAAAAGATGGCTTCCACAATTATTCTTCGACAAGAAGATGACAGAATTTCAAAACCTTACTCAAGGTAGTATGTCGGTAACACAGTACTGGGAGAAATTTACTAATCTCCTTAAGTACGTTCCGCAATACCAGATGGATGAAAGGTTCCGCATTCGGAAGTTCATTTTGGGATTAAGAACCCATATAGGAGTGGAGGTGGACATCCATAACCCATTAACCATGTAGGAGGTATTTGAAAAGGTGACTAAGCAAGAGCAAAAGTTACTACAGTTGGGGAACCTCCGAAAGAATGAGAACAACCGACCGAATTTTGGGAATAGAAATTTCCAAAGGAATCACAATGGAAACAATCAACAAATAAGAAATCTTAAGAGGAGACCCAACACCCAGGAAAAAGGAAAAGAAAATCAGTATGGAAATAAGAAGGCAAACTATAACACCAATGCGCGATAAAACATGGACAGAGGAAGGTCAGGTGGCCATCCTGGTCCTAGGGATGGGTGTTATAATTGTGGAGGAAATCATTACACCTCCAATTGTCCACAATGTACACCAGCACAGAGAGGATCATATCAGCAAGGAGCCCCTCAACATCAGATTCACGCTGTTGTCAACAATCGTCAAGCTGAATTCCAAGCCGCACCTATCCAGATCACGGGTAAGCTTTTTGGACAAACAGTTTCTATTTTAATAGATACGGGAGCTATTGAATGTTTTGTTGATCCACAAGTAGTTTCTAGAATATCTGTTAAACTTGGTTATATTTCAAATTCATGGATGGTTCAATATGGAAATCGAGCAAAAAAGAGGGTAGATACTTGTCTATTTTGCAGTGAATTAGAACTTCCTAGTTTCCAAACCCAAGTTAACCTTTATGTTACACCACTAGGATCATATGATGTGATCTTAGGTATTAATTGGTTGATTGAACATAAAGCCATAGTGAACTGTGAAGATAAGGTCATTAGTTGCATGGATGATTTTGGGAATTCCGTTGAAATAATCGGATCTCAAAGTCCTCTTGAATTGAGATACATTTCGGCAATGCAACTCAAAAAGGCCCAAAGAAAAGGATGTTCCATCATTGCCGTCATGGTTAATGATTTGAATAATGTAGAAAAAAGTCCTACAGATTATCCAGTCCTTGCAGAGTTTTTAGATGTCTTTCCAGAAGATCTTACCAAGTTACCACCTAAGAGAGAGTTTGATTTTGCTATAGAACTCTTACCTGGAACGGAGCCGCAATCTAAGGCTCCATATAGAATGACAATGATAGAACTGTATGAGCTTAAGGCTCAATTGCAAGAATTGCTTAGGCAAGGTTTTATTAGACCAAGCGTATCGCCGTGGGGTGCACCAGTGATCTTTGTCAAGAAGAAAGATGGTACTTTGAGGTTATGCATTGATTATAGGATGTTGAATAAAGCAACCATAAAAAACAGATATCCTCTACCCAGGATAGATGAATTATTTGATCAAATGAAAGGTGCATCTGTATTCTCCAAGATCGATCTTTGATCCGGATATCATCAGTTAAGGATTAAGGATGAAGATATTCCTAAAACTGCATTCCGAACAAGATATGGGCACTATGAATTCATAGTTGTACCATTTGGTTTAACTAATGCCCCAGCAACATTCATGAACCTCATGAATAGTATTTTTAGAGAATACTTGGATGACTTTGTTTTAATCTTCATTGATGACATATTAATCTATTCTAAGAATGAAGAAGAACATAAGAAGCACCTGAGGATAGTTTTGCAACGATTAAGAGATCGTAAACTTTATGGAAAATTCTCTAAGTGTGCCTTCTTTCAGGAAAAGGTGCAATACTTAGGTCATGTCATATCCACCGAAGGAATTTTAGTTGATCCTGCAAAGATAGAAGCAATAGTAGATTGGCCAACGCCCTAGAATGTTTCAGAAGTTCGAAGTTTTATGGGACTTGCAGGATATTATAGAAAATATGTGGAAGGATTTTCCAGGATAGCGGCACCAATTACCTCACTTCAGAAAAAGGAGAAAAGGTTTGAATGGACTGAGAAATGCGAGGAATCATTTCAACTCCTGAAGCAGAAATTGACAACAACACCAGTATTAACAATACCAGATCCCAACGGACATTTTGTAGTAATTACAGATTCCTCGGGTGAAGGTGTGGGAGCAGTATTGATGCAAGAAGGAAAGGTGGTTGCATATGAATTACGAAAGCTAAAGCAATATGAGATGAATTATGCTCTGCATGATTTAGAACTACTAGCTATTATGCATGCATTGCAAATGTGGAGGCATTACCTTTTAGGGAAGCCGTTTGAGCTTAAAACAGATCATTTAGGATTGAAGTATATTTTTACACAACCTAACCTAAATGCAAGACAAAGAAGGTGGCTTGAATTTCTAACTGAGTATGACTTTGGTATTGAATATATCCAAGGGAAGGAAAATAGAGTAGATGATGCTCTCGGCAGAAGAAGACACCTATCTGCAATGGTTACAACAAGGACAAATTTGAAGCAACAAGTGTTGCAGAATCTTTCCGAAGATGAACATTATATAAGAGTTAAACAAGCCTTAGAAAGAGACTCTTCAGACCATCGCTATGATGGATATGAGATAGAACCTAAAGGTATTTTGAGATATCAAGGAAGGATGTATATACCAGAAGGAGGAGAGTTAAGGAAATTGATTTTACATGAGATGCACAATACACCTTATTCAAGACACCCTGGAATAACAAAGATGGTAGCCGATTTGAAAACATTGTATTTCTGGCCTAAACTCCGGAAAGAAGTGGTTGAATATGTAGCACAATGTCTGGAATGTCAAAGAGTAAAAGCTGAACATGTTCATCCAGCAGGACTTCTATTCAAATTGTATCAGATGGATGTAAAATCTGCATTCCTGAATGGAATACTTGAAGAGGAAGTGTATATAGAGCAACCAGATGGCTTTTCCCTATCAGAAGACAGTGATATGGTATGTAGGCTACATAAAGCCTTGTATGGATTGAAGCAATCGCTTAGAGCATGGTATGAATGTTTACACTCCCATCTTGTGAAGATTGGATTTGAAAGAACAAGTGAAGATAGCAATATCTATCTAAAGTCAAAAGGAGATCAGATTCTGAACTGTGAAGTTTTTGTTGATGACATAATTTTTGGTGGAAATGACAAGATGAGTCATACATTTGCAAATGAGATGAAGAAGGAATTTGAGATGTCACTAATTGGAGAGATTAAGTTCTTCATTTGACTATAGATTCAACAAATGAAAGATGGTATCTTTATCACTATCCAAGTATGTCAAAGAGGTGTTGAAGACCTTTGACATGGAAGACAGTAAATCGGTTGGTACACCGATGATGACCGGTTGTAAATTGTCAAAAGAAGATGACTCAACATTGATGAATGAGAAGGATTACCGGTCAATGATTGGTAAGTTGCACTAGGTAGTACACTACAGACCAGACATTGCACATGCAGTGGACATTGTTGCACGTTTCCAAAAAAGTCCAAGCAAATCCCACTCGTTCGCAGTCAAGCGAGTTCTTAGATATCTG
This sequence comes from Cryptomeria japonica, assembly GCF_030272615.1. Taxonomy (NCBI): domain Eukaryota; kingdom Viridiplantae; phylum Streptophyta; class Pinopsida; order Cupressales; family Cupressaceae; genus Cryptomeria; species Cryptomeria japonica. Next base: position 530,282,019 of record NC_081406.1, on the reverse strand, counting down.
AAGGGAACTATAGACTATGGATTGTGGTATCCATACAGTAATGATTTCAACCTCAAAGTGTTTACATATGTCGATTGGGCTGGTAATGTGGATGATCGGAAGAGCACAACTGGTGGTGCATTCTTTTTTGGTGGTAGACTAGTCTCATGGATGAGTAAGAAGTAGAGTTGTATCTCTCAGTCTACAGCACAAGCAGAATATGTAGCAGCATTTATGAACTATACTCAGACAATTTGGATGAAGCATGTATTAAGTGGTTTCAAAGTCCTTGTATCTGAACCGGTCAGTATATTTTGTGACAACACAAGTGCAATTAATATTTCCAAGAATCTGGTATTGCATGCTAGAACCAAGAACTTCAAGCTCAAGTATCATTTCTTGAGGGAGAAAGTTCAGAACAAAGAGGTTGTATTGGAACATGTTTCCAGTAAGGAGCAGTTAGCAGATATATTCACCAAGCCTCTACCAAAGGCTACATTTACCTATTTAAGAGGTGAATTAGGGGTGTTGCCCCTTCAAGAGGTGAACTAAAGGTATGTGCTCCACATCAGTCAGGTATTGCATTGTCTAATATTTTCAGGATTGATGTGTTGAAGGATGCTACTCCTTAGGGGGAGCAACATAGTAGATCATGGATGTTTGTGCCTCCACTTTGGCATTGTTGTCAAAGGGGGAGAAGATGTGAAGCAGAGAAGATATCTGCATTTTTTAAGACATAATATGGAAGAGATTGGGGGAGAAGATGTGAAGCAGTGAGATATCTTTGTATATTGCCATTAATGCCAAAGGGGGAGATTGTTGGCATATGTGCAGAGTTTGATGACATGATGATATTGTATGTTGTCATTGATGTCAATATGCTGAAGTATGAACCAGTATATTGATGAATGCAAACTGGCAAGAGAACTAGTGTGATGGTATTAAGTGAACTGGTATGATGATGTGAACTGATATATGCGAAATGGTGAACCAGTATGTTGGAATGTGAACCGGTATCGGGGTTTCATTTGATATGACTATCGGTTGGTAGTTTGAGCTTTAGGGTTTCCAGTTGATGCATTTCAAGTCTGTGTGATTTGATCAATGACATCCTGTGATGAGTTAGCATTGAAATGAAGATCAGATCGTGTTGCCACATCATCCTTGTGCATGTGAAGGATTTCCTTGAGGATTTTGCATGTAGAAGATTGATTTTATCTACCTCGGGAATGTGCGAAGTCTTAGTAAACGATGGAGAGCGCGTGATGGGTTATCAGCTTCCAGAAGCGGAAAAGAACGAACGATGGAGAATGTCTTGAGATTTGTTCAAGATTGTTTTACTCTATGCAATGTGAATAAACGGTTAGGATTGGACCGACTGTATTGTTAACCTAGATGCTTAGGGTTTTAGGTTCTAGCTACCGACCTAATTGTTGTCTATAAGGTCGATGATGATTTGCATTGTGAAGTTGTTGGCAAATGTTGTGTATGTATGCAAGTGAAGAGATACTTGATTCTTGCCAAACCGGTGCAATGAGTAGAGATCTGTAGAGTGTGATTGCAGATGTGAAGGAACTAAAGTGGATCTTCCTTGGCATTTAGTGTTGTTATCAGATCAGTGTTTTACCTGTTGACTTCTAACCATTTCAGCAGTTGGAAAATCCCTTAACCGGGTAGCTTTAATAGGCTTTTTGTAAATCCTTTAACAGGGTGACTCAAAACTATTGAGTTCTTCAAATCCTCTTGCGAGGTAACCTTTAACAGGTTTATAACCTGTAGACACCCAAAATTATCTAGTCTAATTAAATAAATATTTTATTTATCTAAGCCTAATTCTTCTATTAATTAAATAAATCCTTATTTATTTAATTAATTCATTTATCCTCTTCTAGCCTTATTTCTCATTTAAATAAATGTATTTATTTAAATGAGAAATAAGGCTAGAAGAGGATAAATGAATTAATTAAATAAATAAGGATTTATTTAATTAATAGAAGAATTAGGCTTAGATAATTAAAATATTTATTTAATTAGACTGGATAATTTTGGGTGTCTACATTTTGCCCCTCTTTGAGACAATGCGGCTTGTCGTGTTGTTTCAAAGAAGATAAGATGAACTGATACAGAGTTGCCCCAGAATGGGAATGATATGCCCCCTCGAGAGATTGGATGAAAATGTCTAAAAAGATTGCAGACAATCTCTCGATAAGAAAGAAAGGCTAGAATGGACTAACCGGATAAAGTGACAAAGTCACAGGATAACGAAGACTGACTCGGGAAATGAATGCGAGGGCTAGGGTAGGCTATAAGATAGACCACGGGGGAAAATACATCCTCTTTGTCATCTACACATTCACAAGAGCATATTGCAGAGCGAAAATAGAGCAGGAGCAGTCAACAGCGATGGCATTCACTCACAGATTCGACCGCGTTCGCCGATTTCAGAGGCCAGCAGAGGCAGGAGAGCCGGTAAGTACCACCAAACCTCCTCGTACTTTGATGCATTTATTATTGTCATTAATGCATATCAGGTAATGTAATAAATGCACGTTTATGTCAGAAAATCACGTTTGTGTTTGAAAAGTATAAAGTTGCATCTTCTAGGTCAAATCGACAGTTCTGTGATGAACATATGCTGTCGATTGGATAAGCTGATGAGGGGATACACTCAAGTAAGTCCTCTAGGAAGACTAGGATAGATCAAGGCACTTTGTGATGAACAGTGAGTACCAAGATATAGTACTTTGTGATGAATAGGGAGTACTGAAATATGAGCAGCACTTTGTGATGAACAAGGAGTGCAAATGTGAGTAACACTTTGTGATGAACAGGGAGTGTCACACACGTAGTACTTTGTGATGAACAGTGAGTACCACTAGTATAAATAGCAACACTTTGTGATGAACAGTGAGTGTCACTAGGGTAGATAGCCATATGCATTTAGATAGCGAGTAGCATTTTGTGATAAACAGTGAATGCCACTATAACTGACATGATTGAGTTGTTTGACTGCAGGAGTATTTACCGATGCTAGAGTCACGGGAGAGATTCCCGTCGACGCAGAGGTTGCGACCTGAGTTGTCACTCGAGGACAGAGCTGCCATCGAGGAGATGGGTTTGAGACATGTGTTGTATGTGCTTGAGTTTCGGGCAAACATGGGTTTGCTGACTGCGCTGGCTGAGAGATGGCACTTTGAGACATGCACGTTTCATCTGCCGATGGGTGAGATGACAGTCACCCTGGAGGATGTCTACAGGATTCTACGGGTACCGATTGATGGGGAGCTGATTCCGTACGATCGATACAGAGACAGGGATGCCCTTAGACGAGTGTTCTAGGATCCAAGATTGGAGATGAGGGTGGGACACGTGGCATGGGATACCATGACATGGATAGGATTAGCACTACCAATAGTGTTGGCAGGAGTGATCAGTGAGTTCCTCTATATCAGTTTTGTACCATTTTGTATAATGATGTAGACACTTGCGGGTGATTGTAGCCATATGATTTTGATATCATTGTATCATGACACTTTATATATATATATGAGATGATTCATCTTTGTGGCAGCTATATGCATGTGTACCTATGTGATGAGATGTTCTTATGTGATGCTTATGATATGGATGCAAATATGTATATGATGCAATGCAATATATATATATATATATTTTTTGTTCTTTTATGTTTTATATGTGTATGCATGATGCAAATGTGAATGTGAATGTATGTAATGTAGATGAATATGATAATGCAAATGTAAATTGTGCTAACAGGTGTTGTGTGCAGAATGTGATGCAGTTGTGATATCTATATGTATGTATGAAATGCTTATATGTGGTAATGTAGGTGCAGCTACATGAAATGCAAATGTTTTTGGTGTGTCATTATACTCAGTCATGTGATAGCAGGCTATGCGGACTCGAGAAGGATGATGGAAGTCAATCAAGAAAGGGGGATGGAAGATATGAAAGTGAAAGAGCTTCTTGTGCGTTATCATCATTGAGTTTTATTATGGCAAGTAGGTTATGACAATCGAGGCATATGTTCGACCCAGAAAGTCATTGTACCTGTTTGCATGGAGATAAGACAGTCACAAACAAGGAATGCCCCAATTCATACTAGACTCACAGTGTCCTCATATCCTTGGACAAGTCATAGCATTACTAAGAGACAATCCACAGACAGAAAATACAAATAGGTGACGATACCCCATCCTCGCCTTTCTAGTCAAAGACATCTTGGAGATAGAATCTCTAGTCAAAGACATCCTGGAAAAGTTAAAAGACATGTCACCAGAAAGATAAAATCAAAAGAAAACCAAGAATCGACACCAACACCCACTATAGTCCTCAAGTTTAGTGTCTCTTGTCACCTGTATAAGTCTTATTTGATTGTGGTCACAATGTTTACTTTCACAGAAAGGATAGATAGCACTGAACCATAATGTTGTCTAAGTTTGTTGAAAGATTTGATTTGTTGAAGCCCATTGTTTTTGTTGTCTCATCTGAAATTGACTGAATCCATGAAACTGATACTTCATTGCAGAGAAGACGAAACTTTATTGCGGATCTGTGATGCAAATGTTGCTTTATTGTGGATTGTGTGTGGACAGACTGAAGGAAGCTGGAAGAAACTATACTCCTCGAAACATGTGATGTTCTCAGTTCTACACCCATCACTAGACATAGGATTTTGCCTTAGCCACAGATAGGATCTGATTTATTATGGATGGAAAGGGATGTGAAAAGGGAAGTTTATTATGAATGGCTAACCAATTTTGGGTAGATCAATAACAAGCCATGATGGGAATGGGTAAGTTTATTATGAACGAATAGGTTGTGAGTGTGTGCAAAGTGAAGTGATGAAAGAGAATCCTGAAGGAGGGAGGAGCAATGTCTCTACACATGGCACTGGTGACCTAGTTTTCACCATGGTACTTGCCCAGGGCGCCACCGAAGTGGTTTTCACCGTTGGACGAAATTATTTCTCTTTACTTTTTTCGATTTTTCAATGTTTTTTATGTCACAAGGCACCTGTTTGCCAAGTTTTCACCAAGTAACGATTTTTTTGTTTTATAAATTTATTTTTTTTTTGTATTTTTGAAATTTTTGATTTTTTTGTATATAAAAATTATTTTTTTTATTTTTTTTATTTTTTTGTATTTTTTGAATTAGGATACTCTGAAGAGCTATGTGTAGAACCTGCGAAGGTGCATGTTGTTGATAGGATCTTCCAAAGGTTCACCTTCTATAGTTGAGAGCTGATATGCACCAAATCCATATGCTGCTGTAATGATGTAAGGACCAAGCCAATTTGGTTCGAACTTGCCCTTCTTCTCTCTATCTTGCTGATTTTTGGGATTTTCTCTGAGAACTAAGTCACCTACCTCAAATGTGTGAGGCTTGACTTTATGATTGTAGCTGCATCGTTCCTTGACTGAATGATGTGTAGCTTGATTGAATGTCTTCCTCAATGAAGGAACTGAGATAGAATTACTAGCGTGTGGACTACGTAGGCCAATATATGTGTCACCTAAAGAAGTTTGGGCATCCCTGATAACAAATTCCTTCGAGGAAGCCCCATTAAAGGTCCCTGATGTATCGCCAGAAGGGAAAGGATGTGTGAAACAAGTGGATGAGTGATGAAGGCTTATGATTGCGAAAAGAAGTGAAAGTAGGATAGCATGATGGAGACTTAGGATCAACAAGTATGTTTTTTGACTTAAAATTGTAGAACTTTTGCCCCCAATTATTTTGATATTAGGGGAGATCAACTCTTTCTCTTTTTGCTTCATAGGATTTTTATCCTTGACTTTGATTTTTGTAGAGTCCAATAGCTTTTGATTTTGATTTAGACTAAAGGACTTTTCTTTATTATTGACTTTTAGATTTTTCTTTTCAAAGCTTGATTTTTGATCCCCAATGAGTAAGGGCTTTTGTAATTCTTGTTGATCCAAGTCTGGAAGTGGAGTGGAAATGGAATGAGTGGATGAAATGGTAAGGCTATGTGAGTTATCAAGAGGGCTGGTAATACACTCAATAGATTCTTCGCTGGAACCACTCTTAGGATTATTGATATCAAGAGATGCTTGCACCACTAGAGGAGATTTGCATTCAGACTTAGTAGCCACAACACTAGGTGGTTCACACCTAATTCTTTGGCATTGCAAATTGTTTGTAGGTTGTTCCTGTTGACAGAATACCTTAGGAGATAATGGGAGTTGGTCAACATGAAATATATACTCTCCACATCCTAGGTCTTTAATCTTGAACTTTTCTTTTAGCTCTGCTTGTTTGGATGTAGAAGCTTTTAATGATTCTGGATCCACATATGCTGAAGATGGAACAGCTTCTCGATTGGCTGGAATTTTTGTTTCTGATCTAGGTCATAGATTGTTGCAATATATGAATGGATTTGGGTCAGCTTTGACAGTCACTTCAACTCCATTGTGTGGAAACTTGATACATCGATGATAGGTAGAAGGGACTGCGCTCATCTCATGAATCCATGGACGTCCCAAGAGTATGTTGTATGTGAGATCTAGATCAAGGACCTGAAAAACCACATCCTTTGTAACTGGCCCAACTCTGAGAGGTAAAATGACTGTACCCTTGGATGAATGCTCTTCATCATCATATGCTTTGATGGTGATTTTGTTTGTAGAATTCACAGCTTTGTCGGAATATCCCAATTGTTTAATAGTGCTCAATGTACAAATGTTTAGACCTGCTCCTCCATCTATCAGGACTCGTTTGATTCAATGCTTGTGTATGAAGGCTTCAATGTGTAATGGTGCATTATGTGGCTGACTTACAGATGCGTCATCGACTTCTGTGAAAGTAAGGGAGTGTGGAACGGAAAGGTATCCCACCGTGGCTTGAAACTGGTCCACGTTCAGATCAGTAGGAACAACAGTATCTCTCAAGATTTTGTCAAGAATAGCTTTATGTGCGGGAGATATGCGTAATAGCTCAAGGATTGAAATGAGCATGGGTGTCTTCCCTAACTATTCTACAAGGTCATACTCAGGTTTGGTTGATGAAGAAGCGGTGTTTTTAGTTGGAGAACCTTGCAAAGTTGTAACATGACATTTAGAGGTAGGTTTAGAAGAAGATCCAACACCTTTTAGGACAATCTTGGGTCTTTGGGTAGAATTCTGAGACGCTTTGTCCTTGATGATAATAGTAGAGACGTAATTGTCCATCGAGATGTGATTGATAGTTGAATCATAGTTATAGGATGCTCTGGTATAGTTGGTTTGGTCATCTGTGGCTTTAGCTTTTCCCTTGTCATGTTTTGGGAATGGTTCCTTAAACATCTCATGTTCTTGATTGGATGAATGTCCCTCAATCTCAATATCACCTCTATCAATGAGATCTTGTATGATGTTCTTCAGTCGATGACAATTTCCTGTCTTATGACCCTTGCTCTTATGAAATTCACAATACTCATCATCATTCCACCAATTTGGTTTGACCTTTGGTTCATATGGTGGGAAATCTGGAATTTTGATCACCTTGTTTGCCACTAACTTCTTGAAAACTGACTCAAGTGGTTCTCCCAACGGGGTATACTTCCTTCGTGATCTAGAAGTTGTTTGAGTATTCACTTGATTGTTTGTAGAACTTGATCCAGAAAAAATGAATTTGGGTCGCACTGTGTTGGCATCAACAACACCATCATTGACTGTGTTCTTGTTTTTATTCCTAAATCTTGGCTTGTCTTTTCCTTTAAAGTCATCTTTGTTTTCCTTGAATATCTTGATGACTCCTTGTTCAATTAGGACCTTTTCTGTTGCTAAGCCTTTTTCAATGACGTCCTTGAAGGTGGACAAACAAGCTTTCCTTAGATCATAGCCAATGTCTTTGTTAACATTTTGTGTGAACATTTCTACCATTTGTTTTTGTGGAATTTCACAAGAGCATCTGCTGGCTAGATTTCTCCATCTTTTTTAAAATGATGCAAAAGATTCTCCCTCTTTTTTCTTAGTATTGCACAAAGTAGTGACTGATATGTCTATCTCTATGTTGTAGGAGAAATGTTGAATAAATGCCTCTGCTAAGTCACCCCATGACTTAATTCCAGGTGGAAGTTGGGAGAACCATTCCATAGCTTGATCACCTAAGCTTTATGGGAATAATCTCATCAAATATGTCTCTTCTGCTGCTACCTCAATGCAAGCTGTGAAAAATTGTCTTATGTGTGCCTTAGGATCCCCTTTTCCTCTATACTTATCAAATTTAGGCGTCACAAAGTGTGTAGGAAAAGGAGGCATTGGAATGCTCTTGTCAAATGGATAAGGACATATGTCTCTCATTGTGTATGTTGGCTTCGGTGTATTTATGTCCTCCATTTTCTTTTGTAAGTCCCTGATTTGTTGCTCCAAATTGCTCTTAGGTGGAGATTGACTTCTTGGACCATACCCCATGCTTGAGGCACCAATTGGAGGAGGAGTATGTTGCATATATGGATGATATTGATCATACACATGTTCATATGGAGGAGGTCTGTAATGATGTTGTGTATATGGACCACTTGGTATAGATTCATGTTGAGGAACCCCATATCTATTTTGCGCATGTATACCATATTCTACAGGCATGTCATGTTCCATTGTGTTGCCCCCAAATTTGACATGAGGTTTCCTTGTGTCCAAATTTTGAGCATGTCTTTGAATATCCAATTGCTTTGGTGGTTGATCCTTGGCATTGGTATGTGATTGAGCATATTTGTCTGCATAAGACTTCCATAATGGTCTACGAAGGTAAGTATCATATGTTTGACCATGTGTATGTGGGACCTCTGGTTTTTGAAGCAAAGTTGATGGTGATTCAGGTACCATATGTGGTCCTCTATTTCCTCCACTATTAGGTCTCCTTTGATCCATATTGGAGTGAGGTTGTTGCAAAGGTCTATGTTCCATTATTTGAGACATGTCAAAATCATGAGGTATCTTGGCTCCACTTTGTGCCATCATTTGTAAGAAGTATTGTCTATCCCTCCTCATTATTTCCTCAACCAATCGATTGAAATGGGGATTCATAATGGATTCTTCCACATCTGCTGAATGTATTGAAAAGTTGTCCGCATTGTCATTTTGTGTAGCATTGTTGTTTATAGTGTCTATGTTCTCAACATTTGGAATGTTTCTATAGACATCCATGTCAGGTAATGTAGTATGATCAGAATTGAAAAAGATATCATTGTCATACTCATAAGAACTCATGTTTGCGGACTCTTGAGCCTCTTTAGTTTCTCTCCTAGATTTTTGAAGACGGGTTTCAACCATGAACTAGGTATTGACCAAGATGTGAGAGACTAGATGAAAAATGGAAAGAGTGTGGAAGACCAAGAGTTGAATGGAATGTAAATGAGTCTGAAGTGTACTTGCAATGTCCAAAGTGTAAGACCAAGTATGTATGTAGTAGAGTAGGTGTGACTTCCAAAGAGAGGATAGTTTCTCTTGATGAGGTAAGTTGACCTTGACTCTAAGTAAAACCAAATGAGACCCAAAGGTAAGAAACTCTGATGAGGGACCACTTAGCAAAGTGTTGTTGTATGTAGTGTGTTGACAAAGTATGATGAGGACAAGCAAGTGACCTTTTGACTCAAGTTTAGACAAATGTGAATGTAATGTAAGGTGTAAAGCAATGATGGATTTTGTGAGACCCAAAGACAAGTTGAATGCTAGATGAAAACCTGGAGAAACAACCTAGGAAGCTCAAGAATTCCGAAACTGATTGCTCTTGTTTGCTGGACTGTAAAATTTTTCCAATTTGTGAAGTTGTGACCAAATTTGAATGTTTGACTGTTTTTCGTGACAAGAGGACACAATGTTGATGAGGACTCAATGTTTGCAAGTGTTTAGACTCAGAATGACTCCAAGAAAAGTGTGTTGTTTGATGTAAAAAATGTTTTGCATACACTTGAAGACACAAAAGACACAATGTTTTGTTGTTTGGTCTTGAATGTTTTGAATGTTTAAAATAAGTCAAGCACAATTCTTATGGCTGGCCAAGACAATAGTTATTGATCCCACATGAGGTTTTACCCCCGAGGCTACGTTATTCAGAGCAGATACTTAGATGTTTGACCTCACTGGCTCCACCCTTGGCACTCACTTCTCGGGTCAGCCAAGCATTAGTCCCCACGAAAACTCCCCGTGGCGAACTTTATATCTCTACTAAGAACCGTATGTGTGTGGGCCGCTACCAGAGGTCCGACCTCCTGCCTCAACAACTAGAAGGATTTGGGCTTCTAAAACAAAAAGGTGCTAGTAAGGGAATCCGCTCATGTGGCCATACATGCGACACTTTCAGCTCTGTAAATACAGAAGGCTCCCAGCCGGTAGGGGTTACGCCCTACAAATGATCAAATAAATTTGATCAAATGGATTTATGGGGAGACATAGTGTCGGTATGAACTAATCAGCACACGTTATCCATAGTTTTCACCATGAATACAGTTGTTTATAGTGGTTTGGAAGAGGTGGGTTTTCCTCGCTACCACTTGGGTCGTTCTCTTCTCACTAGTAGTCCTAATGACCACACGGGAAGATAGGCCCTCTAAAGATTAAACAAAAAGAGCCTATTGCTCAAGACACAAAAGACAATGATTCAATTTTAGTGCACCAATTGAAGTGTTTGTTAGTCTATGAAAACAAGGCACACAATAAAAATCCAAAAACCCTTGCCAAGGACCTGCAACAAAGATTTATTAGTAGTTTGGATTGTTTGAAATAATCACCCCTTCCTGCAAGCACACAAGTTAGGTAAATTTTAGATCCAAAAGACTTTATGAAATAGGGGCCTTCAACAATGCGTTTTGTTGACCAATTCAAATATCTGATTCATCATAAAAAAAGAACACCTGTAAAATTTCAAGAGATTTCCAGAAATGTAAGAAAATCCAAAAAATTTGCTAATTTGCTCCAAAAATTAATTTTTTATGAAAAATCATAAAAAATTCATATAAAATTCAAAATCGATCCAAAAAATCTGAAATTTTTACTAGAGAGTCTTGATGGTCTTCCAAACTTGCACCAAAAATTTTCTGCAACAAATCCAAGCAGTTTGTGAGATATGAGTAAAATAATGCAAAACCCTAATTTTCAAAGCTCTGATTTTTGAAGAATAATTTTATATCAAATTTAAAATCACAAAGAACAGATCCTGTGTATAATTCTGAGAGATTTCCAAAAATATAAGAAAATCCAAAAAATTCACTAATTTTCTCTCAAAATTAATTTTTTATGAAAAATCATAAAAAATTCATATAAAATGAAAAATCGATCCAAAAAATCTAAAATTTTTACTAAATCTTTCTGATACTTTTCCTAACCTGCACAAAAAATTTGATGTCAAAATTCGAAGCGGTTTGTGAGATCTAATCAAAATAAGGAAAATACTCCTGCAGTCAAGCAAATCAATCATGTCAGTCATAGTGGCATTCACTGTTCATCATAAAATGCTACTTTTTATCTAAATGCATCTAGCTATCTATCCTAGTGACACTCATTGTTCATCACAAAGTGTTGCTATTTATCCTAGTGGTACTCCCTATTCATCACAAAGTACTACGTGTGTGACATTCCCTGTTCATCACAAAGTGTTACTCACATTTGCACTCCCTGTTCATCACAAAGTGCTGCTCATACTTTAGTACTCCCTGTTCATCACAAAGTACTCTATCTTGGTACTCACTGTTCATCACAAAGTGCCTTTTTCTATCCTAGTCTTCCTAGAGGACCTGCTTGAGTGTATCCTCTCAGCAGCTTATCCAATCGACAGCGTATGTTCATCACAGAATTGTCGATTTGACCTAGAAGATGCAAATTCATACTTTTCAAACGCAAACGCGTTTACATGACATAAACGCGCTCAAAGACTGCATAGACGCGCCTGAAAAACACAGACGCGCCTTCTTGACACAGACGTGCCTATGCTCTGCACAGACGCGCCTGGGAGACACAGACGTGCCTTCTTGGCACAAACGCGCCTGTCCATCACAGACGCGGCCGCAATTGACGCAGACGCGGGTCCAGACATAGACGCGCCTGGCACAAACACAAACGCGCCTGGCACCAACGCAGAAGCGCCTGGACGTTTTTGGACATTTTTTGGACCCTATTCTAAGCGCATTTATTGCCCTATCTACCATGCATTAATGACAAAATTAAATGCATCAAAGTACAAGGAGGTTTTTTGGTACTTACTGGATCTCCTGCCTCTGCTGGCCTCTGGAATCAACGAACGCAATTGAATCTGTGAGCCATTGCCATCGCTGCTGACTGCTGCTGCTCTATCTCGCTCTGCACTCTGATCTCATGGATGTGTGGATGACAATGAGGATGTATTTCCCCTGTGGTCTGTCTTATAGCCTACCCTAGCCCTCGCCTTCATTTCCCGAGTCAGTTTTCTTTATCCTGTGACTTTGTCATTTTATCCGGTCAATCCATTCTATCTTGTCTTTCTTATCGAGAGATTGTCTGCAATCTTTTCAGACATTTTCATCCAATCTCTCGAGGGGGCATATCATTCCCATTCTAGGGCAACTCTGTATCAGTTCATCTTATCTTCTTTGAAACAATGTGACAAGTCGCATTGTCTCAAAGAGGGGCAAAATGTAGACACCCAAAATTGTCCAGTCTAATTAAATAAATATTTTATTTATTTAATTATCTAAGCTTAATTTTTCTATTAATTAAATAAATCTTTATTTATTTAATTAATTCATTTATCCTCTTCTAGCCTTATTTCTCATTTAAATAAATACATTTATTTATTTAAATTATCCTTTTCCTAAATTAAATAAATATTCTTATTTATTTAATTATCCCACTTCTTCTATTAATTAAATAAATCTTCATTTAATTAATTAATTCATTAACCTTTTCTACCCATGACACATGTCATTCATCTCTTAATTCATACACTACCTACCCCTTTCATTATTTTATTATTTCTTTTACCTACCCTCTAATCATAGCTGACCTCCTTTTACACCTCTCAATCTTATCCCTCCATTTCATATTGTGTCTTCTATATAAGGAGATGCTTCCTTCATTATCAAACCCTAATCACTGAGTCTAAGGAATCAACTTATGCAATTGACTACACTACGATCCTACTTGCAACCACATTTCGTTCTTTGTTGAGCTCTTGTGCATATAAAATCTGAGAGCAAATATATCAAGCAAGATCAATGGAGATAGGAAGAATGGAGATCAAAACCCTATTGGACATGTAATGGTATAATCTTTGTGATTTCATTTGATTTGCATTGTCTTAGGTAATCTTCATATGTTATGGTGGATCTTTGTTGATTGTTAGGCTAGGGTTTTGTGGTTGAATTCATTTAGCCTTTCAATATTGTTATTATTGTTATCCATTTTCACCATATACATAACCTTTAACCGAGTATTTAGTCATCCCTTAACTGGGTGATCCCTAGTAGGATCGGTTCCTAGCAGAACCTGTTGTAAAGTCCTTAACCAGACTAGGCTCCTAACAGAGCGGACTTCAGAAGAGTTCAAGAACAACTTGTGGGTATTCATCCCCACCATGGTTTTTCCCAGTTGGGTTTCCACGTGAAAAATTAGTGTGTCATGTGTGATGTTATTTCATGTGATGATTAGTGTTTTTTGATAAGTGGTAAAGCATGTTGATCCAGTGGTCTCTATATTTCTGATGTATTACTTGCTTATGCATATGGGTGAAGTGGAAATGAGTTATTAGGTTTTGTGAAGATCTAAGTGTTACCGGTTTATGTCTTTCATAGTCTCACTGTGTTTTACCGGTAGTACCCTGTTTTAGATCGGTAATGTTGTTTACCAGTTAGTGCAGTCTTTGCAGTCAGAGTTGTTTAAGGAAGTTTTTGTCTATACTGATTCACACCCCCCCTCTCAGTATCTATTGAGTTCTTATTGTTCATCATTATTCATCAAAAAACAACAAAATTATTTTAGGGATGAACAGGAGGGTTGCAGGTGCAGGTAGGGTTTCATTTGCTGCATTTGAGGAGCTGTTGGGTGAATATTTTGTCACCAGCGTACCAATGACAAAACATGTATTTCACACATAGCTATGCTGAGAGAAAATTTCTCCTCTCATCAAGGGGAGGTTCCTCGTTAGAATTTTGGTATTTCAACAACTTGAAAGTAAATTTTGAAGGGTAAGATAAGGGTGTATAATTCTCTTTTTCCAGAATTAATAAATATCCCTTCACTTGATAAAACTTCTTACAAACTAACAAACTAACTATACTCACTTACAATGATTAAAATATATCCCTAAATCATCATAAACACAAAGTCTTATGTGAGTAAAATCCAATTTCCATTCTAACAACTATTATAACTTGTAGCTCAAAGTCTTCAAGTTATAGGTGAAATTTTCATTAACCAAAAGTAATCAACAGTAGTACAAAGCCTCCTGCTTAATCACTGTATCACAATAAGATTTTCCAAATATGAAAGGTAGTTCAAAGTCTACAATCACAATTAGAGTGCTCCTTTAACAATATAAACCAAACACCAATACCATCAAGGAATTAAATAACATATATAAGCAATGAACGAAAGAACATTCACTCATATACACAATTTCTTGCCCAACTCAAAGTTTGGAAACAAAGAGAATTTTCTTCTTTATTTACTTGATTAATTATCACAACAAAAGAGTTTAAAGTCTCACTTGAGGGAATAAATCGGCAGAGTTTTGCTAAGCATATAAAAGATGAATATTTACAAATGAGGTTCCTCCTTTTATAGATAAGGAGTGGAGAAAAATGTGGGCATAGTTGACTAATTCAACTGCAGAGTCCCACTTAACTACAACTGCTGCATAAAATAAAAATGCAACTGCAAGAAAAATTGCAGTAAGAAAAGATGCAACTACATGAAAACTACTTAGTGTCGATGACACTTTATTCTTTATTCTCCCCCCTCATTGATCTTCTGGAATTCTTCAAATCTAGCCAGCGTAGCTTGCATCTTGTATTTATCTGGCGTTTTTGTTAAACTGGAGATGGCATGAACCTGGGAAATTGAATCCCTAACTTTTACATACGCTCTTCTAGCTTTATTCAATATGGATGCAAATTCATCCAAGTTAACTTAGATTTCAATTAACTTGTCAAATGATGATAAATAAAATTCATCATCGAGTAACTGGCTTATCATAGTAAAGAATTCCTTTTTAATAGTTTCATTGGGTAAAACCTTGCGATCCTTATCATATAACTGGAAAGGCAACTCGACTATTCTTGATGAAATATCAGCAACTCCATCAGTACATGCTTTCTTATCTTGATCCAAATCCTTGACCAATACCTTTGTCAATTCATTTTTGCGTGATAGCATTGCTTGAGTTTGAATATACTCACCTCAAGTTAATACCACATTGTCCTCAACAAGGATATATATCCTGTATTCTCTCATTTTATCCCATAGTGCCAGATATTTTTCAAACTCTTCTACCTCCTATAATGTTGAAAAAGGTGAGTGATGGAGATCTAGAGGAAAGCTTTTGTTCCCTCCAAAGAGAGATGAAAGTTTCACTTCAAATTTCCCTTCAAACACTTTTTACACATTACATTAGAAGAGGGGGGAAATACACTAGATTCAACCTCTAGAAAAGGAGATTGAATTATGAGTGATATAAGAATGGTAAGTTAATCCCCTCTTCTGAGATTGAGATTTGAATTGATTGAATTATGTGCTTAGGACCAAGTAAAAAAGCGACAAATATTTGATTATAACTCGAGATAGAAGCATAGGATGAAGTTGTGCACCTAGATCTGGCAATAATATGTCGAGATGAAGTCGCCCTGTGAATTTGAGGAAAAGTTTCCCGAACCGTGGCAGGAATGTACACGGTCCTCCAAAATTTTGTGAAACGAAAAGGGTTTTTTCGCCTCTACAAATGGAGTCCAAATCTAAAAGTACTGTTGTGCACCTGCAACCTACACACAAAAAGAGAGGAAAAGGGGTTGAGATCGGGGGTTTGCCTTTAGGTCAAACCCCAGTTTTGGAATTAACCAAATGATCAAAGAAAGTACTTGCAAGTAAATGTAAATAAAAGACTAAATTGTAAATCACCTCAAGGGAGGTTGTGATAGAAATGTTGGTATAATTCCTTGTATGAAGTTCAATGTTGGAATGAATCTCCTCTTCAATGGTTGAATCCTTGACTTGAATGCAACAACTAGCCTTGAAAGGAGACATGAGAATGCTCAATTCTAGAAAGGAATGCTTGAATGTGTGATCTCATGTATCTATGTTATGCCAAAATGGAAGGGAAAATGTGTCTTATATACTTGTCAGTTAGGGATAATTGACTTATTTTCCGTCACAAGCCGATACTGAGGGAGTTTTCCCACTCAATGTGCAACCTCCAATGCAAAATTGGAAAGGGTTTTTTACCACACCCCTATCCTGCCCTTTTTTCCAAGACATGATGTAGTTTAGGCAGTGCGTGTTGGCATTTGCATGAAGATTGCATTAATGAATTGTTATGTTGTCATTGATGTCAATTAACCAGTAATGATGTTGTTACAATGTTGTTTGGTAACCGATAGGAAGAGCTAGTGAAGGGAACTGCACTCGATAGGTGAGTTTGTGGAGGATACCAGTATTGGTAAGCAACGGTGAGATCAACCGGTAAACCCTACCTGTTGATATAATAAACCTTAACCGATTAAGTTTGGTGAATTGGTTGTATTGGTTTATGATCTAATGATGGGCGGTAATGATTATGACACGTATGCATGTTGTATGAGAAGAGTTCCAAAGTGTTTTTTGCATGTTGAGATAACAGTTTTTATCTTGGGAATGAGCAAGTACATTGCATGTAATGCATTCGCGTGATGAGTTATAGAGTTCGATGAAGTGGTGTTCAAGGAGCGGTCGAGGCTATCTTGAATGATGTGCAGATATTGTTATGTAATCCAACGGTCATACTTGAATTGATTTGTTTATAATCTCTATGAGAGAATTAGGTTTGTGTTGTTTTACCGACCTATTGATTTGTTTATAAGGTTGATGAGTTGTTTTGTTTAAGAGTTGGTGAATTTGTAGTTGAGAGTGAGAGTGTGGTTGTCGAACTAGATAATGTATCTGCAGTTTGTGTAAAACTAGATAGGAGCATGAAAAGGATCTGAACAAGTGTAGTGTTGTTAAAATAGATCAACAAACTCCTCTTGTTTTCTAACAATTACAACAGTAAAATCCCCTAACCGGGAAAGCTATAACAAGCTTAGTGTTATCCAAATCCTCTAACCAGTAGTCAATCCCTTAACTGGGTGGTCCCTAATAGGATTTGTTCTTAACAAGACTTTTTGTAAAGCTTTAACAAGCTTGGCTCCTAACAGGGCAAACTTCAGAAAAGTTCAGAATACTTGTGGATATTCATCCCCACCGTGGTTTTTCCCATTTGGGTTTCCACATCAAAAATATTTTGTCAAGTGGTGAATGTTTTTTGTGGTTATGTTTACTATGGTTGAAATGCTTAACTGCTAAATCCACTTTGATAGGTTATGTTAACCGACAACAATCTAAAATGAAGTTTTACTTATGTCAATAAATTATTTGGATATTTGTGAGTTTCAAGTTGTTTTACTATTAATCTGTTATAACAGTCAACTGGTTTAACTGGTTTAGTGGTTTAATTTGTCAGTTTAGAGTTCGCATTGAGAGGTTGATTTTGAGATTGGTGAAAGTTTATATCAGTTTTCTATCTACTGATTCACCCCCCCTCTCAGTGGTTAACCGGATCCTTATTCTTTCATCATACCGTCAATTGGTATCAAAGATTCTCAGGTCCTCTAAGGTCTAAGCCTAATAGCTTGGGGTAAAGATCTTGTAGAACATGATGAAGAAGGAAGGTTCAAAGTTTAATAGAGATAATTACAGAATATGGAGTGATAGAATGAAAATTTATATTAAGAGTCTAGGAAGTCAATACTGGGAACATGTTGGTACTCAATATGTTGCACCTAGTGGGATTATGACTGATGATCAGAAGAAAGAGCAACAAGAAAATAATCAAGCATTAGAGGCTATTATAAGTTCTTTGTCTGATGCAGAATATGTAGATGTCCATGGTCTGGAGACTGCCTATGAGGTATGGAAGAAACTTGAAGAGATTTATAGCGGTGATGAGCACGTGAAGATTGCCAAAGAAGAGAGTCTAAGAGGAAAATTTGATGACATGCAGATGGTTGAAGGTGAGAATATACAACAGTATGGTTAGAGGATAAAAGAGATAAATGGTGAGATCAAGAGTGCTGGTGGTAAAGTGGAAGATGCCACAATGGTTAGTAAGGTGTTGAGAAGCCTTCTACCAGTCTACGCTATCTGAGTTGCAGCCATTCAGGAGCTAAAATCAATTGACAAAACTAAGGTAACCCTTGACTCCATCATTGGTAAGCTTACTGCTTTTGAATTAAATGGTTATGATGGTAGTGTTCAAAAATTTGAATCTGCATTTAAATATTCAGTTTCTAACCCATCTATGAGGAAAAGTAGAGATGTTAGTCACAGTTATGAATCTAGATAGCAGAGAAATTGATGATGAAGACAGTTTGGTTGAGCTTGAAGCATTGTTGGCCAAGCGGTTACCCAGAGGTACCGGTAAGTATAGAGGTAAATTACCTTTGAAATGTTCAAAATTGGACACATTGCAACTAATTGTCCTAATGGTGATAATGAGCATAAGCGAGAGAATTTTAAGAAGTACAATGGAAAAGGAAAAAGAGATTGTCTTATTGCAATTGATGGTGGTATCACTGATGAGGAATATGAGGGCGATGCTAATAAAGACATTGTTTTTGTAGTCATTAAAAAGGAGACATCTAATCAGAAGGCATTAGTTTCTCGCATGGATAATTCTGATGATTGGATCATTGATAGTGGTTGTTCACATCACATGACCGGTGACCAGAGCAAATTTCTTTCCTTGAAGGAATTTGATGGCGGAGTTGTGAGATTTGGTAATGACTCACCCTGCATGGTAAAAGGTAAGGGAACTATTTCTCTTAATGGGAAGAGTAGTGCAAATGATGTCTACTGGGTTGAAGGGCTAAAGCATAATCTTTTGAGTGTTGTTGAACTCAATGACAGAGGATATCCATTGGAGTTTAAGAATGGTATGTGAAAAATCTATGGGAGCAAAGGTGAACTGATTGCAACCGGCAAGCAGACTAAAGGTAACCTGTTTCACCTGAATCCTAAAGTCAACAATTGTTTAATTGTTAAAGTAGATGATAGTTGGCTTTGGCATAGGAGATTTTGTCATATAAATTTTGATAACATTGTTAAAGTGAGTAAGTCCAAGACAGTGAGAGGTTTGTCTCAGTTGGACAAACCAATTAATGCTTTATGTAAGGAATGTTAGTTGGGAAAGATGACATCCTCAACTTTTAAGAGCAAATCTTTTTCAACAGAATATTTGTTATATTTGGTTCATACAGACCTCTATGGACCAATAAGGACTAAAAGTATTCAAGGTGACAGATATTTTATGATCTTCACTAGTGATTGCTCAAGAATGATGTGGGTCACATTCTTGAAGGATAAAACATAAGCATTTAGTAAGTTCAAGGCATTCAGGGCCTTAATTGAAAAGGAGAGTGGTAAGAAGATAAAGTGTCCAAGGACTGATCAAGGTGGTGAATTTACTTATGTGGAATTCACTAGATATTATGAAGAAAATGGTATCAAACGACAACTTTCTGCACCAAGGACACCACAAAGAAGGGTATTGTAGAGAGGAACAACTGGTCAGTTGTTGAAGGTGCTCTAATGATGTTGATACAAGGAGGTGTAGCAAAAAAATTCTGGAGAGAAGTTGTCAGCACAATTATCTACACTATGAACCAGATTTTGGTAAAGAGAGGTAAGGATAAGACTCCTTATGAATACTGGTATGGTAGATCACCTAATGTTAGTTATTTCAAGATATCTGGTAGTAAATGTTTTATTAAGAGAGGTGACTATGTTAGCAAGTTTGAGGCTAAAAGTGATGAAGGTATATTTCTTGGTTACTCCACCATGAGTAAGGCCTACAAATTTTACAACAAATGAACATAGAGAATCATTGAGAGTGTTGATGTTCAATTGGATGAGTATCTTGAAGTATTGGGGGAAACCAATGTGGAGAAAAAGGATGAAGATCCTTGTATTTTGTTTTTGGAACCAGAACTGGTGAAACTTGAAACTGGTAAAGAGAATGTTGTTATACTTGTTCAACCGGAACAGGTAGATTCAGAAGATGATGATGATAATGAAGAAGAAGAACCTAAAGATAATGGTCGTGTTATTCTGAGGTATGTGAGACTCAATCACAATCCTGACCAGATTATTGGAGATAAGGATGCTGGAGTGTTAACTAGAAGAAGCATTAGAGAGAATTCTTGCATAATCTCCACTATTGAGCCTAGAACTGCTAAGGAAGCATTTGAAAATGATCATTGGATCAAAGCTATGGAGGAGGAGCTTGATCAAATTGAGAAGAACAACACATGGACCCTAGTACCCAAACCGGTGAATAAAAATGTGATAGATACTAAGTGGGTATTCAGGAACAAACTGAATGAAGATGGTGTAGTAGTTCGAAACAAAGCTAGATTGATTTGCAAAGGTTATGCACAAGAAGAATGAGAAGATTATGGTGAGACTTTTGCACCAGTTGCTAGACTGGAAGATGTCAGAAATTTACTTGCATTTGCAGCACATAAGGGATTCAGAGTATATTAGATGGATGTGAAGTCAACATTTTTGAATGGAATACTAGAAGAAAAAGTATACATTGAGCAGCCAGATGGTTATGCTTTGATTGATGAAAAAGACATGGTATGAAAATTGCACAAGGCACTATATAGGTTAAAGCAAGCAGTGGGAGCATGGTCTAAAAGGCTTCATTCATACCTGGTGAAGATAGGTTTTTAGAAAACCAGTGAAGACAACAACATATATCTCAAATCTGAAGGAGATAAGATACTGGTTAGTGAAGTGTTTGTAGATGATATCATATTTGGAGGCAATGATGACATGAGAAATGACTTTGCAAATGAAATGAAAAGTGAGTTTGAAATGTCTCTAGTGGGAGAGAAAAAAAAATTCATAGCCTTAAAAATACAGCAAATGAAGAGTGGTATTTTCATAACACAGTCTAAGTATGTGAAAGAGGTATTAAAGACGTTTGGTATGAGTGACTGTAAACTAGTTGGGACACCAATGGTTACAGGTTGTAAATTGTCTAAGGAAGATGAAGCCACATTTGTTGATGAAAAGGAGTATAGGTCAATGATTGGGAAATTACACTATGTTGTTCATAGCAGATCGGATATAGCTCATGCAGTTGGTCTAGTTCCTAGATTTCAGAAGAATCCAAAGGAAACACATTTGATAGAAAACAAGAGGATATTTAGATATTTGAAAGGTACTATTGACTATGGATTATGGTATCCATATACAGGTAACTTTGATTTGAAGGTGTATACAGACGTAGACTACGCAAGTAATGTTGATGATAGGAAAAGCACAACCGGTGGAGCATTCTTTCTTGGAGGAAGACTTGTTTCATGGAGTAGCAAGAAGCAGAGTTGTATATCACAGTCTATTGCTGAAGTTGAGTATGTTGCAGCTTATATGAATTGTACCTAGGGTATCTGGATGAGACACATTTTGGAAGGTTTCAAGATGAAGTTTACAAAACCTGTAAAGATCTTATGTGACAATATCAGTGCCATAAATATTTCCAAGAACCTTGTTTTGCATGCACGAACCAAGCATATTGAATTGAAGAATCATTTCTCGAGGAAAAAAGTGCAGAGTAAAGATGTGATATTGGAGCATGTTTCTACCAAGGAGCAGCTTGCAAATATCTTTGCTAAACCTCTGCCTAAGACTACTTTTGAGCATCTTAGAAGTTAGCTAGGGGTTGTACCCCTTCATGAGGTCAATTGAGCATGATGTAGAGTACATCAATCCCGGAGCTACTTGCAGAATTTTACAACAGGATTGATGTAGAGTGGAGTTATTCCATAGGGGGGGCATCGAGTTGTAGGTTGTTGATGCTGAATAGTGAAGTTTGATATTGCATGTTTTACTTTCACTTTGGCATTATTGTCAAAGGGGGAGAAGAACAATGTGATTATGGGGAAAAGAATTGTATGATTGACTAAAAGAAGGTCTATAGCTAGTTATCAGCTGAAGACAAGGAGAGTACATGGTAAAATGTAAACTAGAATTCCTATTCACAATCATAGCAATCAATGGTATTGATATTTGTATTGCCAACAATGCCAAAGGGAGAGATTGTTGGAATTTGCATGAAGATTGCATTAATGAAATGTTATGTTGTCATTGATGTCAATTAACAATTAATGATCTTGTTATAATGTTGTTTTGTAATTGGTAGGAAGAGCTAGTGAAGGGAACTGCAACCGATAGGTGAGTTTGTGGAGGATACCAATATTGCTAAGTAATGGTGAGATCAACTGGTAAACCCTACCTGTTGATACGATAAACCCTAACCGATTAAGTTTGGTGAATTGGTTGTATTGGTTTATGATCTAATGATGAGCGATAATGATTATGACACGTATGCATGTTGTATTGGAAGAGTTTCAAAGTGTTTTTGGCGTGTTAAGATAATGGTTTTTATCTTGGGAATGAGCAAGTACATTGCATGTAATGCAAACCGCATGATGAGTTGCAGAGTTCGATGAAGCGGTGATCAAGGAGCAGTCGATGCTATCTTGAATGATGTGCAGAGATTGTTATGTAATCCAATGATCATACTTGAACTGACTTGTTTGTAATCTCTATGAGAGAATTAGGTTTGGGTTGTGTTACCGACCTATTGATTTGTTTATAAGGTCAATGAGTTGTTTTGTTTAAGAGTTGGAAAATTTGTAGTTGAGAGTGAGAGTGTGGTTGCTGAACCAGATGATGTATTTGTAGTTTGTGTAAAATCAGATAGGAGCATGAAAAAGATCTGAACAAGCAAGTGTAGTGCTATTCAAACAGATCAGCAAACTCCTGTTGTTTTCTAACAATTACAACAGTAAAATCCCCTAATCGGGTAAGCTCTAACAAGCTTAGTGTTATTCAAATCCTCTAACTAGGTGGTCGATTAGCTTGGATTTCAAATCCTCTACTGAGGTTACTCCTCATAGGGTATTGCTTCAAATATGGCATTATAGTCAATCCCTTAACCGGGTGGTCCCTAACAAAATATGTTCTTAACAAGACTTTTTGTAAAGCTTTAACAGGCTTGGCTCCTAACAGGGCGAACTTCAGAAGAGTTCAAAATACTAATGAGTATTCATCCCCACTGTGGTTTTTTCCATTTGGGTTTCCACGTCAAAAATATTATGTCAAGTGGTGAATGTTTTTGTGGTTATGTTACTATGGTTGAAATGCTTAACTGCTAAATCCACTTTGATATGTTATGTTAATCAAAAACAATTTGAAATGAAGTTTTACTTATGTTAGTAAAGTATTTGGATGTTTGTGAGTTTCAAGTTGTTTTACTGTTAATCTGTTATAACAGTCAACTGGTTTAACTTGACTGTGATATTGCATTTGTAGTTCAGTGGTTTAACTTGTCAGTTTAGAGTTGGCATTGAGAGGTTGATTTTGAGATTGGTGAAAGTTTATATCAGTTTTCTATCTACTGATTCATCCCCCCCTCTCAGTAGTTGACCAGATCCTTATTCTTTCATCATACCATCAGTGTGGAGAGCAAGCAAGATGCAGTTCTCAGGTGTCGAGCAAGTCTTCAGTCTTTGATCGGGCTTAGGGATTCAAATCACGTGCATGAGGACCCTAATGTGGTCGACAATTGCAAGGGTCGCAATTTCATGTCGCTACACCTCCTGGGATAATAATGGTTGTACTTCATGTACATGCACTTGTGCACTTTCAAAATATATCAAGATCTCAACCACATAATTAAGGAGATGTGATCCTTCAAATTCCAAGCGATCAATCCATTCCTCCCCCACCTTTCCCTTGACACCCACTTCTTGTGCTTTCTTAAGAGCTACTTCATGTACAAAAGAAACTATGGGTTCAAATTCTTGTGATGATTGCATAACATTAAGAAGTACGCTAGTCAGTTGTTCACATTTTTGTTTCCATTCTAACTTCTCAACCCTTTCTTCATCAAGTCTTTGCATGAGAGAATTCAAGGCAGATTGAGAATCTTGCTTAACACTCTCATGTGTTTCCACCCCAAGTTCTACAGTTTATACAGTATAATCTGTAGGTTGAATCTGATCTTTGTTTTTGTCGGGAGGTGGCACCAAGACTCTAGCATATTTTCTTTTACTCACTAGACCAACCAAGACTCTAGAAACAATCTTGGGCTTCTTGCTGACTTTTTGTTTCATGGGACTAATTGACCAAAATCAAAATCATCTAGCGAGATTACCTGTTTCTTTCTCTTAGGTGCCACAATATCCAACCATGGAGGAAGATCTGATTTTGTTGTTGGAGTTGTGATACCAGCCCGTGTAGTTACTAGCACTTGTGTTGTGGTTGTGCTTGTAGTTTTAGCAACTTGGGATACTAGCACAAGGGCAGTTGCATCGGCAACATTAGGAACTTGAGAAAAAGATGTTGTTGCCACGGTAGTAGAAACCAATGATAGAGATTTTGTAGTAATAATGGTTGAAACAAGTGGCAGAGCTTCTACAGTAATAATGCCTGAAGGAAGCGTCACTACCTGTTGCTCTTGAGAAATTTGCACCATTGCTTCTGTGAAGTCTAAGATTGAAGATTCAATCATAGACACAGGTACATCATAAAAACTTGGAAGGCTTGACAAAGTCACAAATTCTTGATCATCTTCTCCTTGTGACCCGACAATGTACAATCCTTTATAGTCATGTCCTTCATCTTCCTCTTCCAAGTCAGACTCAATAGAATGAATGGTTACCTAAGTTGAAGCAAGAACCCATGTTGTTGTTGAAGTAGAAACTAATAGTAGAATCAATTCCCCTACATCCCTCATCTCTTCTTCATGTGGTATTTCTCCCTCTTGTTGATCTATTTCTGGTTCTTGTAATGTTGGTTCCTTAGAAACATGTTTTCGTGCAGCTTGAGAAGATTCTCCTTTTTTTGGCCCTTTAATAGTAAACTTGTGCTTTGGCCCTTTCCCTTTTGGCTTCGGAGATGAAATTTGTGGTGGCTCTTGTAAATCATGTTTATTCTTAGTTCTCATTTTTGAGGTCTTGCCCACAAGACCACCATCATCCTACTCATCACTAGAACTTGTAGGGAGTTGCTTCATCCTTATGCCTTTCTTCAGCAGTCATCCATTGGTATTTGCCATGATGGGCGCAAATCTTGTAGAAATGGATTTGCTTTCTTTCTGCGGCCACTGAATAGGATGAAGAGGAGTATTAGCAATACTACTATTGTAGTAAATAGGATCCACAAGATCATCAGTAGTGTCTTCCCATGTATCTGGAATCTTGGCCAATTTCAAGTTTTCAATATTCTTAATTGTGAGGCGACTGAAATCAAGTTTCATCACATCTTCATCATCTCTACAATCTGCCCAAACATCCTCTAGCCGATGCACATGTACGTAATTCCTATGGATCTTGTAGTCACATAAATCTGTCCACTTAATTAAATGAATACTTAGTATTTATTTGATTATTTAACCATCAATTAATGAATTAATTAAATTAATATTTAATTAAATTAATATTTAATTAATTCATCGTAACCCTCTTCTCCTATTAATTAAATAAATTATTCAATTTATTTGATTTAATTCACTTAACCAAATTCAGACCATTAATTAAATAAATAAATCATATTTGTTTAATTAAATCTTCTCTCACATTTAAATAAATTAATATTTATTTAAATCCCCCAAAATCCCACCTCTCACATTTAAATAAATTAACATTTATTTAAATCACCTTTATCCTCTACCCACTTGTATTTTCCTACAAAAGCAAGTTGCACAATTATTTTAAATAAATAATTTATTTAAATCACCTTTATCCTCCACCCACTTGTATTTTCCTACAAAAGCAAGTTGCACAATTATTTTAAATAAATTATTTATTTAAAATGCTATTTATCTTCACCCACTTGAAACCTTAAATGGTTTCCCTTAAAGTATTCAAACTTGATGGCTTTAAAGTCTTCAAACTTGATGGCTTCCTTCTATAGTCTTCTTAAGACTTTAATGGTTTTCCTTAAAGTCTTCAAGCCTTTAATGGTTTCCCTCAAAGTCTTCAAGCATTTTAATGCTTTATCTTCATTTTTCTCATTTAAATAAATTAATATTTATTTGAATATTTATCCAAATGCAAATTACACCATTTAATTGAAATAAATGATTTTATTTTAATTGAAAATACCAAAATTTCTCCCACTTGCATTTTCCTACAAAATCCACTTGCATGCCTAAACCCCTTCTAGAATTTTCTAATCACTTCTAAATAACCTAACCCCTTCTCTAAACTTTGTCACATTCCTAAGCAAAAGGGAAGTCACTTCTCAAACCCTCAAAGTCTTTGATAACCATTAAAGGCTTTCAACCTTCAACCACTAAATGGTTCAAAGTCTTTGATAACCATTGAAGGCTTTCAACCTTCAACCACTTAATCCCCAAAGTCTCCAATAACCATTAATGGTTACCTCAAACCCTCCCACATGGTTAAAACATTTGTTTTGACTCAACCTCTACCCAACCCAAAGGTCTCATCAGGCCATTAATGCTTTGACCATGATTATCTCTTAAACATTTGCACAAAGGTTTATCCTTGGATTAACTCTTAATCCAGTGGGTAATCTTAATTTGGACTTGACCCTTAGCCTTTAGATAACCATGAGGTCTTCTCAGGCCTTTAATGCCTCCAACCTCTTCTCTCAACCCAATCTTATGTTGACACTTGTCACCATTTTATTGGTGCCAATTGTGCACATGGATCCCCAACTTTCAAACTTGGCCCTTGATTAAACCATTTAATCTTAACCCTTCATTTCCCCATTTCTTCTATAAATAGAAGCCTTCTCCTCAAGCAAAAAAAGGAAGCATTTTAGAGTATTGTTGTTATACTGGCATTAGCATAGAGCTTTCTCATAGCATCACTATCTACACTTGCATAGCATTTGCTTATCATATTCAACTATCTTGAATCTCCATATGGCATCCATGGCTAGTGCTAAAAGCTGAGAGCTACACTCATTTGGGACTTGGAGAGGAGAGGAACAAGGGAGGAGCAACTATGAGCATCTTGATTAGCTATTTTATTCTATGTTTATATGCTTTCTATTTCATGCTTAATATCTCTCTTGATATGTCTGTTTAGGATAATCTTTTGTTGCTAACACTAACGTTTGTTTCTTGTGCTCTTGTGTGTGTTGCCATCAAACAGATTTTCTAATCCTTTTTGCAGAGCATCAGATCTTATTCTTCATTCCACATAAATCAAAGTTATTGCGGGCTTTGAATCTTTTCATTATCACCCACTGCATTTCCTCCTTCGCGTTCTTGGCTTTAGGGGTGGTTAGTATTGAATATCTGCCAATAGACTGAGAAGAATTGAGACCAGTCTTGTGTGAAGAAGACTATCTCTCATGTACATGCACTAACTACCAGCATAGCTCCATTACAATAATCTTATCAGATGGATACCTTGGTAACATAAAGGGTTTGCCATTGAAGCAAGCTACATGGAAGTATGTGAATGTAGGAAATTGCAAGAAAACACATCCATACTCACAAACTTTGTTATATGTTGCATCAAAAAGTCTCCTTTTTTGCAACTCCTTGTCAAATAAGCACTTCCATATAGCAAAGAAAGCATCATTGACACTTCGAAAGTGAATTCTCTAATTGGCGATGGTCAACTCAGAGCAATAATCCCATACTAGGGTTTGCCTTCTGTCACCTTTTGTAGACAGACCTAGAAATTGCCTTATGGAGGTGGCTGCATACACAAGGTAGGAAGTCATATATAACTTCAAGGTGGTTCTAACTTCCTTTAATTGTTCGCAAATCACATAACTGCTCACCCTAGTCTACTTGCCATTTCCTTTTCTAATGATATTTATATACCAACACATCCATGTTTGAAAATAGTGAGAATCTGGAAGCCCTTTTATCTGTGACAACAAGGTAACCATGTCATTATATTCTTTAGTGAAATCAATTCTATGAAAATATTTTGGTCTTCGAGATGTTGTAGATGTTTGAGAACTTTGCAAGAAAACATTATTGGTTGCTTTCTTACACTTCTCTTTATTCTCCTCATACCATTTATGTGCACTAGCCAGAGTGATGTCAAGACGAATGACTACATTCCCATCTGCATCTTTGATCTGTCTAGAGTTAGGATCAAAGCATTCTACTACTGCTAATACAAAGTCAGGGTTGTGAGATGCTACTGGGAAAGATGCATATTTTTGGAGCACGCTAGCTATGAGACAAGTCATCCTTGAGGGGGCCTCCCGAACTCTTTTCAGAAACTCCTCCATGTCAACATGCCCTATTTCAGTGTCCCAAATTTGGTCCACATTAGATTTGATGAAGCTTTCTAAGAACATGTTCAAGTATTTATCGTACTTGGACTTCATCTTCTTCCCTATTGATTTGCTAGGAGAGGGATCATACATTTTCCAAAGACTGCATTTTAACACCAAAGATCAGTGTTCAGAGAATCAACATCATTAGAGTTACATTCTTGTTGATCATAACAAAAATCAGAACACAAAAATCTCTTAGGATGTGTTGGTTAACAAATTTGCCTTTTCTTGGATTCTTATATATTTTGAAAATGATGACTCGTGTATACCCTTCATGAAAAAGCAAATAAACCAACAATTGGGTGAACTGAGTTTAGGTTTACCCTCTACATAAGAGTGCAACTCCTCATAAGATGTTCAATAAATTTTTATGCAGATAATTTAGAAACAAACACACTTTTCACCAGAAAGCGAGAAAGGCTTCCACATTCATTTGTCAACACAAAAGAACGCTATAAGAAGATTGTCAATAAATGTAAAGCTCACAGACTTTACTCCTGCACATATTCATTCAATACAAAACTTATTCCATCCAAAATGCTCAATATATCATAAATGTTGATCGATTCTCGCTCATGCCTCACAAGACAAGGGGGATAAGAGTCATTTAAACAACAATGCAACACCTTTTTTTTTAAAAAACAAAAAGAGAATCAATGAATTCGTAGGTTAAGAAAGCACTGGTAATGAAATAAAGTATTTCGCACATAAGCATACATCCCAACAGAGATTGCTATATCTTTCAAACACACAGATTTGAAGATCTTATCAAAATATCATTCCATTCATGTACCAGAAATATCTACACTGAAAATCCAAAGAAAATTAAGTTTGTTCCTCTTCAATCAAAGTTTTTTGGACCTTTAAAAAGACTTCTAGAACCATATAAATAGCCGCCATGCTATGATAGTCTGTTACAAATAAAACCAATCAAATGATTAACTATACTTGAGAGTTAAAGAAGTTTAGTTTTAAAACTAAAAAAAGCAATAACTAAACTAGAAAAGCGGCATAAGTCGTGAGCACCAGAGGCACAATCAGACTCTTACAGTTGACGTGGCTTCAACCTGTTTGTCTTGCGATGTGGGGGTGCTTCGAATGTTCCGCCATTCCAGGTGAGCTGAAGAAAAGTTCAAGATGAGCTGGTAATGTGGGAGGCCAATGTGTAGAATCCACTGCTTCCATACCTCTTTCTTTTTACCTACTTGTAAGACCTTACCCTTATGCATTTTAAGATGATCGAAGCAGACAACCAACATTGATTCAATTCTTGCAATCTTTGAGAAATCTTCAATTGTCAGGGACTTTGCTTCTTGAATTTGTTGTACTCAATCTTTGAAAATTTAGATCATATCTAATGAGTCCTCGAGCATTTTCTTATCCTCTTTTAAAAGCTAAAGATCTATGCATTTCATGTCTTTCTGCAAAGTGAGTCAATTCTTTCAATTCTTTCATAAGCTTGATAGATTCCTCATGTCCTTGCTCAAAAAATGAGTTTCTCCACTCAATATTCTCTTTGCAAACGAAGAGTACATTATCATCAAGGTCGTGCACTGACTCTTCAACTAGGAATTTCATCACTCCGTATTTCTGAGTATCTCTCATCTGCTTCAATACAACCAGCCATTTACTCTTCTCTTTTTACCAAGCAACTATTTATGTTTCTAACTCTTTACCCATTGACTTTGTGTTCTCGAACACCTTGACCAAATAAACAATATAACTAGTTCCCAATCAATTTGAGCCATTCACTGAAGACATATGTGATCATTCAGCTCCTTTGAACATGATCAAGTAACATCTGGTTCATGGGCAATTTTGGATCAAATGACAAAGAAACTTGGGAAAGTGGCTGGGGATTTGGATTTTGAATAGCATTGATATATTGAGCCATTTGCATTATAATCTGCTTCATCTCTTTTTTGTCTTTTTCATCCTTTCAATTCCTAGTGAGGATCCTTTTGGTTAAAGTCTCCAAATGTTTGGCATCAGCAGCCCGTGAAGTTGCCCCTAGATCAATATTTTCAATGATGAATTCTTTCTCAGTGATATTCTCGACCTCCTTATCTGCAAGGGGTCTAGCTACTTTTGCAATCCAGTGTCTTGTTTGCTCATCCATATTGATCATGGTTTCTGTTTTAAGTCTCTTAGACTTTGAGGTTCTTCCCAACACTTGCTAACCATATCCTCCATTGGGATTGAAATAGGAATTGCATTCCTCTTCTTAGTAAGCAAAACACTCAACCACTTAGGAGCAGTGGATATTTCTCTTGGTAATGGTGATTCTTGATTAAGGGTGACAACGACCATGGTATTCCCAGAATCCTTAGGTTGTTGAATTTCCTTTCCTTTATCTACAACATATGTGATGGGCTGGTCCTGCGTCTGAGTATCCATTCCTCCTTGAGTTTCTTCCTCAGAATCCAAGTCCGGTAAGATGAGCAAAAGCGGAACTCACAGAAGACTCTCCTAAATTTGCAATTTTGGCCTTCTCCATTATCTGTTTCTCATCACTTGTAATATCAACAACAACATTAGAAGAAGTGTTGGTGTAAATAAATATTCATTTTGGATATTATTACACTTACTTAAGTTAACTTAGGATAATGCATCTCTTCGTAGTTTGGATTTGAGACACTTAGGGAAGTGTGCACTTAGGGATAGAGCTTGTAGGAGAAATTCCACCTTTTGTGCTGTTACACTCCACATTCGGTGGGTCATCCACCTCTTGTGGAATATTATATTATTTCTCCTACCTACCCTTAGTATTTCTTACCTACCCTTGTTTCTCATTGAGCCACATGTCATATTTGTGTGCTCATACATCCATATGACCTTGCCTATATAAGCAGGCCTCTATTCATTGTATTGGTTAATCCAGTTGATCATTTTGTATATTGATGAGAATACAGTTTGTTCTTGTCATTCTATTGTCTCTTTTATGCTTTTCATTGTTCCCTTGATCTTGGCAAAATCCTACATGGTATCAGAGCTATTGGGGATTCGTTGATCAGTTTTTGGAGACATCGTGGAAGGCTTCTATTTTTGGATTTGGGGATCTTCATTTTTTGGGGGCATCATACAGCGATTTGGACATCACCGTTGAATCCGAGAGGCCATTTCCATAAATTTCGAGTATAAAGTTGACCTATTTTGGTGAGAAATTTTTTTTTCCCCATTTTGCCTATTTTCGTACGGATTTCGAAATTTTTTTTACAAAAAAAATTTATTTTTCAAAAAAAAAAATTTTGAAAAAATTTCGAAAGCAAAAAAAAATCAAAAAAAAAAATAAAAAAAAGGTTTTTGGGGGTCCGCAGACCCCCCCGTACCTGTATCTTTTTGCGCACAGGTACCGCCGACCGTACTCTGTTCCTGCCGCATCCAGTACCCGTCGCAGGCCGCCCGTACCCGCAGACCGCCGCTGAACGCCGTCGCCACTGGTCGCTCCAACCGCAGAACTCCGCCCATCTTCTGCCTCTGGCCGCTCCCTCCGCTGGTCTCCGCCCTCCGTGCCACCGCGCCCACCAGCTCTGGCAGCTCCCGACCGCCGCCGGTCCACGGCTCCGACCATCTCCATCGCCGGCGACCACCTAACCCGGGTGGCAATCGCGTCCGCCACGTGGCAGGCGGCCACTGGCCCAAGAAAAAAAGAATTCAGCTCCGTACGCCACGTACAGTGCCACATCGATAGTACAGTCTGCCCAGTCACCGTGCCACACAGCCAGTCCGTACAGTGCCACGTCATCCGTACGACCTGCACAGTCAGCAGTCCGTACAGTACGGACGCCCAGTCAGCAGGGAGGTGAAGTTTTGCGATGGTCATACGGCCGTAAAATTTAACACAGTGACTTGCTGATGTCAGCGCCACATCAGCACTTTTTGAAAAAAATTTGACCCCTCTCCATTGAGCTTTTCAGTTTTGCAGTCCAACTTTGAAAGGCCATATCTTGCTCATTTTTGCTCCTTTTTTGGTGCAATTTTTTTTGAAATAGGCTAAAATTTCGTGATCTTCACAGTGGCATGGTTATTTTTTGATTTTGGTGCATAGGTTTTTCAAAATTTTTAGATTCTCTCAGCTGTACCTGTCCAATCCTCAATTTTGCAACTTCAAAGGCCTCGTTTGAGCTCATACAACCTCCTTTTCAGGTGCCGTTTTTTTTGAAAGTGCTTATTTTTTTGTCTACTTTAGAATCTATGATCAGATTTCAGAGATTTTGAGTGGAATTTGTACTTTCAGATATTGGTCTTATTTGGCCTATTAGGTACTTGTAAATTGCTTGGATCTTAGTTAGATCTCTTGCATTATCAGTTTAAGTCTCTTTTGGCCTTCTTGAGGCAGTTGTAAAATTGTAAATCAGAAGTCCACTTTGCCATTTTTTGCAAGTGGCCCATTGTATACGCACTACTTATAAAGTGCCAAAAACATCACATTGGGGGGGGGGGGGGTTCTTTGATTGAGTGAATTTGGGGGGGTGTCTTGTGTGATTGTGCCTCTCTTTGTGCTCTTTCCATTCTTGTTGCAATGAGTCCTAATAAGTTTCCACCATTAACTCCACATAATTACGCATCATGGAAAATTAAAGTATGGAGTAAACTAATGGAAAAGGGTCTCACACACTACATAGATGGAACAATAACAACACCACTTGATCCTAAGGCTGATCCAATTGCTCAATTAGAATGGCTCACAAAGAATTGCATGGCTCTTGGAACCTTACGCAAGTATGTATCAGATGACCTCATTTTCCACATTGAGAAGTGTAAAACAATTAAAGAGGCTTGGGATATGTTTCAGAAATTGTATGGACAAGTTGATGAAATCAGAGGCTATCAGATTGACAATGAGCTCACCAACTTAGATCCCAAGAGTTTTGATACAATCCAAGATTATGTAACCAAAGCAAATGAGCTAAGAGCAAAGCTAAAGGATTGTGGAATTGACAAGAAGGATGCTCAATTGATATTCAACTTGTTGGACAAGCTTGCACCAGAATATGCAGCATTTGTATCTAGCTTCCAAACTCATTGTTTGACAGTGGGGAATTCTTATGTTATGCCTTCATTTGATGCTTTCACAGAAATGTTGATATTGGAACAATCTAAGTTGTTGAACATGGGGTTTCTCAAGTCTTCAAAGTCCAAGGCTTTGGTAGCAAATCAAGGAAATCAAGGAAGTCAAGGCAAAGATTCCAAGAAGAAGAAGAAGCAATCCAAGTCCAAACCACACCAGGAAAAAGGACAATCATCCTCTCCATCACAAGGCGATTTTTCATCCTCTTCCAAGAAGGGGACACCACCTAAGAAGGATAAACCAACTTGTGCATATTGCAAAAAGTATGGTCATGATGAGCATCGATGCCACGCAGAACAGATTGATGAGTTAACCAATCTTCTCAAGAAAAACAACATCAACTTGCCATCTGCCTACACAAAAAAGGATTCAACTCCTTCCTCTTCCTCACAGTCTAAGGGAAAAGGGCAAGCATTTGTGGCTACAATAGGTTCTTCACAGCAATGGATACTTGACTCGGGTGCCTCATATCACATGGGTTCTACAAAGCAGCAGTTTTCTTCATTGGAACCATCTAAGGTACCTCACATTTACATAGGTGATGACACACAAGTAGAGGTTGAAGGGAAAGGTTCAGTTGACATGGATGATGGAACATTTGAGAATGTTCTCTATGTTCCTAACTTGTCTACAAATCTTCTCTCCATCTACCAAATCACTCACTATGGGAATGGGAAAAAGGTTGAGTTTACACCAGATTCAGTTGTGGTAAAGGAACTCGATGATGATGTCTTGGTAGCAGTGGGACAAGTCAATGACAACTCAAGGCTTTATTCATTCTCCCACTTTGTGCCAAGTTCACCTTCTAGGGCCTTGCTTACTCATTCAAATTCAGAAAGTAAGCTATGGCATGAGCGGTTTGGTCACCTCAACTACCGCTATCTTCAGCAGCTAAGCACTAAAGACATGGTCACAGGTCTACCTCGAATCAGTTTTTCAGAGGGTGTATGTTCAGGTTGTTCCATGGGCAAGCATCTCGAAGAGAAGTTTGATAAAGGGAAAACTTGGAGAGCTTTGGAAGTTCTTCAACTTGTTCACAGTGATGTAGCAGGTTCATTTCCAGCACCTTCATTCAGTAAGGCCCACTATGTTCTTACCTTCATTGATGACTACTCCTGCTTCACTTGGGTCTACTTTCTCATTCATAAGAGTGAAGTATTTGATAGATTTTAGGACTTCAAGACTCGTGTGGAGAAGTAATCAGGGAAAGTGGTCAAGATTCTTCGCACAGATAATGGCAGGGAATATGTGAATAAGAGACTTGAGGATTTTTGTACATTTGAGGGGATTCATCTTCATCATTCTACTGCTTATACTCCACAACAGAACGGGGTTGCAGAACGCAAGAATAGAACTCTCAAAGAAATGGCTAGCTGTATGATACATGCACGTTCTCTTGATCCCGCCTTTTGGGCAGAGGCTATCAGTTGTGCCACACACACCAAAACCGGGTTCCTCACAAAGCTTTGTAAGGTATTACTCCTTTTGAAGCTTGGGCTAGTAGGAAACCAATTGTGAGACATTTCAGAGTCTTTGGGTGTCCAGCATGGGCTCGCATACCTCCACAGAAACGCAAGGCATTGGAACCACAAAGTCAGCCTTGCATATTTGTTGGATATCCTGAGGGTGTTAAGGCATACAGATTGATGGATCCAGAGACACATGAGGTATTCATTGAGAAGAGTGTACACTTTGAGGAAAGCTCTCCTAGCTTAGCCTCTCTACCTCCTCCACCTTCCTCCATTGTGGATAGTGATGTTAGTGATTTAGATGATGAGACTCCCTCCACTCCGAATCGCAGGGTTCCACCTCTGCAGGGTCCACTTACAGTTGAGGAGCCTCGTTCTCCACCTCCACCTAGACCTCGTTGGGCTCGACAGACACTTGAGTCCGTGGGTTCTCTTGTTGGGGATCCTTCGGATACACGGAGAACTCGCTCACAACATCAAGATCTTCCACATGCATTCATTGCTACCGCTTCCGATCCACAGACATTTAGGGAAGCATCAGGGGTTCCTGAGTGGGACCAAGCTATGGAGGAAGAGTATAGTTCCTTGATGACGAACAACACATGGGATCTAGTCCATCTCCCTAAGGGAAGAAAGATGGTTCGATGTAAGTGGATCTATCGGACCAAGTTTGCCGTGGATGGTAGTGTGGATAAGTATAAGGCTCAGCTTGTTGCAAAAGGTTTCTCACAGGTTGCAGGTGTTGACTATACTGAGACCTTTGCACCCGTAGCCAAGATGAACTCCATTCGTTTGACACTTGCTATTGCTGCAGCTCATGGTTGGGCTGTACATCATATGGATGTGAAGAGTGCTTTTCTTCATGGTGATCTTGATGAGGAGATTTATATGGAGCAGCCACAGGGTTTCATCCAGGATACTTCCTTGGTTTGCAGACTAAGGAAATCTCTCTATGGCCTTAAGCAGGCCCCCAGGGCTTGGTACGCCAAGATGGATTCCTTTCTTCTCTCTGTCGAGTTCACCAGGTGTCATTCCGATCCGAATGTTTACATTTTGCGACATGATGACTCTCACTTGATACTTGTGCTCTATGTTGATGACTTGATCATTACAGAGAGTACTTCATCCATCATTAGTAGGGTCAAATTTGCTTTGCATGATAGATTTGCTATGACTGACTTGGGTCTTTTGCACTACTTTCTCGGGATAGAGATTTCACAATCACCTTCCGGGATCACACTATCGCAGCCCAAGTATGCTCTTGATCTACTTGCACGCTTTCATATGGCTGATTGTAAGCGTGCCTCGACTCCTTTTCTTTCAGGAGTCAAACTTGAGGCTCAATGTTCTTCTCCACCAGTTGATGCCACTTTGTATCATCAGCTTGTGGGTAGTCTCATCTACTTGACTCATACACGCCCTGATATTTCATTTACAGTTGGCATGGTTTCCCGCTTCATGCAGGAACCACATGAGCTTCATTGGAAAGCCACCAAACACATTCTACATTACATCCAAGGTACACATCACTATGGGATTCACTATGCAGCAAGCACAGGACTTCGCTTGGTTGGTTACACAGACTCCGATTGGGCTGGCGATCTAATTGATCGTAAGTCTACTTCTGGTTATAGTTTTCACCTTGGTTCGGGCCCCATTTGTTGGCAGAGCAAGAAGCAACATGCTATTGCTCTCTCTTCGACTGAGGCTGAGTATCGAGGCGTTGTTAACGCAGTGACTGAGACCATTTGGCTCCAATAGATTCTCACAGAGTTTGGTTTCACCACTCCACGGCCGACAGTTCTACATTGTGACAATCAGAGTGCCATTGTGATCTCGAAGAACCCGGTCCAACACCAACGAACCAAACACATCGAGATTCATATGCACTATATCCGAGAGCTCATCTAGGAGCAGGTCATTGATTTGCAGTATTGTCCTACAGCAAAGCAGGTTGCTGACATATTCACCAAACCTTTCACCGATAGTAAGTTCCAGCAGTTGCGAGCTCTCTTGGGGGTGCGGGATGTGTCATTAGGGGGGGTCAGCTGACTTCTCCTTCCTCTCTTATGGGGGGGACTTTTTCCTCTTTGAGGTTTTGTCCTTCTTCTTTGAGAGTCTTTTGTACATTCATCTCTCTTTTGGGGGGGAGTTTTTTCCCACTGGGTTTTCTCCCTTTCTCTGTTTGTGAGAGATTGCATTGCATAGTTTTGCTTGCATTTGCATATTGTACATGGGTACCTATCATGGCCTAGTAGCCGGGACCCATCTTGCATTGTTGATTTGAGTCTTCATTTCCCTAAGTTGCACTTAAGGGGGGGTGTTGGTGTAAATAAATATTCATTTTGGATATTATTACACTTACTTAAGTTAACTTAGGATAATGCATCTCTTCGTAGTTTGGATTTGAGACACTTAGGGAAGTGTGCACTTAGGGATAGAGCTTGTAGGAGAAATTCCACCTTTTGTGCTGTTACACTCCACATTCGGTGGGTCATCCACCTCTCGTGGAATATTATATTATTTCTCCTACCTACCCTTAGTATTTCTTACCTACCCTTGTTTCTCATTGAGCCACATGTCATATTTGTGTGCTCATACATCCATATGGCCTTGCCTATATAAGCAGGCCTCTATTCATTGTATTGGTTAATCCAGTTGATCATTTTGTATATTGATGAGAATACAGTTTGTTCTTGTCATTCTATTGTCTCTTTTATGCTTTTCATTGTGCCCTTGATCTTGGCAAAATCCTACAAGAAGGAAGAGATGTTTGGGAAGTCGCACAAGTTCGACCAACTCTCTTATCTTTAGGTGCATGTATAGGCCTGTGTCTAAAACAACGATCTTTCAACCATCTTTATGTTCTTCTAATCATATTAAATATTCTGGCATGAATGCTATCATCCCCTCTCCTACTCTAATCAATTTCTGGGATAGGTTATCCCTATATCTTTTCATCAAATTCAAGATCAATAACTTCCTCATCTTCATCTTCTTGCACCTCAGAAACATTCATGGATAAGCCCATTGTTATAATTTATTGAACCATGAATCTTGACCACAACCTTCTTCTAACTTCAAACTCATCAGTGCAATTTTCCCAATAATCCTCCAATTGAGGTTCATGCCAAAAATCATCATCAACAACTAAGTACTCTATAGAAAATCCTCGACTGTCAAATTTATATATGGAAACATACAATTGCAAATTGAACCTCTTGAGTTCAAGTTTAAGGTTCAAGCCATCCCAAATCGATGCACAACTATAGTGTCCAAGTTCTAGTGGAAAGACCACCCTGGACTTCCCTCCACTTTTCTTGTCAATATAACCTAGTTGTTGACTAACTTCTATTAAAACATAGCTATCCAAAACATATCTGGGTAACTTGAAAGGTTCACCTTGAAAACTGACAATTCTAATATATGTAAACTGAGGGAATTGAATAAAGAAACTACCATAAATACCAATAAATTCCATGGCCTCCATTGACAACCTCTTATTTGTGTTTCTTTGCAATTCATAAACCAATCTTCCTCTGAAAATGTCATTCCATCTCAGGAAATTTTCTGCATATCTTTGTTCCTGCTGGTGAGGGTGATATTCATATACCCTTATTCCATGAATCCAGGGTTCATGATGCAAGCCATGCCAATCCCGAGTCCAAGCAAGCATATAAAACAAATATGAAGACATATAGAAACCACTCATTCCCGCAAACCTATTTAGACTCTCATGTAATCTTTTTGCAATAACCTGCCCCCAATCCAGGTAGGCACTTCCGTT
Organism: Cryptomeria japonica; assembly: GCF_030272615.1. Lineage (NCBI taxonomy): Eukaryota > Viridiplantae > Streptophyta > Pinopsida > Cupressales > Cupressaceae > Cryptomeria > Cryptomeria japonica. The sequence goes on along the minus strand of NC_081406.1, from coordinate 530,243,148 downwards.
CAACATGACTTGGATGTAAAGATACATCCAATCCTCCCAGTAAAAGGCATGTGCATTTCCTTTTAACCTATTCAACAAAATGATAATGTCCCACACCTCTGTTAGCAAGTGCTCTCTAGTAAGTGGCCTTAGTAACCTGGAACCTCCCTTTTGAAACTTCAACAACCAATTCTTGGCAATCACACTTTTATAAGCACTCTTCTTCTCAGAAAAGGAGTATGTTGTGCCAATAGTCTAGTCTTCATATGTCTCTTTATGAGGTATGCCCATAGCTGCCATTATAATTTCCCTATCTATTTTCAACAACACTTCACCATTAATGTTCCTGATAAATCTGTGCTCCGCATTGTACCGATTCATACATTCCAATACTAACTCTGGGCATGGTGCAACGATGGGAAATGCAGTGGCCTCAACCAAACCACTCTTCACAAATTTCTCCATCATAGAATTTTGAGTTGGGTTTTTAGCTCTCTCAAGAAAATCAAAGAGGTCCGCTTGCCCTAATGAAGTATCCCCCATTTCTGGAAGTGAACTTACTAAGCAAGAAGTGCAACCCAATTTTGGCAGGGTTTGCCTCATAGTGGCCCCTCTCATTTTAAACAATCAATTTCAAGAATGAAATAAATTTTCATACACAACACAAGGAAACGAACAACAACTAGCTTCCAAAATAAGTAAATGCAGCAAAAGAGAATGATTGAAACTAACCTGATCTCGACAGCTAATTCTCAAAAACCTTCGAAATGCAGATACAATACCTCCAATTTTCATCGGTTGCAGGGCTACTGAGAATATTCTAGAAACAATTTCTAGCCTTTGCAACAAAAATGGACAAAATTTACACTCGAAACTTAACTAGTTGTACTAATTACGTAAGTTCGTGTGAGTTGGCACTTGATTTGATGTATAACCGACATGCATTTAATTTCAGGTCATTCCATCACATGACTCATGAATTATCATGATTGCTTGTCATAATTTAGAAACTAACATTTTGAATTCCTCGGAATATTCTCTTTTCTCTCCGTCACATTCACTTCATGATGCATGTGTCAATTCTACATGGAACTTCAGACTTTAAGAATTCAAACTTTGAACCTTGAACCAAGAACCAAAAGGTTCAAAGGTTCAAGTTCAATTTTGAGAAATAACACAGAGCAACACATAACACCGACTACGCGACAAAACAAAGAGCAATGAACGAGCAAAGATAGAACCGATGCATGACTGACTTTGAACCTAGAACCTTGAACCAAAGAGGTTCAAAGGTTCAAGTTCAATACCAATTTCAACAAAGCACTCACTTTTACCTTAAAACAAAGTCGGGAAGAAAATATTTAAAGCGCGCTTTGAACTTTGAACTTTGAACTTTGAACTTTGAACTTTGAACTTTGAACTTAGAAAAGGTTCAAAGACTTGGGTTCAAAGAGAAGAAATACATGACCAAAAGGAAAATAACACCAAAAAGGCGACCTTCGAACTTGATTTTTTTTAATGAAAGTAGGGAGGGCTAACAGGATGAAAAACAACAAGAAATAGCAGGTCCAACCTGCACTAAGGAAGGTCAATCTTGTAGATCGAGTTTTAAAACTCGATGTGTAGGATAAAACAAACGGACTGACATGTTGGGTTTTAAAACTTGACATGCACTTTAGGGTAGTTCGTATGGCATGTCGAGTTTTAAAACCCGGCATGCAAAAGGGTAAATGCAACTGGCAAGTTGGGTTTTAAAACCCAACTTGCATCTCAAAAGAACACAATATGCATGTCGAGTTTTAAAACCTGACATGCTCTTGGAGGGAGATCAACTAGCATGTCAGGTTTGAAAACCCGACATGTAAGAGGGTAAAACTTGGTTATCGATAGGTCAGGTTTTAAAAACCTATTTTGCCCAAAGGATAGAGCATACTGTGCATGTCAGGATTTAAATCTCGACATGGGGTTTAGGTAGGTTGCTTGGCAGGTTGGAATTCAAACTCTAACCTACACAGGTAAAGCAAACACTTGCAGGTCAGAGTTCAAATTCCGATCTGCACTTGGAAAGACAAATATGTACACTAAAGTTTGAAACTATGACGTGCAAACCCTATGCACATCTTAAATCGCACAGTGAGATTTGAAAGACCCAAAGGCATTTGTGTGAAGGAAATAATATGTTGGGTTTTTCAAACCCGACATGTTGCTAGGATTCGACAAAAACAAAAATGATAATCGCCATAAACTTGTAAAATAAAACCCTAACCTTTGAAAAGCACAAAAACATGGCGAGCAAATACCTGATTCGACGAAGAGATTGAAGAAAATGAAAGCCAAAGATTGAATGCAAAGACTACGAGCTCCTTTGCAAATGAAATGCACTCTCAGAGCTTGAGAATGTAAATTACTAGCTTAAAATGCCAAATGAAAACCAAAAAATCATGTTTAAAAAGGTTAATTAAGTGCATTTAATGCACTTTGTGCACCGTGTAGGTTAGATTTTAAAACCTGACCTTCCTTCAAAGTTACCTATAGGTCGAGTTTTAAAACTCGACCTATCGTTTGAAAAGGAAGGACCTGCAGGTCAGGTTAAACCCGACTTGCACTAAAGGCAGACCTGCAGGGCGGGAAATAAAACTTGATCTGCCATTAGAAAGGCAAAAGAGCTTGCACTTCACGTTTTAAAACCCAATGTGCAAGCTAAAGACATCAAATATGCAGTTCGTGTTTTAAACCCAACCTGCATGAAAAAGATAAAATAAAAGCTAACTCGAAAAAGTAAAAAGATGCTTAATTAAAACATTAAAAAAATGGCATGACTTACGAGGTAAGTTGGCCAATCTCTAAGTACATCATATACAAAACAAACAAGTTTCGTAGGGTTGTCTCATGAATTCAGTCCCACTAAAATCGACAACAACAAGATGGAATGGGAGATGCAGATGATTTGGATGATGATGATGATGGAGGCTGGTTGACGGCTACTGTGGTCTATTGTGTTAGACAATTCAAATAACTGGAAGACAACTAAGAGGGAAGGGGGTGAATCGGTTGTCACAGATTACAGGAACCATTAGTAATTAAAACTTTAATACTGGAACCCAAAATATTAATACCGAAATAGCAGTTAAACCAATTAAGCATAAATAATAATCACAGAATAAATACCATCCATATGACACCAATATTTATACGTGGAAACCCGGTAAAGGGAAAAACCATGGTGGGAAGCCTACCCACAGTCAAATAATACTTCTACAGTAAGTATGTGAATTACAATTGAAGGGCTGCACTTGCAGGAAGGCCAACAACCTAGAGCGCACTTCTCATCACAAAAGGAGCCTCACTGACTACATAGAAATCCAGACTACAATCCAGAGAAGTGTTGAACTGCAAAGCTCTTAATCTCTCCCCCTATCAATATCTCTCCCCTTTACTTTTTCTTTTTTCACATCAATATCTCTCCCCCTTTGATATTAATGCCAGAAATCTGACATAAATATCAAAGCAAAAACACAAACCACAAAAAATCAAAGCTAACTATTCACCCTGAGCAGTAGCGTCCCCACATCAATGCCAGAATGAATAGTAGCTCTGATAATGCATACTAGACTGATGCCAAAACTGCATCAATCAAGTCTCTACCAGAGAGGCAGAAACTCCCAATCTGTCTCTCAGGTACTCAAATGATTCCTTAGGAAAAGGTTTAGTGAAGATATCTGCAATCTATTTTTTAGTGTTCACATTGACCAGTCTAACTTCATTTGCTTCCACTTTTTCCTTAAAAAAGTTGTACTTAATAGATATGTGCTTTGTCTTAGAATGAAATACTGGATTCTTTGATATATCAATAGTAGCAGAGTTATCACAGTGAATAACCACTGGTGCATCATAATCCACCTTTATATCATTCAACATTTGCTTCATCCATAAAACTTGTGTACAGTTAGTAGCGGCAACAACATACTCAACTTTAGCAATAGATAAAGAAGTACATGACTGTTTCTTGTTGATCCATGAAACCAACTTTCTTTTCAAGAAAGAAAGCTCCACCAGAAGTACTTTTCCGGTCATCAACATCTCCAGCCCAATCAACATTTGTATATGTACATAAAGTAAAGTCATCTTTCTTAGGGTACCACAAACCATATTATGATGTACCTTGCAAGTATCTAAAAATCCTTTTCACCGCACTCTCATGATTTTCTCTAGGATCACTCTGAAACCTTGAAACAATACAAACAACATTCATTATGTCAGGCCTAGTCTGAGTCAAATAAAGAAGACCTCCAATCATAGATTTGTATCTTGTAGGATTTACCGATGTAGAAACATCTTTTCTTGTCAATTTCTCACTTAAAACCATAGGAGTACTTACCAGTTTAGAATATCCCATACCAAATTTCTTCAAAAATTCCTTAGCATACTTAGTTTGACAGATGAAAATACCTTTGTCAGTCTGAGTAATCTGTAAACCTAAGAAAAACTTCATCTCTCCAATCATAGACATCTCAAACTCTTTCTCCATATTCTTAGTAAATTCCATGCATAACTTATCTTCACCTCCAAAAATAATATCAACAAATACTTCAATAATCAGCATATCATCATCAGTGATTTTATAATATAAATTACCATCAGCAATACCCTTAGTATAACCAAGCTTCAAAAGATATTTATCCACCCTTGCATACCAAGCTCTGTTAGGGTTTCAAGCAGATCCGAAGCAAATATGAACTAACAATTATATGCAAATTTAAATACAAAAGATAAAGAAATAAAACAGGACACAGATAACACAGAGATTTAACGTGGTTCACCCAGAATGGGTTACGTCCACCATACATAGCCGTCCAATCTTTCTTATTATCTAGCAAAAACAGTACATCAACCTTACAATGCCTTGAGCATCCCAACCGCTTATAACATGCGTTTTTAGGGCAACAAACAAAGTCGACCTATTTAGGGTTTTATTACAATGTCGGTTTTCATCAACGAAAAACAAACAAACAAAAAATTCTCGGGGTTGCCGCCCCCGAACCCCTGCCCGGGGGCTGCCCAACCCGGCTCCAGACCCCAACGAGGATACGTGTTGAGTGTACAATACTTTGTTGATTAGTCGCCACATTTCAACAAGCTCTAGGTGCTTGTTTCAATCCATATAACACTTTCCTTAACTTGCAAACCATGTTTGTATCTGATAGTGAAAAACCATCAAGTTGCTCAATATAAACTTCCTCATCAAGATCCCTATTCAAGAATGCACATTTAACATCCATCTGATAAACCTTATAGTTTTTATAAGCAGCGTAGGCAAGAAATAATCTTACAGCTTCAATCCTAGATACAAGTGCAAAAGTCTCTCCATAATCAATTCCTTCCTTTTGAGAATATCCTTTACAAACCAATCTAGCCTTATTCCTTATAACTTGACCATCCTCATTCAATTTATTCCTAAAAACCCATTTAGTTCCAATAACATTCTTATTTTTAGGACGGGGAACCAAAGTCCATGTGTTATTTTTCTCAATCCGATCTAATTCTTCTTCCATAGCTTTCAACCAATATTCAGCTTTACACGCCTCAATTACAAATACCGGTTCAACTTGTGAAATTAAACATACCTCATTAGTTACCAGTCTTCTTCTTGTCATTACCCCATTGTTCTTATCCCTAATGATTTGATCTTCTGAATGATTCAATCTCACATACCTAGGAGTCCTCTGACTCTCTGTTCCTCTTCCCGGTTCTTCAGTTATTGTAGAATTCTCTGATACTGTCAGAGTAACTGGTTCAACACTCTGTTCTGGTAAAGGTGCTACTGGTTCAGATATAATCATTTCCACTGCCGGTTCCTCCTCATAAACTCTGATTTGACTTCTGTTTAGCTCATCTACTTTGACATTAGCACTCTCCACAATTCTCCGCAATCTCTTGTTATAACATCTATATGCCTTGCTTTCATTAGAATAACCAATAAATATGCCTTCATCACATCTAGGATCAAATTTGCCAATGATAACATCTCTCCTGATATAACATTTACTACCAAATATTCTGAAATACTTAACTGTAGGTGTATTGCTAAACCATAATTCATAAGGTGTCTTACCAGTTTCTCCTTTGATATGTACTTTGTTGAATGTATAAATTGTTGTGCTCACTGCTTCTCTCCAGTAGATATGAGGTATATAGCTTCCATCATCAATGTTCTAGCAACATCCAAGATAGTTATGTTCTTCCTTTCCACAACTCCATTCCGTTGAGGAGTCTGGGGAGCAGAAAGTTGTCTTCTTATACCATGCTTCTCACAAAAATTATTAAACTCACCGGATGTGAATTCTGCACCATGATCTAAGCTCAAACATTTAATCTTCAATCCTGTCTCAGTTTCCACTTTAGCCTTAAAGATTTTAAACTTTTCAAAAGCCTCAGAGTTTTCCTTTAGAAAAGTAACCCACATCATTCTAGAATAATCATCAATGATTAGCATGAAATATGTATCACCTTGAAAACTTTTAACTCTAGCAGGGCCACACAAATCAGTATGAATAAGATCAAGAACATCATTAGACTTATCTTGTATACTTCTAAAAGAGGTTTTGACCTGTTTACCCATTTGACATTCTTTACATACCGGATTATAAAGCTTCGTAATCTTAGGTATATCCCTAACTGCCTTAGTTGAACTAATCTTCATAATGCAATCAAAATTCATATGACACAACCTTTTATGCCATAGCCAACTCTTATCAATCTGTGTAATCAAACATGTCTTCTCACTGTAGTTCAAATGAAATATATTACCTTTTGTCTGTGTACTGGTTGCAATCTCCAAGCCAGATTTGGTTATGATTTTGTATTTTCCATCCTTGAACTGTAACTGAAATCCCTTATCCACCAATTGTCCTACACTCAAAAGATTATGTCTTAAACTTTCAACATAATAAACATTGTCAGTATTGTTCTTACCATCCAATGATATAGTTCATTTTCCTTTGATCATACATGCTTTGTCATCTCCAAATCTAACTAGATCGCCATCAAATTCTTGCAAAGATAGAAACTTACCTTTATCTCCAGTCATATGATATGAACAACCACTGTCAACTACCCATTCATCCTTGTCTTCAATTTTAGCAGCAAGTGTCTTCTCTTCAGGTATATTCTCTTCCAGTGCTGGAACATCTTCCTCGATAGCCAGGAACAACCATTCCTTTCTATTGTCAGAACCATTAGCAGAGTCTTCTATTGGTTCATCATCAAAATCAGTAATGCCTTCCTCATCCTCTATGTAGCATGATTTGTCTTTGTTTTTCCTATACTTATACTTGTTATGATATCTAGGGTTAGGCTTAAATGATTTTCTAACTCTTTCTTTAAATCTTGAATTCCTTTTAGGACATCTAGATGCAAAATGACCAATCTTATTACATGCAAAACATTTAAAAGGTGGTTTTCCTTCATACTTACTTCCTACCAGTCCTTTAGGTATTCTTCTAGAAAATAGTGCTTCAAGTTGCTCAAACTCATCATCTTCTCTCTTCATATCTTCCAATTCCTTTGCATATAAATCTTTCTAACATTGCTTATCGGTTGTAGATGTAGATGCATGAAAAGCAGGTTTAGTCTTCACAGCTCCGGAAGGTCCAAATTCTTCAAGCTCAAAAGTAGATAGTTTCCCAACCAAGGTATCTCTATTTACAGATGTATTAGCCATTGTTCTCAACTCATTAATAGCAATAGCCTTCATTTTGTAAGCCGGTGGTAGGGCTCTCAGAACTTTAGAAATAATTTCATCTTCAGTCAGAGTTCCACCACAACATTAAATTCCCATAACAATCTCATTTATCCTTTCCATGAATGCAGTAATCCTTTCATCTTCTTCCATCTTTAGGTTTTCATATCTCACCCGGTAACCATCAAGTTTAGCAATATTCACTGTAGGGTCACCTTCATTAAGAGTCTCCAACTTATCCCATATAGCCTTTCCAGATGATTTGTCAGTTAATCCCATTATTTGCTTATCAGAAAGTACACACAAGAGGGATCTCTTGCTCTACAATCATTCTCAAGCTCCTTGTCTAGGTTTGTTGGAGGAGGATTGCCAGATGTCGGATTATAAGGTGTGACACCTTTTTGTGTGATATCCCAAATCTCCTTGCCAAGACATCTTAGATGAGTCTCCATCACTGTGTAATTTGTTCCATCAAGCCTTGGAATATCCCTCTGAAAGATAGCTCTAGGTGAACTGGATGAACTTGAACTGTTAGTTGCCATAGGATCTTTCTCAAGTAGTTAAGCTTTCTACAGAGAGGACCAAAACTTTGATACCAATTATTAGACAGTTCAAATAACTGGAAGACAACTGAGAGGGAAGGGCTTGAATCAGTTGTCACAGATTACATGAACCATTAGCAATTAAAAAATTAATACCGGAACCCAAAACATTAATACCAAAATAGCAGATAAACCAATTAAGCATAAACAACAATCACAGAATAAATACCATCCATATGACACCAAGATTTATACGTGGAAACCCGATAAAGGAAAAACCACGGTGGGAAGCCTACCCAGAGTCAGATAATACTTCTACAGTAAGTATGTGAATTATAATTGAGGGGCCTGCACTTGCAAGAAGGCCAACAACCTAGAGCGCACTGCTCATCACAAAAGGAGCCTCACTGACTACATAGAAATCCAAACTACAATTCAGAGAAGTGTTGAACTGCAAAAGATAACATCTCTGCCTGAGTATAGTTTCGGTTAAGCTCAATATCAGAGGAATAAATCCTCTTACATAAACCCAATTCAATCTCCAATGATCAACCAAATCCTCTGCCTGAATGATATTACATTATTCGCACATTACATCCCTTTCCATAACCACTATCTCTACCATACGTTATGATCTACAATGAGATCTTACATCTATATATACAAACCCTCGACCATAAACAATCAGGTCGACCACCAAATAATAAACCAATAACATAATTACAAAACATGTCGGCCTTAGACCAAACAAATAATATCCAACACATAAGACATCCCTGAAACATATCGAGAGGTCCAATCCACACGTTACATTAAAGTCGGTCCATAACCTAGATCAACCGGAACCCAGCATAGGTCCACATGCTGTAGCAATTATCTCCATCTGCCAAGTCTTGAACATGATCACCAACAACATCCTGAAACTCCACCAAAAGTTGCACCAACAACACTTATGCATTTCATCAAATATCTTCATCAAAATCTCTGTCGGTGAAACCCTCGCCATAACCAAAAGTCAAGCTTCTAACTAAACAAGATAACATCCGATCACCAAACCAAAACCAACTTACTGAATATGAGCATGAGTATCATGAACAAGCCAGTTCCATAACCAAATCATACCGGAGCCTACCAGATCATGTTGGATCCAAACCAAGCCAAAAATCACTCAACCTACTGGGACCAAAAGGGTGCCGATAAAGCATCCAAACAACTAGTGTTGGCATCAATGACAAAACATCAATGCAACACATAATTAATTCCTCCAAATGGCCAACATATTGTTGGTTTCTTCTGTCGGTCGTTAGATTCCATTGTTCTTATCATGGCATTTGTGTTTCTTTTTGAGTGTGGCAGGGTGTTTCTTGATGTGGGCTTGCCCTTTCTTGTCCCTGTCTTGCGACATATCTAACACAACTATACTTTTTCTCTATCCTAGGTCCTTGGCTCTCTTTAGGATGGGTTTTGATCCTTTGATGAAACCTCCTTGGTCGTTCTTTTGGTGCCTCGTTTCATGGATGGGGTTCTGTGTTTTTTGAGGTTTTTGGGCCTGTATTACTCATCGGGGTTGGTAACTGTATATGGTGAAAATGGATAGCAAATAACAACAATATTGAAAGACTAAAATGGATTCAACCACCAAACCCTAGCCTAACAATGAACAAAGATCCACCATAACATATGAAGATAACCTAAGACAATGCAAATAACTCAAAATCACAAAGATTATACCATCACATGTCCACTAGGGTTTTGATCTCCATTCTTCCTATCTCCATTGATCTTGTTTGATATGCTTGCTCTCAGATTTTTGTATGCACAAGAGCTCAACAAAGAACGGAATGTGGTTGCAAGTAGAATTGTAGTGTAGCCAAGTCCTCCAAAATCAGTCATTAGGATATGTCATTAGCCATTAGGGTTTGACAATGAAGAAAGCATCTCCTTAAATAGAAGACACAATAAGAAATGGAGGGTTAAGATTGAGAGGTGTAAAAAGAGAGGTCGGCTAGGATTAGAGGGTAGGTATAAGAAATACCAAAATAATGAAAGAGGTAGGTAGTGTAGGAAATAAGAGATGAATGACATGTGTTATGTGTAGAAAAAGATAATGAATTAATTAAATAAATAAAGATTTATTTAATTAATAGAAGAAGTAGGACAATTAAATAAATAAAATATTTATTTAATTTAGGAAAGGGATAATTTAAATAAATAAATGTATTTATTTAAATGAGAAATAAGGCTAGAAGAAGATAAATGAATTAATTAAATAAATAAAGATTTATTTAATTAATAGAAGAATTAGGCTTAGATAATTAAATAAATAAAATATTTATTTAATTAGACATGACAATTTTGGGTGTCTACATTTTGCCCCTCTTTGAGACAATGCGGCTTGTCGCGTTGTTTCAAAGAAGATAAGATGAACTGATACAGAGTTGCCCCAGAATAAGGAAGTATATGCCCCCTCGAGAGATTGGATGAAAATGTCTGAAAAGATTGCAGACAATCTCTCGATAAGAAAGATGGAATAGAATGGGTTGAGCGAATAATGTGACAAAGTCACAGGATGAAGAATACTGACTCGGGAAATGAAGGCCAGGGCTAGGGTAGGCTATAAGATAGACCACGGGCAAAAGACATCCTCATTGTCATCCACACCCATAGAAGATCACAGTGCAGAGCAAGAAAAGAGCAGCAGCAGTCAGCAGCGATGGCATTCGTTCATAGATTCGACCGTGTCCGCCGATTCCAGCGACCAGCCGATGCAGGAGAGCCGGTAAGTACCCGAAAACCTCCTCGTACTTTCACGCATTTCGAGTTTTGTCATAAATGCATGTTTAGGAGCAATAAATGCGCTAGGAATAGGATAGTTTAAATATGCAAAAACGCGCAACCGCGTCTGTGTCAGCGCCAGGCGCGTCTGTGTCCAACAGGGGCGTCTGTGTCGGATCCAGGCGCGTCTGTGCCTGGAACCGCGTTTGTGTTGATTGTGGACGCGTTTGTGAAATGTAGCAGCGTCTGTGATGTTTAGTAGCGTTTATGTCATGCAGGGACGTCTGTGTTCCTTGGTCGCGTTTGTGTCTGGCATAGGCACGTGTGTGTTCAGAAAGCGCGTCTGTGTTTCAGAGGCGCATGTATGCAGTCTATAAGCGCGTTTATGAGTTAAAAGCGCGTTTATGAGTTAAAAGCGCATGTGTGTTGAAACAGTGCGTTTGTGTGTTTAAATGCATGGTTTTAGTCCTTTAGGTCAAATCGGCAGTTCTGTGATGAACATACGCTGTCGATTGGATAAGCTGCTGAGAGGATACACTCAAGCAGGTTCTCTAGAAAGATTAGGATAGATCAAGGCACTTTGTGATGAACAGGGAGCACCAGGATAGACAGCACTTTGTGATGAACAGGGAGTGCGAATGTGAGTGACACTTTGTGATGAACAGGGAATGTCACACACGTAGTACTTTGTGATGAACAAGGAGCACTACTAGGATAAATAGCAACACTTTGTGATGAACAGTGAGTGTCACTAGGGTAGATAACCATATGCATTTAGGTAGCGAGTAGCATTTTGTGATAAACAGTGAATGCCACGATAACTGACAAGATTGATTTGCTTGACTGCAGGAGTATTTGCTGATGTTGGAGTCACGGGAGAGATTCCCGTCGACTCAGAGACTGCGACCAGAGTTGTCTATCCAGGACATGATTTCCATTGAGGAGATGGGTCTCACACATATGCTCTATGTGCCCGAGTTTTGGGCAAACATGGGGTTGCTAACTGCGTTGGCCGAGAGATGGCACTCAGAGACATGCACGTTTCACCTGCCGATGGGTGAGATGACAGTGACATTGGAGGATGTATACAGGATACTACATGTTCCCATTGATGGAGAGTTGATCCCCTACGACCGTGACGGTGACAGGGAGGCCTTGAGACGGGTTTTTCAAGATCCTGAGTTGGAGATGCGAGCAGGTCATGTAGCCTGGGACACCATGACTGCCACAGGATTAGCATTGCCGGCAGTGGTTGGGGGAGTCATCAGTGGATATTTGTGTCCAGACAGGGCCACACGAGGATTGGCAGTGGGTTGGGGAGGGGCCTTGGAGACGCTGATGGCAGAGCACACTAGGTATGCATGGGGGCCATGTGTCCTAGCACATTTGTATTATGAGCTGCATCAGTTTGTATACCATGGATCAGTGGGTTTGGGCTGCGGTGTGACTCTCTTGCAGGTGTGGGCCTATGAGCACCTTCCCATCACACGGCCGATTCACTTCAGAGGCAGAGGACAGGGACAGAGTTTTGTGCACCTATATGCCATGATTACATCCCAGCCTCGGATTGGGAGATTGGAGCACTGGAGGAGAGTCATTGATGACATTGACATGGTGATCTGGAGGTCGTACCTGGGGTGCGAGGAGTGGGAGGACGACGCATTGGAGCTGCCCTACACCTTCCGGAGCAGGTACCTGATTGGGCGGACGCCCTATATTTTAGAGAGACAGCTGGTGGACAGGGTATGCAGGCAGTATGGCAGGATTCAGAGGATGCCACGAGGCTCGGGCATGTATGCCCGTACGGTCAGAGATCAGGTGCAGTTTGGCCCACTGCTATCATATGATCAGGCAGTTATGCAGCTAGCGGAGATGATGCCGATGCCATGGGACATGTGGCCAGAGGTAGATGATGCAGGGATGGACGCAGAGTACTCTGCGTACTGGGCAGAGCATCCATTTCCTAGATTGACAGATCCAGCAGAGCCAGTGGATGGAGAGGGTGGAGGAGAGGATGATGATGGAGGAGGGGATGGAGGTAGGGGCCGGCGGAGGCGGAGGGGAGTGGTGGGAGAGAGACGGGTAGCACCTCGGAGGGAGGGAGGTCAGGAGAGAGCAGCTCCAGTGGTGAGAGGACGAGGTGGACTGCCCCTACAGGTGCCAGCAGCACAGGGTCCCAGAGAGGGACAGAGACAGGTGCAGCCAGAGGGACATAGATAGGTACAGCCATAGGTACCTATACAGGCACAGGGACAGGTGCAGGCAGAGGCACAGGGACAGGCACCTGTAGAGGAGGAGCCACAGGCAGGGACGGAGAGCGGAGACTCTGAGGAGGATGAGGTGGTGAGGCTGCGGGAGATCTGCCAGGGCCAGGCAGATGAGATTGAGGATTTGGTTCGAGAGAGGAACCACCTCAGAATCAGGGTCCGAGACACAGAGCGGGAGAGGGATCAGGCCATCCAGAGATATACCGAGGCCGAGACAGCTCTGAGGGCAGGTAGGCGGGCAGCAGAGGATGCGGGGGCAGGCTACGCATATGTTTTGCGAGCCGGAGAGGAGATCGCCTATTGGAGGGATCTATACTATGCAGCCGTGCTAGCAGATCAGCGGGCTAGGAGCTTCCATAGATCGTCGCGCACAGCGACGGCTACGGGAGGGAGCCGCAGGAGACAGGCATCCAGCGGTGGGGTTATGGGGCCTCCACCACCACCAGAGAGACAGGGGGATCCAGGGGCGGGTCCATCTATAGCTCAGACTCCGTCGAGGCGAGGCGGCTCCGAGGGAGGGAGTTCCTCATAGCTATAGTGGGCTCCCATTGTATCAGTATATGTACCATTATTGTATTGTAGACACCTGCGGGTGATTCTTTTGACATCATTGTATTATGACACATTTGATTATATATGAGATGAGTCACCATTTTTGCGGCAGCTATATGCACGTGTACCTTATGTGATGAGATGTTCTTATGTGATACATGTTTTATGATATAGATGCAATGCAATATATTTTTGTTCTTTTATGTTGTATATGTGATGCATGATGCAAATGTGAATGTATGTAATGCAAAAGAATATGATAATGCAAATGATTATTTACATAATGAAAATGTGAGATGTGCTAACATGTGTTGTATGCAGGATGTGATGCAATTGTGATATCTATATGTATGTATGAAATGCTTATATGTGGTGATGCAGGTGTAACTATATGAAATGCAAATGTTTTTGGTGTGTCATTATACTCAGTCATGTGATAGCGGGCTACGCGGACTCGAGAAGGATGATGGAAGTCAATCAAGAAAGGGGGATGGAAGACAGAAGATATGAACATGAAAGAGCTTCTTGTGCGTTATCATCATTGAGCTTTATTATGGCAGAATAAGTTATGACAATCGAGGCATATGTTCGACCCAGAAAGTCATTGTACCTGTTTGCATGGAGATAAGACAGTCACAAACAAGGAATGCCCCAGTTCATACTAGACTCACAGTGTCCTCATATCCTTGGACAAGTCATAGCATTACTAAAAGATAATCCACAGACAGCAAATGCAAATAGGTGACGATACCCCATCCTTGCCTTTCTAGTTAAAGACATCCTGGAGATAGAATCTCTAGTCAAAGACATCCTGGAAAAGCTAAAAGACATGTCACCAAAAAGATAAAATCAAAAGAAAACCAAGACTCGACACCAACATCCACTGTAGTCCTCAAGTTTAGTGTCTCTTGTCACTTGTATAAGTCTTATTTTATTGTGGTCACAATGTTCACTTTCACAAAAAGGATAGATAGCACTGAACCATATGTTGTCTGAGTCTGTTGAAAGATTTGATTTGTTGAAGCCCATTGTTGCTGCTGTGTCTTATCTGAAACTGACTGAATCCATGAAACTGATACTTTATTGCGGAGAAGATGAAACTTTATTGCGGATCTGTGATGCAAATGTTGCTTTATTGCGGATTGTGCGCGGATAGACTGAAGAAAGCTGAAAGAAACTGTACTCCTCGAAACATGTGATGTTCTCAGTTCCACACCCATTACTAGACGTAGGAATTGGCCGTAGTCACAGATAGGATCTGATTTATTATGGATGGAAAAGGGAGTGAAAAGGGAGGGTTATTATGAATGGCTAACCAATCTTAGGTAGATCAATAACAAGCCATGATGGGAATGGGTAAGTTTATTGTGAGTGAATAGGTTGTGAGTGTGTGCAAAGTGAAAGGATGAAAGTGAATCCTGAAGGAGGGAGGAGCAGAGTCCCTACGCATGGCGCTGGTGACCCAGTTTTCACCATGGTACTTGCCCAGGGCGCCACCGAAGTGGTTTTCACCGTTGGACGAAATTATTTCTCTTTACTTTTCTCGATTTTTCAATTTTTTTGTTGTCACAAGGCGCCTGTTTGCCAGGTTTTCACCAAGTAACGATTTTTTTTGTTTTATAATTTTTTTTTGTATTTTTTTTAATTTTTTGATTTTTTTGTATTTTTGAAATTAGGATACTCAAAAAGAGCTTATGTGTAGAACCTGCGAAGGTGCATGCTGTTGATAGGATCCTCCAAGGATTCACCTTCTGTAGTAGAGAGCTGATATGCCCCAGATCCATATACTGCTGTGATGATGTAAGGACCCAGCCAGTTGGGTTCAAATTTGCCCTTCTTTTCTCTATCTTGCTGATTCTTGGGGTTCTCTCTGAGGACTAAGTCACCTACCTCAAATGTGCGAGGCTTGACCTTGTGATTGTAACTGCGACTCATTCGTTGTTGGTAAGCCTTGAGATGATTAAAAGCAGTGTGTCGTCGTTCCTCCAGCAGTTCTAGTTCTTGTAAGCGAGAGACCCTGTAGTCTTCATCGTTGATTATGTTTCTCAAGGAGACCCGTAAAGAAGGTAACTCGACCTTAATAGGCAAGATGGCTTCAGCACCGTAGACAAGTGAGTAAGGTGTAGCTCCTGTAGGTGTGCGGACACTGGTACGATAGGCCCAAAGTGCGGGATTGAGTTGGACATGCCAGTTACGGCCAGCGTCGTCGACTGTCTTTTTAAGTATTTTGAGAATTGTTTTGTTAGATGCCTCAGCTTGGCCATTACCTTGGGGGTAATATGGTGTGGAGAAACGATGAGAGATATGGAAGCGCTCACAGAGTTCACGAACATCCTGGTTCTTGAAAGGACGCCCGTTGTCAGTGATAATGGAAGTAGGAATCTCGTATCGGCAAATGATGTAGTTCAGGATGAAAGTAGCGATTTGTTTCCCAGTAACTTGTGTGAGAGGCACGGCTTCAATCCACTTTGTGAAGTACTCTGTGGCTGTGATAATGAATTTATGTCCGTTGGAAGAAGGAGGGTGAATCTTGCCTATGAGATCGAGTCCCCACTGACAAAAGGGCCAAGGAGATGCAAGTGGCTGTAGTTTCTGCGCTGGTGCATGTATGAGGTCTCCATGAATTTGACACTGCTTACACTTCTTGACAAACTGATATGCATCTTTTTCCATAGTAGGCCAGTAATATCCAGTCCTGATAAGTTTCTTGGCCAAGGTAGGACCACTAGTATGCGGACCACATATCCCTTCGTGCACTTCTCGTAACGCAATCTGAGCTTCGTCACTCTCTAAACATCTAAGGAGGGTGCCATCTAGACCTCGTCGGTATAGGATATCAGCTAGGATAACGTATCGGGAGGATTGGCGGATGAAAGTGCGGCGTTGGTTGTTCGATAAATCGAGAGGTAAGATGTTGTTGCGAAGGTATGTGAATATGGAACCATATAACTGGGATTCAGGACCAACAACACATATCATTTCCGTAGGAGTGATCTCATATGACGGAATCAGCAGGTTGTCCACCAGGAACTCATAGCAGGTCTCATTTTGCGGTAGGTCAATGAGCGAAGCAATTGTAGCCATGGCATCAGCAGCACGATTCTGTTCTCTTGGTATCTGCTCAAACTCTATCTTTGCAAAGTACTGTTTCAGATCATCTACCAGTTGTTTGTAAGGCATTAGCTTTTCATCTTTTGTTTGATAATCATCAGTTGCTTGACGGATGACAAGTTGAGAATCCCCAAAAACACGAAGTTCTTGGATCTTCCACTGAACTGCAATTCTTAACCCAGTTGTTAATGCCTCGTATTCCGCTATATTGTTGGTGCAAGGAAATGATAAGCGGTATGACTTTGGTATAGAATCACCTTGGGGAGTTATAAAGAGTATACCCGCTCCTGCCCCATGCTGTGTGTATGAGCCATCAAAGTATAGTTGCCATGGCTTTGCAGGTGATATTGTTAGAATGGACTCATCTGGAAATTCTGACTGTAGAGGAACATCATCTATCATGGGAGCATCTGCCAGTTGATCTGCGATGGCTTGTCCTTTTATGGCTTTTCTGTCCACGTATTCAATGTCGAATTCACTCAAAATCATTACCCACTTGGCCAGTCGCCCAGTAAGTGTAGCTTTGTTGAGCAGATATTTTAGTGGATCAATTCTGGCAATCAACTTGGTCTTGTGAGTAAGCATGTAATGTCGTAATTTTTGTGAAGCGAAGACCACAGCGAGACATGCACGCTCAATTGGTGTGTAGTTCAGCTCATATCCCACCAATGTGCGACTGATATAGTAGACTGCTTTTTCCTTGCCGTCAGGTATTTGTTGTGCTAGAAGTGCCCCCAGCGCTGTTGGAGTAGCTGATATGTAAAGTAGCAATGGTTGATCCGGAATTGGTGGCATCAAAACTGGCGGGTTCAAAAGATAGTCTTTGAGTGCCTGAAAAGCCTGTTGACAGTTCTCATCCCATTTGAACTTAATGTTTTTGTGTAGCAGGTGCTGGAAAGGATTGCACTTATCTGCAAGTTGTGCTATGAATCTTCGTATGGACTGGAGTCTCCCTTGTAAAGACCGAAGTTGACTGATATTCTTGGGTGGCGGCATGTCCAAGATAGCCTTGACTTTTGCTGGATCCGCTTCTATTCCTCTTTTAGACACAATGAATCCTAGGAGCTTCCCGGAGGTTACTCCAAAGACACATTTCTTTGGGTTTAATCTTACCTTGTATTTTTCCAGCCTATCAAAAGCAACTGAAAGTATGTCCAAGTGTGTATTTCTGTCTATTGATTTAACCAAAAGGTCATCGACATAATCTTCCACCGTTACATGCATGAGATCATGGAAGATAGTAGTCATGGCCCGTTGATACGTGGCACCTGCATTTTTCAGCCCAAAGGGCATGACATTCCAGCAGAAGGTTCCCCATGGACAAGTGAATGATGTTTTATGTTGATCTTCAGGTGCAATCTTGATCTGATTATATCCAGAAAATCCGTCCATTAAAGATAACATCTCATGGCCTGCTGTGAGATCAACAATTAAATCAATGTTTGGTAATGGGAAATCGTCTTTCGGACAAGCCTTGTTGATATCCCTAAAGTCTGTACATATTCGGATGCTGCGATCTGGTTTGCTAACAGGTACTAAGTTGGAAATCCATTCAGGATAATCAATTGGGCGTATGAATCCGACATCTAGTAATTTCTCCAGCTCTGCCTTGACTAATAATGCCACTTGTGGATGCATTTTCCTCAATTTCTGTTTTACTGGTTTTGCCCCCGGTTTGACTGTTAAATGATGCATTACTAAGTCGGGGTCTAGTCCAGGCATATCAGCATAAGACCATGCGAAGTTGACTTGTCGTTCCTTAAAGAAGCTTATGAACCTTGCTTTCTCGGTCTCTGTCAATGATTGAGCCAAAAATATGTTGTGTGGAACCTCTGCTGTACCAATGTTTGTCTTTATAGTCTCCTCTACCAACATGGATGATTTTTCCTCGTATGATGCTGGGAGAATGTCAAGCCTTCCATCTTCGGGCGCCTCAGAGAGGTTTTCACCCTCAGATACGTCCTTTCTTTTTACTTTTTTAGAGTCAGAGAGCGCCACAGTGTGGTTTTCGCCATAAGACCCTTGTTTTGTCTTTATTTTCACATTTTTGCGACTAGAAGGCCCGACACCCTCACCAAAGTATGCCATGTTATTTAGCTCTATGGCGTATCCTGCTTTATGGTCTCCAAGAGGAAGATCTTCGCGAATGCCAAGATAATCAACAATAGCTTCGTCATTTTGAAATGTATCAAACTGTGGTGGTCCATCCTGATCCCAGTCAATGAGTTGGGGGTGAACGAGGGGAAGGTCTTTAGTGTTTTTAGAGTCCGCAAGGCTAATAGTGAAGATGTGGTTATATTCAGGTATGTCAAGGTAGTCATCGAGGTCGTCAATGGCACTCTCCTCATCAGTGTCGATCGTGAGTGAGTCCAAATTATCATTACTAGTAGCACCCTCAGGGACAGGTGTCCTCATCCTATGTGATCCTGACCTAGGGCCTTGAAACGAAGCTTGTGCGGGATCCTTATGGGTCGGTTCTTGACCAACTCTGAATTTCTTGCAAAACTCCTCCTCCTCTGTAGGTTCATCTGGCTCTCTAAATGTCTCATTGAGTTCATAGTCGCTGGAGGATTTGTCTGAACCCCATTCCCACTCATTGGAGTCTGTGGAATAATTATCCTCTTGTTGAACTTCAGCCACTTTGACTCGCCATATCTATTTTGTTCTCTTATTTTGAATCTTGGGATTTAGAAAACCAAGCCCCTTAGAGCGTTCCCTTCTTGTAGTTAGCTCAGGTTGTAGAGGCTCCATGACACCTTCTTTGCGTAGTCCGAGAGGACTTTTTCCATCATACCCGAATCTCTGCAGAATTTTGAAACCTTTACCATAGTTTTCACAGGGTATTATAATTTGATCATGTGTATCATCTTCAGCGTCCTTATATAGCATTTTATATAAATTTTCTTCCTCTAGTTCGCCCCATTTTTGAAAGACGGTAGGATCCCATTTGAGGAGCATGATGGAGATTTGCTTATTAGGATGTGGTCTCCCATATTCCTTGGGGGAGTTCATGACTTGTCGTAAGAACATTGTTTGATTCAGAGTGTATTCTCCCATGCCTTTGTCTTGAAACTTGGCTCTAAGTTCACCTTGTTTGGATGTCGAGGGCTTTAATGACTCAGGATCAATATATGCTGAAGAAGGAGTAGCCTCACGATTGCTAGGAATGATAGTCTCAGTATGTGATCTCAAGTTATTGCAATATATGAATGGATTTGGATCACCATTGACCGTTACCTCGACTCCATTATGAGGAAAATTTATGCACTGATGGTACGTTGATGGGACTGCCCTCATTTCATGAATCCATGGACGTCCTAGCAATATGTTATACGTGAGGTCTAGATCCAGGACTTGACAAATCACGTCCTTTGTGACTGGCCCTATTCTTAGTGGTAAGATGACTGTGCCCTTGGACGAATGCTCTTCATCATCATAAGCCTTAATAGTGATTTGGTTTGTAGCATTCACAGCTTTGTCAGAATATCCCAATTGTCTGATGGTGCTCAATGTACAAATATTAAGACCTGCTCCTCCATCTATCAGGACTCGTTTTATTCGGTGTTTATGTATGAAGGCTTCAATATGTAGAGGTGCATTATGAGGCTGACTTATGGAGGCGTCATCGGCTTCTGTGAATGTGAGGGAGTGTGGAACAGATAGGTATCCCACCATGGCTTGAAACTGATCCACGTTCAGATCAGTAGGGACAGCAGTATCTCTTAAGGTTTTATCAAGGATAGCTTTATGTGCAGGAGATATACGTAAGAGCTCAAGAATAGAGATGAGTGCGGGTGTTTTCCCTAATTGCTCTACAAGATCGTACTCAGGCTTAGTTGACGGAAGATTGGTATTCTTAGTAGAGGTACCTGGCAATGTGATCTTACCTCGACGGGTTGTAACATGACATTCGGAGGTAGATGTGGACGAAGATCCCACACCTTTTAGGACAATTTTAGGTCGCTGAGGAGGATTCTCAGGATTTTTATTTTTGATAGTAATGGTAGAAATATGATTGTCCATTGAGATGTGATTAATAGTGGAATCATAATTGTAAGATGTTCTGGTGTAATTGGCTTGATCATCTGTGACTTTGCCTTTTCCCTTGTCATGTTTTGGGAATGGTTCCTTAAACACCTCATGCTCTTGGTTAGATGAATGTCCCTCAATCTCAATATCTCCTCTGTCAATGAGATCTTGTACAATGTTTTTCAATCGATGGCAATTACTTGTCTTATGACCCTTGCTCTTATGAAACTCGCAATATTCATCATCATTCCACCAATTCGGTTTTACCTTCGGTTCATATGGAGGAAAGTCTGGGACCGTGATCACCTTGTTTGCTACAAGCTTTTTGAATACTGATTCAAGTGGTTCTCCCAATGGAGTATACTTCCTTCGTGGTTTAGCAGCCGTTTGATTGTTCACTTGATTGTTGGTAGAACTTGCTCCAGAAAAGACGAACTTTGGTCTCACTGTGTTGGCATCAACAACACCATCATTAACTGTGTTCTTGTTCTTGTTCCAAAATTTTGGTTTGTCCTTTCCCTTAAAGTCCTCTTTGTTTTCTTTAAATAGCTTGATAACTCCTTGTTCAATTAAGACCTTTTCTGTTGCTAGGCCCTTTTCAATGACATCCTTAAATGTAGACAAACAAGCTTTTCTGAGATCATAGCCAATAGCCTTGTTAACGTTTTGTGTGAACATTTCCACCATTTGTTTTTGCGGGATTTCACAAGAGCATCTGCTAGCTAAGTTTCTCCATCTTTGTAGAAATGACGCAAAAGATTCTCCTTCTTTTTGTTTCGTATTGCACAAGGTAGTGACTGAGACATCTGTTTCAATGTTGTAAGAAAAATGCTGAATGAATGCCTCTGCCAAGTCGCCCCATGACTTAATACCAGGAGGTAATTGAGAAAACCATTCCATCGCTTGATCTCCTAAGCTCTGTGGGAACAACCTCATTAAGTATGTTTCTTCTGCGGCTACCTCAATGCAAGCTATGAAGAATTGTCTTATATGTGCCTTGGGGTCTCCTCTCCCTCTATATTTGTCAAATTTCGGTGTTGCAAAGTGTGGAGGAAACGGAGGCATTGGAATGCTCTTATCAAATGGATAAGGGCATATATCTCTCATAGTATATGTGGGTTTTGATGTGCCCATGTCTTCCACTTTCTTTTGTAGATCTCTAATTTGTTGCTCCAAATTATTTTTGGGAGGAGATGGATTTCTTGTAGCATACCCCATGTTTGAAACACCCATTTGAGGAGGAGCTTGTTGCATGTATGGGTGATACTGATCGTAGACATGTCCATATGGAGGTCTATATTGTTGCGACATGTATGGAGCACTTGGCATAATTTCTTGTTGAGGGACCCCATATCTGTTTTGTGTATATAAACCATATTCAATAGGCCTTTCATTTTCCATTGTGTTGCCCCCAATTTTGACATGAGGTCTCCTTGTGTCAAAATTTTGAGGAAGTCCTTGAGTATCCATTTGTCTTGGTTGACCCATATCTTGAGCATGTGTTTGAACATAAGGCCTCCATGATGGTCTTTGAGTGTAAGTATCATGCATTTGAGCTTGTATATGTGGGATTGCTGGTTTCTGAAGCAAAACTGATGGTGACTCCGGCATCATGTTATTTGGTCCTCCACTATTAGGTTGAGTTTGTTGTGAAGGTCTACTTTCCATAAGTTGAGATAAGTCAAAATCATGTGGTATTTTAGCTCCACTTTGTGCCATCATGTTTAAGAAATATTGACGATCTCTCCTCATTATCTCTTCAACCAATCTATTGAATTGAGGGTCCATTATAGATTCTTGTATGTCTGCTGATAGTATTGAAGAATTGTCAACATTGTCATTGTGTGTAGCATTATGTATAGCGTTTGCGCTTTCCATATTTGGATTGTGTCTATAAACATTCATGTCTGGTAATGTAGTGTGCTCAGGATTGTAGAAGACATCATTGTCATACTCATAAGAACTCATGTTTACGGACCCTTGAACTTCTTTAGCTTTTCTCCTAGATTTTTGAAGACGGGTTTCAACCATGAACTAGGTGTTTAGCAATATGTGAGAGACTAGACGAAAATGACAAGAGTATGTAAGACCAAGAGTTGTATGGAATGTAAATGAATCTGAAGTTTACTTGCAATGTCCAAAGTGTAAGACCAAGTATGTATGTAGTAGAGTAGGTGTGACTTCCAAAGAGAGGATAGTTTCTCTTGATGAGGTAAGCTGACCTTGACTCTAAGTAAGACCAAATGAGACCCAAAGGTAAGAAACCTTGATGAGGGACCACTTAGCAAAGTGTAGCTGTATGTAGTGTGTTGACAAAGTATGATGAGGACAAGCAAGTGACCTTTTGACTCAAGTTTAGACTAGTATGAATGTAAAATGAGGTATGAAGCAATGATGGACTGTGTAAGACCTTAGAACAGGCTGAATGCTAGATGAAACCTGAAGAGACAACCTAGGAAGCTCAAGTATGCCGAAACTGATTTCTTTGTTTGCTGGACTGTTAAACTTTTCAAATCCTGACACAGACGCCTCTGTATACTTCATAGACGCGGTTTTAAGACACAGACGCTATTCTGTTTGACGCAGACGTGATTCTGAGATTTTCCTGTTGATGTTTGCTGGGACTAACAGTTTTTTTGCAATCGTGGACACAGACGCGCCTGTATACTTCACCGACGCGATTTCCAGACACAGACGTGTCTTTGTTCGACACAGACGCTATTCTGTACTTCACAGACGCGTTTATCAGACACAGACGCGATTTTAACCGACACAGACGCGTTTCTGCAACCTTAGTGCAATCTTTCCTATCTATGAATTTGTTTTGCTGTGACCAAATCTGATTTTTCGACTGTTTTTCGTGACAAGAGGACACAGTGTTGATGACCCAATGTTTGCAGACTGTTTAGACTCCAAAAAGTGTGTTGTTTGATGTAAAAAGTTTTTGCATACACTTGAAGACACAAAAGACACAATGTTTTGCTGTTTTGTCTTGATTGTTTGAATGTTTATCATAAGTCAAGCACAATTCTTATGGCTGGCCAGGACAATAATTGTTGATCCCACATGGGGTTTTACCCCCGAGGCTACGCTATTCAGAGCGGATACTTAGATGCTTGACCTCACTGGCTCCACCCTCGGCACTCACTTCTCGGGTCAGCCAAGCATCAGTCCCCATGAAAACTCCCCATGGTGAACTTTGTATCTCTACTAAAAACCGTATGTGTGTGGGCCGCTACCAGAGGTCCGACCTCCTGCCTCAACAACTAGAAGGATTTGGGCATCTAAAACAAAATGGTGCTAGTAAGGGCATCCGCTCGTGTGGCCATACATGCGGCACTTTCAGCTCTGTAAATACAGAAGGCTCCCAGCCGGTAGGGGTTACGCCCTACAAATGATCAAATAAATTTGATCAAACGGGTTTATGGGGAGACATAGTGTCGGTATGAACTAATCAGCACATGTTATTCATAGTTTTCACCATGAATACATTTGATTATAGTGGCTTGGAAGAAGATGGCTTTTCTTTTGCTACCACTTGGGTCGTTCTCTTCTCACTAGTAGTCCTAATGACCACACGGGAAGACAGGCCCTCTAAAGAATAAACAAAAAGAGCCTATTGCTCAAGACACAAAAGACAATGGTTCAATTTTAGTGCACCAATTGAAGTGTTTGCTAAGCTATGAAGACAAGGCACACAATAAAATTACAAAACCCTAGCTAAGGCCCTGCAACAAAATTGTTAGTAGTTTGGGTTGTTTCAAATGATAACCCCTTCCTGCAAGCACACAAGTTAGGTAAATTTTAAGAAAACCCAAAAAGACTTTGTGAAAAAGGGGCCTTCAACAAAAACGTATTTGCCTCCAAAGCAAGCTGCACAAACCAGGTTAGCTAGATCTGCAAAGGTTAGCCGAAAATAAACCAGATCTGAAACCCTAAGTACAAAAATCCGAAAACCCTAATCGAAGAACTTGAAAAATTTGCAAAACAGAATGCGCAGACGCTGTTATACCAGACACAGACGCGGTTCTGTTATTCACAGACGCGGTCTCAGAACGCAGACGCCTCTTTATTCTGCAGACGCGATCAGATGGTGCACAGACGCGATTCGGGATCACAGACGCGACTTTCGGAAACCTGCAAAAAATAGAAATGACAGAAACACAGACGCGATCCAAGATATCACAGACGTCTCTGAAATACAAAAACGCGATCCGAACACTCGCAGACGCGGAAAAAACCTAAAATGTCGTCGAAATCGTCCGATCTGCAACTTCAAAAATGCAAAATCTGCAACAAAATGTTAAATGCAAAGGGACAAGAGTCCCACCGGGCGTGCCAAAATGTATATGGTGAAAATGGATAGCAAATAACAACAATATTGAAAGACTAAAATGGATTCAACCACCAAACCCTAGCCTAACAATGAACAAAGATCCACCATAACATATGAAGATAACCTAAGACAATGCAAATAACTCAAAATCACAAAGATTATACCATCACATGTCCACTAGGGTTTTGATCTCCATTCTTCCTATCTCCATTGATCTTGTTTGATATGCTTGCTCTCAGATTTTTGTATGCACAAGAGCTCAACAAAGAACGGAATGTGGTTGCAAGTAGAATTGTAGTGTAGCCAAGTCCTCCAAAATCAGTCATTAGGATATGTCATTAGCCATTAGGGTTTGACAATGAAGAAAGCATCTCCTTAAATAGAAGACACAATAAGAAATGGAGGGTTAAGATTGAGAGGTGTAAAAAGAGAGGTCGGCTAGGATTAGAGGGTAGGTATAAGAAATACCAAAATAATGAAAGAGGTAGGTAGTGTAGGAAATAAGAGATGAATGACATGTGTTATGTGTAGAAAAAGATAATGAATTAATTAAATAAATAAAGATTTATTTAATTAATAGAAGAAGTAGGACAATTAAATAAATAAAATATTTATTTAATTTAGGAAAGGGATAATTTAAATAAATAAATGTATTTATTTAAATGAGAAATAAGGCTAGAAGAAGATAAATGAATTAATTAAATAAATAAAGATTTATTTAATTAATAGAAGAATTAGGCTTAGATAATTAAATAAATAAAATATTTATTTAATTAGACATGACAATTTTGGGTGTCTACAGTAACTTATTCTTTTGCCCAACTGTCTTCAGGGCTCTTGGTGCTAGTTATCTCTATCTTTTTGTCATGGAGACCTTTGTTGCTTTCGCTCTAAAGGGAGTTGTTAGATATGCTCATTTGGGCCCTTCTGAGAGTAGTGTTTTCTTTTTCATTAGATGGGTTGCAGTCCTGCTCATGAGGAGGACCCTTTTTAGTGTCCTCTCTATGAGTAGATACCTCTCTTTTCTACAATGGCTTTTTTTTTTCCATGGGTTTTTGGTGACTATTTTGGCATTGGTGTGCTCCAAATCTTTTAATGTTGGTTGTGGGCATGGCTTCTCTAACTTGTTTTTGGTTAATTATGTCTATTTTAGGAGCACTATTTTGGAGGATTCCCTGATTATCAGTGATTTTATCTTCCGGCGCTACCACAAGGAGGTTTTTTTGTTCTCCAATGATCTCACCCTTGCATCTCCTTTTGAGGTGGAGAGTGAGTTGGTGGGATTATTTGTTGTTTGATAGCTTTTTAAGGATTCTTCTTTTGATCTTCCTTTTGAGGTAGTCCTGGTTCATATTGAGGTGGAGACAAGTTTGGCAGGAGAAGATGTGTTTTGCGGTAATGGGTTGTTGATTCCCTTTGTTCTAGTGGTGCCTTCATTGTTGTCTTTGCGACTGCTATTGAGGTGGAGCTTTGGGAAGTTGGAGATATCCATCTTGTTCCCAAAGTTGTTGCTCTATTATTGGAGGTGCCTTCCCTATGGGTTGTAATGGATGTCTTTATATTTTTTGGCCCTTTTGGTGGCTTCCCTCTTCTTGTTTTGCTTTTGTCTTAGCATCCTTGGTTTTCTCTGATTCTTCCTATGGAGGTGACTCTATCTTCTTTTGAGGTGGAGATGGTTGGTGCTAGAAATGACCTATCTTATATTGAGGTGGAGGTGGATGTTGTGGTTGATGTTGGGAGGTGTTGTTGGGGAGCTAATGGTGTGCTATCTCTTGGCTATATGGGAACTAAGACTGGTCATTTTACTGATCTCTTTCCTTTATCTCCTATTGAGGTTGAGAGCTTGGAGGGTATGATGATCTTAATGTTGTTCATTCTCAAGTTTAAGTTTAAGGTTATGGGAGCCTTGTTAAAACCCATTGTTAAGGTTGAGGGGGATGGAAAACCCCTATGTTTTGGCCATTTAGAGGAATTGATTATGTGTTGCATCGATGTTTTGTCATTGATGTCAACACTAGCTATTTTGGATGCTTTATTGGCACCCTTCTGGTCTTGGTAGGTTGTTTGAATTGTGGTTGGATTTGATCTGGTATGATCCGGTATGCTCCGATATGTTTGGGTTATGGAATTGTCTTATTCATGCTACTCATGTTCATGTTCAATCAGCTGGTTTTGTTCTGGTCGGATGCTATCCTATTTGCTAGAAAGCTTGGTTTGTGGTTCCGAAGAGGGTTTCATCGACAAAGCTTTGATGAATTGCATAAGTGGTGTTGTGCGGCTTCTAGTATGGATTCAGGATGCTGATGGTGATCATGTTCAAGACTTGGCAGATTGAAATCATTTCTTTAGCATGCGTGGACCTAAATTGGGTCCCAGTGTATCTAGGTTATGGACCAACTTAATGTAACATGTAGATTGGACCTCTCGATGTGTTTCCATGATGTCTTATGGGTTGGATATTATTTGTTTGGTCTCCAGACAACATGTTTTGTAATTATGTAATTGGTTTATTGTCTGGTGGCCGACCTTATTGTTTGTGGTCGAGGGTTTGTATATATATGATGTAAGATCTCATTGTAGATCATATAGGAATGGTATGGACATGTAAGGATAGAATAATGCAATAATCATTCAGGCAGAGGATTTGGTTGATCATTGGTGATCAAGTTGGGTTTATGTAAGAGGATTTAGTCCTTCGGTATTGAGATTAACCAGAACTGTACTCAGACATAGGAGATGTTATCTTTGTAGTTCATTCATTTCTCCAGAAGTAGTATGGATTTTCATGTAGTCCGTGAGACTCCTTTTGTGATGAGCAGTGTGCTCTAGGCTGTTGGCCTTCCTACAAGTGCAGGCCCCTCAATTTTATTTCACATACTTGCTGCAGAAGTATTATCTAACTGTAGGTAGGATTCCCACCGTGGTTTTTCCCTTTATCGGGTTTTCCACGTATAATTCTTGGTGTCATGTGGATGGTATTTATTCTCTGATTGTTATTTATGCTTAATTGGTTTATCTACTATTTCGATATTTGGTTTAAGCATTCTTGTATTGATCTTTTGGGTTCCGGTATTAAAGTTTTAATTGCTTAATGTCTCAGTAATCTAGTGAAAACTGATTCGCCCCCCCCCCCCCCCCCCTCAGTTGTCTTCCGGTTATTTGAACTGTCTAACACTATGGTTATGGTTGATTGAATTTTCTGGAGAATGGCTTTGACCTTCTTTTTTCATCTAGTTCTTCAATGACTTTACTTTGATGTTAGGCTGATGTTGGGCTATTGGTTGTCTATGTTATATCTTATGACAACATTCTTCTTTGGGTTTCAGATCTGTGCAAAATATGAGGGTTTCAGATCCCTTCAAAACTTGTTGTATGGGGTTTTGGGTCCCCTCAATACCTGTTCGATCCTTATTAAAAAACATGAAGTACTTGCTATTTCTTTAAATGAAATAAACTAGATTTAAAACTACAAGAATGTCAAGTACTTGAATGTTACTAGTTACATGTTTCAACAAGTGCAGTTGGTAATTCTTTAACATGATTAATATATGTTTATTTTTTTGGTCGGTAATAGATTTTTGTATTGATTTAAATCAACAAAATGTACATAGTTCAGAAAACCATCAACCCAAAAATCTTATACAGAAAGCCACCCATCGAAACTAACACAAAATAATCTCCCTATAACAACCCATTAACCACTGCAAAATATGGAAAGACAGTACGAAATAGTTTAACGGGCACATTTTTTGCCCAACAGTTATCAAAAAACATAGCGAATGATATCTATATCACTACCCAAGACACCACAAAACTAAACATAAGCTATAGAAAACTAAACTACTAACTATCATTTTCATGCTCCTCATTGAACTTGGCCAGGACTCTCATCACCTTCTCTGTGCGTGCCCTCAGTCGCAAATCACGGCCCCTCTCCACCCTCACCAATTCATGCGCCACATTGAGAGCCGCTTCAACCCGCATCAATCCTGCAAAAGTCTTAAAAAGTCTCCCAACCACACCATGCCGACGCTCTGCACCTCACTTTTAAATCATTCTTTGACTAGAGAGCAATAGGAATGGGGTTCACAGGTTCCTCCATCCCTTCAAAGATATGAATGCCAACACCCAAGACAATCCATTCAAGTATTGATTTCATGTCTCCCAGAAATTCATTTGCAATTAATTCCTTAAACACCTGTCAAACCTTATCCACTACATCTTCAAATTCTAAGCCTCAAGCAACAATTAATGAATAAATCTCCATATTAGTCCCGTATTTATGACTAATATGCACAATATCTTCTCCCAGCATTAGTTTAACTACCTCCAAAAGCCTTTCATCCTTGTATAGGAAAATACCCTGTATGGGCCTATTCAAAGCTTTGCCCACAATTGGCACTAATTTCTTCCCCATTTTGAAGGTGAAGTTCGCTTCCATTTTCAATCCTACTGCAGTGTCGTCACCTCTGAGTTCGTATTCCATCTCTCTGCAAATTGATTTCAGAAAAAACCAAAATGACAAAGTGACAAGCATAGCCACCAAAATACCATATAACATTCAAAACAACATTCATTCCGCCTGACACTAACGCTCTACATCGCCGCCAAAGGTTTGGATCATCAATGCACTTCCATAAATATTTTGTTCAAACTTTTCTTTTCATATTGTCTGTATGATGCCACATTAACTTCACCTCTAAATCGTGCCAAATATCATGTCCTTCAACTATTGCTTCAACCATCCAACATTCTCGGGTTTACCATATGCATCGTATCTTCACCCACGTCATCATTTAATAGCTTACGAGTATCTTCCAATTGATATTCGTGTACACCTTCAAACATGCTAGCCCATTTAGATAAAGCATCTACCTCTCAGTTTCCTTCTCTACGCACATGAGTGACTTTGAAGTCATTAAAACGGTTCAAGTCGCATTTGATTTTCTAAACAAACTTATTTAACAACCAAGCCTGAATTTCCCCCTTAATAATTGCATTGATTATGATCAATGAATCACCCTCCAAATGTAATCTTTTGAAATCAAGTTTTAATCCCCACTCAACTGCCAAGAGTGCCGCTTGCACCTCAATCTCATTGTTCATGCCCCTCTCCAAACTTTTGGCACCCCATGCAACAATGTTACTATTCCAATCCTGGAACACCACCCCTGCACTAGATTCTCTCAAATTTCGTTTTGAGGCCCCATCAAAATTTGCCTCGATCCACCCTTCTTCTGGTGGAGTCCATTTACCATTTAAATGCTCGTGAGTATTCCCTAGAGATCGTTAGCCTAACACTACGCGTCACGACTTGCCTTCACACCAATTTGGTTACACATGTACCCTTGATTACTTACTTAATATATGTTGCCATGCTATGAATTGCTTGATAAAATTCGTCAAAGAAATGTTGTCTAGTGGAATGACACGATATTAGGACATGTTTAGTGTATATGGACATCAATCAAAGCATATAATTGAAAGTGGGATGTAAGGATGTGGTTCAATTGTATTGCACACTTCGTAAGTAGTCAATTCCAAGGATATTCCCTATGTATACAATGCCTTTATTCTAATATTTTTACTCTCCTAGGTAACTTATTATTGCCTGTAGTCTTGTCATTAATCTACTCTTGTAAATGTGTATGTAGGAGTATATTAATTTCTACAGACCTTGTAGTGTAGTAAAAATTGACATATTTACGTTTTAACTTGTTCTTATTTGTACATAGTAATATTTAATGTTAAAATTGACTTGCTTTTTAAAAAAAATATAAAAAAACATTACATTTTTGTTTAAGAAATTTTATTAAGTTATCTTTTACATATTTTTATTGGTAAAAAATAGAAAATGCATATTTAGATGGGGGCATTATTCTTAATGGAATAACTAGCTTCTTAGTGTGAATAATGTCGCGTACCTAGTAAATTCATAGTGTGGACTTATTCACATGTTAAGTTAAGTCATAGGTGTTATTTCTAGAAATCTTAGTTGTCTAGATAAGATCTTATCCATATATTATCTTCTTTTTGTTTTTGTTTTATCTACTTCTTGTCCTAGGATATTTGATGTATGCGTCATGTTAGTTGGTCATACTACATCACACCTTGTCTTTGTAAACAAGGTCATTGTACATTTGTAACACATCCCATATCCCATATCCCATATCTCAATAATAAAGCAAACTCATTTTTTGCACTCTCTCTTGTGGGAGGCATCTTTATTTTTGTAGGTAACCTTAGAGTTTGCATCTCCTACATACAGATGTATTTAAGTGTAAAAACTTAGTTAATTTGAATCTAGCACATATTTATTTATTTACAAAGGTTTTTTTGTTGTTGTTGGTGTATTGTTAGGGCTATTTTATAACCATCACTTTCAATAAGATTTTGTAGTCATGTATGGATCATTGTTTTTTCTTTGTAGGAGCACATACACACGTTATGCATTTGTCATACTTCATTATAACACAATACATCTTACTAGGCCATGATCATGATAATTAAACCAACTTAACCTAAAATACTTAATTTTCTTTAACAAATTTCTAAAATAAGATTTATGTTGGTTAATCAATTATGAGACATGTATGCTAATTATAGATCACACTATATTGTCTACAATAATTTTTTTATCCCCAATAGATTATGCCTATGCAATTAAATTATTTTCAACCTTATTAATTATATGCACATAGCCATGCAAATGTAGTTATGAATATTTTAGTTTCAAATAGATAGTTAAACATAGTGCAAAGATAATATAATTAATCCAAATAAAAGAGATACATGAAATGCTAAGGGTAATTGTTAGAAATCTATTATTTTTTCCCATTCTTCAGCTTATCCTTCAAATTTCATTTCATTTATATGCAGATCTCATCAAATCAATAAGATGAAACATCCATATTGTCATAAATTAAGCTTTTGGCAAGCACCGACAACAATATATAAGTAGTGATTTGCATTGCATTCCATGCATCAAATTTTACAAAGCTAATAACATGGTCCACATTACCAAATAGTGAAAATAAGTTAAAAAAACACCTATAAATATAAAATAAAATCAT
Source organism: Cryptomeria japonica (assembly GCF_030272615.1). Classification (NCBI taxonomy): domain Eukaryota; kingdom Viridiplantae; phylum Streptophyta; class Pinopsida; order Cupressales; family Cupressaceae; genus Cryptomeria; species Cryptomeria japonica. Next base: position 530,210,746 of record NC_081406.1, on the reverse strand, counting down.
GTACTATGTTTCTCAACTTCACTTAATACATAAAATTCATGGTTTATGATAATTTTTTTAGGACATTATCAATTGATAATTAATTTAATAAGTAAGGTTTACCATCAAATTTAAACCATGAAGTGAATTTTGTTTGTTTGCTAATTTGTAATAAAATAACCATTAGAAAAAAATCAAAATCTACTTAGAATGACGTATTATGCCCTTTAAATTCTAGAAACAAATTATTTCAAAGGCTTGGATTATGCACTAAACATTTTCCTCTATTAAAGGAGAGCACTTTGGTCTCAAAGAAATTATTTATTTAGACTTATAATCACCACATGGAATAGGGAAATATAAATTAGTGAAAGTGAAAATGTTGTCAAGATTAACAATAACAATGTCATTGTGTGTTGAATGTATACCAACATTGCACATTTTTCACACTCCAAATTCAACGATAAAATGCAATTTCCATCCACTACTCAATTTGATCTCATAACATTGTGTAGAGAAGGCAATTGAGTGAGGCACTCCACATTATTCTTATTGCTCACAACCTCCTAAAGACTCTTATTCATTTTTAATTATTGTACACTTGCATTATAGTGTATCATAGAATGCAACTAGATGAATTATTAATAGTGGAGCTAAGCTCAGAAGGAATAATTTCTTGAATTACTACACACACCATTTGATAAAGACTTTTATTAGTAGGCATGTTGATGTTTCAAAGAAATATGTGGGTAGTTTACTAAATCTATTTACTAAACGAGATCAAATAATTAGATAACGTGAAGAATTAATTAATTTTAGAAGTCTTGGTGTGCATCTAGAAAGTGTGGAGTGCTCACTCATCATTGCATGCAACGTTTACTTGAGCATGTTTAGGAATTTTTTTATACTAATGACAATGTTGCAATATGTGTAATTTTTCAATCAAATCACATCAATCTATATTTCATATTCTACATCTACCACATCTTAAAAAAAAATAAGTAGAGCCCAAAAAGTTGCTATTAGAGATTGACTAGTCTAGATTTACACTATTTAATTGTGTGTATTAATTTTTTGGTATTTTCAATATTGAACATATCTTGCAATTATGGCATTTAATGGTGTCACATTTCTTCACGTCATTATGTCAAGATTGGAGAAACAAAACATGTTAAACATGATGAATACAAACTTCAAATGATAGAGACAAGTGTGAAACAATTAGGATGAAAATTGATGGACTATGCTCATCATTGTACAAATATACAAAACATCAATAATAGTCACATAGATGGAGCCAAAGTTGCCACCTAGGTCACAACTGATTAGATGTTAAATGCACATGAATATTGAGATCAACATAATGCATGGGTCAAAAGCCAATATTGGATGTGCAACATTTAATTTGGCTACTGAGGACCTTTTGCCTACCCTCCAATCAAGGCTCACCACACATTTTGACACTTGAGGATTTTTGCAAGGCATCATGTAAAACACTGAAGTAGTAACTATTAGATTTCTAGTTTATGAGGTTTGGGAAACCAACTTGTCTAATTGAAATGAAGTGTACTTTGGAGAGATAATTTATGAAATCTGAGTAGATAAATGAGTTTCTTTGAATAGGACCCCAACAACTTAGCAAAATAATTGCATGCATAACATAACGACTACTCCAATGTTTGCCTTATCGAGCTCCAAATCAAGTCTAAGTAGAAAACCTTGAGTGATAGATAAGCAAAAGTAGTTCTTATTAGGGTTTGTATAATCATCTCCACTAATATCATAAGAAAATGAAAAAAAATTGTCTTCTTCATGAGATACATGCTATTGAATAGATTAAATTATGAAAATCAAGCCTCATAAATATAAAAGTGATTGGATGGTGAGACAAAGGTTAAGTCAAGTTGGTAGTGGAAACACTTCAATGAGAGAAACAAATACACAACATTTAAATTTGCCTCTATAGTTAATTTAGCCACTAGCTCATGTAAGGGATATGCACATATATCATGCTTTAAATGGAGTTAGAGTTCAAACATGTGATGGTAAAGAGATGGCAATAGAAAACATAGGGAAGGGATAATCATTAATAGATTGGGTGCAAGGAGTGAAGTAAATTGGTAGACAGTTTGGATTCACCACTATACTTATTTGCCTACTAATAATAAGCACGAAGGTAACCTTAGCACCCAACACATGACACTTGAACAAAAAAAGATTGATTTTGATTTCTAGCCACTTAGTCTTTTTTGTCCACTAGCCAAGATAAGAAGGTACTAAAGGAAGATACCAAATGAAAAGTAAGTTATAATTTAATTTATCTACAACTAATGATACATATTTAGTTACCATAACATTGCATTACTAATATAATTCAATAATTATTTCACATAATAACCTTTACATGCTTATGCACATATAATTAACAATGCACAAAATATCAAGTAGGTGCCATCATGCATGAAGGAAATCCGAGATGAAAATATATGTAAAATTTATTTTCCATAAATTTTTCTCTTCTAAATGCTATGGTGATTGACAGTGCCTCTTTTTGTTTTATCAACAATAAGTTTAAATTTTATTAATATTTAAGATATTACAAAAACTAGTAAAAGTTTGTAACTTTCGCTCACTGATACTTCTAAAGATAACTATTCAAAAAACCAGACAACCCTTACTCCTTACTACATCATCCCATCCCATACATCATTTGCAAATTGTATAAAGAGAGCATATTAGAAAGTTTGTAAAAACAACTATGCACCCTTTGACAATAATACTGCAAAAAAATCTTCTATGACAACCCCACAGAGATATGCTATAGATATACAAATATCAATTTGCAATGACCTGAAAGGATTGAAGCTGCCTCCATAACCAGAAAACTACGGTTTCTTCACATCAGGCCATGGCATGCTAAGCCAACAATCTCCTTTCTTAATTATTTGCTTCTTTGATTTTTGCTCCACCTCAGGGCCAAACACTTGCTCAACACGTTCCCTATTGCGACGGTACTCTTTGATATATTCCCACCCCACCCGAGCATCCACCCAGTGCTCCTCTTTATCGTTGTCCGTGTTCCATAGTAGAAAGGGCCTGTAGAGGGGCTTCAAATTCTGCCATCTATAGGAATTTGGGGTCTTCAATCTTGAAGACGTTCTTGAGATGATCTTGAGATATCACACCCAAGAATGCCAACTGTTGTCTGCAAGCGAGCAGGGTAAAATTTGCCTCCATATATGGTGTTTGTAGAGATTTCCACTTCACCTCTTTTTGCTCTCACCAAACATCGCTTAGAAAGAATAAACAACCTGCCATCTTTTAATCACTTCCTTCGATGTCATCCTGTACATGCAATGAGCATTAAATCTTATAAATGCTCATTTGGTTTGGAGGCATACGGTGCTCCTATCACGTCCACCTCCTCATCAAAATTTAAACCCTACAGATCTTTCCATATCACATTCATGTGATCATCATTCAATCTAATGGCCCATTTTGAAAGAATATTTGCCACGTCATTCCTTGCTTGCCTTGTTGTGGGTTATTTTGAACTTGTCCAATTTTGCCAACTCACCCCTATAAAATTGATATGTTTATTTAATCCCCAAGCATTTGCCACACCTTTGTTAATAGTATTAATAATACTCAGTGAATCCCCTTTTAAGGTGGAGTTTTTTTGATCGAGAGACCATTTGCCATTTTAACTGTTAAAGACAACTTTATTGTTTGTCCCTTCTCTCAATTTTTTGACTCCAAATGCAACAATGTTTACGTTACGCTACAATTTCAACATTCAAAAGATCTAGATTTTCTTTTGAGGCCTTATCAAAGTTGATTTTAATTCATCCCTCTTCCTACTTCTACCAGACCTCGTTCGACAAACCAATAATATCTAGATCAACCCAAGGAGGCCCATTAATAGGTCTATTGAAAGTGCCTCTCAATATATAGTACGTTTGACAAATTCCACTTTCAATCATGCTTTAATCCATGCCCATACACTATTTAAAATTTTCCAAACCCCTTTTAGCAAACACACATCAAACATATCCTACAATCATGGCTTTCCATGTGACATCACATTTATTTGAGGAATTTTGAAAGATAAGCTTATTAACATCTATGTCAAATGTGGAAGTGGGCAACTACATATTTGTTAACATACTCCCAATTCACGTCAATATTGGAGCTTTGGAATAGGGTGTGAATGTCCATCAAAACATAGATTGTTAGCATAAATGTTAATAAGCTTATCTTGAAAAATTGTATATGCATGAAATGCAATTTGTCTATATCTAACTCCAATTTACATTTCATTCAAACACCCTATTAAAATACAACTATACATGCAAAGATTTATTCTTTCTTATTATCTTCACCCATTGTAACCAAATCAAGACTGTGCAACAACATACAAACAAGAAATTGTAATCCTAGCCATTCAAATGACTTTATTGTACTCCCATTTCTATCTACATCCTTAAAATCCTACAACAATTCAATTTTCTATTTACCTTCTCAAAGATCTAATTAAAACTTACAATCCTTGTCAAAAACTATTTTTGTTATGTTAAGTTGGAAAACACGGGTTTTACAAGCTAATCTCGACCCAAAATAACACAATCTTCAAGATCTATAAAACTACTACGTTTTTTTATTGATTTTTTTGTGTTTAACATTAAGGGGGAGCATGAAGATTTAAGTCCTAAAAATTTCGCAGAAATTTGTTGTCTTTTACAATTTTTGAGTACTCATCTTTTATTGGTTAATCTCCACAAAAAAAACACTCCCAAAAACCTCCCAAATCTGCAAAATACAACATTTTTTTCATCAGATTTTTTGTGGTTTAACAACAATGAGAATACAAAATATAAAAATTTAACTCCTAAAAATTTCACAAAAATTTGTATTGAAAACATGCCGTCAATTTTTTTAAAATCAAATGGCTAACTAGAAAATAAGTAGTCAATGGAGTATTAAAGCCCCTAAAATAAGTAGTCAATGGAGTATTAAAGCCCCTAAAATCTTCAAAAAATCAATGCATCCGTCGTGTCAAGAAAAAAAATACAATAAAGAAAAGAAAAGATCAAATGACGCCTCCCTCGAACTCATCCATCTCTATCAATCACATCGATGATCAAGGCGCCAGGTTACGACAACTAACCCAGGGTTCGAACCCCGGCCCAGGTGGATTTAAAATGAGCACTTTGTCTTCTCATCATTTTTCTTCACCTGCATTACGCGTGAGACAGCATAGCGTGAGGTGGAAGGATCAATCTCCGTTTACTTATAGATCCAGGTTCGAATCTCAGCAGCTGAAAAAGAACTATAAACTCTAGTGGGGAAATGCGAGCAGAGGAGGAGGAGCGGCGTACATATGGGAGGAGCTCTTGTGGATAGCTTCCGACGGTGGTGCCATCGTCGCTGGAACCCCTCCACCTCTGCGCCAGCTGAACTAGATAAACAAACAAGTACTAATAGTGAAAATAACAGCTATTCTTCGTCTGAAGCAGCGGGAATAAGTGGATTAAAGCCTGTGCGGGTGCAGTTCAGGAGCGCAATGGCCGCACCTGACCGCCATAGAAAAGTAGCTCTCTTTTTCTCTATTTAACTTCAAAGAATTTAAAATAGAAAAATTCTTGTCAGAATTTACAACCGATGATTCATACCGAGCTGTATTTAGCTTTCATGGAGCTGTATTTAGCTTTCATAGAGCTGCATTTTACTTCATTTTTTCCTGGCTTGCTTTCGTTTTTCACCATTGCTGCTGCTTTGTGTTTTCTCAAGACTATTTTAGAATTATGGACGCAAATAGAGCTATTCATCTTTTAGAATGTTGCTGCTGCTTTGTGTTTTCTCAAGACTATTTTAAAATTATGGACGCAAATAGAGCTATTCATCTTTTTCTTCTTTCCAAATCTGCGTTTTCTTTTAGGCGAGTCTAATCTTTTTAGCTGCCTTCCACATCTTTTGCTTCGGAAAATTAATATCTCCTTGTCCGGTGTCTTTCAGCGCAGATGCCAAGACTAAAGGGTATCTCATTTGGTCAAATTCCCGTAGGATTTCCTGACCTTGTCTTTTGGGTACACTAGACCCAAAATTGGATGCAGTGGTTGACCTATTTCAATATTCAAACATTTAACATGTGTTCAGAGAATTTGACAATGGGTCTGCATTATGAACGCCCGATGATGTACCAATTGAATTGATTCCATACATGAAGACTTGTTTTCCTCTTTGAAGCCCTAAGCTGTTGAATTTTATGGGACATCTGAGCTAGGTACCCCGGCACCTTGGCACCTACAAGATTGAGTCTTGCAAGGTTAACAAAGACAGGAATTTCTGACCCAAATTAATACTGAAGAGCAACCTACCATAAAGAAGCGTTAATGGCGCCTGTCTAGGCTTTCTGGCCTTTTACAAATTTCTCTTTACTGTCAGTATGGTAAACATGTTTCAGAATGTTGTTGTTGCCTTGTGGCCCCATGGAGCTATTTTAGTGTCGTGGTTGTAAATAACATAGTTTTGTTTCTACTTTTCAGATCTGCCCTTGCGTTTTAGCTGCCTGCATACTGAACTGTATTGTAATTTCCTTGAAACCATATGCTGTTGGGTTTTATGACAAGAATTGATTTTTACATTCATGTATGAACAGTGATCTTTATGGGACAGTTCACAAACTATAGTAACATCTGGGTTAGATTGACCAACACTTTGAGGGTTGAGGTCTTCATATAGCTTCTTTGAACAAGAGAGATCAGTAAAAACAGATTTTGACCAAAATTAACAAGAGAAGATTCAACCTCTAGAAAGAATCTGCAGTAGCTTGTATTTAGGCTGGCTGTCCTTGTATAATTTGACATGTACTGTCTTATTCTTGTAAACATGTATCGGGATTCAGAATGTTGTTGTTACTTTTTACCCCTTAGACTGTTTGCTCTCGTTGAAAAAATAAAATTCTTATTTCTTGTCTTCTTTTATTAGCCACAATCTTTATCCGTGGCAGGGTGCTCTCAATCCATTCGTTTTACATTATTTATTAAATTATTGCCTTTTTGCTCATGCCAGTTTAGCTTAGATGGATTTTGGAGCTTTCTGATAAAAGCTGATTTTGTAGAATTCTGACCAAATTTAACTAGAAAAGATCGAACCTCCAGAAAAAGCTGCAATGGATCATATGTAGGCTTGCTGCACGTCAAAAGTTCTCTGTCTTTGTCTCACTCTTTCAAGTATCTATCAGAATGTTACCGCTGCTTTGTGTTCCCTACACCATTTGGTTTTTATTAAATAGAATTTTAATTCGTCATCATTTTGTTGGCCATTAGCTTTATCTCTATGGCATTGTCCTCTCACTCCATTTGATTTAAATGTATTCATTACCGTATAGTATTTTCGCACATGCCAGTTTGGTGAAATAGATATTGGAGCTTTCTTATTTGATATAATTATATAAGGGATAATTTATGCAATTCTGAACAAAATTGACAATAGAAGATCCAGTCTCCAGCAAGAATCTGCATTGGCTTATAATTACATCTGCTGGCCTTATACAAATTTTTTGTGTACTCACAATCTTGCAAACATGTATCATAATGTCGTTGCTGCTTTGTGTCTCTTGGACTATTTGGTTTTACATCCCTTGTACTCTTTTGGTTTCATAGACATAAATAGGTTTTTAATCCCTCGTCTTCTTTTGTTGGCCATAAGTTTTCTCTCTCTGGTAGGGTGCTTTGATTCCCTTTGTTTTGTATGTATTTAGTACAGTAAGTAAAATAAAATACTATACATAAATTATTGAGGCTAATTAAATAAATCTGACCAATTGAGCACAAATTGACCTAGATAACAGAGCTGGGACAAATTATTGAAATTAATGTATGGAAATTAAAAAGCACGTTAGGTGTACTCAGCTCTTGGATTGTTGATAGATAAATGTGCTGATGCTACACTGAAGTGATTTGCTACTATCAGAAAACCAGTTGCTTCTAATGACTGTCTTTTAGTCTGACCTGTTGCAGGAAATGTTAAAGATTGATCCTGAGCCCCTTGAATTTGATCCCAACTACTGTGAACCTTATCTGACGTGCAGAAATGATCTCAGTTGCACAGGATTGATCTGACAGAAAATGCGCCTGAAGATCTATTTGCATTTGTCTTCGAGATATCTGACTCTCTCAAGGTACTGTCTGGAGACATCAATGAGGAGCTTACTGATTAGATAGGCGAATGAGTTCTAGGTCAAATCCTTTGGCAGACCAAATTAACATTGATGAGAAAGATTGAACACAACAATTTGTAGGCACGCAGATGGACTTTATGGTGCTGCAGATTTGATTCCTTTAATTCCCTTGAATTCAAATCTAAATATGCTATTAATTATCCAATTCATAGGGATAAGATGGTGATCTCAAGGTAGCGGGTGAGTGTATGGAAATTAATGCCAATGGGGGTGAAATGAGGGTGGGGTCACGAGCTAAATTGAACATGTCATGCAAAAATGATTTACGTGGATAAGGCGGTGATCTTGAGATAGGATGCAAATATATGGAAATTAATGCCAATGGGGGTGAAATGAAGATGGATAAGGATGGGTAATTCACCAAACCTAACATGAGAGTTTGCCACTTGTTGATATGTTATTGCATTGAGACATTCCCATCAAGGTGTGCACAAGTCTCAATGGGAAATGCTATTTTCACCATTCCATTTTGCTTCTGTGTTGATGTGTGCGTGAATCTAACATGAGTGCGTGCATCTAACATGAGCATCCATCTCAAAGTATACTATAAGTATAAATATTCAGTCACTCTTAAACGATGATATTTTGGAAAATGAATACAAAGGTTCTTCTTGTACTCTACTTGGTATGAGTGCTTTAACAAAACATACTAAATAGCAGGAGTGTGCTATTTGTAGTTTTTGTCACATAATCAAAATAAATGCAAACTACAAGTTGCTCTAATTGTCTAGGAAAAGTCAAAAGAATAAAGAAGGGTAGAAATTTTTTCCTATTCAAAATGTGGTATGAAAAACTTTAAATGATGTGGAAATGCGATAATGATCCATGTGATTCAGCTATATGATAAAACACCAAGTCATTTGGTAATGAGATGTGATTAGACTTCCACATTGAGAGCAATGTGATGTGGCAATGCAATAAAAGTGTATGCAATTTGGGGAATCAATTTGATAAAACTCCATGCGATGCATGTGATATGATAAAAGTTTGTGTGATGCTGCCATTTGATAAAATTCCACATGATGTGATTAAACTCCACGCGATATGGGCATGACATTACAAAACGGTATAACTTTGTTTAGATACAATGGCAACTATTTATCTAGCACAAGATGCCATTTGACATCTCAACCATGAGAAGATAAAGCAATAATATATGTCCCCCTATAATCGGTTGCATCCAATCAATACAAGGAATTGGAGGAGAGTTGGAAAAGATAATTGCATAAAGAACATGTAATGACTCTTATGAATAAGTGTATTTAACAAATACATAGTGAGTATTGAATAATAATCAAATAAGCATATAAAATAGTTGAGAAGATGCCTTCAATGTTGCCCCCAATGGTTAGGCAACCATCATGTCTTTTAATAAATCACGTAGGCTCAAAATGACACATGGTAGATGGATAAGCATTGGATAGATGACAAATGTGTAAGAACAACATCAAGCAAGATATGATTGTGAGCAGTGAATCAAAAAGGTATAGCAAGTGAGCTCGATGAAGTAAGAAAGTAGATAAAGGAGCAAATGGCCCAAGAAGGAGTCGTGATGCTTAGAAAATGACTCATGTAATACAACAACCAAGCGGATAACAATAATAGTATCTTCATAGATGCATGATGTAAATTGGATCTTTTATTGCCTTGCCATCCATATATAAATAAATCAAAGGCACCAATAACAAAATTGAGTGGCATGACAAAAGGGTCCCAACAAAGTAGGATGAAATTTGTGTCTTAATTCTTTTTTATCATCGAGGTTCTTAAGATCAAAGTTTTGACTTAGACTGAGCAAAAAACTCTGCAAAAACCCCTCGTAGAATTACACAAAAAAAAGGAAATTAGTTGACAACTTAAGCCTCATTTGTGTGGTTCCCTCTCAGACCCCCCCATTCTAATCAAGTTTCTTATATGACAAGAGATCCTAATAACTAGTGGGGGTTTGGGAGTGGAGACACTAATGGGTTTGAGGGGCAGCAATGATAAGCTACACACGGTGTGAGATGTGAGAAAAACCTAATGATGGAGGGGGTGCAGGATTTTTTTTTGGATGATTGAAAAGATGAAGCATAAATGGAAAAAAATACATTTATAGGGAAAAATTATGACTTTTTTGGACCATTTTTCCAATTTTGTTTGGATTGAAGCCCTTATATTCTTGCCCCATATGCTTGTCTTCTTTGCTCCCAAACAGACCCAAGAGTTCGACCCTAGGACTAGTGAGTTTGAGCTTGGGACTTGGTGAGTCCTTGCATGAGACTCAACCGAGTACTCGCTAGGACTCTTTGTGACTTGGCTTGTGAGTCCTTGGCGAGCTCCTGGACTTGCAAGTCCCAAGAGTCTTGCCAAGTACTCAGCGAGTCGTTGAACAATGCTTAAGATTAGCATGAATGACAAAGTTATGCAATTGAAAATCTTTGTGAACATGACCTTTGTTATTAGTATTCTTGAATTGGTGTTTATATACACTAAGGTTTTCTAAGGAATTGACTCTTCATTCATCTAATGTTTTGCACTCTTGTAACTTTTGTTCTCTATAGGTAATGTCATCAAGAATACTCAGTAGAAAAACTTGCAAATAGTTAATTTCAAGCTCAAGGGGCATAATGGCCTGAATCCCATAATTTGATTTATATGGTGTGTAACTTGTAGGTGTACACACAATAGTACAATGAGCCCGAAGTAGGGATAAGCTATGTGTGCTAATGTGTACCATGTTTATTAATTGTATTGTGCAATAGTTGCTCAATGGTGTTATTTGTAGCCTCAACTTGGCCATTACCTTATGGGTAATATGAAGTAGAGAAGCATTGTTGAAAATGGAGTCTATCTAAACATTTTTTCACTTTTTGATCCTTAAAAGAACTACCATTATTAGTAACAATGGTAATTGGTATTTTGTTCTGAGAGAAGATTATTTGTGATAAAAGTGCAAATGTTGGATGTCGTTGTAGATTTGAGTGGAATAGCTTCAACCCATATGGTTAAATAATTTGTGCTAGTAACAATAAAATTGTGTTTAACAAAATATGTTGGGCAAATCTTGCCCACAAAATCTAATTCCCAAGTAGAGAAAGGCCAATGAGAGGTGAATGGATGCAATTTGTTAGTAGCGACATGTTTCAAATTATTGAGTTTGGCAATTTGAACATTTCTTAATGAGTCAATGAGAATTGTTTTCCATGGGACACCAATAGTAATCCATTAGTAAAATCTTTTGAACTAATAACTTGGCACTTACATGTTCCCTACAAATGCCTTCATGGTCCTCTTGAAGAACAATGGATTCGTCAATGTCATTGATGTCAAGATACTGAAGCAATATGTTACTATAAGTGTGTTAATTTTGAGTTGATAAGCTTCTAGCGACACATTTTGTCGCTGAAACATATAGCAATAGAGGTTTTCCATGAATGATTGACATGAGAGTTGGTGGATTCATTAAGTGTTGTTTCATGTTTTCAAATGTCTTTTGTTAATCATTATCATTGTATTTTTCTTTTAAGGGTTTGGTAAAGTGATGCAGGGAGACTCTCCCTTACACAACCAACCTACAACAAGAAAATACAAGAAAAAATGACTTGCTTTCGATTGATTTTTGTAAAGTGAAATTAGTAATTACAAAGTTGCTCTGAAAATCACATAAAATTTAGCCTCATGGGCGTCATACAAAAATGAGCAACACCTGCAAGAGAGAACTATAACAGCAACACCATACTCAAATCTGATTTCTGCTCTTTAATTTTCTTGTTGAACTCCAACTTGCAAAAATTTATAATTGCTAACTCTGGCTCCCAATTTATAGAGATGTAATGGAGGGAAAACAACTATTGTTTCCTAAAACCATGATTTTGAAAACAGTTCCAAATTCCCACACCAAGATATGGAGGCTGCCCCTAAACATAGAAAATTGCATTAATTGCTCCACTTGAACTGCACATGGTCACCTCCTTCTCAATCAGTCAAATTAGAAACTTCCATAACTTTCCCAGTACCCGGAATAGGCAAGTGTACTTGGGTGCATAAATTTGAAATGCTTAAAATGGCAAGTTTCAACATGAAGGATCATGGAAGGAAAGTTTCTTCCCACTCCCATTTTGGACATCAAAATAGAATATTCTGAGCATATGCCTTGTAGATGCCACCGACATGTGTTCATTTCACAATTAAACTGAAACCTTAGGATTTGGCTGAATATTTAATTAAATATTAGGCCTTATTACATCAATTTATTCACCTAAAACATTACCAACTGTTGAAACTAAGTAGCTTCGGTAAGATAAATGATTGAATGAGAGACTTCATTTATCTCTCGTTCAATCATCTACCTTATTGATATAACTACAAGCTAATGGCAGACTTAATGATTATATGCATTCCATAGTCCAAACATTGGATTACACAATTCGATATGTGGACATCATTACCAAATGTAATCGATCGTGCTATGACCATATTTCATATGCTATGATTGCAATGGAACAGATCGCATTTATGATAACTATCATAGTTATCATATGATAGCATCGATTGATGTTATCATATGATAACTATAAATAGTTATCGTATTAATCTCATCATATCGATTTGTTATCGGTTGTTATTGTAATAGCATTTGACGTGAACCGATTTGTTATCGGTTGATTAATGTAATAACATTTGACGTGAACCGATTTGGTATCGGTTGTCAAACATTAAATAGCATTTGTTTTAAACCCCATAGTTATTGGTAAAGCGCTTCATTGAAGCGATGCCTATGAACCGATCAAGACATGTCTTGATCGGGCATGTCAAGAGACATGTCCGGTCAAGGCATGCCTTGATCGATGGGCATCACATATAAGTAGATGCCGTGTGAAGTGCTGTAGATATATAGAAATTAATCAATGTCATCTATAGCAATCTGAAACATAAGAAGCAACAGTCAATAACATTAAAAGAATATCAAACCTCCTACAACTTAGATTTGAATATAAATTTGAATAACATTTACATGGTACCAGAGCCTTGCTGATCGAACCTAAGGCATTCAAATTTGAGAAGTTCAAATCAAAGATATAAACATCACATTTTCCATGGCTAATGCTATCAGATTTGAGGACAAACTTGAAGGAGGCGATAATTTCTCAGCATGGAAATTCATAATTAAGATGATTCTAAAAGAGAATAAAGTTGAATCATTTGTAAGAGTTGAATCTAAAGAACCAGAGAATGAACCTGACAAATCGACATGGATTGAGGGAAATGAAAAAGCCTTGAAGATCATTGTTGATGGAGTGAGAAATCACATTATGCCAATAATAACAAGGCATGAGACTGCCTACCATATGTTCAAAGCACTTGAAAGTGCATTCGAGATAAACAACGCAAGTAGAACCCTAGCTCTAAAAAGGGAAATAAATCATATAAATATGAACAAAGGAGACTCAATCAATGGATACTTTATGTGGATATCAGCTCTAAGGGATGAACTGACAACGCTTGGATATGAGATCCAAAGCAAAGACCTAACGCTCATTGCTCTAGATGGGTTGCCTAATACATGGGAAACATTCGTCCAAGGCATTAGTGCAAGGGCTAAATATCCGAAATTTGATAGGCTAAGAGCAGATTGTCTTCAAGAGGAGTCAAGGTTAAATAAGAAGGAGATCAAGCAAAAGAACATAGATGAAGATCTCCATGTTCTAAATACCAACTCCAACAAGAAAAGCAAGAAGAAACATTTCAAGAAGAGAAAGAACCAACATGAGAAAAGGTCATCTAAGAAAGACAACTCTCACATTCAGTGCTTTAGGTGTGATCAATATGGACACTATGCAGCAAAATGTCCTGATAGAATCAAACAACAAGTTACATTTGCAAAAGTGAAAAGGGAAGAATGACTCCGAGAAGCATGTATTCTACTTTGCCCTCTCTAGTCAAGTATCCAATAAATCTAACACTTGGATCATTGACAGTGGGTCTTTAAGACACATCACTGGGTATAGAGAATTATTGGATTCCATGTTAGAAGAAATTGATGAAGAAGTAACCATTCGTGATGACTCTGCACATCCGGTGAAAGGCGTCGGTACCTGCACCATTAAGCTGAAGATAGGCATGTCTCTCCAACTCACTGGAGTCCTATTCGTTCCTGGCATCAAGAGGAACTTAATCTCCATATCTGCACTTGAAGATGATGGGTACAGAATAACCTTCATGAATGGTAAAGTTCTAGTATGGCCACAAAACTCTTCCATCAAGAAGGCTATAACCCTAGGACATGGAAAAGGCTATTTGTACGAGGTATGTACTGAATCTAACCTAGCCCTACTTCATGAGATTGCAGATTCTAATGAAATTTGGCATAGAAGATTAGGTCATTTAAACTTTCCAGCTTTATGTTCAATGGAAAAATTAGTAATTGGTTTGCCTAAGTTAAAACAATACCATTCTGGTACATGTAAGGGGTGTGCCTTAGGCAAAAATACTAAGAGTTCCTTTTAGAATAGTTCTAGGAAAACAAGCAATGTTTTAGAACTAGTTCACTCTGACCTATGTGGGCCAATGTCTGTACCATCATTAGGAGGGTTCCTTTATTATGTAATATTCATTGATGACTTCTCCAGGAAGACTTGGATCTACTTTCTTAAACATAACGAATCTGAAGAGATGCTCAAGAGATTTAAGGAATTCAAATCTCTCTCTGAAAACTCTTCCGGAAAGAAAATAAAAATCCTAAGGACTGATAATGGGAGGGAATATATCTCAGACATTTTAAGGGAATTTTGTAAAGAAGCTAGGATTAAGAGGGAGTTCATTGTCCCTTACAACCCCCAACAAAATGGGGTTGTTGAGAGGAAAAATAGAACCATTGTAGAAGCATCCAAAGCCATGCTTCTTGATCAAAACTTAGAAACTCATCTTTGGGCAGAAGCCTCCAACACTGCTGTATACCTACAAAATAGATGTCCTCACTCCCACATTGAAGATAAAACTCCTGAAGAAGTTTTCACAGGGATAAAACCCGATATCACTCACTTTAGGATATTTGGATGCCCTGTTTACTTTCATATACCTAAAGAGAAAAGAACAAAACTAGAACCCTCTGGAAGAAAAGGAATCTTTGTTGGATATAGTGAAACCTCTAAAGCCTACAAAATATTTGTGCCTGGACATAGCAATATTGAACTTGGTAGAGATGTAATATTTGAAGAAGACATAGCCTTCAAAAGGGCCAAATACTCTATTGAGTCAGAAATCTATGCTCCATCTTCAGACATAGAAGAGGATCCCACTCCCGAGATTCAAAGGGAGTGTTCAGAAGAAAATGAAGTACAAATTCCTCCCCAAGAAATCCCTAAGAAAATACCTCTATGAGCTCACAAAACAATGTAAGATGCAAGGGACTTTGTAGCTCCTTCAGGGACTTTTAGAGAAAGTAAGAGGCCTCAAAGATTCACTAGCTATGTAGCCTTAATGAATGATCTCTCCAAATCAGAACCCTCTAGTGCACCAGAAGCTCTTAAACATCAAGTTTGGAAAGATGCCATGTCGGAAGAATATAAATCCATCCTAAACAATGATGTATGGGAAATTGTTCCTAGGCCAAAAGGGAAATCCGTTGTCTCATCCAAGTGGCTATTCAAAATCAAACACGCTGCAGATAGTAGCATAGAGAAACATAAATCTGGATTTGTTGCTCGGGGGTTCTCACAAAAAGAAGGAATAGACTATGATGAGACATTTGCTCCAGTTGCTAGATACACCTTTGTCAGAACAGTACTGGCCATTGCAGCAGCCAAAGGTTGGAAAGTCCATCAGATGGATGTGAAAACCGCTTTTTTGAATGGTAAAATTGAGGAGGAAGTCTACTAAGAACAACCAGAAGGGTTTGAGATCCACAATGCAGAGACACGTGTGCAGATTAAAGAAAGCTCTATATGGTCTAAAATAGGCTCCCAGGGCCTGGTATGAAAGAATTGACAGTTATCTCCTGGGATTGGGATTCTCAAAGAATGATGCAAATCCGAATCTTTACTTCAAGAAAGTCAAAGGTGATATGTTGATATTGATCTTATATGTTGATGATCTTCTGATTACAGGAGAAGATCACCTTATTGGTCAATGTAAGAAAGACCTTGAAAAAGAGTTTGATTTGAAGGATTTAGGCCTTCTACATTACTTTCTTGGATTGGAAGTTTGGCAAAACTCTAACAGTATTAATACTTAATCAAGGAAAATACATCTTAGACATATTGAAGAGATTTGGTATGGTGAACTGCAGACCCATGACTTCTCCTATGGAAACTAATCTTCACAAATTGAAGGAGGCAGCACCAGATTCCCCATTTGTAGATCCTACTCTCTACAGACAGATGATTGGATCATTAATGTACTTGGTCAATACTAGACCTAATATTTGTTATCCAGTAAATGTCTCGAGTCAGTTTATGTGTGAACCTAAGGAGATTCATCTTATGGCTGTAAAACATATCATGAGATACCTTCAAGGCACTCTTAACTATGGACTCAAGTATGAGAATATTGTTTTGGATCTTCACGGGTTCACTGATTCAAATTGCGCTGGAAGTGTGACTGATAGGAAAAGCACCTCAGGGTGTTGCTTCAGCTTGGGTTCAGCCATGATATCTTGGATTAGCAGGAAACAATCTTCAGTAGCTCAGAGTTCTACAAAGGCCGAATATATCGCAACTTCCATGGCTGCACGAGAAGTTGTATGGCTACGGAAACTACTTGTGGGATTATTTAGAGAACCACTGAAGCCTACTATAATTCATTGTGATAATCAGAGTTGTATAAAACTCTCTGTGAACCCTGTATTTCATGATAGATCCAAACACAAAGATTCCTTATCACTATGTGAGAGATATGGTGGATAGGAATGTGATTCAGTTGTAGTATATTAGTACAGGAGACCAGACAACAGACATACTGACCAAGCCTCTATCTAGAGTGAAAGTTGAACACTTCAAGAAAGGTCTTGGTATGATTGAGTTATAATTAGTTTTGTAATCTATACTAATATATGAGATGTTTAATGTGTAAACTTCTTTTGTCGTGTTATGACTTTATGGGCTCCACCCGCTGTGTACATTTCTAAAAGGTGACGATCTTTTAGACAATGAACACTTGTATTAAACATTATAAGGTGACGATCTTGTAATGTTGATATCATGCTGACTTGATATCATTCTGACTCATGGATGTGCCATGATATGTTATGGTAGACACTATGTGATGTAATGTCAGTGCACATACCATAACTTGGATATAAGGGAATTCAACATTCTCAAGTATTGTATACCCAAGGTATCACGTGTTATGCGTGCTGATATCACGTGTTATGTGATATCTATATCACGAGATGATGTGATATATTCCTGTGTCACTTATTATGTGATATATCATGTCACAAGTATATGTGATATGATCCTTTGTATTACGAGGTCATGTAATACATTCTATTATGAGAAATGTGATGCTTATTTCAATGTTTACATAAGTCTCTAGTTATCTTCCCTAGCTAAGAGGGAGTGTTGAAACTAAGTAGCTTCGGTAAGATAAATGATTGAATGAGAAACTTCATTTATCTCTCATTCAATCATCTACCTTATCGATATAACTACAAGCTAATGGTAGACTTATTATATGCATTCCACAATCCAAACATCGGATTACACAATTCGATATGTGGACATCATTACCAAATGTAATTGATCGTGCTATGACCATATTTCATATACTATGATTGCAATAGAACAGATCGAATTTATGATAACTATCATAGTTATCATATGATAGCATCGATTGATGTTATCATATGATAACTATAATAGTTATTATAAATTCAATATTGCAATAGAACAGATCCGATTTATGATAACTATCATAGTTATCATATGATAGCATCGATTGATGTTATCATATCGTATTAATCTCATCATATCAATTTGTTATCGGTTGTTATTGTAATAGCATTTGACGTGAACCGATTTGTTATCGGTTGATTAATGTAATAGCATTTGATGTGAACCGATTTGGTATCAGTTGTCAAACATTAAATAGCATTTGTTTTAAACCCGATAGTTATCGGTAAAGTGCTTCATTGAAGCGATGCCTATGAACCAATCAAGACATGTCTTGATCGAGCATGTCAAGAGACATGTCCGGTCAAGGCATGCCTTGATCGGTGGGCATCGCATATAAGTAGATGCCGTGTGAAGTGCTGTAGATATATAGAAATTAATCAATGTCATCTACAACAATCTGAAACATAAGAAGCAACAGTCAATAACATTAAAAGAATATCAAACCTCCTACAACTTAGATTTGAATATAAATTTGAATAACATTTACACCAACTATAATAAAATAAAAATATTTTTGGGTGATGCAAGATTGCCCTTACACCCTTGGATGCTCTTGCATCATAAAGGCAATTTGTCATCTATTAATTGTGAAATAAAGTGTTAAATGGCTTGGATCTTCCCTTGTGAGATTTGAAGCTGTGTAAGAATTTGAGGTAAAGGAATGCTTATAATATGATCAATCTTTTTAGTATCTGTTTCAATGCCTTGTATTGCTTTGATTTCCCAAAGATATCATCTATAGTCTTTTAGAATATTGTGCATTTAGTCATGGTTCGTTGATTATTGTAGCTAGCTTTCTTTAAACCAAAAGGTACAACATACAAATAGTTCTCCCATGGTGTTGTTGTAAAGGTAGTCTTATGTTGATCTTGAGGATTGATAAATATTTGATTATAACTAGAAAAATTGTCCATGAAGGATATTTAGTGAATATGCATATGTGTCGATTTAATTTAGTACAAGGGGAATAGTCAATTGGATGTATGAAACCAGCTTTAGCATTTTCTCAATTTCATCTTTGACCATGAGTGCCACTTTAGGATGCATTTTTGATATTTCTATTTGACAATTTTGGCATGAAGTCTAAGACAATGTTATGCATGACAATAATATTAGAGATGTCAAGCATGCACTCATAAGCCCAAGCATATGCATAATTGTAATCATGTAGTGTACATGACATGTTATAACATCCATGATCATCTAAGGATTCACCTATCTTTAAGACCTTTTATTTGTTAGTTTTTTCCTTTTCAACATCAAAAGCATAGTTGAACTACTCGCGACTCGGCTCGACTTGCCAAGCCCCTGAGAAAAAAAGTTGGCGAAAACTCGAGAAAAACTCGAAAAAACTCGGCAAAAAACTCGGCAACGTAAAAACACGCTTAATTTTAATAAAAAATGCATTTTTTTTGCAAAATTTAATGAGAAGATGCATCCAATGAGTCAATAAATGATAACACAAAAGAAACAAGCTAATTCTAGATATATTTAAATGCAAAGTGTCTACAAAATCGCATCCTCATGAGAAATGCTGATGGCTGGAAGCAAAATAGTAAATAATTTTTGTAAAACCAAAAGTAAATACAACTTCCTCTTCCCAACTTTAGCTAAAACTAGTTTCAAACTTTCATCATATTTGAAATTTCATCATTCATACTCATAGTTTCAAACTTTCAACTCTAAAATGTATAATACCAGGATTTATTATGTTGTTATATGGAGCCTAATCAGACTCGGAGGTTAAATTTTCCCTACTTCCATCAGCGCAGTTTCCCCCTATATTTTTCGACAGGGGTTTGGGGGCAGCGCCCCCAAGTTGGGGTCAAGGGGCATCGTCGAAGGATCCTGAAATTTGACTATCTGGAAAATTGAAGAATCCTCCAAAAACTAGATTTTGCATTAGAACTCCTGGAGGTCCGAAACCACTCTCAAACATCCTGATAGTATATATGGAATATAACTTAAAGTATAAGAAAGATCTTATACTTAAATGTTATATTCCATATATGAATCCTGACGGACAAACCAAAAAACTCGACGATTACTTGAGGGCATAGTGGGCTCTCGGCGTGGCCCTTCCAAGTGAGTTTCCCCCTTCTCAGCCCAAAACCATATCGAAAAACAAAAAATGCATGTATTTTTTGCCGTTTTCGGCTGTTATGCTAACGCGGGCGAGTTTTTCTTTAAAATTCGCCAAAAACTCGGCAATTTTTCCTGGCGAGTAGAAGTCATTACTACTTGCCAGGTCGAAAAACTCGACGAGTTTTTGTCACTTGTCGAGTTTTCAGCAAGTGTGCCATCTAAATTTCAAAAGTATTGCCAATGAGAACCATATTTCTATTCTCAATAAAGGGTCTTGTGGGAAAAACGTTAAATAAATTGGGAGGATTGCCTAGCAAAGAAGAGGTTTCCCTCAAATAAGAACAAGCCTCAATAGCATACAAAAATCCTCTATCATGATGGAAATTGTGCAAATTCTCATATTTTGAAGAATTCAGTTAGAGCTTCATCGTTGAGAAAAGTATCTAAAAGTAGAATAGTACCTAGCAAGCCTCAAAGAATTATCTTAGGATGTACAAGCTCTAAAGAATCAAACATGATAGTGCAAGTAGATCGAGAGTGTATCTTTGAAGTAAGCTTGTCCAACCATGCGTGGCATGTTTAGGTGGAGTATGTGAGACATCCATGTGGCCTAAATCTAGTAGTGGTTTGTGTAGGAATGGAAGCATGCAATGGTGATGACAAAACATGAAATGGAGGTATTGTATATGTATAAGCCATATGCATAGTGATTTGAATTCTAGGTGGTTTGAGGGACAATGTTCTAGGCAATGGCTTGGACATGTTGTGAGTGTGTGAAAGCATTAGACAAAGAAGAATACAATAATTGGACAAACCATTTTATTAATCTATGCATTTTGTACCTGGCACACTCCCATGGAGATGTGTGAATATGTATTTACAATGTCTAGTTGCTAAGTGCCTCTCCTTGTTATGTTATAGATGTACATTCTTATTCTACATGATTGTGAAGAAGGTTGTTATGGAAGTTGAATTGGATGGCATTTTGTGTGTGATGCTTCATCATTTGATGATTCAAAATTTGTTGTCATGCTATGCTAAGTTGCTAATGAGTTGCATGTCATGAAATGCCAAAGATGTATTGGACCATTGTGCATTGCCATGGGATGTCACATAATATTTTGTTATAAGCTTTGTATTGCACTTCATGAGTGTTTGGGGATTCAAGTGTGGCACAAAGCACATATAAAAGTTATCAACAATGCTATGCAACATGATCCTTAACTTTGTGTAGATAATAGGCACATGATGTGCTTACACATGAGCTGAGGAGTGGCTTTTGCATTGTGCTACATTCTTCTCAGCTCTTTGTTCATGGTGCATGATGCAAGGAGCTATGCACATGATTGTGCTCTTTTGAACTGATGTCCAGTGGCATCCCTAGATCATTCTCCCCTTTTTGAAAGATAGTCATCCTAATTGTGTTGAAGGAAACTTGTGCAAGTTGATGCGAAGACTACATGGCATGTTTGACTTGTGGAATCACTTTTGGAATCTAATATCTCTTGCCACTCGGTAAAATGGTGATGCTTTGAGGATGCTAATGAGTTGCATGTCATGAAATGCCAAAGATGTATTGGACCATTGTGCATTGCCATGGGATGTTACATAATGTTTTGTGATGAGCTTTGTATTGCACTTCATGAGTGTTTGGGAATTCAAGTGTGGCACAAAGCATATATAGAGTCATCGACAATGCCATGCAACATGATCCTTAACGTTGTGTAGATAGCAAGCACATGATGGAAAGGGCTTACACACGAGTCGAGGAGTGGCTTTTGCATTGCGCTACATTCTTCTCAGCTCTTTTTTCATGGTGCATGATGCAAGGAGCTATGCACATGATTGTGCTCTATGGATTTGATGTCCAATGGCATGCCTAGATCATTCTCCCTTTTTTGAGTTGATGCGAAGACTACATGACATTTTTGACTTGTGGAATCTAATATCTCTTACCACTTGCTAAAATCGTGATGCTTTGAGGATTCATCGTGGAGATACTTTGGTGACACTGTAGATTGGGATGCCCAAGGATTATGTCATTGAAATCAATTGTTGCGATTTCACATACTAGCACCTTACAGAAACGATGAATAAAATATGAGAAGCAATGTTGATGGATGACATGCATATCTTTGGTGTTGTAGGAATTGATCCATCCCCAATTGTAAGACTATGAATGAGGCATGGTTGACAAATTTAGATGCACGCCAATAGTTTTAGAAATCAAATTCTTTTTGCTATTGCCATCAACTAGAAAAGCCAATGGCTATTGGCTACCCCCTTGCACTCACATATGCGAATGGAGTATGTGCTTTGCTTTTGCATCTATCGTTAATGTTATGATTGTTGCATGAAGATAGGTACCTTTAGGGTCTAGCTCGTGGGAACCCTTGCTTCTATGCAAAAGAACAAATTCTTGTACACATAGGACTTTGTGTTGGAGAGGTGGTTGTATTTATGTTTGTTGCACTATTTACTTGTCTTGGATAGTTTGGTCTTAAGGCAATGTTTTTTTTGGCATGGGATTTTTTCCTATTTGTCCTTCATTTTCACCTAGTCCATAATGAAAATTACATAGTGATAGGCTTTTCCCTTTGTCTTGATCTTCACTAGTTTTAGTTTTGACTAAATGAAGGGGTGCATCCTGTTGCTATACTTGAGGATTTTATGTTTGTCTAACTTGAATATGGCCAGCTTAGCATAGAGGTCATTTTGCATTAGCATAGGCACAAATTAATTGGTCATGTCCTTGGTACAATTGTTGCCATTAAATGGAGTGGTCATCATGGACATCTTCAAGATGATATTCATCCTTGCAGGCTTGAGGAAAATTTGTAAGGTATGCTCAAATTATCCTCTTGTTTGGTTTTCCTCCCAATGCACATGGGATTGCCAACACTTCTTGATGGGTGAATAAACTTTTAGAAGCACAATCTCGATCTTATCCTCATTAGAAAAGTCATTTATAGAGAAACATGACTCTAATTGATGTAATCAATTATCTACAACATCGACATCTATTTTACCCTCAAACACAAAAATTCTAAGTTCATTTGGAATCTATGGGGGATTTAGCCATTAAAAGATTTACTAGATGATTGTGTCGATGTACCCACCCCTTCAAGGACTTTTACAAATTAGTAGAACATAAGGGCTTGTTGTTCTTTAAGAGTCTTTGTAATTTCATCTTTGATCATTGTGTGGATTGCATCTTGCTCCTCTATCATTTTTGAAATGACTTGGAAGGTAATTTGACGTATCTTGTGGTTTGGTGTTCAAGCTCAAATACTTTGATCTTGTTTGGTAGGATATGCAAAACGAATCACTCAAATACCAATGATTTGAATCCTAGGTGGTTTAGGGGACATCCTTCTAGGCTAGGGCCTAGATGTATTGTAAGCGTGTGCAAATATGGAGATAAAGAGGAACAAGATGTTTTATTAATTTGCTTGTTTTGTACATGGCAAACTCTTTTAGAAACTTGTGGTTGTGTATTTATATTTACAAATATTTGTTTGCTAAATCTTTCTCCTTGTTATGTTATAGATGTATAGTTATATTTGACATTATTTTAGAGGAGGTGATTGTAATGGAAATTGGATTGGTTGGTCTTCCATGCTTGACTCTTCATCTTCCAATGATTAGGATTTTGGTTATGCATTTTGTTGATAAGTGGCATGTCATGAAATGTCTCTAAAAAATGCATTGGACTATTGCATTATGCTATGAGATTTTGCACAATGTTGTCTTGAGATTTGTATTGCATGCCGTGAATGTATGCGGGAATGCATATTTGGTGTATGTTGTAGAAAAAATTGTTTACAATGTTGAGCAGCATGTTCCGTAAATTTTTGCAGATGATGCATGATGTAAAGCACAATGCACAAGTTGGGGAGTTGCTTTTGAGTAGTGCAGCATGGTTCTTGGCACTGTGTACAAGGCACATGATGCAGGCAGTTGCACACAAGATTGTGTGCTATGGAATTGATGTCTAGTTGTGTGAGCATTTGTGCTATAGCATGTAGATAACATGGTAGGAGTATATATAATGTGTCATTAGATGTAGATGGAATAACATCACAGGCAACAACAATGTCATGAGAGACTAAAAATGATACATTATTATTTTGTAAATAACCATTTCTAAGAGTACCATCCAATGTATGAGGGATATCATCTTGAGATGGAGGGAAATGTGCTCAAAGGTAAAACATCACTAGGCTCAAGCACATTTCTAGCACTATTCATAAGAAAAATATAGGTAACATGAGATTCATGGACAAGTGAGGTGAATGTGTCTAAAAGAGAAGGAAGGGCAATAATATGATTTATGATGGAGGAAAGATAATTCACATGATGAAACAATATCTCCATAGATAAGACAATGCCATTCGTTTGATAATTGATAGAAATCCATGAAAGCATTGAGGATGGAAGGATCAAATATGGTAAATTGAATTATTGGGTCAAAATCAGTAAGAGCATTATGCATAGAAGCTAAAAGCAATGGACTACGAGAATCCATGGTAAATGATGTACAAATCTCTTAGGGCGATAGGGAGGCTATAAAGCAAGAGATGTCCTAAAGGATAAAAGAAATGATAAAAATGACCTAAGGGCTGATATAAATCTAAAAATTCAGTTAATAATTGGATCTGAAACAAGTGTGAAATGCAATCCCCAAAGGCCAAAATAATTTGTGGGTTGGTGGGTATGGATTTAAAAGATATCATACAATAAAAATCCAAGCCCTAATATAGATAAATTAGTGATGCACGAATAGGGGTGGATCCAAACCCTAATCAGATCTTTGATAGAGGATAGATAATCAGAAAAATCAGATCTGAATAACCCCAAGGCCAAGCCCTAGGGTGGTGTGAGAATGTTGGGTTCACAAAAAATGTAAAGAAAAAATGCTTTACACATTATGTAGGATAATTAAATAAATACAATGAATTGAGCACAAATTAACGTAGATAACCAAAGCCGGGGCAGATTATTGAAATAAATGTACAAAAAATAATTAAGCAGATTAGGTGTACTCAGCTCTAGGATCAGTGATAGATTCATGCTGCTCTGAAATGATTTACTACTGTAAGAAAATTAATTTTGATGAATGTCGGAGAGTCTAAATTGTTGTAGGAAAAGATGCAGATTGATTCCAAGTCCTGCTAGTTTGATCTTGACTTCTGCAAGCTTGATCTGACGTGCAAAAAATGATATGAGCTGCACAAGATGGATTTGACAAAAAAATGCATCTGAGGAGAACTATTTCTGCTATCTCACTTCGTCAGGTGGTGTCTAAAGTCACCTTGATGAGATTGCCAATTTAATAGGTGAATGGGTTTTCCCAGGTCAAATCCTTGGTTGACTGAAGTAATGGTGATGAAGGAGATTAAAGACAACATTCATAATAGACACACAGATGGCCAATATGATGATGCAGATTTGATTTCTTTAATGCCCTTGCATTCAAAAGCAAATGCTTAATTAATTATCCAATGCCTTGTGTTATTCTGTCATGTGTTTTAGTGTGCAATGAATGTCTTTAAAGACTATAACATAGCAACATGTTACATGTGTGGTAGGTCAGCTTATAACAATTAGTATTATAATATAAGGAGATGGGCAAGCTTAAATTTGAATTTGGAACTCTGGAATTTGGTGATCATTCTTGTGTTCCTTGGGATTGACTTGGATCAATCTTGAAATACAAGGAAATGATCTATAGAGATAAGGTGGCGATCTCAAGGTATGGGGCAAATGGATGGAAATGAGTGCCGATGGGGGTGAAATGAAGATGGAAAGGGATGAGGTCATAAGCTAAATCTAACATGAGAGTATGCCACTTGTTGATATGTTATTGCATTAAAGCATTCTCATCAAGATGGGCACAAAACTAAATAAGAAATGGTATGTTTATGCTAATTTCACCATTACAGTTACATTAGAGGATTTTCACACACGATGGTTGGGTGAGACACATGTTAGAGCTTTCTGTTAAAGAATGATTTTTTTGTGAAATTGTGTAAAATACGTATGGTTTTGAAATGGGCAATTTTTGGTAAATTTGGCTAAAATATGTATGTTATTAAAGTACCTCCTGATTTACTTTACTAATCCTCCCTGGAAGTGATAAGGCATGCTTGTACTGCCGACTTAATTGCATTCTCTGTTTTCAGATGTATTCAATTAGAAGTAAAAAACTGGTATGTGAAGTGGTGGAGGGAAGCAGAGCAGATTATTTTCCCTGGCTGTTGTGAAGGATTATTTAGCATTTGATCCAGATTCTCAAAGTGATAATCAGATTGTCAAAGGAAAATGATAAATAAGAAAATAATGCTGAGATAGTTGCTTTAACTCCTTGTAACTTGTTTGCCAAAGATCTTAATTGGCAATATGGGTACGGAAACAACCTAAAGCTTGCATTATTAGCTTCGAAGTTCTATACAATCTTTTCTCCTTTGAGTTGTTTGCTTTTATGGTCTCCAATATGTTTTTGTCCTTCATAATCAAACAATGTTTATTAGAACATTTGGCTTCTCTTCTGTAATGAGTGTTATCTTTTATCTTCTGTTTTCAAAGATGGAAACCCTCCCTACGAAAGTTTTTAATGGTACATTGTTTTATGCAACTTATCATTTATCATGTAGTCCACATGGAAGTTAGTAACTAACATCCTTAGGTCATTACAAATTTCAGTGTCAAATTCTCTCATTCACACAGAACAAATAATCAGAATTTGTTGTTATAGGCCCTCCCCACAGTCCGCTTAAAAACTCTCAAGTCATATAAGCCCCACAATAGCTAAGGTTTATTGTTTCTTTTCTGTTGACAGTCTGCATACTCTAATTAGGTTGTTTTATGTTTAAAAATTGTCAATCCACCCCTGATTTATAAACTTATCCTTTATTATCATGTATTATGCTTTTTTCTAGGATTTCAATATGCTATCATATAAGAAAGAATAAAGTATGGGACCATGATAATGCTTCAAATGCATAACTGAAGTACTCAATCAAAATTTCTTGTTTTAGGCTCTCCCTAGTACCCTACAGTCCACTTAAAAGCTGTTAGTTGTATGAGCCCCACAATAGCTGAGGTTTATTGTTTCTTTTCTGTTGACAGTCTTCATACTCTATTTAGGTCGTTTTATGCTTCATAATTGTCAATCCACCCTTTATTTATAAATTTAAACTTTATTATCATGTATTATACTCTTTTCTAGGATTTCAATATGCCATCATATAAGAAAGATGAAAGAATGGGACCATGGTATGCTGCAAATGCATAACTGAAATATTCAACAGATAGTGAAAAGGGCTGGAAAGGATTTTGGCAACAAAAATTGAGGTAGATGATGTGCAGAAAAAGTGGAAAGCATTCTGCTTATCCAATAAAGAGAATAATAAAGGATAAGCACCATAAGTAATCTACTTTCGAGGATAATAACAAAAATAATAATGGCTTGAATAGATTGATTTGCTTAGTGGGGAATGCCTTACTTTTAAATCTTATCCTACAAATATGCAGGGCTATGCTTGATTGCTATATAAAGTTAAACAAAGCTGGAGTTTAAAAATAAAAAAACCAGAACTCTTTGTGACATTCTTGTCTGGTCAGCTCTTTGAAGAGTTGCTTTCTTGAAGAATAAATGAAAGTGACATTTTATTATCATGTTTCAATATGCTCTTATCATGTTTCAATATGCTCTAGATCTTTCTCTGGATAATTAGCTTGAACAGATAACCAATACTAATATGAGATACTATGGACCTTTTTCTATGGATAAATAGCTAGAACATATAACCAATACTAATATCAGATGCTAATGTTGCTTACCTTGTTCCAGAACTTGCTGGATACAGATTTTTTCACAGAATATGGTGAAGCCAATAGGTACCAGATACAAGAGGTTGTAGGGAAAGGAAGTTATGGCATAGTAGGTTCTGCAATTGATACTCATACAGGCGAGAGAGTGGCAATTAAGAAGATTAATGATGTATTTGAACATGTCTCTGATGCGACTCGCATTCTGAGAGAAATCAAGCTCCTTAGGCTGCTTCGTCATCCGGACATAGTTGAGATTAAGCACATTATGCTTCCTCCATCGCGAAGAGAATTCAAAGATATATATGTTGTGTTTGAGTTGATGGAATCTGATCTGCATCAAGTTATCAAAGCAAATGATGATCTCACTCCTCAGCACTATCAGTTTTTCCTGTATCAGCTTCTTAGAGCTTTGAAGTACATACACACAGGTGTGGAAATATTTTCTGCTTGTTCCATAACAAATGATAATGGATTTGTTTTTAGGGCTTCACAGCTTTGATATTCTTGTTGTTTTCACTCGATAAAATTTCTTGATTTTCCTGGCAGCAAATGTATTTCATCGTGATTTGAAGCCAAAAAATATCCTGGCAAATGCGGATTGTAAACTGAAAATATGCGACTTTGGGCTTGCACGTGTCTCATTCAATGATGCTCCTTCAGCAATTTTTTGGACGGTAACTTTACTCACCTTGGTTAAGGTTGAATAGGAGAGAAATTTTTGCGTCTAGCCATGTTAATGGAGCTGTGGCTCCAATCTGGATTCAATTGTCTTCCTGAAGAGAGTAGTGCTTGTTTTCTCACTGGTGTAATTCTTACAAACATGTCATCACCATAGGAGAGGAAGGAAAACTCAAATTGCAGCGAGATTGGCTTTTCTGTGTGAGGAGCCATTTCTCAGGTGTCATATATTCTTTGCGTTAGTATATGGCCCATTGATGTGTGCAAATGCCTGCAAGTTGACAACTTTTCAGGAAATTTTGCGACCAAGTTATGCATCTGCTTTGCCTTACGTCAGGAAAATTAGTAATTTTAACGTTGATATTATATAACACATCGAACTAATCAAGTTGATCATGAAAGAAATGCTATTTTTTGAAATGTTGATGATTTTTGCACTTTGGTTGCAGGATTATGTGGCAACGAGGTGGTATCGAGCCCCTGAACTTTGTGGGTCTTTCTTCTCCAAGGTAAGCCTCTCAAACTTTGGTCGTCTATACTTCTCATGCTTCCATTTGTCTGATTTCTTGACGCTGTCTTAAATAGTTACATTGAACCATTGGGTACTGTAACCTACATTCACCTGTCATTATTTCAAAATAAAAGATATGATATATAATGTGGCATGCAATGGAGTATCTAACAATTATTTCTACCATGTCTGCCCTAAGAGTAAACAATAATGATGAATGACCATAATATGCATGTTCTGGAATCCAGTAGTAGAAACATCAGGAGTGCATTTCTGAAAATAATAATCACGGATGGGTGAAGACACTGTCAATAACACATACTAACCAACAGGTAGTATTTTTAATTTTACCCACCCAAAAAACCTCAAGTAGAATTCAATCTTAGAAATTCAGATAGAAGATAATTGCAATGGAATTTATGAATGTTGTTGGGAGTAAATAGCAGTTGGGCAGTTGTGTGAACAACCTGTGGTTTGTGGCGATGGGAAGATAGATGATTATAAGAGTAATGTTCTTAAAATTCAAGATTATGCACTAACAGGTGGGGTAGTTAAAGATTTGGAACTGATAATTGCATGTATTTATAGGGCTATGATTATGAAGCAAGTAAATAAAGGAACATTTGAGCTCTAGTTTAGTGTTATGTTTATGTCCTTTAAGTGGTGTCTAATTTATTTCGTTTTCTCTAATATGGATATATTTAGTTTCACAGTGCTTCTGGTTTTATGAAATCTACAAGTGGTGTTGAATCTGTTGCTATAAATATAACCTTCTTATGGGTGGGGACTCCTATACTGCTAATAAGGGTATTATTGTAAATAAATGCGTGATTTGATTTTTCAATACAAGGATGATATGAGCTAATGTTTAGAAATGTAGACTGAGACATTCAAAATGAAAAATCTTTTCTAAATTACTGAGTCAACTGAGTTGCAGGGCTAACATTGAGCATTTGAGATAGTCACATTTAAACCTATTTAAATTCTAATTACTAAGTTAACCAAGTAGGAGGGCTAACATTTAGAATTTTAGATAGTGACAATTAAAATCTATTTGAAATTACTAAGTTAACAAAGTTGTAGGGTCTCAACCTATATATGCCACTAGTTATATGCATTTATCAAAATGCGCTTTGGCCTTTTACATCTTTGCCTTATTGCATCTTTACCCTCCCTTCTGTTCACAAGTTCACAAGTTCATGAAGAATTTGCTATTCCTCCAACTAGAAAAGATGCCTTCACAAGGCATGGAAGGATTCTTCCCATCAGATGAGGTTTTGTATAAACCAAATTCTTTCAGAATATATCTCCTTAAGACACTCATCACCATCTGATAGGTCTCAGTGCAAGCATTTAAATCATCCATGATAATGACATCACCCAGTTAAGAGTTTGTATACAGGTCAAGATACTATCACCATCAATGCACACAATATGCTGCACGTTCTCCATCTTCACAATACCTAAATTTCAAATTCATCTTTATCATTCGTTAAAGGCAGCAAGTAATTCTACAATATCCTGCTTCAGCTGGTGTGTGGTTTGTTGTCCTCATTTTTGTTTAAAAAATGAAAGACCATTACATGAAATTTTTGTCAAAAAATGAAAATTTTACTCTATGGCACGCTTCCCAAGGCAGAATTATGCCTAATCCTTGGACTGGATTAATACTCACTCCATCCTCGAACCACGTTTCGAATTTTGTCGCATTCTAGGTTCGTTTGCTATGTCTTTCCTCCTTCAATTTCGGGTTTTTTCTCTTTGATTGTAGGTGGGAAATTTTCCTTGAATTGCAAGTTTTAATGATTTCTTTTGTTTTGGTCTTTGTAGGGAAATTTTTGGCTAATTACAAGTGCACTTTATTGAAAAATAAGAACTTGTAATTTGCTTTTTATTTCCCCCTTGTTGCTTTTTGGTTATTTAAGTTATAATAGGGATTTTTTGGATAAGTTACAAGTTAACTTGTAATTCTTTTGAAAAACCCCTATTTTAATGTCTTTTGCTTGTAATAGGGATTTTTAACCTCTATTACATATGTACAAGTTATTAAAACTTGTAGGGATTTTATTTTCCCTTTACAAGTTATTTGTAACTTGTATATCTCTTTCCAAAACCCGATTTTGCTTAGAAATGGAATAAAGTGACATTTAAACCTTGCTATTTTGCCCCAAAAACCTGATTTTCTCAATAAAGTGCAATTTGGAGAATTTTAAACTTGTAATTGCATTTTCAAAACCCGATTTTGCCTTGTTGATGAAAAAGTGCAATTTTAAACTTGCTATTTCATCCAAGAAACCTGATTTTCACAAATACATGCAAAATCGAACCTGCTATTTCCTCCAAAAAACCCGATCAACAAAGAGAAACGTTTTTGTTGAAGATTTCAAGCAAATTTCGTGGAGATTTTTTAGGAAGGAGAGGCGTTTGGGATTCTTTCCTATTCTCATGCATTTGCAAACACATTTCACGCCATTTGGGGTTTATAATTACTGTTTTTTTTTGATCTAAATCAGCAAACACGTGTTTGCCCAAAACCCACGTTTTGGTGGATCTAAACTCCACGAATCTTCAACCTCCTAAGTCTTTTTTGTTTGGTGTGGTAAGGCGTTTAGGTTAGAGGGAGATTTGACCCCTTCTTGGGCCATTTTTCTTGTATATGATGCCACGTTTTTGCTTATGGCTTTTTAATAAAAGGAGGCAAGGGTTTTTGATTGTGGTTTATCTCTATTTAAGAGCTATTCTTCTTTCTTCCAAAGATTGATCATCTTTTGAAAAGGCATTTTCAGATTGAAACAAGGTATGATTTATTTTCTTTTCTTGTTTCATTTTTTTGTCATCTTTTGAAAAGGCATTTTCAGATTGAAACAAGGTATGATTTATTTTCTTTTCTTGTTTCATTTTTTTGTTTTCTTGTTATCTTATTTTCCTTTCTAGTTGTAAATTTGTATATATGTTGTTTTTTCCCCAAAAATCGGTTTTGTGAGAGAGATTTTCCCCCTTGAAAAGCAATTTTTGAATTGCATTGATCTTCCCCATTTTCCCTCTTTACTTGTATTCAGGATTTTAAATCCCGATTACAAGTTGAATGAAAATCATTGTTCTTCCCTTACGGTCAAAAATTTTAACCATCTTTTGTTGAAATTCCAAGTTGCAAAGATGAAAAATGCCCATCCTTCCAAAATCGGGTTTTTAGAACCGGATTGCATGTTCAAATTTCTTCCCATTTTCATGAAAATGTCATTCCCAAAATTTTTCCATTTTTATCCACCCATAACGCCTATATCCGTACTTTCAGTTCACTCATTTCTCCATTTACCGTTTTACAAGTATACTTGCATTCGGGTTTTAAAAAACCGATTGCATGTGCGCTCTTCTAAACTTGTATATTTGTAAAATTTTCTCGAAGATCCGAAATTGGTCAAAGTCAAGATTTTTGGCATTTCCCATTTATTTCCCCTTTTTCTCTCACAAAATCGTGAAGTGCAAGGGTTGGAGTTCTTCTCATTTGAAGAAGGAAAAATGTTAGTTGTAGCTGATTATGATGTTGCCTTAACACTTTTAAGCCTTCATCGCAGTATACCAGGTTGTCCTTCAATGTCAGATTTACCGTCATCTCCAATTCCGAAGAAAATGAAGTATACATATGATAAGTAACAAAATGAGGTTTTACCTTCTCAAGTCTCTTCTCCTTTGGATCGCATAAAAGATACAGAGATAGGGCATGTGAACATTTCAGAATTTGTCAAGAGGGTAGAGGATCTGCAGGATAGCAATATGCAGCGGCTGTTGGATAGCCATATCCATCACGCATCTTCTTTTCCAGTGGCTGCCCTAGAACTTGAATTTGTTCTCGCTTGCGCCCATCACTTTGACAAGGAGACGAGAACCATTAGAAATGATGATGGTGAAGCAATAATCCGCCTTGATGCAGACACAATTGAGAAAGTCTTCAAAATACCACCTGCACCTGTTTATATGGAAATCTCCAAAGATAGTGCAGCTGAGTACTACGTAAAAAGGGAAAAAGGACTGCAAACGTCATATTAACAAGTGGATTCACGAGCCACGAGCCACTTTCTCAAGGTGGGCTAAGTTGTACCGCTGTGACTTCAAATGGGAGATTGTGGACATCATTACTCTCCTCAACAGGATAATGGGTCTTGAACATTCTAATGTTTTTGAGCCCTGGATGTACTAGCTCGTCATGTTCATAAGGCAGTCCCATCATATATCATGGGGAGAAGTCATTAGCGATGCCTTGTGCGAACAACTTGCAGCAGTCCCTTCCACCATGACTTTCTATATGAATTCATACTTAGTGTATTTGGCAGCGTCACTCAGACATTTCCCTGGTTTTTCTACCAGAGGTGACCGCTCGCTTATACCGGTATGGGAATACTATGATCAACTGCCTTTGAGACCCAACAAATTGCATTTCAGAAGAGTTCAAGATGCATTCTTCGGTTACTTCATGTGTCAGTTTGATAGAACTCTGAAGAACAAAAGGGTATCAAATGAGGCATGGGAAAGAGTGAATGAGTATGAGTGCTTGTTTCTTCAATTCCCGATCTTTATCTATATGAGAGTCGGATGCTATAGTGGGCAGCCATACATGCTCCCTAGATACCCAACTGATAAGATTATTCTTATGGAGTTGGGAAGACAGATCATGATTGGCCACGCTCATCAGTTTGTCAGACATAAGGTTGGAATGGGGATTTCTACAACAAACCCATTGAAAATTGGCCGGTATTCTCTTGTCACATCCGTCAAAGCCAAGGCTATGGAGACTAAGATGCAGGAAATTAAGCTCAAAAGGTTTAAGTCCAGAGCTGATTTTGATTACCGGGGTATGAAGGAAAAGATCAAAAAGTCCTTCGCGCACGTGCATCGTATTGAGGATATTTGGGTAGATCTCCGTACAAAAGTGGAAATTCTGAAGATGGATT
Source organism: Cryptomeria japonica (assembly GCF_030272615.1). Classification (NCBI taxonomy): domain Eukaryota; kingdom Viridiplantae; phylum Streptophyta; class Pinopsida; order Cupressales; family Cupressaceae; genus Cryptomeria; species Cryptomeria japonica. Next base: position 530,176,591 of record NC_081406.1, on the reverse strand, counting down.
TTACTGCAGGCTCACTGTTGAGCAAGTTGTTGATTTGAACTTGGTGGATATTCCTCAAGGGATGATTGACGATGGGAATGTACCTGATCTTGAATATATTTCATGAAGGGTTGAGGAAGCTCCACTTCGTTTAATCCAATGGTCACACAAGGAGTGCATATCCATTCTTGAGAGATTTCAGCCTATCTTGGCTAACACCAACGTTTAGCTGAAAAGTAATGGTGTTAGACTCATCAAAATCAAGGTTGGAAAAGAAGATGATTCTACGGGGCCTCTTGGACGTAAGTCTGAGATTCAGGTTTACAACAAGGAAGGCCCATCATCTTCTGGCACCAGGATCAAATTGCGAGTTAGTTGGGCAATAGTGCTTCCTCCTAAGGAGGCGACAGTTCGTGGGAAGGAAAAGTCATGGTTTCATGTTCAGGTGATCGATCTTGATAATCCAGAAGAAGGACAACAATTTGATGATGCTCCTAAGTCTCGAGCTTCAGACTCACCTCATGAGATCCCTCCCTCAGTTTCCATTGAGACGCCCCTTTCTCCTCTTGACATAATGGTGGAAGAGTCTCCTCAGAATGTCGTTCCTATTTCAGCATACGAGCGGTCTCCTGATCATCAACAAGAGAGTGTGTTGGAAGTTCTTGAAGATACTCCTGCATGTATCCAGGTGTCAGAGATTGATACCTCCACTTCCGGCTTTGAAGAATTTATGAGGCAATCTTCATGCCCATTAGTTACTGAGCAAACCGTGGTCGCCATCCAGACAGATACTCCTCCTAGGATGACCACAGTTGTTCAAACAAAAACTGCTTCTCCTTTGCTTGCAACTGTTACTGAAGGAGAATTAATGGCTTTACCTCCATGGCTTAGTTCTTTTACCCCAAAAAGGAAGAAGCAAGAAATCTCACCTGATGGCTTTGATTATCAGCAACTGAAACAGTCTAGGCTCAAGGTGGCTAAAAAGGCCAAGACTATCTCCAGAGTAACTGTTGACAACAACAAGAGGAAGGTAGCTGAAATTGTTGAACCTCTTGCAGATAAGCCACTTGAAGAGATGTCGGCTGCTGATTACAAAGTTACAAGGATAGAATTGGGTAAGCAAACACATGAGGTGATTAAACATGATGCCCAATTTTTTGTAGCTTCACTAGTACAACGGTGTGATGAAATTCTAGCTAAGAAAGACAAGATAGAAGAGGACAACTGACAACTTGTTGCAGCTATTCTTAAAATCACAAAACATACTGGTGAAGTGAGTAATCCTTCAAGTTCTATCGAGGCACGAGAATCAATTCATAGAGTTGAAAGAGCTTCTCAAAAAGTACAAGCATTGGATTCCTGGGTTGATCAGCTTCATGATCTATGTGCACAAGTGCTGAAAGACATTTTTCAGATGATGTGTAAGTTGGAGACTATTGAAGAGAAATTAAGTCATACCTTCGACGCTTTTAAGAAGAATCTGGAAAGTGTTGAAGATAGTTTGACAATGTGGCGCACCATGCCCCAACAACAGTTGAGTGTTCTACAGGAGCATGCCATTATCCCTTCCAGGGTCATGTATTTGGAATTTGAAGAGCTTCTGGAAAATAAGGCCCTTGTTCTTAAATCCCTCATTGAGGAGATTGGTGATGCAATGAGATTACGAGGTGCAATTTTCCAAGATATTGTTTCTCATTATGAAAATGCCTCTTGCAACATAATAAGTCAGGATGGAGAGTTGATACCAGAAGAAGAAGTTCTTGCAGATTTACAAATGAGGATTCATAATGAATGGAGGAGCGAACAATTCTTAGCTGCTTCAATTCAAATTTTGATGAAACACCAAATCTTTTTGCATGAAATTCAGTCCATCTTGGAGAAGAACAACTCTATGCTCCTCCGATGCCATGATACCATTGTGAAGACCATGGTTGTTGCCAAGAACACCTATGAACCGGATCCTGATGAACTACGAATGATCATCCAAAAGTTTGAAGGATTCATGTCTTCACGTGCTGCAACTTAAGTGTTTTTCAACACTTAGTTGTATTTTTGCAGATTTGTAATCTTTTAGTTGTAGTTTTTCTTTTGACAAGTTACATGTAAAAGCCATCTGTAAATTGCAAGTTAAGTCTTTATTTGCACTTTTGTAATTACATGTAAGACAACTACAAGTTGTGTTCAGTTAGTGTTGGTGTAAATAATTATTCATCTTAGATATTATTACACTTTACTTAAGTTTACTTAGGTACATGCATTTAATAGTAGTTTGGGTATGAGACACTTGGGTGTTTGTCCCACATTGGGATAGTGTGTTTAGGAGAATTTCCACCTTTTATGGTGTTGATCTTATCTTGTTGTTACATTCCACCTCATGTGGAATATTATATTGTTTCTCCTACCTACCCACACCTATTTCCTACCTACCCTTATTTCTTATTGAGCCACATGTCATGTTTGTGTGCTCACATATCCATAAGCCTTGCTATATAAGTAGGCTCATCTACATTATGTGTACGAGCAATCATTGAACATCTTGTAATGATCCAGTTGATCATATTTTGCATCTTGATAGAATACAGTTTATTCCTATCATATATTTTGTCTCTCTAATTTGTGCTTTCCATTGCCTCTAGATCTTGGTAAAATCTCACAGTTAAGACTGTAGTTGGAATAAATCTTAGTTTGGTGGTTGAGAGAATCTCTCAAGTTAGTTAGGATTTTCCCACCTTTTTTTCAAGGCTCCTCTTCTATAAATACTTGAGGGGTCTATTGTAATTTTTATCTTTTTGGAAAGCAAGCAAAAACTTTGCCAAATTTACGGCAAAGAAGTCTTTGAGCTTTCATGTGTGAATTCAAGAATTGAAAGGAATAGAAGGAATTTGCTAAAGCTTTGAGTTTTTGTGCTACATACTTGAGTTTGTGTTCTATATTATCTTTCTTGCAAGTTTTTCTTGAAAGAACTTATCAAATTTGATTTGTAGTCTTTATGCTGCAAGTATTTGAGGTTAATATAAATTAGAATAAATAATCTTTTGAGAAGAGCTGTAAGTCTTTGTGCTTGCACTTATTCTTAATAGAATTTAGGAGCAGATTTTGTGAGAAATAGCTGTAAGTCTTTGAGCTTATACTACTTCCCACTGTTTTATGTAAAAAAGAATCAGATATTGCAGTCTTTGAGCTGTTATAATTTGTTCTTGATAGCATTAGTATAGAAAAGGGTAGATAGGACTTCACATAATCAAGTCTTTGAGCTTGATATTGCTGTCCCGTCTCGAAGGAAGTGACGAAAGTCTTTGAGCTTTCAGGAAATTTCATTTCCTTTCTCTCATTTCATTTCGAAAGTTGTTATTGCTGTTTTATATCAAATCGCTATCACTTTTTTGTGAAGAAAAAAAGATATTGTTTTTCTTGAAAGAAGAAGAAAGATTGCTGTCCCATCCTATTTTATTTTTAAAGTTGTAGTTAGATAGGGGGAGCCTTCCCTTAATTAGGAGAGTTTTACTCACACGCTGTGGTTGAAACCACACTTTTGTATATTTCCCCAAGTGTACAAAATTTTCAACCAACACGGTTATGGTTTTATAGTTTCACTTGTTAGCTGCATTCCATGCAAAAGCACATTGAAAGTCCAAACAGGAAGGTAATAGGCATGGTTACCTGTATCTATTGGGAGCGAGTTACAATATATTCCACCATATTTATTGCCTTTCGTCATCCTGTAAACTTTGGGATCACAGGATGAAATATATAATCAATGCATGTCTAGATAAATTTCTCATGTATAGCATGTATTTTTTAGATTATTATCTGCATAAGTAGTCCTATGGTATGGTTATTAGGTTGTTGATCAGATTTCCCATTTGAAAACCTTCAAATAGCAGGGTGCCAATGTAAGTTACTAAGCAGGTTACATTGTATTGCTTCAACAGAGTCATTGATGATTGGTCCTTGGATGAAGCTCCTGATAGCAACTAAGTGCATCAATGGTGACTTGTGTGAATGCTGCCTTCAGATTTTTACATGAAAAGTAACTATTTAGTCAAACAATGTTCAGGGTTATCATATTGCTTTAAAGAATCTAAAAAACTGTCAGAACGCTAGTCAAACGGAAAATCAGCTGCTGCAGAAAGTCTGCCATTCAATGTTGCTATTTTTGTTCAAACTTTTTTCAGCTCATCAAAAAAAGTAAACCTTTTTTCTTAATAAGCTGGTATAATTTTAAATAAGTATTCAAAGAGATTATTTTTTCCTAAAGTAAATGCTGGTCAATGCTGCTGAAAAGTGAAAGCTAAAATAAAATCTGGTCAATGCCTTAACTATTATCACTTCACTAATCAACTGTTTTTTCTGTCCTTGTTTGCCTGAATCTGTTAATGTTTGTAGCTTGAGTCGAATGATCATTTAGAATACATATAATATATGTTGATTAATAATAATATATTATTATGTTATATTATTATATTATTATTAATCATATAAAATTTAATATTCAATATTAATCTATTATATTATTCTAAATTAATAATTGATTGATGAAACATTATAATATTGATTAAATTATTATAATTAAAGGAGAGACATGTCTGTTCAAGGACATGCCTCTCCAAAGGAATATATATAGTATAATGTTATTCAATTTGAGAACACATAGAATTCCAAGAATGCAAGTATCAGATTGAATCAGATATATACATTAAAATACATTCAATAAACCTTGGGAAAATCAACATGGTATCAGAGCTTAGGCTTGTGAAGTTTAATTTGGAGGTTGGAGAGGGTTGGAGAATTCAGTTTTTTTTAGAATTTTCAGTCTGAAATATGCCATTGCACGGTCCTTGGTTGGCCTCAAAATGAGGACTATAATATATGGATGGAAAGATCTGTGTTTCTAGTTTTCAAATATGTTTATCTCGTTAAATTTGATTGATTTGATTCAGTTTTGTGCAAGATATGACAACTTTGGTGCAGGTCACTTGAAACCCTACTTAGGGTTAGCAGTTTTGGGAAAAATGTCATAACTTCTATTTTAACCGTTGGATCTGGCTATAACTTGGAGGAAATGTTTGTAATTAGATTTTCTAACATCTCACTGAAGAGATTGGATAAATTTGGTAAATTGCAAAAGTTATTAACGACTGTGTGTGGTAGATCATAATGAAAGTGTTGATCAAAATTATGAAAATGTTCTACATCATTCAAAGGGAATTATGATAAGAGATGATTCATGCGTGATATTTCTTATATGGGCTCACCTTAAGAAAGGAAATGTTTTAAACTTAAGATAAGTATTCCATGTTTTATTAAGGCCCATGAATTATTGAGTTTGTAATTTATGCTATAATATTGGCTAGTAAAATCTTGTATGCTTCTATCATTGGTATTTCTGTTCGAGATAATTTAGTTTATGAGCTATTTGTAATCTCTCTCTGACATACCTTCAGGACGAAAGCACAATAAAATTTAATTAAAGGGAAAAATAAATTGATGCTTATAAATGAAATTATGGTTGGTATCAGATTCAGAGGGAGTCTAATATTTCATCAGAAGTAACCTTAGACAAGGAGGTCAGATGGTTGATATCAGATTTAGAGGGAGTTTAATATTTCATCAGAAGTAAGCTTAGACAAGGAAGTCAGATGGTTGATATCAGATTCAGAGGGAGTCTAACATTTCATCAGAAGCAACCTTAGACAAGGAGGTTAGATGGTTCATATCAGATTCAGAGGGAGTCTAATATTTCATCAGAAGTAAGCTTAGACAAGGAAGTCAGATGGTTGATATCAGATTCAGAGGGAGTCTAACATTTCATCAGAAGCAACCTTAGACAAGGAGGTCAGATGGTTGATATCAAATTCAGAGGGAGTCTAACATTTCATTAGAAGAAACCTTAGACAAGGAGGTCAGATGGTTGATATCAGATTCAGAGGGAGTCTAATATTTCATCAGAAGTAACCTTAGACAAGGAGGTCAGATGGTTGATATCAGATTCAGAGGGAGTCTAACATTTCATCAGAAGCAACCTTAGACAAGGAGGTCAGAAGGTTGATATCAGAGGGAGCCACACCATCATGAAAATATGCTTAATGCATTCTTCTCTGTGAGAGATAAGTTTGAGGAGCAAGCCCTTGTTAATACACTCTTCTCTGTGAGGGAGAAGTTTGAGGTGAAGGCCCTTGTTCCACCCTTTGGGAGTAGTCATGGTGAACGTCATGATGAGATGAAAACATCACGTTGAGCAACTTTGTGATGGGCACTTGTGTTCATACTTCATATGCATTCTCATACATGGGAGTAGCCATGATGGATATCATGATGTTGAGTACCATGATGAATCGTGTTCCACTCTCTAGGAGTAGCCATGGTGGATGTTATTTCATGACTATATTATTAACATGGATTCCTCCCTAGCTAAGAGGGAGTGTTGATGTTGTAGTGGTCACCCTTGTGAAGAGACAAATGGTGTCATTGAGGACCGACCCCTTGTGAAAGGGTGCCTCCCTCATATATATAGAAGATGCAAACTCATTCTCTGATCCATTCAATTTATGTGAAGAACAGTTTATATATTAGTTAGAGCAGATTGATCCTTTGAAGAAAACCAATTAGATTTGCTCTTGTGAAATTTGCTTCAAGGAGTGAAGCAACATATATTGGGCTCGTATCTTGCATTATTGCTAGAATTATTTGATATATAAAGACATTTTATGCTGGGTGCTTCTCCCTCGAGTAGGGGGGTTTTCCCTTGGAGATCAAACTGCAGATATTCTGACCAAAAACCTCTTTCAGAGTGAAGGTTGATCACTTCAGAAAAGGTTTAGGTATGATAGAAAGGTAATTTGCTTTGCAATTTGTATTTGCATGTTTAATGTGTAAACTTCTTTGTCATGACAAGACATTTTTGGATTTTATCCCCTGGGTTCATATCTAAGAGGTGACGATCTCTCAAGATAATGAACACTTGTATGGAGACATTATAAGGTGACGATCTTATAATGTCCAAACCATTTATCATGGTGGATCTCTGGTGAATCATGGATGAAGCCATGATTGTGTTGTGGTAAAACATTCATATGAAATGTTAATGCACATACCACAACTTGGATAAGATGAGAATTTAAATCTTTCTCATATGATTATCCTTAAGTATTGCGTGTTTAGGCAATACTGATATCACGTGCTTAGGTGATATCCTGTCATCACAAGATTGACGTGATGGACATTTGTATCATGTGTCTAGGTGATACTTCATATCATGTATTTAGGTGATATAACATTTGTATAAAATGTTAGTGCACTTATCACAACTAGGATAAGGTGAGAAATTAAGCTTTCTCATATGATTATCTTTAAGTATTGCGTGTAGGCAATACTGCTATCACATGCTTAGGTGATATCCTATCAATCGCAAGATTGATGTGATCAACTTCAAGATCATGTGTTTAGGTGATACTACATACCAAATGATTAGATGGTATGATTCTCATGAATGACTAAAATGATCACTATCTATTAAATTATGATGCTTGAATATATTGTCTACATTCATCTTACCTAGCTAAGAGGGAGTGTTAATTATGTTTTGTGTATCAATGGTAAGGGCCATAAGTGTTGACATGGGAGATCACTACACATTTTGTCTGATCATCCTCCCTAGCTAAGAGGGAGTGTTAATGTTTGTAGCTTGAGTCGAATGATCATTTAGAATACATATAATATATGTTGATTAATAATAATATATTATTATGTTATATTATTATATTATTATTAATCATATAAAATTGAATATTCAATATTAATCTATTATATTATTCTAAATTAATAATTGATTGATGAAACATTATAATATTGATTAAATTATTATAATTAAAGGAGAGACATGTCTGTTCAAGGACATGCCTCTCCAAAGGAATATATATAGTATAATGTTATTCAATTTGAGAACACATAGAATTCCAAGAATGCAAGTATCAGATTGAATCAGATATATACATTAAAATACATCCAATAAAACCTGGGGAAATCAACAGAATCTAGAGGGATTGTAGAATGTCATTATTTGACCTATAAATAGTAATTAGTATTAGTCAATCAAGGACAATGTCATGTTGTTCAGCACAGCCTTAGAAAATTAAATGCAGGTTGGCCAGGAGAGAGAAAATTGGAGTTTTAAGCTAATTGACACTACTTTGATTCTGATGACATCATTCTATTAAAATCTAAAAATAAGTTCAATGATGATGTCATGAATCGACTTATGATCTTATAAATTATCGGATGATGTTTTGGGGATGGTATTGTGTTCTTTTGTCTTCTGAGATATTCCCTGATCTATCCATTGAGACTGTCTTCAATCAATTTGAAGATACACTGAGAACTTCATGGTTAGGTGAAGGTATGTTGCTGTAACAATGTACATCTATGGTTTTAAGCCAAGGTGATGATTGTTCATGAAGGCAAGTAAGAGGACAAGATCCTTTCTTCCTTGTTAGATATAACCTTTCTCTTGGTATACTTTTTTGCTAAGTTGCCAAGTTGGGTACAGGTATGTGGGTATGATACACTGATAATGTGGGGCTGGGTATGTTCATATATATATATATATATGCAACTTAAAAACATAATTAAGTTTAGAATGTTATATGCCAATACACATGCTAAACAAAACCATTACAAATTTTAAATTTTGAAACATAAAATACTAATTTAAATTCAGTTTTCAATATCAAAACGATTAAACTTGAAAGTCATGATAATTTAATCATTGTTTAACATTTGGCCTGTTAATGGGCTCTCCTAGGTTGATTTGGGAATGAACAAGGTGAGTGGAAAAATTGGATTGGCAGAGACCTAAGGAGGGTTGGGTTAAAGTGAATTTTGACAGAGCATCAAGGGGCAATCTGGGACTGTCTGGTGCGAGATTCGTTGCACAGGATTGGCGAGGAGATATCTTGGCTATTGAGGCAAGGAGACTATTGGATGGCATAAACAATGAAGCAAAGGCACAAGTGGCATTGTGGGGTGTGAGGACGGTGTAACGTTTGCCAATACCGTGTTTGCATTTGGAAGGCCACTCCCAAATTATAGTTAATTCAATTATTAAAGGAGAGGCTTTATCTTGAAAAATTAACAAGATTATTAAAATGATTAAGAGGTGAGTGGTGAAGCGGTGTGGGAAGATTATCGAGGTGTTGAGCTGGATCACGTGTGAGTCGTATGTTGCCGAAGGAGGAAGTTTTTATGATTCTTTATTGTTGATTTGACAAGGGGTGTATTTCTTAGTATTAAACCGCAAATGTATGTGGCGGGCTTTATTTTGCAGGACGAGGTGTTGTGAAAATGACAGAATGTGATTTTTGGGGTGTAGGAAAAGTGCTGGAATTGAGGCCAACTTTTCTCTCCACTCGTCGAAACAATAATTTGTTTTTTTGTCAAAGGTTTTGAGAAAAGGCTCGTGGGGTTGTTTAAATTAGATGACCCCACATCTTTCTTCACATTTTGGATGTTCTGTTTGGAGATGATTACATGAATTCTGAATTTCACTATAGAACCAATGTAGACATTATCTCCATGTTGGTTGTGTGGGGGTTAGAGCTTGGCACCAAGGAGGATGTTTTGTGGGTGGTGAGGGCTTGTGTTCTAGAGCAGTACACATATGGAATGACCTCCATTCTTGTGAGAGAGCATAAGTAGGTAAAGGACTGCAACGCTAGTTTGGAGAGGGTATGATGCAAGGTGGGGAAGAGTCGGGTTATGAACCTTTCATCTTATGGAATGATGGTGTAGACAAAGCCGCTCGGATGGAGGAGGCATGTTTGGGGTGGGAGGCGTTGAAGGAGCTTGTTCGTGACAAGGAAGTGGAGCAGCAGATGGCAAGGGAGGCGAAGAAGAAAGAGGCCGAAAAGAAAATGAAGTTCGAACTTGAAGATTTTTGGATCAATGGCTCGAGTAAAAAGAGGAAGAAATTGTAAATTGTTCCTATTTTTGTTTTTGTTCTTTCGAATGGTTTAAAGACTCGTGGCTTTGTTTTGGAGGGTTTTCGGTATTGAGAAAGGTTGGCATTAAAGCCACATTTTGTTGATGTAGTATACTTTTAATGGTGTAGTAAGGAGTTTGAAAAATCACTGTATTTAGACTGTAGATTGCACAGTAAGGCATCTATTGGTGTAGGGTTTAAAGTATACAGTAGTGTTTGTCTGTGGTCAAAGACCTGATACTGGGGTTGATCCCTATTTTTGAAATCTTTTATGTATAAGACTTTTACTATATTAATAAAATATAGTCAAATTACCGATAAAAAAAATCATCGTTTAACATTTAAATAATACAATTAGCAACTAGTTCGCTAATCAACATCGTATGGTTCATCATCAAGACCAAGATTGTCATCAACCTTAACATTAGATGACGGAACCCCACTACCACTTGCACTCTAAAAGTATGTTGGCTACTTGACTCCTCAATAACTGAAGATTGTGCAACAAAATAAATATCCAAGTCATTATGCTCTATTTCTACATCCTACAACTTTGTTGCCCCTTACTCATACTTCTCATTTTTGTGAGTAAGAAGGTGCAAGTTAGAATGCATGTAAACTAGCTCCTTTGCTTTGCTTGATGCCAATCGATTGCGCTTTATCGAGTAGATGAAGGAGTATGTACTCCAATTCTATTTAGCTGAAGAAGAACTAGCAACCTATTGAAGCAAAGGGAGCTCTCATTAGAGTTTTCAAATCAACAATTTTGTAAATCAAACTTCAAATTTGAAAATAGTAATATTTAAATGACAACAAAATTTAGAGAGTGGGTGAAAATTCATAAACTTGTGATAAAATTTTGATCTCAAGAACTTGGAGGTGCAATTTGTGGCCATTGAGGTACTTCCAAGAGTTTAGTATCAGCAAATTCAGTTGTAGCTACATCTTCCATATCAGTATCATGGAAGAGTTTAGTAAGAGCTTTCCTAAACCCTTCATTGACTTCTACATCATGATATGGTTGCACCCTTGATGGCATAGCAAGGATCTCTTTACTGTAATATTTGGGAGTCAATGTGAAGGCAAGAATATGGAGTGGGGTGGTCATTTTGTTCCATTGCTTAACACAAATTGACTGCACCTCTTTGAAGAAGGTTTCTTTAGGATCTTGCTCTTTTGCACCTATGATGGATTTCATGTTCTCAATCATTGAGTCTATGCCATCATAGACCTCCCCCAAGCATGGCTTATCCATGTTAGTAAAGTGGATCATACTCGTGATGGGCTTGGTGAAACTAAGAAGATATTCCACACGATCCCGACAATTGTCATCTAGAATCTTTTGCTTTACATTTGCTGGCCACTCAGCGTTGGATTGTCTCCATGTGGCCCATGATTGGGTAATGACCATACCAAAAAGTGCCTCTCGTGCCTTTACAAATTGTCTCAAGATGGTTGTGTTGGATGAAAATCTAGTCACAACAACCTATTTGAAAATAATTAAAACCAAAGAAGAGTGTATATAACTTTTTAAAATTAAAATAAATTATTAAAGTAAAACATAAAATCAAAATATTTTATTGTTTAAAATTTGAATTACCTTTAGTATCTCTAGTCATGAGAATGATCTATAAATAGCTTGCGATGTGGTGATTTGTTATGAACATTTGGATCTCTTCAGCTTCAGCATAGACATGTTTGATCTAATCTATTTTTGTACCCAACGTTTGTAGCATGAGGTTGAGTGAATACACAACACAAGGTGTCCAAAATATATGTTCAAACTGTGTCCAAGGTGTACAATTCTTTGCATTGTCCGTTATAAATTGGACAACATTTTGAGGGCCCACTTTGTTAATGCATTGTGTATGGATGTCAGCAATAAATTGTACGTCCTTCACCTTGTAATGTCCCTTTTTTGGGGCTTCCCTAAATCTTGCCCTAAAATCACAAATTCCATTAAAATAAGAAATGTACGGTAGTTAGAGGTATAACATTACCAATTGAAATACTTTTAACAAGATAAACCTTGATTCAAGTCCCACAACCATATTCAATATATATATATATATATCAATTATTTCCGTTAGGGTTAGTAATGCCGGATATAAGCATAAATTCATATAATTATCATATTTCCTTAGATAGGTCTAATCACAATAGAGTTTGAATGAAGGAGCATGAAAGGATCAGCTTGAAGCAATCTTCATACTAAGCCCAAGTGTGGACACTCACCCTCTTGGCCCCAAGTGGTAGGCACCTTGGACATCCATCATGGGGTGGTCTATCTAGTGGGATGCTTGTATCTGCACTCCCTATCCATGTTTCCTTATTCATCCTCTTTGAGAGCATGATGGGTTTCAATCAAAGGGTTTCCCTACCAACCAATCCACACTATGGAGTCCCTCGAGAAAATCGTATAAGGCGCCTTGAGCTTATCCCTTCCCATAAATCCCATGAGCATGGAATGACACCCACCATTCGGCCTTCTGGCCCCACCTAGGGTGGGCACACTTGATGGAACTCAGTGCTACTTGCTTCCTTATTATGTATTTCATTCTCCCCTCCGTAATGGGACGGTTGGTTGGATAAAGTATTAAGGAATCTGTAATATAATTTATTATACATGAATTTCATAGTAGCAAGAATTGAAACATATAAATATATGTTAGCAGCAATATGTTAATTACATATCATTCCTACATATTATTAACCGGAAGACATGATAACAAATCAGCAAGATAAGTGTTCTATGCATTATGCATCATACCAAGCACCTATCAAAGTCTGCTGACTATCCTTTGATTAATTCTGAAATTAGATATCTAGTTAGGATCGATTGACTTGGTTATCCTTTTCTGCTGATGATAAATCAAAATTTCTGTTCTTATATCTTCACAATGTGAGGGTCACATCCCTTGGAACTGAAGAGATGTTCCTCTTCTTATGTACCCGTTACTTGCTGTCCTTTCATTGACATCCAATGCCCTTTGATAACCACCAATGCCTCTGGCTAAATACGAATTTGAAAATAATAGATTTCAGGTTGGCTCTTAATAATTATTGCCAATTATTGATCATTGTTATTTATGGTGGGTCGGCTGTCATTCCGTAAGGTCAATAGTTATTACTTTTTGGGTCGGCCTTGTATTTATTAATCATCCATGTTTTGATTAATTATTTATTTATGATTATTTCTTCTTTGTGACTTCTATTCTGGTCGGCTTTATTTATTCAGTCGGCTAGGGTTTATTTAAGGACAGGATAGATCTAGGATTTTTTATTTATAGGTGTAGTTTGTGATCTTATTTTTGGTGAGGGCATGACACACCTGCCCCTCACAATCCACAAATTTTAGAAACATTGCACCTATAGGACACATTGCAATCACATTAATTGATGTTCCATTTTTTGCATTCTTCCATCCATCGGAATAACTTGGACAACATTTTGAGGGCCCACTTTTTTAATGCATTGATTGTATAAGGATTTTAGCAATAATTTATACATTCTTTACCTACATCTCACCATCCATAGCTTTTAGAAACCGTATGGTGGTTGGAAATGAGGATCCACTAGTTTAGCTATGTAAACAAAGAATTAACTCACTTTCAACCAACATTAACATTTAAGGGGAATGAAATCAATAGATTCAACCTCAGGTCTATAAGAAAGAGGGCTGAATGCAGATTTGATTCCACTCTCCTTGATTGAATTGAAAATGAGCTATGGAAATGATGTAATTGAATTGAAGAGCTAGGGTTAAGGATGTGAAATTGACAATGATCAGCATGCACAGACAGTTTTAGATCAGATATGCAGACATAAAGTATAGATCTGAAAATGGGAAGTAGAAAGGGACTTGTGTTTGAAATCTAGGCTCGTAAATGCGGGACAATTGTTCTTGGGCGTTAGTGTCTAGGAGTGTTGGATGCGGACAACATATATATTTTCAAGATCAAGATGCTGTTTTGAGTGTTTCGTTGAAGTGTTGTCGGAAAAGTTTTGGACAAAGGTGTCTGGGTGACCTTTTCCTTTCTTTTTTGCCTTTACAAAAGCTGATTCTGTGCATCTTTGTTTGCTTTTTCATATCTATATTTGTTGTCTCCAGATTTCGTCACCTGCACATACGACAGGGGAAAATGGTGTTGTTTGATAGGGGTTTGCCTAGGTCAAATTCTAGGTTGGAATTAACCCTTGTATGAAATTGATAAATCAAAAGGAAAGCTATGAAGTAGAATGCTAAATGTTAAACCTCAAGCTTGTTGTAGTTGATGATGGCTGATGATGCAATGCTCTTTGAATGTGATCACAAGTGTTGATGCAATAACATTACATGATTTGACAAGACGTAAATGAGTCAATCATGAAAACATGTTTGAATGTAGATTGTTGCCACTTGCACTCCATAATGCTTAGATCTTGAAGGATATGGTGGGATGAAATGTTGCTTGACGGATACTTATGAGATGTGGATGGATGTGTGTATGATGGATGGATATGAAAATGAATTGAAAGGATGCTATATATAAGGTTCTCAAGGTATTTTGTAAATTAAGCCAACCTCCAATGGTCGTATTGAAGTATTGGGATTGAGAACCAACTGGCAAGAATTGAGTTCTAACATATTCAAAATTGGGCCCAGACTTGGGGGACAAGGATACCCAAACGCCCTTGTCTAGGACAAGGGCACCCAAAATAATGTCCACCAAATGCCCTTGTCCACCCAAAATACTGTGGATAAGGTGTGAATTAGGTGCACTCAGTATCGAGACAGAGGTCCAAATCACCATATAAACATATGACTTTAGTTTTGCAGTACAAAGGCTAGAAATACATTTGGAAGAGAGTTGGGACACAAAAAGTAGTGTAAAATTGAAAGGGGTTGCAATTTACAATGCTACAAAAAGATTGCCCCTTTAGGAAACGCTACAATCACATTGATTAATGGTCTATTTTTTGCGTCTTTCCATCTGTAAAAAATAACAAACATGCTTGTTTCTTTCCATAAGGCCTTAATGGGAGCAATGAAGCTTCTATATGTTTGATGTCCTTTGACAATAAAGTGCTAGGCACCTTCTCATAACTAGGACTTGTGTACTCCTTTGTAGCTTCATTTATTTTTCTTACCATGTCTTGCCAATAAGGCGATCGAACAACAGTGAATGATAAATCATTTGCATAGAGGCATCTAGCAAGGAATTGGTAAACAATATCTTTGACATCATTAGTAAATGCCCTCTCCAATGTTACCTTTGCTGTCTTTGGAATACTAGCCTCACCTTCTTTTCTAGCCAAATTTGGATGACTTTCTACTACAATTTCAAGAGCAACAATATGTGTATGAGATGGAGTAGGTGGCCTTTGCAAGCCCCTTCCTATATTCAACAGATGCCCCATTCTATTTTCAATCCTTGCATTTGCTTCCTCTTGCTTGTTAATATATTTTGCTATTTCTAGGTGGTACAAGTGCATTTTTTTTCTTTGACATGTTTTGATTCCCTTTCTAGGAAGTGCACACAAACATGCCCCCACCTGATATTTAATATTTAAATTTATTAATATTTATGTTTATTTGTATATAATTATATTTAATAAATTATTTACATTAAATATAATATTTACTATAATTGGGGTTCATCCCATTGGGTGATGGTTAAGTTATTACTATGCTGGCCTATCGTGATTGTAGGCTTGTGACTTCATTGGTCGAGTGTCCTTACCGGTTGTAAACTGTAGTGTCGATGCTTTTGGTGTTCATACTAGGTGACTTAGTAGGTGTTCATGCCTATGGTCCACTCCCTCGTTGGGCTGGTGTGCTTGCTGGCTTTGTTCCCTTGTTGAGTTACTGTGGTTGTGGGTGTGGATTGTTCCATACTTTCATGTCGGGGATGAGGTCCCTCGATTATGGCCTCACCTAGTGTGGTACTAGGCTAAAAATCATTCACTTATCAAAACAAGAAAATATTTACTATAACTATATCTAATAAATTATTAATATTAAGTATAATATTTACTATAATAAAGTTAAACGTAAAACCTAAAATGAAAAATTTAATAAACATGGATAATAAACCTAAAGTAAATGGTTAAAATTAATAGTAAATTAGGTTTATTATTATTCATTAAACATTTAAATATTAATAGTTTGTATTTTGTAATATTCAGTAAATTATTAATAGTTTAACTTTACAATTTATGGTTTAAATTTTTTTAGGTTTTTGTTCAATTTTTAAAACCAGCAAAAAATAATAAACAAGGGTTTTCTTTTTGGATTAAAGTGCAGTCGAAGGAGGTTTGCAAAAACGAAAAATGCTCAAAACCCTACTTGGAATCAGTGTTAGCGAAATGAAGAATGCTCTAAACCTTCTTTCTACGTCGTGTTTCTGTTCTCCTACATTGCATAGCTCTACTGGTTGCGAAATGATGAAATGGGAGACTCGCATTGTGTTTTAGGGTGTTTTCACCTTTTTTGGCGTCTCAAAAAGTCATAAAAATTGTTCAAATGCCTCAAGTCGGCCTGGAATTGCCATGTTAGTAGTAGAATTGTTTGAGAACAAAATGACAGTCATGGGTTCCATTTGGGCATGCAAAAATTGGTTCTTGGATGCACCCATAGATGGACTACTCGCCAAAAACTCGACGAGTTGGACTTGGCGAGTAGTAATGACTTCTACTTGCCAGGAAAACTCGCTGAGTTTTTTGCGAGTTTTTGCCAAAAACTCAGCGAGTTTTTGCCAAAAACTCAGCGAGTTTTTGCCAAAAACTCAGCGAGTTTTAAAGAAAAACTCGCCCGTGTTAGCATAACAGCCGAAAATGGCAAAAAATACATGCATTTTTTGTTTTTCGATATGGTTTTGGGTTGAGAAGGGGGAAATGCACTTGGAAGGGCCACGTCGAGAGCCCACTATGCCCTCAAGTAATCGCCGAGTTTTTTGGTCTGTTCGTCAGGATTCATATATGGAATATAACATTTTTATACTTTAAGTTATATTCCATATATACTGTCAGGATGTTTGAGAGTGGTTTCGGACCTCCAGGAGTTGTAATGCAAAATTTAGTTTTTGGAGGATTCTTCAATTTTCCAGACTTAGTCAAATTTCAGGATCCTTCGGCGATGCCCCTTGACCCCAACTTGGGGGTGTTGCCCCCAAACCCCCGTCGAAAAATATAGGGGGAAACTGTGCTAATGGAAGTAGGGAAAATTTAACCTCCGAGTCTTATTAGCCTCCATATAACAACATAATTAGCATTGAAGAAATCCTGGTATTATACATTTTAGAGTTGAAAGTTTGAAACTATGAGTATGAATGATGAAATTTCAAATATGATGAAAGTTTGAAACTAGTTTTAGCTAGAGCTGGGAAGAGGAAGTTGTATTTACTTTTGGTTTTACAAAAACTATTTACTATTTTGCTTCCAGCCATCAGCATTTCTCATGAGGATGCGATTTTGTAGACACTTTGCATTTAAATATATCTAGAATCAGCTTGTTTCTTTTGTGTTATCATTTATTAACTCATTGGATGCATCTTCTCATTAAATTTTGCAAAAAAAATGCATTTTTAATTAAAATTAAGTGTGTTTTTACGTTGTCGAGTTTTTCCCGAGTTTTCACCGAGTTTTTTTCTCAGGGGCTTGGCGAGTCGAGCCGAGTCACGAGTAGTTCAACTATGGATGCACCCCTAGGCGTTTTGTAGCGGATTCTAATTTGGGTACAAAATATACCTGGAATTGGTGGGAGACGGGCGATTCAGCTACTTAGCTTTTTTGTTTAAGTTTGGTCACAATAGTTGACTATGAAATGCACTTGTGATTAGCTATGGCATTTGCATAGTTTAGTGTGTTTATCTTTGATATCATTGATATTGGATGTCAGTTTCCTTTTGTATTTGGTTCCTTTAAGAGCCTATGCTTTTGTACCGTAGCCCAAATGATCAAAGCTTTATATATGGCTTCCTTTTTGTTATGCTGGAGGTTCTAGTTTTTTAATTGTGAATGATAGCAAATCTTAAATAGGGTAGTATAATACTGCAACAATTGTTTTAATGATAGCAAGCTGAAATAGGATAATATATACCTTAATTTTAATTCCTGGATCTTAATTTTTGCAGACTTCATTGTTTGGGGATCATGATGAATTGGGTTGAAACTTGTATAAGATAATGACATTATGACATTATCTTTCATTGCCAAAGATAGTGCAAATAGTTTCTTAGCATCCTAAATGTGAAATATATTTAATCATAAAAAATGCCTTTATATTATTATTTATTGAAAATTAACCTAAATTTTATTTCATCACTTAAATTATATATGATTGTGCATAATTAGTTTTTGAAAGATTTTCTTCTGTTGCAGTATACTCCAGCCATTGATATCTGGAGCATAGGATGCATCTTTGCTGAAATGCTGACTGGAAAGCCTTTGTTTCCTGGGAAGAATGTGGTGCATCAGCTGGATCTCATGACCGATTTGCTTGGTACTCCTTCAACAGAATCAATTTCCAGGGTTGGCTCTCTCTTCTTGCCCATCGCCTTTGCAGCCAGCAAGCATATTTGTGGATTTATCTAAAAGGATTGTCAGGCATTCCTCATGGAGGTTTGGCTTGTTAGTGTGAGCCATCACTAAATTTTTAGTGAATAGTGGAGTCATAAATAAACTTGTGATAGGATAGCTGTTAACAACATATGTATTTTACAATATATGTTATATGTTCTTCTTCTGGCTGCCTGACACAGCATATACCATACTGAGATGCATTTACATTATTTTTTTGAAACAATTCTTTAAATAATTAAGTTTGTGAAAATTTCAGATTCGCAATGAGAAGGCTAGAAGGTACTTAAGTAGTATGCGGAAAAAGCAGCCAGTCCCCTTAACACAGAAGTTTCCGAATGCAGACCCCTTGGCTCTTTGCCTTCTTGAGCGGTTGCTTGCCTTTGATCCAAAAGACCGACCTACAGCTGAGGAGGTGAGAAGATATATGTTTCTGAAAAAGATAATATTGAGAGCAGTCTTGTGTGAGGATTGTGCCTTGTATTTAATCTTCAATTATAACATCAATGCTGGAAACAGGATGCAACTTACTTTTATTTGGGTAAAAATTGGTCTTCAGGCACTGGCTGATCCGTATTTTAAAGGTCTGGCAAAAGTTGAGCGCGAACCTTCTACTCTGCCCATCTCAAAGATGGAATTTGAGTTTGAAAGGAGGAGACTAACAAAGGATGATGTAAGAGAGCTTATCTATCGAGAGGTAAATATAATACATAAAAGGAAGTCATATCTTGAATATTTTTTATTCCTACTATACTTGTCAGAAATTTAAATTGTTTCTTTGGCTTTGGTTGTTATTTTACTCTCACAAATTGGACAGATTTTGGAGTATCATCCTCAGATGCTAAAGGAGTATCTGTGTGGTGCCAACAATGCAAACTTTATGTATCCAAGGTTTGTCCAATGATATTTCAATAATAATATTCATTTTGTTGGTTCATGTAGTTTAGCTTTAATCTTGTACCTTGTAGCATCTTTTTGGAGATTCACATTATATATACCTGGTTGTACCTTTGAGTCTAATTGTTCCATTTTACATCTGCAGACATTGATAGAATGCTTTCTTTCTTTCTCACACTATTTTGTGAAGTTCTGTTGTCTAAAATATCTGGTAGCCTCACTATGTTCTATTTGGAAATACACATGGAATGACTTATATAAATCTGGAATCAAACTGGTACAAAAGCTTTATTTAAGGTTTATTGGTCCAATAGCACATTACAGTGGCACATTCCTTGTTGAGGATTTCGTTCTACATTGATATTGTCTCATTTATTTTTACATGTCTTAGTTTTACTTCTTTTTGTAGTGTTCTATTTTTATTCAAATGTAGTTTCAAGGTGGAATTTGTATTTGGTTACATCTCAACTGTTATGGACAAAAAATTATGTAAACCTTAAATTCATGGGTGCAATATATGATACAGTGCAACACCCTTGTTGGGGATTCTCCTTCCACATTAATATCTTCCCATTTATTCACATGTGTTAATTTTTCTTCTTTTAATAGTTTTGTATTTTTGCTACAGTTTAGGTAATAGTAGGGCAACCAATACAAGCACAACCAATGTAGTTTTGTTATTTTTTGCTTCTAGGCATGATCCAATATATTCTTTGTGAATGTTACACAACCATGACAAGCACATGATTATACTAAGAGGGGTGGGGGGTTGTATTGGTATAATACAATCTTTTACTTTTTCAACTTAGCAATCTTAGTAGCATTAATTGCCTTATATCAATAACATAAGATGCAACAATTATGCAACATAAGTAGAACACATGATTTATGTGGAAACCCTTATGGGAGAAAACCCGAGCAAAATATTGCTTATATAAACTTGTCTTACAAACTTCGTAGGTACCAATCCACAGGAGATGCCAATCCCCTCAATTTGTAGGCATCAACCTGCTGGAGGCACCAACCCCCATAGCTAAGCATCAACTTAGCAATAGACACCAATCTCTACTTTAGGGAATCACCAACTTCCAAAAGAATGAATATTCTCCCTCTCAAACTATGTTTTCTTCAATGGACGACAAACTCTTTCTATGCCTTCACAAGATCTGATTATACATATCCTCTCACCCACAAGTTTGATGCAATCCCTTTCAAGTCACATAAATCTCATACTCATAATCTGCTAAAAAATTCTTTCAATATAAATCTTCAACACACTTTATATTTTTGGTCTTCTCTTAATTGGACTGATATATCTTTGTGTTTTGCTTCACAAATCTACAACATTCTTCATATTTACTTCTGCTATAAATCTGCTCTTATTGTGGAGGTTATCACATTAATTACTTAACAAATCTGCTCCAATATGTCTCTTAAATCTGCTCCAATTCTCCCTTAAAGGTCCGCTCTAAATCTTCTGCCTTATAAATGATGTTTAATTGTTCACTTATACTCCCTTTCAAATCTGCATATTCTCTTCATTTAGATCTGCATATTCTTCCTTCACACAATCTGCTATAATAAATCTTTCTCAAGATCTGCCTCAATTCTATATGATATTTCATTGAAAAACCCTGCTTTTCCAATCACCATTTTATCTCCTTTGTTATTAAACCCAAATATTTCAAGAGAGGCAAATCCTTTAATAGACACTTCATCACAAAGGGAGGTGACTTCATAAGAGGGTTGGCCTGCATATTAATAAATTTATTTAGCTTTGTTTTCCCTTTGGAGGGTGGCTTATTCACCAGGGGTCGGTCCATTAAAATCATGATCTAGGTGCAAATGTGCATGAGGATCAGCCTTAGTTAAGCAGTGCTTCTATCATGAGGTTGGCCAACATTAAATTAAAATGTCTTTGTCTTAATTATATATACCTTTCTTAACACAAGGCTGCTCTTTATTTGATATAGTCACTGCTATATTAGCTCATTTAACCCTGCCATATTAACAAATCAATTGCTGTCATATACATCAGTCATTAATCACTTAAAAGGGCAGTTAATACATATTTATATTTCTCTGACAATTTCCTTGAGAGCACTTTGACATAGATCTCATTTGACACCAATGACAATGATGGCTACTATTTTGTTCATTAACAATCTGCAATCCATGAACTCCTTGTCATCAATAAAATCTCATTCAACAATCTGTCTCATACGTACTTGAATCGTGATGGTAGTAGCCTTCATTTGACTCGATAATCTTGTCCACATACTTTTGACATTAATTACAACAATGTCTTCTCACCTTTGAAATCAATGACTATTTAACAATTTCCCGTGACAATATGCTAGCCAACAATCGTGTTGATGTCAATGACAATAATTCCAACAAACTAATATGGGTGTCAAATTCACTAGAGTTTCCATAGAGTTTCTATAGAGGACAGTTTCCATGTCAAGTTGGGGGCATTGATTGGTTGTGGTAAGGTCTACAATTGGATTCTGGAGAGGGTGTGGCAGTCGAAGTTTGTGATTACCTAAGGGGTA
The DNA here is from genome assembly GCF_030272615.1 of Cryptomeria japonica. NCBI lineage: Eukaryota > Viridiplantae > Streptophyta > Pinopsida > Cupressales > Cupressaceae > Cryptomeria > Cryptomeria japonica. The sequence goes on along the minus strand of NC_081406.1, from coordinate 530,154,625 downwards.
TTGAATGCAGAAAATGCAGAAAATGAAGAAAATGCAGATGCAATTTTATATAAACATTTTAATTAAACATAGATGCTATTTTAAAATTGACTTTGCTACAAACTTCTCCTGGATGATTGGAGTCTAGCACCTCCTTTATCCTGCAATACAAAGCTTGATTGCACTATGAAAATGATTCCCATTCTTATTTCAAAGAAAGGCCCCCTAAAGGACATTTTCCAGTTCTCTGAATTAAGATAGAACGCAGGATCCGTCAGTGACAAAGCAACAACCAAAAATACTAAATTTCATAGACACTTGTCTCCAAAACAAAGAAAGGAAAAACAAAATTCTCACCTAGCCACCATTACCAATAAACATTTGCATGGACCAAGTTTGTAGGCCAACATTACCCCTAGAAATAATTTTGGAAGAGCCCTTGTCAAACATAAGTATCTTCAAGAAAAAAACATGATCACCTAGGAAAATTGGATCTTGGGAGGGATCCTATATCCCATTTCACTGCTAGTTCATATCATCTTTCAATAGAATTGTCAACAATAAGATTATTAATCAAATCAATACCATAGTTGGCCAATAAATCCGTTATTCCATTAGCCTTGGGAATACAATGTCCAAAAGAGAAATATTTAAAGGAGTCTAGCAGACGCCATGCAATTCTAAGTATATTCTCTCTTCTAGTTAGGAGATCCTCGATTGTGTTTTGCATTAAAAACAAGCATATAATCACTTTTTATATGAAGCTTCAATATGCCAAAACCAAAAAGTGAGAGCATCTACTTTGTTAGTCGTCCCTTCCATCGACTGCGTGGAAGCAACTTTAATTAAAGGGTCCTCAACAGTCTTGAATCACAACCAACAACAAGAGGCACTTAGATTGCCTCTAGAAGATCCATCAAAATTTAACTTGAAGTTGGGACCAAGAGGATTCCATTATGCTTTCTTTGGGAACCCGTTTTAACTTGCATAGCCCCATGACTGGCAAGGGACTTCAAACAAATGCCAAGTCTTCAAGACATTAGTGTCCTAGGAAGAGAAAACCTTATTTTCCTGAGATAGCTCAACTGCATGTACCACGACTGCCTTTTAAATGGTCACTTCTAGTCATACAATCATATCGTCAACACAAAGTTACTAAAAAAAGTTGTTTGTTTTGTTCTTTCTAAATGTTGTGCCAGATGGGCAAACAGGGATTTATCAACCAAACGGAACAAAAGATTGCCCTTGTGTTAGAACCAACCAACCTATAAACAATTGAAGCATCGTTTCAAGGAGGGCTCTTGATCAACATAATCAAGCACACAACCATGCCCAATACTTTGCCATGAAAGGGCAATATATCAACAAGTGAACCTCTAATTTCTCCGCCTTGTAACTATGACACTTGAAATGGCTTGTAGTTTTTACATTCTTCAACCTCTCAAAAGTTAAGATTTTCCCATGCATTGTTGTCCAAGGGAAAGCACCTGCTTTATGGAGGCAAACTGTGTTCTAACATTTGGAAATTGGCCAGTCACTTCTAGTTGGGGACTGCAAAGCAGCTTTATAACCAAGCTTAGTTGAATGCCTACTAGATGTCACATTTGTTTACCTAATCAAATCTGCATCCTCCCCAATGTTCACATTTCTCCTTGCCAATTCTGCACCCAAGACATGTATATGATTATTTGGAATGGTTGTGGTAGATAAAATCCTTTAATCAACAGATATGAAACCATTATTTCTTTGAATGCCCATATAATCACACACTTTCTTCACCCAAAACATTGACAATATAGTCAGGGTCTCGTTTTCTGGTATGCCAGCATACAGTTCCCTCCCTAGGGCTAGAAGGGTGAGGGATATATCTTACTTCCTGAAGAGAGATAGAGAAATGAGTGGGTTTAATATACCGAGGATTAGAAATATCTCCCTAGGAAAAAGATTCTACAAGGACAGGGAAGGTCTTTTTTTTGTTTGTTTGGGGACTTTTGTCATCTTCCCTTCCTGCCTGACTATTCAAGGAAAGGTATTCTTTGGGAGCACTGCCTGAAGGGTGTCATTTAGCGGAGAAGAGGGCTCTGTCATTCATTCTTTTCGGGCAGAATCTTTGACTCCTTGCATATCCTCCTCCTTCATCAAAGGATCCATTCCAAGAATCTAATTATTTTTTCCCTCACATATCTAATCTCCCGTAAGAGATGATTAGTGAGGTTTGGTCTACAGTGGAGTATAAAGTTCCATATGTTAGTCCCTCTAGGAGGATTTTCTGTTGTGAAAATTAGTATTGGATCTTTCAAACTTAAATATTTTTTTTGTAAACGAGTTTGCTCCCCAGTTGGCTTAAGGGTTAGCAAACAACTCACATCAATTGGGCTTCCGAAGACATTTCTATCATTCCGAACACCTAATTCAAAATACCACCCTCTTCCTTCAAATAACAAACTTTATCCTAGGCTAGAAGGGAGATTTTTTTTTAATCTTTTGATCCCTATCAAAGGAAGCTCTATATAATTTTTCCCAAACTTTGATTGTGTCAGCCAACATTTGTAAAGTTAAACATCAAATAAATTGGCATAGCAACCAAAATAGATTCAATGAGGAGGATCCTTCGAGCAAGAGACAACTACTTACCTTTTGACAAGCTCAATCTAGCCTGAAGAGAATCTACCAGTTGGTTCCATAATGAGTGATTGATCCTAGCAAACAAAGTAACTCCCAAAGATTTACTTGACAATGAACTATTCAAAAACCAAGCAACTTTCCTATTTGACATTGCAACGATGGAAATTTCAGATTTAACATCATTAATAATCTGCTTAGAAGATGTAGTATACAAACCCAACACATTTGTAAATTGGATGCCTCCACTAGGTTCGCTTCAACAAATAAAATTGTATCATCCACAAATAATTGATGAGTAAAGGCCGTTATTCCCTTCAAGTGTCCAATTGCTCTTGTTGCCTTAAGGGACCTGCACAAAGCTTCTGCACACCAAATTAAAGAGAAAGTGAGATTGAGGATCTCCTTACCACAAATCGCTCAAAGAAACCAATGAGACTCCCATTAAGGAGAATAGAGAATCTAGGGCCCAAAATGTAGTTGAATACCCATGCTCTCCACTCCAGGCAAAAGCCAAATTTTGAAATATCTTGGTTAAAATTAATTGGTTCACTCTATCACGAGCTTTATTGATATCCAACTTGATCAATATAATTTTAGATCTATTTGCCACATTAGAGTGAACCATCTCATGAGAAATCAAAATGTCTTTGGTGATAGCTTTATCTAGAACAAAACCACATTGTTCCATAGAACTAGATTTAGAGAAGCAACCTCAAATTGTTAGCCATTTGCTTTTGGGATAATTTTGTAAATGGTATTGTATAGGTAGGTTGGCTGAAAGTCAACAAAGGAAGTGGGAGAAGCATTTTTGGGAATGAAAGCTATAACAGTGCAATCTGGATCATTCAGGATTTTCCTTGACCTTCTGAGCTCTTTAGCTGCCAACCAAATATCCTTCCCCATAAATCCCCAAAAAATTGAAAGAAAGTTGTAGGGAATCCATTTGGGCTAGTAGCCTTATCCTTTTGCATTTGAAATAAAGTAAGCCTATATCTTCCCCCAAAAAGGGAGCCGTAAGCTCTTTGTTATGATCCTTGAAATAAGGCAAGGAATGTTTAACTGCAAATGATTTTGTTTCACTGAAGTAGACGCTTCCCTAATTTTCAAGAGATTTTTGAAAAAGTTAATGGCTTCATCTTTGATAGAAGATATGCCTTCTAACAACTTGCTAGACCTTGAGGGAATTGAAGAATTACATTTGCCACTTTTTGTGCCCAAGTACAATTGTGTTATGCCCCCATTCTTTTAACCACATATCCTAAGATTTTTCTTTCTAGAATGCCCCTTAATGCTTATGAACTAAGTTGACGGTTTTGGTTGGTGGATTCGGCAAAATTTTCTAGGCGTGGGTTCGTTTGCATTACAAATATATAGAAATTGTCAATATATATTTGTAATCTAAAAGCTGACAATATTAGAGTCAATTTACATATTTCAAATTTCCTAATATTTTGAGTATACAAAAATGTTTATTAGCCTTGCACAATATTAATACAGTTAATATATCATAGAATAATAAAATTATAAATAAAGTCAATATTATTAAATATTAATATTTAATTTAATAATAAAATTATAAATAAATGCTAATATATTATTAATTATAAAAATTAGTTAACATTAATTAGTAATAACTTAAATAAATTCTTATGTGATTCAATATGGATTAATTAATTAATTGAGAATTGAAGTAATATTAGAACAAAAGCCTGTTGGACTTGGAACTATTTGAAGTAATATTTGCAAGAGCAAAAACCCTTGTAAAATGTGGCAATGAAAGTGTAGACATGTTTGGATTTCCCATCATTTTCCCTTTCTTGCCGTTAGAGAGACCAGAGGGGATGCAGAGCAGAAATTCGGCCTTACCCCAGCTGGGTTGTGTTCTGTCAATTGTGGATAATCTATCTCCGTGTTGCCACATCCTCTGTAAAAGCTCCGGTGTCACATATGACTTGCACATATCTGTTTTTGTCTTTCTTAGTTGCAGTCAGTCAAAAAATAATATTTTTTTGGTGGAGGTTCTAAACAAATTTCTTTGGGTTTATGATGGATTCACCGAGGTTCATTTAAAACAATCCTTACTCTGAAAAATGCCTCTTGTAAGAACCCTGCTTGAATTGACATAAAATCTAATTTTGGTTCTAACTGGACTTGGATCCAGGGCTCTAGGCTATGAGCCCAGTTACATAGCTTATAAATTTCATTTAAATCAGCCAACAAATTTTCCCCTAGTGATAGGACTCTTGGTCAGTTACAAAATATTTTGGATTCAGCATCACCAATTCAGCCTTGAACTTTAACTTTTCTGCAAAAATGTTACTGAAATGTTTCACATTCCACTCTTTTACATAACATTACAGAATAGAAGGGTGAATATCTAGATCAAAACTTAGTTTTATTCAAAGTTTTATTACATCCAAAAATACTAGTTACTGTAGAGGAAAACGAGTCAAGGTAAAGTTGCTCATTGTCTGGATAAAGGCTTGTGATTTTCCAGCTGATTCATTTGGTTAAGCGCCTATAAAAGTGAGTGAATACTGTAGCTAGTAATGCTTATACAAACATGTAACCAGGATAATCTGTTTAGACATCATTTCTTCAATGAATATCTGTTTTTCATATGAAAGTGAAAAGCATGTATGTTGTTTGATGTCAATATTTTCTTGCAAATAAGTATGAAATATGTATATATTCCAGCAGAGGGCATTGATCTTTGTACTCGCATATTACCTAAAATTGTAGCTTTTTAAAAATATCTCAAGATTCTTAACCGTTGATATTTGAATGCCCAAATTTATGAAAGGATATAAAAAATTGTTAATGACTCTAGGTTAGTTAGAATAATTTTTTTTGTGTTCACTGTGTTTTGTCAATTCTTTTTTCAGAATTTTCTTGATTTGGATTGATTATTTTAGATTGTCTTGCCTGAAACAGTGCTGTAGACATGTTCAAGAGACAATTTGCTCATCTTGAGGAACACTATGGTAAAGGAGAAAACAGTACACCCCTTGGGAGGCAACATGCTTCATTGCCAAGGTACAATTCAGACACAAAATGTTATCGTGAACATTATATGTCAAGTTAAAGCAAAGTCTTACACGTTTTTGTCTTTATTTTTGGTGGAAGAGAGCGAGTTTTTAGAGAGGACATTTCAAAGCAGGAGTCCGAAAAGCAGGACAAAGGGAATGCAGCTGTAACAAAGGCTTCGCTACACAGTCCACCAAGAGTTCAAGGTAAAATTCAATTTGTATTGTGAGACTTCTCTTGAAAGTGTTTTATGGTGGAAATATTGTGAAACATGTAAAGGTGAAAACATTGAAGGACTCAGTTTTACTTGAATTGGTCATGTTACTCTGGCATGTCTGCAGATTCATTCGAAGTGATTGGTTCGGGGGTTTCACTGACAAGTGTTGCAAGTGAAGCCATTGCAAATACACGTAGCCTAGTAAAGAGTGCTAGCATCAGTGCTTCACAATGCAGTCCTGCAGTTAATGCATCTCAAAAAAGGAACTCAACAATGAATCCTGAAGAGAATGAGCAGAATGAGGACTTGAGTCACGAGTTGAATACAGTCAGATTGAAAACAGATTCTATGGTTGCTGGCTTGACGAGGAAGGTTGCAGCAATGCCAAGTGGGGCGGCTCGTTCATAAAAAAATCATTACATATTTAAGTCGTTTGTGGCAGTTGTTTCTAACTTGATTGTAATTTGGCTACAACATGCTCTCAATGAGTTGTTGGGGATAACAAAGATTCTCTTTGAATTTCCTAGGCACAGCACAGATGTAATGGTTGCTGGCTGGGAAAATGATGGTTACAGCCATGTCAAGTGGGCTGGCCTATTCTCATAGTAATCATCATTTAATCTTATTTAGTGCTAGTTGCTAATCTATTTATCGGGATATTGTTATTATTATTGTTTAGTAGTTTACTTTTTGTATGATGATTATTGTCAGTTTCCTTAAGAACCTCTTGATCATAGCTAGCCATGGCTGTTACGTTGACCTATTTTCGTTGCTCATGGATATTAACATAATATCTTTCTCATGCGTTCAGAGTTTATGACATGTTTGAAACAGCTTAGAGAAGTTCTGTTTGTTGTAAATCAAGCAGAACGACTAGTGGATACCTCAGAAGGAATGAGACAAGTCACATTTCCTGAGAGTTTTCATTGGACAACTTATCCTATATCATTTACAACATAATTGACTACTTGGTCTGATTTTAACTTTTATCATCAATTGATGTTATTTGCTACATCACCTCCAGTGTTTATACTGGGACATCATACATCAACTTTATTCTAAATGAATTATTTGGTCAACGTTTACAGCAAAGAATAGTCACAAGTTCTTAACATCATGGAACTTAAGTTCTTTTTCATTTATGTATGGAATCTTTACATGAAAACTAATGCATAGTTTTTAAATAATCCAAATATTCGCTGGCCTTATAAAATTGGACTAACCATGACACAGTTCGCTAAGGTGAAATTCTCTCTATATATTGAAGTAGGTTTCTTTAGATCCAAGTAAGCTTTTCAGGACAAGTGAAGGTTTATGATTGAAATATCAGAACAGAAGTCCAAAATATACAGACTTGGTTAAGAGAGGCACGAGGATGTAGTTTTGCACAATTTGAGTACGGTTGTAGTGTCGTGAGAGTGATGTTTCAGATTAACAAGAGAAAGATCGGCATAAGAAATTTAACCATGGTTAAATGACCAGGGAGGAAAACTTCAAAGGATTCTGAGATACCTGGGAAATCAGGTGGCAAATTATTGTTCCAGAAGTATTAAGATGTCTTTCCAGCTTAGGTAAGATGTAATGGTACAAGAACTGAAATAATCAAAAGCAAAGCTTCTGTTGTCATTGTAACTTTTTAGCAGACAAATCTCATTCATTTACAGTCCTTTGGAATGAAGGCTTTGAATTTAGCTGTTTGTTAATCAACTTTCAGATAATTTCTATATATTTTAGCTTAAATTTATGGAAGGTTCCGTTTTCACATGCTTTTGTTTTGTAAATTAATGTGCTGAATTAATGAGCTGTACACAACTCCACCCGAGGCCTTAATATTCCAGCTCCACTCTCTATCTCGTCTATAAAAATCACCAGTCAGTAATTTCAAAATGTGAGCTTCGTAATTCCAAAAGACCGTGTATTCAATTAGCCCAACCATACAGTTACAAATTGGAGAAAAACGATAATGGCTGTTGCACTTATAGTTATGTCTTCATAGCTTTCGACTAAATCTAAAGAGGATTATCTAGGCATTCATGTATGTTCAACTCCCAGGCCAAAAATTCAAAATTATGGCAGAATCACAAATTTCTGTGTGCTTACTAAAATTCATTTATAAGGATTTGTATATCTTTCAATGCAACAAAATAAAAATAATAGGCATTCCTTCAATAAAAAGCCTAAATTTAGGCAAACAAAGCCCAAGTATATTTGCCACAGCAACGAAAGAAGCGTGAAATCTGGGCAGACAACATTGAGTATCCACTGTGAAATTGTCAAAATGACATTTTCATCTCCAATATTTGGGGCAATTACCATCAGTGCCATAGTTAAAGCATGTAAAGTGATGTGCATAACTTAAAAGCAAAACAAAATCAAGATTATAGACGATGACATCAAAACAAAGCGAAATTGTAAAGTGATGACAACAAACCAAAGGTCCAATCACAACGGATGACAACAAAACAAATCGAAAGTCAAGTGATGACAACAATGCAAAGCAACAATAACAATGGGTGATAACGAATCAAATTTAAAAAGAGAGGCAAACACCACAAGTACTTAGAGCAATGGCAGACGAACCTGAAATCATGGCCAAACAACTCTGTAGTACTCACTATGGCAACAAAACCTTGAAATTATAAGCAAATAGCATTTTTAGTACTTAACATGACAACAAATAAGCTTAAATAACTAGAAAGACATTTTCATCTCCAAAGTATTCGGGATGGTTATAACCGGAATCTAAGAAAATGTAGCATGATTTCTCAAGAACAGGCTGCCTGCAAAACTGGTGTCGCTCAAGGCACTGATTCATCTATAATGCCTTTCCATATCAATGCCTTAAACCCAATGATAAAAAATGATATATACACTAAGAGGTGGAGAGAATGACGAAATGTTTTGAAGGACACGGAGTTGTGCATAAAAAAATGGAAAACTATGCACTTGAATAAAATACATGGAAAATTGATGATTTCGATAAAGTGCTGGACATCATTTAAACCAAAGAGTTGGTATATATCTAGAAAACGCCTAAGAAGAACAAAATATAACTTAAAAAACATTTGATTGGCACACGCTAAACTAGAATAGAGACACTGGAAAGAAAAAATGACAGGTTAGAACATTTGTTACTGTTAGAAAATAGATTGGATAAATGTCAAACTATATAGTGCTTAGGTTTAAAAAAATATATCTTGAGAAAAAGCCAACATATTCACAATTGAAAGTAAAGCCATAAAAGCAATATATATGTCAAGGGTGAAAATTGTATCTTTAGCATTTATTTTCATTGATGTTGGTTTGAAGTGCACCATTTCAGATTTGTTTGATTGCAAACAAGTATTTAATGAACATATACATGTGTATGGTATAACATTTTAATCCTTGAATTCCACAATGCATTACCAACTCTTCAACGATGATATTCAACAAATTTTGTTAAGGAATCTTTTCTAACAAATTTTGTTAAGGATTCTTTTCTATTATCCAACAAAGTGTGCACCTCAATAGTTATGCTTCATTTATGTATTAATGTGAAAATAAATAGAGATCGTGAGATCAAATTTATTGGAGGCTACTGTCATCTCATGCTTCTCCTGCATCACTTTATCCTTGTAAGTTTCAAAACAAAAATAGTTTCTGAAAGGTCTATGAGAAACAAGAGCAGGCCAAATGCTGATTAAGTTGCTACTACTTCTACTGTTATTACTCTCATGCCAGAATATTTAAAAAAAGTTGCAAGTATTCCTCCTTTGCACCACATAAGATCGTGATTGTCACATTCCACAAAAGGATTATACCACACCTTCTAGCATAGCTTCACCAAAATCTTTCCTTTATACCTTCATATTGCATGACCTTGCACATGAGTGCACATGTATTTAGTTCTTCAAAGAGGAAAAAAAAAATCTCTCCACAAAATTATTTCACAAAGTTTAATAAATTTTTGGGCACATTAGATTACAAAATTTATTGTGATATATTTATGTTTTTGTCCTTCAAATGTTCTTTGATTGTTTGGTAATGGTATGGAGAGTGTGCAAGTTCTTTTGTCTATGAACCAGGAAGAAAACTTTCGGTTGTAGCTTGATTACAAAATAAATTAATTTAATAGAAATGAATTAAATTTACCTATAAAAAAAATAAATTAAATTTAATTTGACTGTTTGAGTTAATTAAAATAATTCAAGTTAACCTTGTTAAATGAAATTATTTTCTTTTTTAATTTTTTAAGAATGAATTAAAAAAATCAAACTAATTGATAAAAAATAAGTTTTATATATATATATATATATATATATATATATATATATATATATATATATATATATATATATATATATTCAGTTTTTTTTAGAAATGAAGCAATGGTTTACAAATGTACAAATTCAACTTTATCTTTTCAATAGAAGAACAATATTTTATGGAGACAAAAGAAGACTAAAAACCAGTATTTTCTACACAAGAATAAATATTTCAAGGAAATAATTCTTTTACTTCTTCAATGCACGAACAAGAATATGATTTTTAATTGAAACTCAACAAATATCTCTTTGTGTCTTGAGGATATTGTTGATAGTGTTTAACAATTTGTTTGGAGGAACGCAATTTCATCCACAAATTCCAAACTTATCTCCCAATAATTAACCTTTAAGGAGTCTTAGGGGGCTCTTGGGAGGATTTTGTGGGGAAATAAACAACAATGAGAAGCTACCAAATAAACATAAATCATTTAATTTTATCTTAACTTTCCTATGCTATCCAATCCTATACTAGTAAACAAATCTAGACTAACATATTAAATGCTGGATCTTCCTCTTCGATGGATGACCCTCCCGCATCTTAGATTGTTGTTGGATCTTCTGTTGTCTCTGCCTCTCTGGATGCTGGCTCTGTTCCTCCTGATGATGGGAGGTCCTCTATTCTGGACCCATTTTCTTGGCAAAAGGCTGCTGCTAGGGTTGAGGAGGGATGGATTATTGTTAAAAGTAAAAAACCTAAATTGTCCCAGTCCTCTTTTGATATGACCCTTCGATCCCACAAGGGTAGGTCAAATTCTTGATCCTTCTTGGTTGGGTTAGGGCTACTGGTTTGTTGCAGCCTGATGGTTTTTGGTGGGGGTTTATTGCTGTTCCCCTTCTTTTGATTGGCTGTGCCAAATCTCTTTTGTGTTCTGTTTCTTTGAGTGGTCTTTCAAGTTTATCTTTCGGTTCGGATTGTAGGTCCTTCTAAAATCTGTCTTGTAAAGGGTTTCTGGTCCCTTAAAAACTTGTTTTTCCTTAAATCAAAAACATATTAAATCTTTCAAAAATAATCTTTTTTCTAAGCTATTGTAAAAATTATAATAACTAATTAAACTAGAATATCTAAAAGGAAGATAAGATGTGGAATTGCTTCATTGATAACCTATGACGAAAGTAATATATATAAATTATGATCTAAAATATTACAAGAACATATTAACACAAAGAAGCACTCTTAATAACACATTCATTTTTGGAAAACCCAGTTGCAAAGGTATAAATGGATTCTGTATTATTAGCAACAATGTGATTGTAATACAATCCAAGAGCATACACCCTCATGTATCATCGACTATTTCTATAGTAATTATGGTAGCATAAGGGTACTTACAAATTCAATGTGCAATTAATCTAAAGCATATAAAAAATAGAGAAGGTAATACATGAAACCACCATATGAGAAACCCAAATCCATCGAAATTCCACCCAAAAGTTGCACCTAAATTAGACATACAAAAGAGAAGACCCCACTAAACTTAGAAATTATGACTCTCTAGCTCGTGAAAAAGACTTGAAAGGACCCAAAATATGCTACAAACCATAAATTGATCAAGGGGACCCATTTAAGAACTCTTTGATCGAATAAAAATTATAGGCAAAGAAAGTGTAAGAAACCAAAAGGGCCACTAGTCTTAATTTTTTTTTAGCATTTTCAAGGCTTGTGCTAACATTGGTTCTAGTTGGGGATGTGTGCCTTTACTAGAGACAACAACAATCCATACAATTTGAGGAGTAGATCAAAGTAGACAAAAATTAACAGGATCAACACAAAAAACAACCATAAGAAATTCCAAACAAAAAATAAATAATATTTAATATGTTGACTATAGATGATTTATCCATCTATAAACTTGATATAGAACAATGCCTTGACCACACTTACAAGCTGATAAGGTCCAACTCATAAGGATTTAAGTTTTCTTGCTCACCCTTGATTTTAGATAATATATACGAATAACATTCATGATAAAGCATAATATAAATGCCCATAGCTAAATAAGGAAAATCCATATGATGTGTGAAAAATACTTATTCAAATACACTTTAATTATTTATGTCCCTACTAGCTAATCATAGGCCTACACATGTTTTTATCATAGAGTCATGTGTTTGTGTTGAGAGATGAGTTTTTATCTCAGGTATCCATGTGATCAAGGTATTAGTTATCTGTTGAAACAATGTAGCTTCAGTAAGATAAATGATTGAATGAGAGATAAATGAAGTCTCTCATTCAATCATCTATCCTATCGATAAATTTACATGCTAATGGTAGACATCATAATCATCTTTATAAGAATTTCTATCATCGATTGAGATATGATTGTATTTGCTATGTAGTGATTTCATTTATATGCTGTGATTATAATCGGTTCTGCATATCTATTCTAGTTGTCATATGAAAACACTAATTAGTGTTGTCATATGATAACTACAATAGTTATCGTATTAACATATTTTTGCTCTTATACCGATCTATAATCAGGCTGCATTTACCATCGATTACCATGAAATAGCATTAAGAATAAACCGATGATAACTAAAATTGCATTAGAAACTAATTGCTTCATTATCGGTTACAATGATAATCAAACCACATTAAATCACAAACCGATTGGCATCAATTACCATTTGTTATGTATCGACATTTATATTAACCGATAGTTATCGGTTTGCATTATGATGAGGCACTACCCTTGATCAAGACATGTCCAGTCAAGGCATGCCTTGATCTTACAAGGCAATGCCTATATATATGTGTCATGAAGAATGCTGGAGAAATATCGAAATCAATAAATATTATCTACAACCACCTGCAAACAAAGAAGTTTCAATTCATAATCAGAAATAACTAGAGAGCATACATTAATAGCATTGAATATTGTCTAAGGAATTAAAAGAAAGACAAAATCCTTAACATTCCACTTTTGAACATAAATTTGAATACTTTTACATGGTATCAGAACAAGGTTGATCGAACCTAAGACATTCAAATTTGAGAAGTTCAAATCGAGGATATAGACATCACATTTCCATGGCTAACGCTATCAGATTTGAGGATAGACTTGAAGGAGGTGACAATTTCTCAGCATGGAAATTCAAAATTAAGATGATTCTAAAAGAGAATAAAATTGAATCATTTGTAAGAGTTGAATCTAAAGAACCTAAGAATGAACCTGACAAATCGGCATGGATCAAGGGAAATGAAAAAGCCATGAAGATCATAGTCGATGGAGTGAGAAATCACATTATGCCATTAATAACAAAGCACGAGACTGCCTACCATATGTTCAAAGCACTCGAAAGTGCATTCGAGATAAACAACACAAGTAGAACCCTGGCTCTAAAAAGGGAAATATATCATATAAGTATGAACAAAGGAGAGTCAATCAATGCATACTTTATGCGGATATCAGCCCTAAGGGATGAACTGACAACACTTGGATATGAGATCCAGAACAAAGAGCTAACGCTCATTGCTCTAGATGTGTTGCCTAGTACATGGGAAACATTCGTCCAAGGCATTAGTGCAAGGGCTAAATATCCAAAATTTGATAGGCTAAGAGCAGATTGTCTTTAAGAGGAGTCAAGGTTAAATAAGAAGGGGATCAAGCAAAAAAACATAGATGAAGATCTTCATGTTCTAAATACCAACTCCAACAAGAAAAGCAAGAAGAAACATTTCAAGAAGAGAAAGAACCGACATGAGAAAAGGTCATCTAAGAAAGACAACTCTCACATTCAGTGCTTTAGGTGTGATCAATATGGACACTATGCAGCAAGATGTCTGGATAGAATCAAACAACAAGCTACATTTGCAAAAGTGAAAAGGGAAGAATATGACTTCAAGAAGGATGTATTCTATGCTGCCCTCTCTAGCCAAGTATCCAATAAATCTAACACCTGGATCATTGACAGTGGGTCTTCAAGACACATCACTCGGTATAGAGAATTATTGGATTCCATGTTAGAAGAAACTAATGAAGAAGTAACCATTGGTGATCTCTGCACATCCAGTGAAAGGCATCGATACCTGCACCATTAAGTTGAAGACAAGCATGTCTCTCCAACTCACTAGAGTCCTATTCATTCCTGACATCAAGAGGAACTTAATCTCCATATCTACACTTGAAGATGATGGGTACAAAATAACCTTCATGAATGGTAAAGTTCTAGTATGGCCACAAAACTCTTCCATCAAGAAGGCTGTAACCCTAGGACATAGAAAAGCCTATTTGTACGAGACCAAGAAGAGAATCCCACTCTTGAGATTCAGAGGGAGTGTTTAGAAGAAAATGAAGTACAAATTCCTCCCCAAGAAATCCCTAAGAAAAGACCTCTATGGGCTCACAAAACAATGGAGAATGTAAGGGACTTTGCAGCTCCTTGAGGGGCTTTTAGAGAAAGTAAGGGGCCCAAAAGATTTTCTAGCTATGTAGCCCTTATGAATGATCTCTCCAAATCGGAACCCTCTAGTGTACCAGAAGCTCTTAAACATCAAGTTTGGAAAGATGCAATGTCTGAAGAATATACATCCATACTTAACAATGATGTGTGGGAAATTGTTCCTAGGCCAAAAGGGAAATCTGTTGTTTCATCCAAGTGGCTGTTGAAAATAAAACACACCGCAAATGGTAGCATAGAGAAACACAAAGCCAGATTTGTTGCCTGAGGATTCTCACAGAAAGAAGGGATAGACTATGATGAGACATTTGCTCCAGTTGCTAAGTACACCTCAGTTAGAGCAGTATTGGCCATTGAAGCAGCCAAAGGTTGGAAAGTCCATCAGATGGATGTGAAAACTGCTTTCTTTAATGGTAAAATTGAGGAGGAAGTCTACATAGAACAGCCGAAAGGGTTTGAGATCATCTTGACTCATGGATGTGCCATGATATGTTATGGTAGCCATTATGTGACATAATGTCAGTGCACATACCATAACCTGGATATAAGAGAATTCAATATTCTCAAATTATTTTATATCCAAGGTATCGCGTGTTATGCGAGGTTGATATCACGTGCTATGTGATATCTCTATATCACGAGATGATGTGATATATTTTGGTATCACGTGTTATGTGATACATCATGTCACGAGCATATGTGACTTGATCTTTTTTATTACGAGGTCACGTAATACATTCCATTATGAGAAATGTGATGCTATATAATTAGATGATTATTTCAATATTTACATGGATCTCCATTTATCTTCCCTAGCTAAGAGGGAGTGTTGAAACAATGTAGCTTCGGTAAGATAAATGATTGAATGAGAGATAAATGAAGTCTCTCATTCAATCATCTATCCTATCGATAAATCTACATGCTAATGGTAGACATCATAATCATCTTTATAAGCATTTCTATCGTCGATCGAGATATGATCGTATTTGCTATGTAGTGATTTCATTTATATGTTGTGATTGTAATCGGTTCTGCATATCTATTCTAGTTGTCATATGACAACACTAATTAGTGTTGTCATATGATAACTACAATAGTTATCATATTAACATATTTTTGCTCTTATACCGATCCATAATCGGGTTGCAGTTGCATTTACCATCGATTACCATGAAATAGCATTAAGAATAAACTGATGATAACTAAAATTGCATTAGAAACTAACCGATTCATTATCGGTTACAATGATAATCAAACCACATTAAATCACAAACCGATTGGCATTGATTATCATTTGTTATGTATTGACATTTATATTAACCAATAGTTATCGGTTTGCATTATGAAGATGCACCACCCTTGATCAAGACATGTCTTGATCGGACATGTCATGAGACATGTCCGATCAAGGCATGCCTTGATCTTACAAGGTAATGCCTATATATATGTGCCGTGAAGAATGCTGGAGAAATATCGAAATCAATAAATATTATCTACAACCACCTGCAAACAAAGAAGTTTCAGTTCATAATCAGAAATAACTAGAGAGCATACACTAATAGCATTGAATATTGTCTAAGGGAATTAAAAGAAAGAAAAAATCCTTAACATTCCACTTTTAAACATAAATTTGAATACTTTTACATTATCAATAGTTTATCCTTCCACCATACAACTTAAAATATTTAGAATATCAAAACTTTTATTTTAGTTTTAATTTTAGATAGTGTTGTACCTCTTTGGAGGATTTCGTCTTATAAATATTGGTGGATCTTTAATGATTTAAAATAATATATTTGTATATAAAATCATGCTTGTAAGACTTATGAGTTATATTTTAGTATGTAGAGTCAAGAATATTTTGTGGTGTATGTAATTTGTCTTTTCATTTTCTTAATCAAAGATCAAATGGTCTTATTTGTGGTAGTCATAAGGCATGTTTTTTAAGTCTTAAAATTTAGTATTACATTTATCATTAATTAATCCATTTAAAATCTCTAGGATTTATTCTCTTGGGTTTAACAAAAATTAAAGAAGAAGAAGATCCTACCCATCTTATCACTTGGTATATGTTTGTCCAATTTTTGATGACGAGTTTTGCCTCTCTATTTGGTTAACATGCCTTCTATGGATGTTGAGTGTTTTTGATTAAAAAAGTAGCAAAATAAAGGCCACAGGACAAGGGCACTGGCCCAAAACAAACTCGGGTTAGACAAGCCTTTAACAACAATTCACCACTGTTAAAAGTATGCCAAACCAGTAACAGCCCCAGAAGGACTCGACTCAAGAATAAGGAGAAACACCCAAAACTCGATTCAAAGGAGTTTGGGGGGGGGGGGACTTCCCTTTCTGCCTTCGACAAACAACAGTCTAGACAATACTATTATTAGGGTCATCAAAAGAAGGATCAAGCTGGGAGATCCTCACAATATTATTCTTTGTAGCAAGAGCTTGTTGTGGAACAACATTTGGAGTAGATTCACCAGAAGTAGATCGTTGTTGCAGAACATGAGCAACATGAGAGGAATCTTCAAGGTTAGAGGAGGCCACAATAGGAGTGACCAGGGGGGAGGCCACATTAGTAGTCAAAGGCATAACTTCATCCTGGGAGGGGTCCTCATCCGCATGTGAGGAGACATCATCAATAGAAAAAGCCATGGTAGTCATATGATCAATAGTAGCCTCTTTCCACCAAGTAGCACAACTTTTATAGAGAGAGAGAACAATCCAAAGCTAAATAACCCATTGAGAAGCATCTTTGACAGCGAAAGGGGAGACCCTCATAATCCAAAGATTGAGTTCATGACCTATCCCCAACCATGAGAACCACATCACCAAGGAGAGGCATATAGATGTCAATGCCAATTAAAATGTGAGAAAAGGTAGAATGACCCATGAAGGACATGACATCATCAACCTTCATGAATCGACCAATAGTGTTACCAATGGCCTCATAACAAGAGTGCTCCCAGAAATGAAGGGGAAGGTTGGGAAGACGCACCTAGACCAAACAAACATTGAGTGGTTCGGTAAGAGGGTTAAAATAAGGTATCCAGGGCTTCATCGAGAGAGAGTTAACTCCCCAAGCCCACAACTTACCCAACAAGAAGTCACGATCATTAGAAGAAGCAAAGGAAGCAATTAAAAAATCTTTAGCACAAGGGTATAGCTCAATGCTACAAGCAAGCAAAGGCTTCCAAGAATCGCTCACCTAATGATGAAGGTCAAGGACATAAGGCCATAACCCAACAAATTTGCACACTAACCCATAGTGTTGGTAAAAGCCAATGTTTTCCACCACATTTTGGCCACAAACCACAACAAGGGAATTTTTAGTACAAGAAAAGGGACGAGGTTTCCCCTTGGGGGGATATGCAACAACAGATCGAGCCACATGAACAAAGCTTCAACCTCTAGCAGTAGAAAAAAGTCTAGGAAGGGGGACCCCAACACCAAAGGAAGCCACACCACCAACCACATCAACCTTCGTCCCACCCATAGTCAGAGGAGTTGTTAAGGATAGGCTCGAAGTCACAGTAGCCCCAAGCGAAGTAGGGTCAGGAGCAGAAGTGGTTGCAATAGGCGCTACGACTTGCAAAGGAGAAGGCACATGGGCCGTAAGGCATAGAGACCCAATAGGAGCAGGGACAAAAGCCACAACATTGACATGAGTGGGGAACATAGTAGACACATCGCTCTACAACACAACAACACTATTCAGAAGTTGCTGGGAAGAAGAGGTGTTGAGCGCCATTTTTTCATTTGTCTTTAAATTTGTTAAAGATGTGATATAGTACATAAAGAGTCAAATTCAATGCACAACGATTTTTTTTGGATATTGATTGTTAGTTTGAAGAGATTGAAGTAATAATTTTTATCACCAACATATTTGATTTACCATATATTATAAATTCTCAATATTTTGTTTCTTTTGAATATCTGCAATTTAATTTTTTTTTAGTATACTTCTTAAAGAATGAATATTAAGTTTTTATTAAGTTAAAGTAATTTAATTTACTTGTTGAAAATTATAAAGTTTGAAAATTTCTATGAGAGGAATTTCAAACCAATAAATTTAAATAATTAGATGACATTGTTAAATATAAAACAAGTCCATATACACCCCAATAAAATAGGCTTTCTAAGAGAATGAATAAGCTAGTAATAGAAAGAGATAAGAGTATGTCCAGTGATGCTAATTTACAACAAAAAAAGTTAGGTTGAAGTTGTTCTAGTACTAATTATTTTGTAATAAAAATGTCTCTTATTTTTCTATTATAGATAATACTCCATATGAAAGGATAATATTGAGTACAAATATAAGTTCCATGATAAAATAAACTTATTTGTTATCGGTATTAATCACATAGTTAGACTTTGTGATGATGTGTTTACTTTTGTTCTGATAGATGCTAATAAATAGTTGAAAGATGGTCTATAGAATATGTTATTTGATGAAAATTTCTCAAGAGAAGGTAATGGAGCCGACATAATTTTGGTGTCTCCCCATGGTGAGAAACATAATTTTTCTTGTAGATTAACCTTCATATGTACCAATAATATATTTTAGAGTATGAGGCTTTATTGTCAGGATTAAATATAAATCACAAACATAGAGTAAGATGTCTAAAAATTCATGGAGACTCTGAGCTTATAGTGCAACAAATAAAAGGTACATATGTATCCAAGAGAGAAAACTTTTAATGTATAAGAATGTTGTTTGGGACATCATAAAGTTGTTTGATGTCATTGGCAATGAATGGTTGGATAGGAATGAGAACATGGAGGTTGATGCTCTTGCTTTTGTAGCATCAAAATTTAGTTTGAATGCAAATCTTCCTTTGCTACAAGAGAATTGAAGTCTTGGCAAGAAATACCATAGCATACAACATATACTATTGGCAAGTATTTGATGATAGTCAAAATTTCTACAAGTTCTTAAATGATATGTATGCATTTGATAGTCAATTCATTGATTGGTAGCCAATGATTGAAATGAAAGATGGAAAACAATTGTTTGGGAATGAGATAGTATAGCTCAAAAAAACATGATTCCGAAAGGATAGGTTGTATTAGAGAAGATTTTTGATTGTAGAGATTTCTATAGGAACAAGAATAAGTCAACTCATGAAGAGGATGTTGAAGTAATGAATCTAGGGACAAATGAAAATCCCAAGATGGTTTACATTGGTAAGAAATTGAAAACTCATGAAAATAATTTTTTGATATCCCTATTACATGAATTCAAAAGATGCTTTGCATGGTCATATGATGAGTTGATATTATATAGAGGAGATTCGTTTTAACATACTTCTTGAATGGCTTCTCCCGCTCTCCCTACATTTGAATTTCCCTCTGCCAACGGTTCGCTGTCTACCATTCTGCAGATTCTTGCGTGCAGGTCGGTGGCTTCGGTGGGTGTCTCTGCCCCTGCCGTCCCCATTTCAGCTGTGGGTGTCTACGCTCGTGGCCCTTCTGTCGGCATGGGTGCAAACCCTTCTGCACCCACGCCCCCTGCGTTGGGTGACTGTTCTGTGGCCAGTTCCCCTGTGGCTGGTGTCTCTGCTCTTGCTTTGGGTGAAGATGTCCTTCATGTTGCTGGGATACTCGGGTTATTGGGGATTCCTCTTGACTTGGTGATGCTGATAGAGACCCTATTGTGGGTGCTGATGCTCTGCCTTGGCTTTCCTTTGCTGGGAAGCGTAGCTTTGCTCGTGTGGCCAAATCTATTGCCCAGTCTTCTAAGGGGGTTCGACCTCTTTCTTGTGCCAAGTGCTCCCTTGTGGTGGTCTGTGGACGGGTCGTTGTGGACAACATTAGGTTCTACCAAAGCTATTTTCTGGTGTGCAGATTCTTTGGGCTTTGGCCTTTTTTAGTAGACCTTAATTGTTGGGTGAGTAACTCATGGAAGCCTCTGGTTGCTCATAATATTGAACTCTTTCCTTGTACTAAAGGTTTCTTCATTGCTTCCTTTACATCTTCATATGATCGTGACATGATTTTGGGCAAGATGTGGGCTTGGGGAGTTCACTCCCTCTCTATTAAGCCCTGTACAACTTCTTTTAATCCCCTTACTGAACCACTCAATGTGTGTCTGGTTTGGGTTCGACTTTCGAGTCTTCCTCTTTATTTTTGGGAGCACTCTTGCTACGAGGCCATTGGCAACACTACTGGCCATTTCTTGATGGTTGATGATGCTATGTCTTCCATGGACCACTCCACCTTTCCTCGCATCCTAGTGGATATTGACATCTCCTCACCCCTCCCTGGGGATGTGGTCCTTAAGGTTGGGGATAGTTCTTGGACTCAATTGTTGGATTTTGAGGGCCTCCCCTTTCACTGCAGAAAATGCTTTGCCACAGGTCATTTAGCGTTAGATTGTCCCCTCCCGCATCACAAGGGTGCGGCTACTTGGTGAAAGGATGCCACCTTGGATCACCTGACTATCTATGCTACTGAATTGGTTGATGTACCGCCCTCTGTCAATGATAATACTGCTGTTGATGTTGTTGCTGTTCACGAGGATTCAACTCCCATTGCTCCTGATTTGCAGCCTTGTTCCACTCCTACTGAATTTGCTCCTGATGCCGCTACTGCTACTGTCTTTGCTCCTGATGTTGCTTCTCTGCAACAATCTGTTGAGATTCTACAACAACACTCTGCCGCTGCTTCTGATTACAACCCTACGAAGTCACTCCCGTTTGACCTCTCTCTTGATGGTGCTAATGATTGTATTGCTTGGACTGTGAGTCATCACAGGCAAAAGGGGAAGTCCTCCCCCTTGCTCAAATCCCCCATATCAAGGCTTGAACATCTCTACCTCTGCTTGAGTTGGGACTGGTTAGTTCTTTGGTCTGACAAGCTTTCCCTTTTGCTTGTCTGACTGAGTTGTATGTGGGCTTGCTCCTATGGTTAGTTTCTCTCATTGCCTATAAAATGTTGTATTAAGGGTTAACACCCTTGTTTTTGTTGCTTTAATATAAAAAACATATCATTCCTCTCCAACCCAATGCTAAACCATTTGGATAGAAACACAAGATAATAAATCCTACCTTGGCTCTCTAGATGCACAAGGAGTTGATAAAATTGAAGATAGAATCATGAAATTTTTAGGCATTTTGAGAAGGTGTTTGATCTTATTCCAGTGAGAAAGAAGAATTTGGGAATAAGGCCGCGTGTTGACTCTAGGAACCTCAACCTTAAATTCCTTAAAGATAACTATACCCTTCGCAACATGGGCCATTTGTTGCAACAAGTGACTAGATTAGAATTAATGTCCATGATGGATGGATTCTTAGGTGACAACCAAATGGTTGTGAAAGAGTCAAAACAATATAAAATAAAATTCACTACTCCGTAAACAATATAAAATAAATTTCACTACTTCATGATGCACTAATGTATATGTGAGAATGTCATTTGGTTTGAAGAATGCAAGGTCAATTTTTTTTTGAAGAGAAATGGACAGATTTTATTGTTCTTATTGATTGGATCATGTGGTCTACAAACATGAATTGACTACATTTTCTAAGGAAAGAGGTAACCATTATAAGCATCTCGTTTTAATTTTTTAGAGATGTTTTGAATATGAGATCCCTTTGAATCCCAAAAAGTAAATTTGGTGTTGATGAGGCTAAGTTTCTAGGACACATTGTGTCAAAGGAGGGGGTAATAATTGACCACAAAAGAGTTAAGGAAATTGGCCTTACCAAATCAGTCAAAGGATTTCAGTCCTTCGTACCAAAGCAATATCAATGATTCTCAACAGAGGACAATAAATCACATGGAGTACATAATCAGTTGATGTAATCAGGGACATCAAAAAAGTAATATTTGAGGTCCCTGTATTGATAAGCCTAGATTACTCTAGGCCTCTTCAGTTGTTCTGGTTTGCTTCACTCTACACTATTATTGCTGCACTGTTGCAAAAGAAAAAAAGATGGACATGACCAACCGGTATCCTTATTTGGTAAGCCACTACAAGCATTTGAGTTGAAGTACTCAATCATGGAAAATCATTCTTATGCTTTGGTTAGAGCTACGAATAATTTTAGACCTTACCTTGTGGGTACAAGGATTCTTGCATAGGTGCCACACCTAGCTGTGAAGGACCTTTTCATGCAGCACTAAGCTTCTGGTAAAAGGTGTTGCTAGATAAACAGGATCGAGGAATATGACATGGATACTTGGAGCACATAAATAGTTAGAGGTCTGTAAGAACCTACCCAGTTTGATAACCAAATTTTTGGCTCCTTTCTCTGAAGTTCAGTCAGTGGACATTATGTCAAACAGTTTACATGAAGACATGGAAGTTAATTGCAGGGTTGTCTTTCTTATGAATATGGTGTCGTTCAATAATTTTCCAGATTTGCAAAGTCAATGAGAATATAACACTGACAGAAAAAACCTTCTTTTGTCATTTAAGATTGACCAGCAGGTAATTTTCTGACCAACTACAACACATTCTAATATAAATAGTAAATTCAGTTTTGAATATGATTTCTGATCTTTTATTCATAGACTTAACAAATGCTTGCACAAGTCTGCAAATACACTTCCTCTACACGTTGGTTCTACATTTAGGATGCAGCAGTGAACAATTCAAAGTCTCATACAAAAATATTTATGGCTAACCTTTCACAAGGTTTCAACTGAAGATGTCAACGCTCAACAAGTGCACAGAAGGATTGAATCAATGTCCAGTTGCCAAGAAGGAACGGTCCAGTTTATCTTCAGATTCCATGAGTCATTCATGCTCCCACGAACTTTAAAATGGCAGCTCATACTCACAACTTGGTCAAAAGGCAGCTCGACTCCTTGTACTGGCCAGTATATAAACTTGCAAATGTTTACATGTTTACTTATTTCTACTCTCTGCAAAATGAATTTTTAGATGGAATGAATGAATGAATTTATGATTTTAATAACATCTAAAAGGTTTAACTGTTTATAGAATTTATGGGAGGTCAGTTAATAAAAAAGCATAAATATCTCTCTTGATCAGGAAATCTGCAACTCTTGTTATTTTTTCTTCTTCAAACAAAAGATAACAAAGACCTAACAAGACTTCGAAGAAATCACAACAACTTCCAAAGTCAATACTATGTGATAATTCATTGTATAGATATTGTTTTCTATTTTTTGAATATGACTTGCTTGCCTTCCATGAATGCTTTATAAAAAGGACCCTCATGTTAAGGTTACAAAGTTGTGTTGGTTTAAAGTGAGTTGACGTGGAGAAATTATGAAGTAGTTTTTCTCAAATGCCTAGATAGTAAGCAAGTTGATGGAGTGATGAAAGAATGTCACCATGGTGTATGTAGTGAACATTTCAAGGCTAAGATTATTGCACATAAAATTACGAGAGTAGGATTTTCATGGTCATCTTTGTTCAAGGATGTTGCATAAATAATAAGGAAATGTGATGCTTGGTAAAGGTTTTTGGGCAAGTTGAAGTTTGTTGGTGTTCTTTCTTTGTTGTCTTCGTCAATTGAGGACCTCTCTTAGTAGTGAGTGATTGATTTTATTGTAGAGATATAGGAGAAGTCCAATAATGAATATAAGTGGATCCCAGTGGTCACATTTTATTTTACCAAGTGGGTCGAGGCACCCACAATGCAACGTCCAAGGTGGTGATTGAATTTTTTTATTAGCATCATTATTTCCAGATTTGGGGTTCCAAACATGATTATTGCTGATAATGCAATGTGTTTTGGGTAAAAGGATATGCAAGATATATGTTTTAAATTTGGCATTGACTTGGTACACTCTCCCTATTATCACCCATGAGAGTAATGGACAAGTTCAGTCCGGTAATATGAGATGTATGAAGATCATAAAGAGGACTTTAGATTAGAATATGAAGACATTGGATGCCAAGCTCAAGTATTTTCTTTGGGTTGATAGAGTTATTGTTGGACAAGCTATATGATGTTGTCCTTTTGAGCTAGTCTATGAAGCAGAAGCTAGGACACCTCAATTTGAGGCTTCCTATGTATTAGTTATTGCAAAAAATAGATGACGATCAATGTGATGCTATCTACCTTTATTTCATGGCATTGCCCAAGTTAGATGAGAAATGAAGAGAAGTTGATGATAGGAGTGTTTAGAGTAAGTGGGTCATGAAGTATCTTTATGATTGGAAGGTGTCACCAAGAGAGTTCTAGGTTGCTGATTTGGTTCTTTTGTGGAATGTTGAGTTTGAAGATAAAGGAAAAACATAGAAAATTTGACCTTTTGTAGCTTGGACCTTATGGTGTAGTTGAGAGGTATGAGTTTCATGTATATTGTCTCATGGATCTTGAAGGTGAATTAATGGAGTTTCCCATGCATGGATAACATCTGAAACATTACTTCTCATAAATGATGCCATTCAAAATTTTGATTGATGATTTGAATGCTATATTTTTCATGTTTTAATTGTATCTTTAAGTAGTCTTGATTCCTACTGGTCAAGATAATGTTGTCATCTTATCAAAGTTTTGATCTACTCAAAGATCTTGGTTTCTTGTTGCACCTATACGAGACACATCACCAACTAGAGCTGTTGTTGGGAATCAAATCTATGATATCCTTTTCACTTGAGTCCCTTCACTTTCTATGTGTTAGTGGTGTAAAAACCCATGTAGATAAGCTATATGAAATAAATCAAATGGGTTATAGTTCTCTTGTTGTGCTTTTGAAAATTGTGTCAGACCCCATATTTTCCTTAATCAATTACCACATTGCAAAGTAGGGAGAACTTTAAGAAACC
Organism: Cryptomeria japonica; assembly: GCF_030272615.1. Taxonomy (NCBI): domain Eukaryota; kingdom Viridiplantae; phylum Streptophyta; class Pinopsida; order Cupressales; family Cupressaceae; genus Cryptomeria; species Cryptomeria japonica. The sequence continues at coordinate 530,129,316 of NC_081406.1, read as the reverse complement.
ACCCCCGGGCAACTGTGTAAAATCTTGGCCAATTAGACATTATTTTTGGGGGGAAATTTTCATATCGATGGCGATTTTTTTTTTTAAAATGGGGAAAAAAATTATTTTGTATTGGCAATTTTTTTCTACGGTACGAAAATTCCATAAATTTCTGGCGAATAATACCTTGTTCTATGGGGAAAATATTTATTGTGGGAGGCGAATAATTTTTGTTAAAAGGAACAAATATATAATTGTATAAGCGAAAAAATTTACTCTGAAGGAAAAATTATTTAAATGTATTGGCGATTTTTATCCACCGCTTTAAAATTGTTGAATTTGTTTTGGCGAATATTTTGTTATTTATGGAAAAATATATAATTTATTGGCGATTTCATGAATTCATTGCCATTAATAGACAAGGCACATCACATCACATCAGTACATCACATTGAATCTGGACTCTACACGATGTATCAATAAGTTTGGCCTCTTTGACATGTGAAGGGTGACACATACTTAAAATCCATCAATGATTTTAAACCGTTCGATGATCGTAGATCAATGGCTAAAGTTTTATTTCGGCCCAATTTTCTGAAGGGAACATAGCTCACCAGAAAGTGCACGGAATGGAATTGGATTCAATAGACATGCATCAAATCTCACGAATCACGATCGATAATTTTGGTCATTTAATATATATCTATTCACATACGGCAATCCACGCTGTCCCCACGACTTCCAATGTGGTACTTGCCAACTTGGTACTAGTTTTGAGCTGTTTCCAAATTTAAAGCAATTAATACGGTTATAGAAGTAATTATTACAATCAAGAGCTTTATTTATATACAATCTCTGCTTCTTTCATCTTCAATTAGCCTTTTCCATTTGGTAGATAAATCGTTGGAGCTAATGGTATTTAAATTCTTCCTCTGGTTTAGGTTTATAGGCTTAGGTTGTTTAATTTGTTAATCTGTTTTCTCAAGATGGACACTCCCATCCGCTTGAGAAGCATTTCTGCAGAGGACCAGAGGGCCTTTCTGGGCTCCATTAAGGACGAAACCCTCCAATCAGTCTGCAAGGAGGTTGGGTCGTTCATCAATGAGGCTGCGCGGATAGTGCTGGGTAGAGAGTTTCTGCGAAACGAAAAATAGGTACCGTGTTAACATGGACATTACATCACATTTTTTAGCGTCTCTTCTGGACTTTGGAGGAGACAAGGTGGATATGGCGATGCTGTTGAGGAAGGTTTTTAAGGAAGACTTCCTTGGAGACGACATTACTGTTGTCGTCCTTGCAGAAGTAGGGGTGGGGATCCCTTGGGCGAGTGAATTAACCAAGCTTCTCCTCCCTGACCAAACAGTGCTAGTGGCCAGGCAACCGTTTCTCCTGAACCTGAATGCAGAACACTTGACGCGTCACAGGAAATGGGCACGGATTGGTAGGGACTTCCTCCGGAAATGGTTGCTCCTGGACTACTTTCCAAACTACAATTGGCTTGAAGAATTCTCTCAACTTATGTTGTCTGAAGAATTCTACATGGAAGGAGGGCCGGATTCTTAGTGCAAAGTTGTAAACCATCCACTACCTGTGCCCTAGCCCTGTGGCCCGCCACCCTGGCCCCTAGTAGTTTTTTTTTCCTATGTCCTCGAAACCTAACACGTCAGTGGCTCATTCAATTTGGCTTTTAAGTTTTTGAGGGTCTCAGACTTGAGACGAAAAAATTGTAAATTTCTAAAGCATAAATATTAATGATAATTTTTCAAATTCCAGTTTGTTTCAGTTTGCCTTTTACAGTCTTATGGATATAAAAATGCTTTCTATAACTCTATTTCATTTTTATTAATTAGTTTCTTTCAAATGCTTTTTGTATATGAGCTACATTATTTCAATTATTTGTTAAACAATGGAAATAATTTAATACTGTGATCTTTTTTATGTAATGCTATAAATTTTTTTTTAGTTCGTTCCATTAATTATTTGTACATTGATTATGGTTGATTATAATTTTATAAATATAGTCATTCAAAATACAAGATTTTAAAAGTTTCAAGATACAAAAGTTTATCGGTAAAGGTTTTTTCATTCTATTAATTCAAAAGTTTCAAGATACACAATTTGCAGTCATTCATGCATACACGCAAACAAAGAGAAAAGCATACTGCCCACAGCTTATAGCAAGCAGACAAAAAAACCAGTTCATTGCTGGATATCCATAACAAATGTTCCATCAGTAATAAATCATTTGGAAGCAAATTAAAAAACACTGGCCGATAGGCCGCTCACTCACTATCCCCCTGGGTCGCCTCCTCCCAGTCCCTTCCCTCCTCGAAGGTCGATGCTTTCCCTTTTGATGCTTCAACTTTCATTTTTGGAATGCAGTTTAGGCACCCGAAGTTGGGGTCGTCCTCCAAGCTTGCCAGTAGCTGTATGGCCCTTCATTCTTCAGCCCTATCTCTCAATTCCCTACCAACCTCCATCCTTGCCACCACATGCAAAGCCTTCAGGACTTCATCCATCCTGGTTAATTTCACAAAGAGTTTCATCGCTTCCCACCCCACTCGGGCACGTTCACGACACTGGTATAGGATTTCATCCTCTGGGCCATGAATAAAAGGAAGCAACTCCTCCTGGTCGTCCCCTTCCTTAATTCGAATGCCAACTCCCGACACCACCCACTTCAAGATTGAATCTAGGTTAATCAAAAAATCCCCATCAATCAATTTGACCAATGTGAGTTTTACCTTTTCCACCTCCGGTTCGAATTCATAGGCCCACGCTAGAACCAGAGAATAAACATCCATGTTAGTTTGATACCGGTGACTGATAGGTGACACCTCCTCTGCAAGCATTAGTCGAGCTGTCGCCCACAACTTCTCCTCCTTAAACCTGAACAGTCCTTGCATTCGTTTATCAGATAGTTTGCCCAAAAAGGGCACCAATTTCTTGTCTGTTCGCAGTGTGAAATTGACCTCCATGGTCACTAGCAATTTAAAAAACACTTCCTACAAAAAATGTCTTACAGAAGCTACGAACTATAGATTTGTTTTGCCTCAAAGCAAAAATTGGCACACAGATCAAAAGGTAATAAATTATGCCTCTGTCGTATAGGCAGGGCAATGAATGTGTACGATAAGGCATTAATGCCATGAGATCAAGAAAAATATTTCCTGCCATCCTCCCCTTCCTCTGTTCGTGCGACCTGCCGCAGACAACTCCTTCTGCAACAATTAATCGCCACCTTGACATTTGTACTTTCCAAATTTGCTTGCCTTAACAGGTTGAGGACTGCACAATTTTTTAAATTAATACACTAAATTTATGTTGAACTTTTATATATATATTTTAAACTATTTTTTAAAACTATATATCGTATACATATTTTGAATGTTTTCTTTTTTATATTAAACTTTTACCTTTCAAATTGTATATCAAAATTTATATTTATATTTAGTTATTTGTTTTATTCTAGAAACTAAGTTTCATGTTTTATACTCTTTTTGAATTTCAATTTTTTACAGATAATATTAACATTATATTTAATAGTTATCTCAAGCTATTGCACATCTTTAAAATTTAAATGTCTCTTATTATGGGACCAACGACATCTGACAACACTCAAGTTCTCAACAGGTATCATCGTCCGTCGGATGAGCAAAGATCAACGACTTAGGGTGGATTTCGGCCCAAATGTGGGCAGTGAACACATTTGTGAGAACTTCTCCCGGAATTGAATATTTTAAATTTAATTAAATATTGTATGCGGGAAAAGCGGGGCGATGAAACTTAAAATGTGAAAAATATGATGAATTTCAAAGAGGCTTGTCCACACACCCACAAGACTTCTTGGTGCAAGTTATGGAATCATGAAGAATGACTCAACTTCCCAAGGTTGGTTCCATGGTTCTCTATCTCACAAGGTCCCTCAAGCCAATGCCTTTGCTCTCAGATCACTGAGCAAAGTGGCTTAGGGATGACAAATGCAAGAACGAGGGATGCTTATGATTGATTTAATTATGAAAATGCATCCTATCTATGCATGATTCTACAAATGCAATAAACTAGATTATAAGATGACAAGATTAGTAGCAATACTATCCTAACATGATATACTCAATACTATCCTAACATGATATACTAGTTTATGAGTTAAGCTAATGATAAAAGAAATAGTCTAAAATGCTTGTTAGATTAATTCCTATTACAAAGATAAGCTAGATGTGTTAATAAAATTGAGCACAAATGAGATACTAAAAGCTTGCATGGATCCTTAAAATGGAGGAATGAGAGCTCTATTTATAGCGAAAATAGGGCAATGGATGGTCAGGATTGAAAGAATTAATCAAGGGTCAAGTTTGAAAGTTGTCAATCCATGTTTTCAATTTTCACCAATGAAATGGTGATAATTGTCAACATAAGGCTGGTTGAGAGGAGAGGTAAGAAGCATTAAATGCTGAGAAGACCTCATGGTTAGCCTAGGAGATAAGGGTTAAGGTTAGGTTAGGGTTATCCATTGGATAAAGCTTTTACCCAAGGGGTAAACTCTTGTGCAAAGGTTAAAGGAATAACCATGGTCAAAGCAAAAAATGCTTGATGAGACCCTTGGGTTAGATGGAGGTTAAGTTAGTCAAAAAGTCTCTAACCATACCACTAAGGGTTAGTTAACCATTAATGGTTTGAAGACTTTGGGGACAAATTTGTAAGAGTCCTTCCAAATTTGGGGGTATTCAACAAGTTAGCTTGTTGAATGGATAAAGGCTTTAGTGCCTTTTGAAGACTTTACTCCAAATTTGAGAAGTGACCTTCTTAAATTTAGGGAAAAGGGATAATGGATGGGATTGTGGTTAATTGATTAGGGTTAGATGGAATCTAGAAGAAATTAGGAACAGGGTTTAAGATGCAAGTGGGAGATGTAGGAAAATGCAAGTGGGTGAGGGAAAATAGAATTAATGAAAATAAATTACTTTATTTCAATTTAATTGCTATTTGGGAAATTGAATAAATTAGATTTATTTAATTTGGGGTAAACTATTAATTAAATGTAATTTTAATTAAAAGGTAAGAAGAAGGGTTTTAATTAAATAAAATGATTTATTCAATTAAATGACATAAAGGGCTTAAGTGAATTTAACTAAATAAATTGAATAATTTACTTAATTAAATAGAGGAATGTGGGTGATTTAGTTAAATTAGATTTAACTAAAACAGAGGAATGAACATAAAATATTCATTTAGGAATATGGTCATTTTTATATGTCTACAAATATAATTAAGTCTATAGTCTATAGACTATAAATCTCTTTTTCGGGCGGAAGTTTAAAATGATTAAATAGACTTAAAAAATAGACCCGAAAAGTGACACTAGTATGGTGATGGTGACGTGCTAGAAAAATGACAGAAGTTGTGGGACCCACTACATCTGTAAACATGTACCATCGTCCGTTGAATGAACAAAGATCAATGACTTAGGGTGGATTTCGGCCCGAATGTGGGAAGTGAACACATTTGTGAGAACTTCGCTCGGAATTGAACATTTTAAATTTAATTAAATATAGTTAAGTCTATAGTCTATAGACTATAAATCTCTTTTTCGGGCGGAAGTTTAAAATGATTAAATAGACTTAAAAAATAGACCTGAAAAGTGACACGGGTATGGTGACATGCCAAAAAAATGGCAGAAGTCGTGGGACCCACTACATCTGAAAACAGGTACCATCGTCCGTTGGATGAACAAAGATCAACGACTTAGGGTGGATTTCGGCCCGAATGTGGAAAGTGAACACATTGGTGAGAACTTCGCTCGAAATTGAACATTTTAAATTTAATTAAATATAATTAAGTCTATAGTCTATAGACTATAAATCTCTTTTTCGGGCGGAAGTTTAAAATGATTAAATAGAGTTAAAAAACAGACTCGAAAAGTGACACGAGTATGGTGACGTGCCAAAAAAATGACAGAAGTTGTGGGACCCACTACATCTGTAAACAGGTACCATCGTCCATTGGATGAACAAAGATCAACAACTTAGGGTGGATTTTGGCCCGAATGTGGGAAGTGAACACATTTGTGAGAACTTCGCCTGGAATTGAACATTTTAAATTTAATTAAATATAATTAAGTCTATAAAGCTCTTTTTCGAGTGGAAGTTGAAAATGATTAAATAGACTTAAAAAACAGACCCGAAAAGTGACACGAGTATGGTGACGTGCCCGAAAATTGGCAGAAGTCATGGGACCCACAACAACTGACAACAAGTACCATCGTCCGTTGGATGAGCAAAGATCAACGACTTAGGGTGGATTTCGGCCCGAATGTGGGAAGTGAACACATTTATGAGAACTTCACCCGGAATTGAAACGTTTTAAATTTAATTAAATATAATTAAGTCTATAAAGCTCTTTTTCGGGCGGAAGTTTAAAATTATTAAACAAACTTAAAAAAGAAACCCGTAAAGTCACAACAAGTACCCTGGTCCCTTGTCTGTTGGATGAGCAAAGATCAATGACTTAGGGTGGATTTCAGCCCGAATGTGGGAAGTGAAGTCATTTGTGAGAACTTCGCTTGGAATTGAACGTATTATATTTAATGTCCTCAGAATTTATACTGAAGTAGTGAATGTTTTGTCCTTCGGCATCAAATAGTTATTAATAATAATTAATAAAATTACAACATGATTCTTAATGTCCTCAGAATTTATACCGAAGTAATGAATGTTTTGTCCTTCGACATGGAATAGTTATTAATAGTAATTAATAAAATTACAACATGATTCTAGATATTTTGCCTTTTAGGTATTACTTTTGTACTTTTCAGAGTTTTCAAAATAAGAGACTCGTAAAGCATAATTGTATTTCATTTCATAGACAAACTTGTAAATCAAGGGAGATTCAAAAACAACTACTAGATTGAGGAATGCAAGTTGCAATAGAGACTGTCTGCGCCAATCTAGTGAAATAGAAATTCGAGGTAAAATCTAGAGCACCTACATCCCGCCTTTTTTTCTTTTGGTAATCTCGTGGTCCAATTTGAGGGTTAGCATTTTCAGGTTTTTATATAGCATTATTTTGAATTATTAACAATAATAGTGATGGGGAAAACGGGAAGCAGTAGTTCAACAAGAAGCCAATTGAAAAACAAAATGTGCCTAACTGAACTGGTTAAAACACCATGTTTCACTGATGAATACCATGATATTTATGACCCTGCTATCCATGGTGAAAAGAGTATCATAGATATTAGATATACATTGTCTAGTAAGGCGACAGATGCATGCAGGACAAAATTTACTGTTTTCAACCCAATGTTACAAAAAAGAACATATAAAATCGCACCGTGGGATGTTGGATTGGGAAGCATGGTGTTACCTGAAGTATTCCCTTGCCCTGATTTTGTCATGGTTTGCGCCAAAAATTATGATGAAGATAAAAAATCAATTGTCAATAAAAAAAATGAAGAGGAAATTCTATTCATAAACGAGGGAGAATTTGCTCGTTTGTTGAACCTAGGATTTGAAGCCCAAAACTCAAATGTCCAAATTGACCTTGAAAAGCTAGCAGGGAATTATGAGAGTCCCAATCCAAGTCACAGAGATTCAATTATCAAAGCTCTAATAAAGAGTGGTACTGGTATTGTGTTGGATCATAATCATAAGCCTCCTTATGATTCTAACATTTTTGTTCCATGGGTTGGGGATACTATTTCCTTGCTGTCGTTTTGCCTGGGATTGGAAAATGATAGGGAAGTGGGTGCAAGCCTTCTTGAAATGATTTATAATATCCATTGTGTAGGTCAGCCGGTAAGATATAATTTTATTGAGCACATTGTTAAATCCATGCAAAAACAATTACTAATGATCAAAAAAGGTTCTTGTAAGTCATTTAGGTTACCATCCTACTTGTGCTATCTCCTTCTATCCAAGTATGATGCAATATTCAAGACCAACAAGCTTCAAATTGTGAGATATAAGATTGATGAGAAGTCTGAGAAGAGAACAGAGTGTCCAATATATGAATGGACACCAAAGATAAGGATGCATGATAACAGAAAGAACTACAACCATTTTGTAGACTTCTTTTTGGCACCAATGTATAATGAAATTACAAGCACTCCAATGCCTAGGTTGCCTGTGTCTTGTAGAGATTGCATTCAACTCGGAAGTCAAATAGAATTGGCTGACTGGTTCTTCATGGAAGAATTCACTGTGTTAAGGTTTTATGGATCGGCAGTAAAACCATACAGACTTCCAATACATGTGACAGAGAGGGTATTTGCATTAGAGTATGTACGACAATTGGAGAGTACAGATAGGCACTTCCATGGTCAACAAAAGAAGAGCATATTTCCTTCCTTGCCTTTCTCATGTGGAGGGTTCACATTTGAGAGAAAAGAATTCAATGTGGCAAATGATTTTTTGACAGTTTTTAACTTTGGTGATGAGGGTCTTTGGCAGTATGATTTAATCGGTGTAGTTCAAGCAAGGCTTAAGAAAAATGGGAACTCTTCAGCATTATGTCAACATGAAAGTAAACCATTGCTAGAAAAGCTTAGAAACATAGACTCCTGGGATGAGGTTAAAAAATAGATGGAGAAAATTTTAGCTGACAATAACATTTTAACAGAAGAAATTTCATGACAAATTATGGCATTGCACACACATAAGACAACAGAGGAGGGCGAGGGCAGCCAAAATAGGAGGTCCTACAATTTCTACCTAAAATCTGCTTATCCATCTAAGAAATCTATTCCCAAATCAATTATGCAAGAATGTAAAGAGAGTTTTTGGACTCAAACCAAAATAAATGATTTTTGGACTATGAGGAGGAATCTCAATGAACCAAAGACCAGTGCATAATTTGAGACCATCGACGAGGATGATGAGTTTAGCAAATTGTGGAATATGGAGCATCCCACAACAACACATGATAGGAGTGAAAATGATGATGAGTATGAGGTTGAGCCCGCTCCAACAACTACTACAACCCCTAAAATATTAGGCGCAGTCAATGAGTCCATGAAAGAAAAATATAGCAAAGGGGCAAGCATTGTGGAAAAAATGGGTTTTGAAGGTGGTGGTCTAGGTGCCAGAGGAGAGGGCATTTGGTATCCACTTCAGGTACAACTTCCATCAGGGTCAAAATCAAAAGCTCCTGTTAAACGAGTCATTGGACTTGATTCTTCAGATTCATCACAGATAGGTACGACTCATTACCCTCAGGGTCCACCTACATTTGTTTCAGGTTCAAATCCACAACCACCACCACATCATGGTATTCCCATTGATGGTGAATCAAGTGCCACTACCATAGGTGGGTAATCTGGGGATAGTATTCCCATTATTTTTCAGTCAAGTGATGCTGTGATTGGTGGCCATGGTGGGGTTGGCATGGGTACTACTAGTACTACTGATACTAGTTGTCTAGTTGTTGGACAAGGGCTACAACAAAATATGTCTCGCAAGAGGCCACTAGTGGTAGATACTAATACTATTCAGAATCCTATATCAAGTGCCACTGACACTAGAAAACAATCATTTGCAGCTTCAGATCACACACCTAGAAAGATTATGAAAACTACACATGAAAGTGTTAGTGGGAGTGGGACAGTATCAAGTGCCATTGACACTACAAAACAATCATTTGCAGCTTTAGATCACACACCTAAAAAGATTATGAAAACTACACATGAAAGTGTCAGTGGGAGTGGGACGGTATTAGGAATTATGTTGGTAATCCTAGTCAAGCATTAGTGAAACCCACAAGAATAAGTGGAACTGGAGCCTCTGGTATTCCTATGTCACCTTTCAAACATTTAATTGCTTCAGCAAGCCCAGATTTTCAATATCGTTATTACTATGAAAAATATGAACACACAACTATAGCTGAAGCAATGATAGCTCTCCAAGGCATTCTCCTTGCTAAAAAATGGAATTGCCCCTACTTATGGATTGAAGGGGACTCAAACAGTATCATCAAATGTCTTAAGGGGACCTCAAAGTCCTCATGGTCGATCAACAATATCATTAAAGCCGCTAGAGACCTTATCAACACTTTTAAAAAAAGTTACATATCCCACATCTACTGTGAGGCCAATGGCTCTGCTGATTGGGCTGCCAACGCGGTGGTTAACAAAGATGAGATGATTACTTGGACGGGAGAACAAGGACTCCCTGAAAATGTTAGACTAATCATTTTTAAGGACCGATATAGAAGAACTCCAAAGATTTTTGATGGACAAAATAATAATGAAAAGGACTAAATGGAGTACTTCGAGTTATTATAATAATGTGAGCCTCATTTATTATAATACTTATTCCATCACTTCCCATGCTTTTTGGGTTAAATTGATAGTTTTGATAAGCTTTCTGGCTAAAACTTTCTATAATTTTCAAAATTCAGCCCTAAACAATGAAAATATGGGTGGTAACATGCGGCTATACGAGCCAAGCAGTTGCCAAGAATGGAAACAGAAGAAGGAGGTCTGTAGCATCCTGCAAAAGGGTGGTTTTTCAAAATTCATGGAGAGACTCCATGGACGGGATGACACGGTTACCAATTTTTTTTGCAAAAACTGGAGAAAGGTTATGCTGAAAATGGGAGACTAGACTGTTGAAATTGATGAAGACCTTATTTCCCAAGCCACGGGCCTCAGAAGGGAAGGATGCAACTTCTATAGAGATAGAAAAGTCATTAAGGAGGCCATTGACAGATATCCAAAAATCGAGAAGGAGAAAAAATGCCTGGTGAAGTTAAGTAAAACTTACTACCCCCCTAAGGATTTTGTTAAACCCTGGTGGGAGGTCCTGTTTGTTTTAATGCGCTACATTACATTAGATGGTAGGTTTACAAAAGTTTATGGCTGCCATTTTGTCTTGCTAAATCATTTTAGGCATGATGAGAAGGCTAATTTTCCTTATTTTCTGCTTTGCTCGATGAATGCCTCTATTAAGGCCTACAAAGAGAACCCTATGGGGGACACTACCATGCATCAATGCTTAACGGTCCTTATTTACGACCATCTCAATGCCAATCAAATAGACTGCCTACAACCCTTTATAGAGTCTGAGGAGGATGGGTCCGACTCTGTCTTTTCAGTAGATGAGGAGTCTGATAGTGACCCATCGAGTGATTCTGAGTAGAGCTTGGATGTTTCGGATTATAAAACTGGTAAGAAGAGGAAATACACTAAAACAAGACCTTCTTCCTCTAAGAGTAAAAAACCTAAAGGCAGAATCCTCCAGATTAGCCCTTCCTTGGAGGAGGAGGTCTCTGAAGACTCAGAGAAAGAGAACTCTCAAGGTTCGCTGAAAAAGAAAACTAAAGTTCACACCCAGACTTGAAATAAGCACAAGAGGAAGGAGGAGAATGTGAAGGAGCTGGAGGTTTATAAGCAGGAAAGGACCTCAGAAGCCGAACAGAACCTAGACAAGGTGACCACAAGCGAGGCTCTAAGAGTTGAAGACATAACTACTACTCAGGACACCCCAAAAAAGGAACAGGTTATCCCTGGTAAGGTTGATCCTCCCCCTAACCCTCCTCTAGAGGGTATGCAAGGTTTCATGGATACTATGGAGTGGCTTATAACTGGTTACAAGAAAGCTGTGGATGACAACAAAAAACTCAGCAACAAAATTTAGATCTTGGAAACCATCAACACTGGGGAAGGGAAGACTATGGCTGATTACATTGAGGACCTGAAAAATACCATTGCAAAAGCTGAAAACATAAGAGACTCCTTCAACCCAAGATTTGAGAAAATAGAGAAAGATTCGCTGGAAAGGAAAAATCTTGTTGACGCTAATGATCAAATTATCTTGGGTACCGCCATTAAAGTCAGCAAAATTGAGGAGTGCCTGAAGAGTATAGCTGAACAGAGTTTAAGCATCCTGAAGATTTCTGCTAGCAACACTAATACTCTCATCAGCAAATTGGACGAAGAGAAGGAGGCCTTGGATATTGACTCGGGCATTGAAGGCACAGGGGACACTCAAGGACCCAGAACACGAACCAGAGGCAAAAAGAAAGAAAAGAAACCTAACAAGGACCTGGAAGATCTCAAAGTTGTTGGGGCCACCTATGACCAGTTGGTGAAAAAGGCGAAGGACCTGCTGAAGACTATAGTTGTGTCGTGCTTTCCTTGTTTCTTTGCTATTTTTATCTTTAGCTATCTTTTTGGTTTGCTGGATTTTTTGCTAGTCGTTTTGTAAGCAGTTCATAAGCTCTGGACTTTTTTATTGGCTTATCTTAATCTCCTTTGTTAAAGTTTTCGGGTCCTGAAAACCTGTTTTTCTTAATTAATCAGAACAAAAGCAAATAAAGAAAAAAAGAAAGCATTTCATAGGGTTTCCCTGATTGAAATTTTAAAAGAAGAGCCTGCAAGGAACAGGGTATTTCCAACATATGACCCACATAAAGATATGATGGAGTTCATGGTTGTTATACCCCTGGCCCCAACTAAAGATAAAAATCCACCACACAGTCAGATAGATCCCTCTAAATTTCAAGTTAGCACCCTCCAAATGGATTTTCCCAAAGTACATAATGTGGACAAAATTAGTGTGTCAAAAAGGACTAACGAAGTGGTATACACTTCACTGCTAAAGGGGGAGAGAGAAAAAAATAAACTGGAGAAACAAATAGAAAAGTTACAGGCAAACCTAGCAAACGTAAAATCAAGGAGGAAAGCACCAGAAAGCAAGTGTAATGATTTACAGAAAAGGATAAAAAATTTGGGCTCTGCAGAAGAAATTGTAGAGTAGGAGAAGATGGATGCAAAATTGAAGGACTTGACAGAAAAACTGGCTAAAAGCATTAAAAAAGTTGATGAGGAAAGAGCTAGTTTTCAAAAATTATACAAAAGTTATGAGTTTGCTGCTGTCGAAATGAGAAAATTACAGGACCTATTGGATCATGGGAAGGAAAAAGAAAAATATTTGCAAGAGGAAGTAGAGGAAGAAAGAAAGAAATGTGCACAAATGAAAGAAGACCTACAAAATGCAAATGATAAAATAAAAACTTTGGAGGATAGATTGAAAGATAATATGAAAAATACAATAAAGTATATACAAGAAAACATTTGGCGGCAAATAATGCAGAGGAGTGACAATTTTTGTGAATGGTTTCAAATGGTTGAAAGTTTGAGACTAATTTATATGAAAATCAAAGGGCACTATGAGAAGAGCACACATGTTTATTCAAAAGAGGATATGGCAAAAAAGATTCTGAAAGTAGTCTACAGTTCCAGTGACAACTACTTGGCATCCAAGGGAATTAAGAGCCGTATTGATGCCACAGTTAAGACATCATCTATCATTCAAAAATGCGAGAAGCTAAGGGAAACATCAGAAGTTATGGAAAATTGTGGAAAAAAGATATTGAAGCTGCAAGAAAAGAAAATTAATTTGATTAAACTTGGTTTGCCTAAGACCGTTGACCCATCAAATAAATTCATTGGAGAAGAAGCTTACAGAAAAAACATGGAGATAAAAATGAAGTCTGATTTAGACTTGCTTCCAAAGGACATAACTCCTCAAAGCTTTCTGGAATTCATCCAACCATTTACAACTCTAAATTCGGTATTGGATGAAACAGTGATATCAAGTAAATATTTAAATATGGAATGTTGACAAAGTTGGAGTTGACTTTCCATAGTCTACATAATATTAACCTTCCATCAGATGAAGAGTGGAGCACCCTACAAAAACCGGCACAAAAATCTTAAGAATCATAGTATGAATTGCACAATTTTCTTCTTTTACTCTTAATTTCAAGGTTTTATGTTTTTTCTGTTTGCTATTTTGCTAATCTAGCCTATGAATCTATGATGCACTCGCTATTGCTATTTTTCTAATCCAGCCTATGAATCTATTTTATGAATAGGAAAAAACCAGCATTCGCTATTGCTATTTTGCTAATCTAGCCTATGAATCTATGATGCATAGTGCAAAACTTCAGCTAGTAAATTTGTATTCTCAAATTCTCCCTTTCTTTAACATTTATGCATTTCTCTATTTCTAATTTGTAGGTTTTAGGCACTGCTATTATCTATGTTTAATTTGTCATGGAGTGAATTAATATTTAATTTTGAACTCTGTTTTTTGAATATGCGACATCAAACATGTAATAGCTGTTAAATTGCTAGTATGGCCTGTGATGGCCATATGCATCTGTGTTGAGTTTGTGATTTTGATGTTCAGTCTTCACATGTTGCAAACTTGCAATTCAACCTGAAGCTATTGTTGCTCCCTTCTTTCTATACAAGGGAATTCAAGGTCATTTGCAAAGGGCTCTGAAACTTTGTATTCACTTTTGCATGGATATTGGAGAATCACACAGGAGCTGTTGTTGCTCTCTTGTTTTTATAAAAGGGAATTCAAGGTCATTTGCAAAGGGTTTTGAAACTTTGTATTCACTTTTGCAATTTGCATGGAGAATCACACAGATTGGTGTATTACTATTGAATGAATTGTATCATATGGCTATATTTTGAAAGAATTAATGAAAATCTAAGTTCTCGACATGTGTATTACTATTGAATGAATTGTATCATATGGTTCTGAAATGTATCACACAAACTTGAGACTCAAACATGTATAAATAAACAATAAACATCTTTGTATCAATAAACACATTATGTTTTTTGTTTTTTTATTATGCTATTTTAAATCTGGAAATAGAAAGTTGAAAAATACAATTACAAATCAATATTAAATTCTAATTGCAAAAAGTAATATGCTTTTGTAATATGAATGATGAGATACAGCAATAAGATTAATAAATGCCAATCTCTTATAGTTGCCATTCATCCTCATCAAATTCAAAGCTTTCTTGATTCTTGTCTGTGGTTTGAGTTTCTTCACTCTGAGTTTGCATACGTTCACCGAACTGCATCTCAATGCTACCAATAGGTCCAGTACATGAGTCAATAGTCCCACTGGCACTTTGGTTTGAAGTGTTGCTCAAACCTCTTCTTTCACATTTGGACATCCAGATTTTCAGTGCCCTATCGTAAGGAAAAGTGTGGACATCATACCTTGATGTATAGAGCCTCAAGCAATTTTCCAAATTTTTGTCTAGTTTGTTTCTTAGATTTGATTTTAGGAACCCCAAAGCACTGAAAACTCTCTCATCTTCCACTGAAATCAATATCATGGTAAGACATAAATCAACAAGCTTCACATATTCTGGCATTGAATCACGCAGCGTTGAGTTTTCAGCTATAGTTTTCCAAAGCCTTGTTATTGATCCCTTTTCGCAGGGGTTCTCCATTTTGCCATATTGTTCTTTCATAGTGTATGCAAAATGAGATGATTTCTCTCGAAGATGAGTTTCATCTAATATTCTATTTATAGTTACTCCATTCAATTCTCTGGATATGCAAAATTGTTTTATCAAAGTCAGTAGCTTACTTTGAAAATCAGCTGCACTATTGAGGCTCCAATATTGAGGAAACACAATAGACATGGCTTCGAGAAGGTTGTCAGGAGGGAATCTGCTTCTAATTTGTGAGGAAATATCATATGCATTTTTCTTCACAAAAGTAGTTACAGTCTCAACAATATTGTCGAAATCTTCCCTTTTAACTCTTGTTAGTTGCTTCCTGGGGTGCTTTCCTGGTTCCTTGGGGTCGACTGTGGCATAGAAGTGCATTGGTCTCTCAACTCCCCGTACATTGGCACATACCTCCCCGCTTGCACCGATTTGTAAAATGTTATCAGGATTGTTCAAATCTGTGATTGTCCGCCACTTAACAAATTTTTCATTAGATAGTGTTGGTTGATTTCGATAGAGATTGTCGAGGGTCATGCATGTCATCTTACACAGCGTAGAATATTCTGCAATATACATAGCTCTTTTTTGAGCAGCCTTCATAATATTCATCATTTCCTTTAGCATGGGTAGAAGAGATGCTAAAGTTAAGAGTGTCTCTAAATTACTTAACCTGCGAAGAAGTTCAGGAAATTTCGGTTGATCTGATTCGTCGCGAGTTGTGTGAAATAGTCCAATCAAAGATGGATATTCTGAAAACAATCTATGCGCTGGACCATACAAAGAGATCCATCTGGTATCATTATCCTTGAGAAGCTTGTTCCCATCAGTTATTCCATCAACAAAGTGTTGAAATTCCATAAATCGCTTGGGACTTTGACAGAAGTGTGAGTAGAGCTCTCTGATTAAAATTTCAATTTTTTTAACCGAAGCAAACTTGCTCACAATTCCATGCAGTGAATTGCAGTAATGTACAGTGCAAATGAAGTTTTAATCTTTGTAAAAAGACCATTCCTGTGACCTTGTATTACTGAAGCTCCATCTGCTCCAACACAAACCAATTTTTTGGCTACCGTCATGTCATCCATACCTCCATATTCAATTAAAATTTTTACTAGTTGAAATAAATTTTACACTGGCGCACTCTCCTTCATTTTAGCAGCAGATAGTAGATGAGGTTGGTGGGTATGATTCTCTACTGTATAAAAATGCATGCATACCCATGAAGTATTGTCTATTGTCGTAACTTCGTGTAAAGAAAATGTAATAAAGTTTGACTCTCTTATTTTTTCCTTAACATCCTCTTTTTCAACCTCAGCAAGACAACTTGCCCATTCCCATCCACTGTTTATTGACCAGTGTCTATTAGGATAGTTAGGAACTTTCAAAAAGAGTAATAAACCACTAATTGATGGGAAATCTATCATAGCACGACCTCTGCTCAAAATATAAAAAATAATGCTTAACTGAACAACTTTTCCTAGTTGTTCTATTTGCATTGCTTTTCCAAAAACAACTTCAATAGAACCTTTAACTTCGGCAGAATTCGTCTATATTTTCTCATGAAAATAATACTCTTTGGCATTCCTCACATGCTTACATTCCTCCTTTGTTTTCCATCTTATCACTGATATTTCAACCCCGTCTATCATTTGTTTTTCATAAACTTTACCCATATGCTTTTCTATGGTGTCAAATTTTAGCTGCAACCTAATTTCCTTGTTATGTTTCCAAGTGCAAATCTTACACCCGCATTCTATTGGAGGCTTTTCTTCAATTGGATTTTCCACTGGTTCAATGAATATATTCTTTGATGCCCAATTAATTTGAAATTTCCTCACTGACATATCCCACTCCCGATCCTTTTTTGATTGTGGTTCACCCTTTTTTGATATGGCTTTTCTTTTCCCCTTCCGTGCATTATCATCAATGGCATTATCACCCAAGTCGATTATATCATTCCGGCTAACTTGGGCATTTACCAGATAATCTTCTTCAAGATCATCCCGATCTGAGATATCAGGTTCGCCGTCGTCTTCAACACGCGATGTAGGTGGTGAATTTTGTATTTGTACTTGTGATGATGTACCGTCTTGATTTTCACCACAATCTTTTCCAATGCCAAAGTACGAAGACAACATTTTGATTTTTGTTGGCCTCTCCTGACCTTCTCCACATTTAGGTTTCCTACCCCTCTTCCTGTTTGACATCTCCAACGAAATAAAGGCTGCCAAAAAAATATCAATTTGTTGAAGAAGCAATAATAGACTATAATGTATAATATACCACTTCAAAAATATGATCGCTCACCTTTAGGTCACTAGCAGTCGCCAATGCAGTCAACAACAATGATTTTCCTTGGTCTGAAACTTTGCTTTTGATCAGAATTCAAAGCCTAGAACCCACCAGATTGTGTTGAGATAGATTTGATCTTTGCATGTATTTATACCAATCCTTATATGGCGAATTCCGCTGGAATTTCATATGGTATACAAATATTTGGTGAATCCCGCGTAACTATAACACGACTTATGTAATTTTTGAGGCGATTATAGGTCGTCCAAATACAACATGTAATTTTTGAGGCAATTATAGGTCATCCAAATACGACATGTAATTTTTGAGGCGATTATAGGTCATCCAAATAATTAGTGAATACAATATAGTTGGCGAAAGTTGGGGTGAATGGAGACACACATCAGCAAGATGTTGGGCGAATTGGGTCCCCCTGGCTAACAAATCTTCACATGCCTATAAGTGAATTAAGGTCATCTATTAAGGCAACCTCGGAGAGTGTAGGCGAAAAAATTAAATTTACCGTGTGTCCACCATTTATTGTATTGGCAAAATCATCGCATAGAAACATTTGATTGCATAAAACATATGGCGATTGGGCCATAACTTTGACAGAAATTGATAATGTTCTGGTGACATGGCCACCCCCAGTCGGTACAAAATATTCGCCATTTCTGACATGGCCGAAGTGAAAAATTTGTCATTGGCGAATATTCCCCACTAAAGTAATCTCTGCTGCAAAGTTCAAAATTTGGCTGAGTAAAGGTGGTTGAAGCTTCCATGGGTACTAGGAACTAATGGTTACTAGTTCCCAAAGAACCCTCAATAGGTTCCTAAATCCACTCTAGCCTTGATGACTAATGAATGAGATTATTTGGTAGGGGTGTTAGTTTTTATTGTCTAGTTTTTTTCTAAATGGAAGATGCTACCACAATAGATTAGCAATCTAATCCTTGATAATTCTTTTATTAGGGGTCTAATATCTTTCAGGCCATGTCTTTTTGGGAAATTTACATTTAATAATTAAATTTAAAATCAGTTCATATAGCTATACTTTGATTTTTAACTTAATTATTAAATGTTAATAAATTGTCTTGTCAAGGTCCTTTTGGTGCCTACATAGATAGCTTCGTATTTTTCACACCAAACAAAGAAAGCGCATGACCCATAGTAAGTGAAAAAGTAGGAGTTGTGGAAGGAGGGCCTGATAATTTGTTGGAGCATATTTTTGCCACTCAAACATGTCATTAATGTCCTCTAGGTGTCATTTCACCTACTTAGCATTAATGATAATGCCACTTCTAGCCACCATGATTTGTTGTAGGTTCTCTCCATTCATTGAGGCATCTATTGTCGAGGGTATTTCTTGGATCTATTAATTCAAATTTTTTACAGTGTCTTCAATTTCGGGTTTCTCATTGGCATGGGCGTTTCTAGGGAAGACAAATTTTCAATTAATATTATTGGACAATACATAAAGCGTAGGATTGCAAAATAATCTTTAGAAGAGAATAATCAACATAATATTAGTTGTAGAGGTAGTTGTAGGAGGACAAGGAATATTTTTTTACTATAACAGAAATGTTGTAATGTCATTTTTCAGTTTTATGTCTCCATGGATATGTATTTAAACTAAAAAAATGTATTATTTTGAGATGTTTTCTTTAAATTATTTGTTGTTGTTACTTTTATCATTATTAGAATAATGTGATAAATTCTAATTCTATTATAAATGCATGAGACATCTTTTGTGTGTTTGCATATGGTTTTGGATAGTTTATTGATGAATTACTAAGTAGATAAGACTAAAATGATATTTGTTGATGCTTAGATAAGTAGATCACCTATAGTTGTCATATTTTCTTGCCACTTCTCCTTATTAACTATGAATTTGCTACCCTAGAATAGGCATTGATCTCTAATTTGTGTTGTACTAACCTTACAATTTTGAAACTAAATTATACAACTTATAATTTATACCTTGTATATCAAAATTTATATTTATATTTAGTTATTTGTTTTATTCTAGAAACTAAGTTTCATGTTTTATACTCTTTTTGAATTTCAATTTTTTACAGAGAATATTAACAATATATTTAATAGTTATCTCAAGCTATTGCACATCTTTAAAATTTAAATGTCTCTTATTATGGGACCAACGACATCTGACAACACTCAAGTTCTCAACATGTATCGTTGTCCGTCGGATGAGCAAAGATCAACGACTTAGGGTGGATTTCAGCCCAAATGTGGGCAGTGAACACATTTGTGAGAACTTCTCCCGGAATTGAACATTTTAAATTTAATTAAATATTGTATGCGGGAAAAGCGGGGCGATGAAACTTAAAATGTGAAAAATATGATGAATTTCAAAGAGGCTTGTCCACACACCCACAAGACTTCTTGGTGCAAGTTATGGAATCATGAAGAATGACTCAACTTCCCAAGGTTGGTTCCATGGTTCTCTATCTCACAAGGTCCCTCAAGCCAATGCCTTTGCTCTCAGATCACTGAGCAAAGTGGCTTAGGGATGACAAATGCAAGAACGAGGGATGCTTATGATTGATTTAATTATGAAAATGCATCCTATCTATGCATGATTCTACAAATGCAATAAACTAGATTATAAGATGACAAGATTAGTAGCAATACTATCCTAACATGATATACTCAATACTATCCTAACATGATATACTAGTTTATGAGTTAAGCTAATGATAAAAGAAATAGTCTAAAATGCTTATTAGATTAATTCCTATTACAAAGATAAGCTAGATGTGTCAATAAAATTGAGCATAAATGAGATACTAAAAGCTTGCATGGATCCTTAAAATGGAGGAATGAGAGCTCTATTTATAGCGAAAATAGGGCAATGGATGGTCAGGATTGAAAGAGTTAATCAAGGGTCAAGTTTGAAAGTTGTCAATCCATGTTTTCAATTTTTACCAATGAAATGGTGATAATTTTCAACATAAGGCTGGTTGAGAGGAGAGGTAAGAAGCATTAAATGCTGAGAAGACCTCATGGTTAGCCTAGGAGATAAGGGTTAAGGTTAGGTTAGGGTTATCGATTGGATAAAGCTTTTACCCAAGGGGTAAACTCTTGTGCAAAGGTTAAAGGAATAACCATGGTCAAAGCAATAAATGCTTGATGAGACCCTTGGGTTAGATGGAGGTTAAGTTAGTCAAAAAGTCTCTAACCATACCACTAAGGGTTAGTTAACCATTAATGGTTTGAAGACTTTGGGGACAAATTTGTAAGAGTCCTTCCAAATTTGGGGGTATTCAACAAGTTAGCTTGTTGAATGGATAAAGGCTTTAATGCCTTTTGAAGACTTTACTCCAAATTTGAGAAGTGACCTTCTTAAATTTAGGGAAAAGGGATACTGGATGTGATTGTGGTTAATTGATTAGGGTTAGATGGAATCTAGAAGAAATTAGGAACAGGGTTTAAGATGCAAGTGGGAGATGTAGGAAAATGCAAGTGGGTGAGGGAAAATAGAATTAATGAAAATAAATTACTTTATTTCAATTTAATTGCTATTTGGGAAATTGAATAAATTAGATTTATTTAATTTGGGGTAAACTATTAATTAAATGTAATTTTAATTAAAAGGTAAGAAGAAGGGTTTTAATTAAATAAAATGATTTATTCAATTAAATGACATAAAGGGCTTAAGTGAATTTAACTAAATAAACTGAATAATTTACTTAATTAAATAGAGGAATGTGGTTGATTTAGTTAAATTAGATTTAACTAAAACAGAGGAATGAACATAAAATATTCATTTAGGAATATGGTCATTTTTATATGTCTACAAATATAATTAAGTCTATAGTCTATAGACTATAAATCTCTTTTTCGGGCGGAAGTTTAAAATGATTAAATAGACTTAAAAAATAGACCCGAAAAGTGACACTAGTATGGTGACGTGCTAGAAAAATGACAGAAGTTGTGGGACCCACTACATCTGTAAACATGTACCATCGTCCGTTGAATGAACAAAGATCAATGACTTAGGGTGGATTTCGGCCCGAATGTGGGAAGTGAACACATTTGTGAGAACTTCGCTCGGAATTGAACATTTTAAATTTAATTAAATATAGTTAAGTCTATAGTCTATAAACTATAAATCTCTTTTTCGGGCGGAAGTTTAAAATGATTAAATAGACTTAAAAAATAGACCCGAAAAGTGACACGGGTATGGTGACATGCCAAAAAAATGGCAGAAGTCGTGGGACCCACTACATCTGAAAACAGGTACCATCGTCCGTTGGATGAACAAAGATCAACGACTTAGGGTGGATTTCGGCCCGAATGTGGAAAGTGAACACATTGGTGAGAACTTCGCTCGAAATTGAACATTTTAAATTTAATTAAATATAATTAAGTCTATAGTCTATAGACTATAAATCTCTTTTTCGGCCAGAAGTTTAAAATGATTAAATAGACTTAAAAAACAGACTCGAAAAGTGACATGAGTATGGTGACGTGCCAACAAAATGACAGAAGTTGTGGGACCCACTACATCTGTAAACAGGTACCATCGTCCATTGGATGAACAAAGATCAACGACTTAGGGTGGATTTTGGCCCGAATGTGGGAAGTGAACACATTTGTGAGAACTTCGCCTGGAATTGAACATTTTAAATTTAATTAAATATAATTAAGTCTATAAAGCTCTTTTTCGAGTGGAAGTTGAAAATGATTAAACAGACTTAAAAAACAGACCCGAAAAGTGACACGAGTATGGTGACGTGCCCGAAAATTGGCAGAAGTCATGGGACCCACAACAACTGACAACAAGTACCATCGTCCGTTGGATGAGCAAAGATCAACGACTTAGGGTGGATTTCGGCCCGAATGTGGGAAGTGAACACATTTGTGAGAACTTCACCCAAAATTGAAACGTTTTAAATTTAATTAAATATAATTAAGTCTATAAAGCTCTTTTTCGGGCGGAAGTTTAAAATTATTAAACAAACTTAAAAAAGAAACCCGTAAAGTCACAACAAGTACCCTGGTCCCTCGTCTGTTGGATGAGCAAAGATCAACGACTTAGGGTGGATTTCAGCCCGAATGTGGGAAGTGAAGTCATTTGTGAGAACTTCGCTTGGAATTGAACATATTATATTTAATGTCCTCAGAATTTATACTGAAGTAGTGAATGTTTTGTCCTTCGGCATCGAATAGTTATTAATAATAATTAATAAAATTAGAACATGATTCTTAATGTCCTCAGAATTTATACCGAAGTAATGAATGTTTTGTCCTTCGACATGGAATAGTTATTAATAGTAATTAATAAAATTACAACATGATTCTAGATATTTTGCCTTTTAGGTATTACTTTTGTACTTCTCAGAGTTTTCAAAATAAGAGACTCGTAAAGCATAATTGTATTTCATTTCATAGACAAACTTGTAAATCAAGGGAGATTCAGAAACAACTACTAGATTGAGGAATGCAAGTTGCAACAGAGATTGTCTGCGCCAATCAAGTGAAATAGAAATTCTAGGTAAAATCTAGAGCACCTACTTCCCGCCTTTTTTTCTTTTGGTAATCTCGTGGTCCAATTTGAGGGTTAGCATTTTCAGGTTTTTATCTAGCATTATTTTGAATTATTAACAATAATAGTGATGGGGAAAACGCGAAGCAGTAGTTCAACATGAAGCCAATTGAAAAACAAAATGTACCTAACTGAACTGGTTAAAACACCATGTTTCACTGATGAATACCATGATATTTATGACCCTGCTATCCATGGTGAAAAGAGTATCACAGATATTAGATATACATTGTCTAGTAAGGCGACAGATGCATGTAGGACAAAATTTACTGTTTTCAACCCAATGTTACAACAAAGAACATATAAAATCGCACCGTGGGATGTTGGATTGGGAAGCACGGTGTTACCTGAAGTATTCCCTTGCCCTGATTTTGTCATGGTTTGCGCCAAAAATTATGATGAAGATAAAAAATCAATTGTCAATAAAAATACAAAAGAGGAAATTCTATTCATAAACGAGGGAGAATTTGCTCGTTTGCTGAACCTAGGATTTGAAGCCCAAAACTCAAATGTCCAAATTGACCTTGAAAAGCTAGCATGGAATTATGAGAGTCCCGATCCAAGTCGCAGAGATTCATTTATCAGAGCTCTAATAAAGAGTGGTACTGGTATTGTGTTGGATCATAATCATAAGCCTCCTTATGATTCTAACATTTTTGTTCCATGGGTTGGGGATACTATTTCCTTGCTGTCGTTTTGCCTGGGATTGGAAAATGATAGGGAAGTGGGTGCAAGCCTTCTTGAAATGATTTATAATATCCATTGTGTAGGTCAGCCGGTAAGATATAATTTTATTGAGCACATTGTTAAATCCATGCAAAAACAATTACTAATGATCAAAAAAGGTTCCTGTAAGTCATTTAGGTTATCATCCTACTTGTGCTATCTCCTTCTATCCAAGTATGATGCAATATTCAAGACCAACAAGCTTCAAATTGTGAGATATAAGATTGATGAGAAGTCTGAGAAGAGAACAGAGTGTCCAATATATGAATGGACACCAAAGATAAGGATGCATGATAACAGAAAGAACTACAACCATTTTGTAGACTTCTTTTTGGCACCAATGTATAATGAAATTACAAGCACTCCAATGCCTAGGTTGCCTGTGTCTTGTAGAGATTGCATTCAACTCGGAAGTCAAATAGAATTGGCTGACTGGTTCTTCATGGAAGAATTCATTGTGTTAAGGTTTTACGGATCGGCAGTAAAACCATATAGACTTCCAATACATGTGACAGAGAGGGTATTTGCATTAGAGTATGTACGACAATTGGAGAGTACAGATAGGCACTTCCATGGTCAGCAAAAGAAGAGCATATTTCCTTCCTTGCCTTTCTCATGTGGAGGGTTCACATTTGAGAGAAAAGCATTCAATGTGGCAAATGATTTTTTGAAAGTTTTTAACTTTGGTGATGAGGGTCTCTGGCAGTATGATTTAATCGGTGTAGTTCAAGCAAGGCTTAAGAAAAATGGGAACTCTTCAGCATTATGTCAACATGAAAGTAAACCATTGTTAGAAAAGCTTAGAAACATAGACTCCTGGGATGAGGTTAAAAAATAGATGGAGAAAATTTTAGCTGACAATAACATTTTAACAGAAGAAATTTCATGACAAATTATGGCATTGCACACACATAAGACAACAGAGGAGGGCGAGGGCATCCAAAATAGGAGGTTCTACAATTTCTACCTAAAATCTGCTAATCCATCTAAGAAATCTATTCCCAAATCAATTCTGCAAGAATGTAAAGAGAGTTTTTGGACTCAAACCAAAATAAATGATTTTTGGACTATGAGGAGGAATCTCGATGAACCAAAGACCAGTGCATAATTTGAGACCATCGACGAGGATGATGAGTTTAGCAAATTGTGGAATATGGAGCATCCCACAACAACACATGATAGGAGTGAAAATGATGATGAGTATGAGGTTGAGCCCGCTCCAACAACTACTACAACCCCTAAAATATTAGGCGCAGTCCATGAGTCCATGAAAGAAAAATATAGCAAAGGGGCAAGCATTGTGGAAAAAATGGGTTTTGAAGGTGGTGGTCTAGGTGCCAGAGGAGAGGGCATTTGGTATCCACTTCAGGTACAACTTCCATCAGGGTCAAAATCAAAAGCTCCTGTTAAACGAGTCATTGGACTTGATTCTTCAGATTCATCACTGATAGGTACGACTCATTACCCTCAGGGTCCACCTACATTTGTTTTAGGTTCAAATCCACAACCACCACCACATCATGGTATTCCCATTGATGGTGAATCAAGTGCCACTACCATAGGTGGGTAATCTGGGGATAGTATTCCCATTATTTTTCAGTCAAGTGATGCTGTGATTGGTGCCATGGTGGGGTTGGCATGGGTACTGCTAGTACTACTGATACTAGTTGTCTAGTTGTTGGACAAGGGCTACAACAAAATATCTCTCGCAAGAGGCCACTAGTGGTAGATACTAATACTATTCAGAATCCTATATCAAGTGCCACTGACACTAGAAAACAATCATTTGCAGCTTCAGATCACACACCTAGAAAGATTATGAAAACTACACATGAAAGTGTTAGTGGGAGTGGGACAGTATCAAGTGCCATTGACACTACAAAACAATCATTTGCAGCTTTAGATCACACACCTAAAAAGATTATGAAAACTACACATGAAAGTGTCAGTGGGAGTGGGACGGTATCAGGAATTATGTTGGTAATCCTAGTCAAGCATTAGTTAAAACCATAGGAATAAGTGGAATTGGAGCCTCTGGTATTCCTATGTCACCTTTCAAACATTTAATTGCTTTAGCAAGCCCAGATTTTCAATATCGTTATTACTATGAAAAATATGAACACACAACTATAGCTGAAGCAATGACAGCTCTCCAAGGTATTCTCCTTGCTAAAAAATGGAATTGCCCCTACTTATGGATTGAAGGGGACTCAAACAGTATCATCAAATGTCTTAAGGGGACCTCAAAGTCCTCATGGTCGATCAACAATGTCATTAAAGCCGCTAGAGACCTTATCAACACTTTTAAAAAAAGTTACATATCCCACATCTACCGTGAGGCCAATGGCTCTACTGATTGGGCTGCCAACGTGGTGGTTAACAAAGATGAGATGATTACTTGGACGGGAGAACAAGGACTCCCTGAAAATGTTAGAATAATCATTTTTAAGGACCGATATAGAAGCACTCCAAAGATTTTTGATGGACAAAATAATAATGAAAAGGACTAAATGGAGTACTTCGAGTTATTATAATAATGTGAGCCTCATTTATTATAATACTTATTCCATCACTTCCCATGCTTTTTGGGTTAAATTGATAGTTTCGATAAACTTTTTGGCTAAAACTTTCTATAATTTTCAAAATTCAGCTCTAAACAACGAAAATATGGGTGGTAACATGTGGCTATACGAGCCAAGCAGTTGCCAAGAATGGAAACAGAAGAAGGAGGTCTGGAGCATCCTGCAAAAGGGTGGTTTTTCAAAAGTCATGGAGAGACTCCACGGACGGGATGACAGGGTTACCAATTTTTTCTGCAAAAACTGGAGAAAGGGTATGTTGAAAATGGGAGACCAGACTGTTGAAATTGATGAAGACCTTATTTCCCAAGCCACGGGCCTCAGAAGGGAAGGATGCAACTTCTATAGACATAGAAAAGTTATTAAGGAGGCCATTGACAGATATCCGAAAACTGAGAAGGAGAAAAAATGCCTGGTGAAGTTAAGTAAAACTTACTACCCCCCTAAGGATTTTGTTAAACCCTGGCGGGAGGTCTTGTTTGTTTTAATGCGCTACATTACATTAGATGGTAGGTTTACAAAAGTTTATGGCTGCCATTTCGTCTTGCTGAATCATTTTAGGCATGATGAGAAGGCTAATTTTCCTTATTTTCTGCTTTGCTCGATGAATGCCTCTATTAAGGCCTACAAAGAGAACCCTATGGGGGACACTACCATGCATCAATGCTTAATGGTCCTTATTTACGACCATCTCAATGCCAATCAAATAGACTGCCTACAACCCTTTATAGAGTCTGAGGAGGATGGGTCCGACTCTGTCTTTTCAGTGGATGAGGAGTCTGATAGTGACCCATCGAGTGATTCTGAGCAGAGCTTGGATGTTTTGGATTATAAAACTGGTAAGAAGAGGAAATACACTAAAACAAGACCTTCTTCCTCTAAGGGTAAAAAACCTAAAGGTAGAATCCTCTAGATTAGCCCTTCCTCAGAGGAGGAGGTCTCTGAAGACTCAGAGAAAGAGAACTCTCAAGGTTCGCTGAAAAAGAAAACTAAAGTTCACACCCAGACTTGAAATAAGCACAAGAGGAAGGAGGAGAATGTGAAGGAGCTGGAGGTTTATAAGCAGGAGAGGACCTTAGAAGCCGAACAAAACCTGGAGAAGGTGACCACGAGTGAGGCTCTAAGGGTTGAAGACATAACTACTACTTAGGACACCCCAAAAAAGGAACAGGTTATCCCTAGTAAGGTTGATCCTCCCCCTAACCCTCCTCCAGAGGGTATGCAAGGTTTCATGGATACTATGGAGTGGCTTATAATTGGTTACAAGAAAGCTGTGGATGACAACAAAAAACTCAGCAACAAAATTTAGATCTTGGAAACCATCAACACTGGGGAAGGGAAGACTATGGCTGATTACATTGAGGATCTGAAAAATACCATTGCAAAAGCTGAAAACATAAGAGACTCCTTCAACCCAAGATTTGAGAAAATAGAGAAAGATTCGCTGGAAAGGAAAAATCTTGTTGACGCTAGTGATCAAATTATCTTGGGTACCACCAGTAAAGTCAGCAAAATTGAGGAGTGCTTGAAGAGTATAGCTAAACAGAGTTTAAGCATCCTGAAGATTTCTGCTAGCAACAGTAATACTCTCATCAGCAAATTGGACGAAGAGAAGGAGGCCCTGGATATTGACTCAGACATTGAAGGCACAGGGGACACTCAAGGACCCAGAACACGAACCAGAGGCAAAAAGAAAGAAAAGAAACCTAACAAGGACTTGGAAGATCTCAAAGTTGTTGGGGCCACCTATGACCAGTTGGTGAAAAAGGCGAAGGACCTGCTGAAGACTATAGTTGTGTAGTGCTTTCCTTGTTTCTTTGCTGTTTTATCTTTAGCTGTCTTTTTGGTTTGCTGGATTTTTTGCTAGTCATTTTGTAAGCAGTTCATAAGCTCTGGACTTTTTTATTGGCTTATCTTAATCTCCTTTGTTAAAGTTTTCGGGTCTTGAAAACCTATTTTTCTTAATTAATCAGAACAAAAGCAAATAAAGAAAAAAAGAAAGCATTTCATAGGGTTTCCTTGATTGAAGTTTTAAACGAAGAGCCTGCAAGGAACAGGGTATTTCCAACATATGACCCACATAAAGATATGATGGAGTTCATGGTTGTTATACCCCCGACCCTAACTAAATATAAAAATCCACCACACAGTCAGATAGATCCCTCTAAATTTCAAGTTAGCACCCTCCAAATGGATTTTCCCAAAGTACATAATGTGGACAAAATTAGTGTGTCAAAAAGGACTAAAGAAGTGGTATACACTTCACTCCTAAAGGGGGAGAGAGAAAAAAATAAACTGGAGAAACAAATAGAAAAGTTACAGGCAAACCTAGCAAACGTAAAATCAAGGAGGAAAGCACCAGAAAGCAAGTGTAATGATTTACAGAAAAGGATAAAAAATTTTGGGCTCTGCAGAAGAAATTGTAGAGCAGGAGAAGATAGATGCAAAATTGAAGGACTTGACAGAAAAACTGGCTAAAAGCATTAAAAAAGTTGATGAGGAAAGAGCTAGTTTTCAAAAATTATACAAAAGTTATGAGTTTGCTGCTGCCGAAATGAGAAAATTACAGGACCTATTGGATCAAGGGAAGGAAAAAGAAAAATATTTGCAAGAGGAAGTAGAGGAAGAAAGAAAAAAATGTGCACAAATGAAAGAAGACCTGCAAAATGCAAATGATAAAATAAAAACTTTGGAGGATAGATTGAAAGATAATATGAAAAATACAATAAAGTATATACAAGAAAACATTTGGTGGCAAATAATGCAGAGGAGTGACAATTTTTGTGAATGGTTTCAATTGGTTGAAAGTTTGAGACTAATTTATATGAAAATCAAAGGGCATTATGAGAAGAGCGCACATGTTTATTCAAAAGAGGATATGGCAAAAAAGATTCTGAAAGTAGTCTACAGTTCCAGTGACAACTACTTGGCATCTGAGGGAATTAAGAGCCGTATTGATGCCACAGTTAAGACATCATCTATCATTCAAAAATGCGAGAAGCTAAGGGAAACATCAGAAGTTATGGAAAATTGTGGAAAAAAGATATTGAAGCTGCAAGAAAAGAAAATTAATTTGATTAAACTTGGTTTGCCTAAGACCGTTGACCCATCAAATAAATTCATTGGAGAAGAAGCTTACAGAAAAAGCATGGAGATAAAAATGAAGTCTGATTTAGACTTGCTTCCAAAGGACATAACTCCCCAAAGCTTTCTGGAATTCATCCAACCATTTACAACTCTAAATTCGGTATTGGATGAAACAGTGATGTCAAGTAAATATTCTAAATATGGAATGTTGACGAAGTTGGAGTTGACTTTCCATAGTTTACATAATATTAACCTTCCATCAGATGAAGAGTGGAGCACCCTACAAAAACCGGCACAAAAATCTTAAGAATCATAGTATGAATTGCACAATTTTCTTCTTTTACTCTTAATTTCAAGGTTTTATGTTTTTTCTGTTTGCTATTTTGCTAATCTAGCCTATGAATCTATGATGCACTCGCTATTGCTATTTTTCTAATCCAGCCTATGAATCTATTTTAAGAATAGGAAAAAACCAGCATTCGCTATTGCTATTTTGCTAATCTAGCCTATGAATCTATGATGCATAGTGCAAAACTTCAGCTAGTAAATTTGTATTCTCAAATTCTCCCTTTCTTTAACATTTATGCATTTCTCTATTTCTGATTTGTAGGTTTTAGGCACTGCTATTATCTATGTTTAATTTGTCATGGAGTGAATTAATATTTAATTTTGAACTCTGTTTTTTGAATATGCGACATGAAACATGTAACAGCTGTTAAATTGCTAGTATGGCCTGTGATGGCCATATGCATCTGTGTTGAGTTTGTGATTTTGATGTTCAGTCTTCACATGTTGCAAACTTGCAATTCGACCTGAAGCTATTGTTGCTCCCT
This sequence comes from Cryptomeria japonica, assembly GCF_030272615.1. Taxonomy (NCBI): domain Eukaryota; kingdom Viridiplantae; phylum Streptophyta; class Pinopsida; order Cupressales; family Cupressaceae; genus Cryptomeria; species Cryptomeria japonica. The sequence continues at coordinate 530,098,984 of NC_081406.1, read as the reverse complement.
TCTTTCTATAATAGGGAATTCAAGGTCATTTGCAAAGGGCTCTGAAACTTTGTATTCACTTTTGCATGGATATTGGAGAATCACACAGGAGCTGTTGTTGCTCTCTTGTTTTTATAAAAGGGAATTCAGGGTCATTTACAAAGGGTTCTGAAACTTTGTATTCACTTTTGCAATTTGCATGGAGAATCACACAGATTGGTGTATTACTATTGAATGAATTGTATCATATGGCTATATTTTGAAAGAATTAATGAAAATCTAAGTTCTCAACATGTGTATTACTATTGAATGAATTGTATCATATGGTTTTGAAATGTATCACACAAATTTGAGACTCAAACATGTATAAATAAACAATAAACATCTCTGTATCAATAAACACATTATGTTTTTTTTTTTATTATGCTATTTTAAATCTGGAAATAGAAAGTTGAAAAATACAATTACAAATCAATATTAAATTCTAATTGCAAAAAGTAATATGCTTTTGTAATATGAATGATGAGATACAGTAATAAGATTAATAAATTCCAATCTCTTACAGTTGCCATTCATCCTCATCAAATTCAAAGCTTTCTTGATTCTTGTCTGTGGTTTGAGTTTCTTCACTCTGAGTCTGCATACCTTCGCCGAACTGCATCTCAATGCTACCAGTAGGTCCAGTACATGAGTCAATAGTCCCACTGGCACTTTGGTTTGAAGTGTTGCTCAAACCTCTTCTTTCACATTTGGACATCCAGATTTTCAGTGCCCTATCGTAAGGAAAAGGTTGGACATCATACCTAGATGTATAGAGCCTCAAGCAATTTTCCAAATTTTTGTCTAGTTTGTTTCTTAGATTTGATTTTAGGAACCCCAAAGCACTGAAAACTCTCTCATCTTCCACCAAAATCAATATCATGGTAAGACATAAATCAACAAGCTTCACATATTCTGGTATTGAATCACGCAGCGTTGAGTTTTCAGCTATAGTTTTCCAAAGCCTTGTTATTGATCCCTTTTCGCAGGGGTTCTCCATTTTGCCATATTGTTCTTTCATAGTGTATGCAAAATGAGACGATTTCTCTCGAAGATGAGTTTCGTCTAATATTCTATTTATAGTTACTCCATTCAATTCTCTGGATATGCAAAATTGTTTTATCAAAGTCAGTAGCTTACTTTGAAAATCAGCTGCACTATTGAGGCTCCAATAATGAGGAAACACAATAGACATGGCTTCGAGAAGGTTGTTAGGAGGGAATCTGCTTCTAATTTGTGAGGAAATATCATATGCATTTTTCTTCACAGAAGTAGTTACAGTCTCAACAATATTGTCGAAATCTTCCCTTTTAACTCTTGTTAGTTGCTTCCTGGGGTGCTTTCCTGGTTCCTTGGGGTCGACCGTGGCATAGAAGTGCATTGGTCTCTCAACTCCCCGTACATTGACACATACCTCCCCGTCTGCACCGATTTGTAAAATGTTATCAGGATTGTTCAAATCTGTGATTGTCCGCCACTTAACAAATTTTTCATTAGATAGTGTTGGTTGATTTCGATAGAGATTGTCGAGGGTCATGCATGTCATCTTACGCAGCGTAGAATATTCTGCAATATACATAGCTCTTTTTTGAGCAGCCTTCATAATATTCATCATTTCCTCTAGCATGGGTAGAAGAGATGCTAAAGTTAAGAGTGTCTCTAAATTACTTAACCTGCGAAGAAGTTCAGGAAATTTCGGTTGATCTGATTCATTGCGAGTTGTGTGAAATAGTCCAATCAAAGATGGATATTCTGAAAACAATCTATGCGCTGGACCATACAAAGAGATCCATCTGGTATCATTATCCTTGAGAAGCTTGTTCCCATCAGTTATTCCATCAACAAAGTGTTGAAATTCCATAAATCGCTTGGGACTTTGACAGAAGTGTGAGTAGAGCTCTCTGATTAAAATTTCAATTTTTTTAACCGAAGCAAACTTGCTCACAATTCTATGCAGTGAATTGCAGTAATGTACAGTGCAAATGAAGTTTTAATCTTTGTAAAAAGACCATTCCTGTGACCTTGTATTACTGAAGCTCCATCTACTCCAACACAAACCAATTTTTTGGCTACCGTCATGTCATCCATACCTCCATATTCAATTAAACTTTTTACTAGTTGAAATAAATTTTACACTGGCGCACTCTCCTTCATTTTAGCAGCAGATAGTAGATGAGGTTGGTGGGTATGATTCTCTACTGTATAAAAATGCATGCATACCCATGAAGTATTGTCTATTGTCGTAACTTCGTGTAAAGAAAATGTAATAAAGTTTGACTCTCTTATTTTTTCCTTAACATCCTCTTTTTCAACCTCAGCAAGACAACTTGCCCATTCCCATCCACTGTTTATTGACCAGTGTCTATTAGGATAGTTAGGAACTTTCAAAAAGAGGAATAAACCACTAATTGATGGGAAATCTATCATAGCACGACCTCTGCTCAAAATATAAAAAATAACGCTTAACTGAACAACTTTTCCCAGTTGTTCTATTTGCATTGCTTTTCCAAAAACAACTTCAATAGAACCTTTAACTTCAGCAGAATTCGTCTGTATTTTCTCATGAAAATAATACTCTTTGGCATTCCTCACATACTTACATTCCTCCTTTGTTTTCCATCTTATCACTGATATTTCAACCCCGTCTATCATTTGTTTTTCATAAACTTTACCCATATGCTTTTCTATGGTGTCAAATTTTAGCTGCAACCTAATTTCCTTGTTATGTTTCCAAGTGCAAATCTTACACCCGCATTCTATTGGTGGCTCTCCTTCAATTGGATTCTCCACTGGTTCAATGAATATATTCTTTGATGCCCAATTAATTTGAAAATTCCTCACTAACATATCCCACTCCCGATCCTTTTTTGATTGTGGTTCACCCTTTTTTGATATGGCTTTTCTTTTCCCCTTCCGTGCATTATCATCAATGGCATTATCACCCAAGTCGATTATATCATTCCGGCTAACTTGGGCATTTACCAGATAATCTTCTTCAAGATCATCCTGATCTGAGATATCAGGTTCGCCGTCGTCTTCAACACGCGATGTAGGTGGCGAATTTTGTATTTTTACTTGTGATGATGTATCATCTTGATTTTCACCATAATCTTTTCCAATGCCAAAGTAGGAAGACAACATTTTGATTTTTGTTGGCCTCTCCTGGCCTTCTCCACATTCAGGTTTCCTACCCCTCTTCCTGTTTGACATCTCCAACGAAATAAAGGCTGCCAAAAAAATATCAATTTGTTGAAGAAGCAATAATAGACTATAATGTATAATATACCACTTCAAAAATATGATCGCTCACCTTTAGGTCACTGGCAGTCGCCAATGCAGCCAACAACAATGATTTTCCTTGGTCTGAAACTTTGCTTTTGATCAGAGTTCAAAGCCTAGAACCCACCAGATTGTGTTGAGATAGATTTGATCTTTGCATGTATTTATACCAATCCTTATATGGCGAATTCCGCGGGAATTTCATATGGTATACAAATATTTGGTGAATCCCGCGTAACTATAACACGACTTATGTAATTTTTGAGGCGATTATAGGTCATCCAAATACGACATGTAATTTTTGAGGCGATTATAGGTCATCCAAATAATTAGTGAATACAATATAGTTGGCGAAAGTTGGAGTGAATGGAGACACACATCGGCAAGATGTTGGGCGAATTGGGTCCCCCTGGCTAACAAATCTTCACATGCCTATAAGTGAATTAAGGTCATCTATTAAGGCAACCTCGGAGAGTGTAGGCGAAAAAATTAAATTTACCGTGTGTCCACCATATATTGTATTGGCGAAATCATCGCATAGAAACATTTGATTGCATAAAACATATGGCGATTGGGCTGTAACTTTGTCAGAAATTGATAATGTTCTGGCGACATGGCCACCCCCAGTCGGTACAAAATATTCGCCATTTCTGACATGGCCGAAGTGAAAAATTTGTCATTGGCGAATAGTCCCCACTAAAGTAATCTCTGCTGCAAAGTTCAAAATTTGGCTGAGTAAAGGTGGTTGAAGCTTCCATGGGTACTAGGAACTAATGGTTACTAGTTCCCAAAGAACCCTCAATAGGTTCCTAAATCCACTCTAGCCTTGATGACTAATGAATGAGATTATTTGGTAGGGGTCTTAGTTTTTATTGTCTAGTTTTCTTCTAAATGGAAGATGCTACCACAATAGATTAGCAATCTAATCCTTGATAATTCTTTTATTAGGGGTCTAATATCTTTCAGGCCATGTCTTTTTGGGAAATTTACATTTAATAATTAAATTTAAAATCAGTTCATATAGCTATACTTTGATTTTTAATTTAATTATTAAATATTAATAAATTGTCTTGTCAAGGTCCTTTTGGTGCCTACATAGATAGCTCCGTATTTTTTACACCAAACAAAGAAAGTGCATGACCCATAGTAAGTGAAAAAGTAGGAGTTGTGGAAGGAGGGCCTGATAATTTGTTGGAGTATATTTTTGCCACTCAAACATGTCATTAATGTCCTCTAGGTGTCATTTCACCTATCTAGCATTAATGATAATGCCACTTCTAGCCACCATGATTTATTGTAGCTTCTCTCCATTCATTGAGGCATCTATTTTGGAGGGTATTTCTTGCATCTATTCAAATTTTTTACAGTGTCTTCAATTTCGGGTTTCTCATTGGCATGGGCGTTTCTAGGGAAGACAAATTTTCAATTAATATTATTGGACAATACATAAAGCGTAGGATTGCAAAATAATCTTTAGAAGAGAATAATCAACATAATATTAGTTGTAGAGGTAGTTGTAGGAGGACAAGGAATATTTTTTTACTATAACAGAAATGTTGTAATGTCATTTTTCAGTTTTATGTCTCCATGGATATGTATTTAAACTAAAAAAATGTATTATTTTGAGATGTTTTCTTTAAATTATTTGTTGTTGTTACTTTATCATTATTAGAATAATGTGATAAATTCTAATTCTATTATAAATGCGTGAGACATCTTTTGTGTGTTTGCATATGGTTTTGGATAGTTTATTGATGAATTACTAAGTAGATAAGACTAAAATGATATTTGTTGATGCTTAGATAAGTAGATCACCTATAGTTGTCATCTTTTCTTGCCACTTCTCCTTATTAACTATGAATTTGCTACCCTAGAATAGGCATTGATCTCTAATTTGTGTTGTACTAACCTTACAATTTTGAAACTAAATTATACAACTTATTTTATTTCAATTTTAGTTGTGTGCATGGAGCTAGGAAAATCATGTTCTATAAATCATGAATACACCCCACCTTACACATGTGTCCAAGGTGTCTTCTCAACTATATAGGGGTTAGAGATAGCTATTCATATTCATCCTAGTGACATACCTTAGGGGTGAGTAGATGAGTTGGGTTTTGCAACCATTTTATTCCAGTTTTTAGGTAATCTCAAAGTGTAGAAGATAAAACCCACTCTTAATGAGTTAGCTCTGAATCCTCCATTATTCTATTGATGAATTGATTTCATCAATTTGCTGACACCCTTGGTCTTGTGGGTGAAACTTGGTTCTAGGAAGTGGAGAAGTGACTTTGAGACCTAAAACTAAATAAGAGAATAAATGGGTCTTGGTATGGACACAAATGTGAAGATAAGACACATGTCCGTAGAGGTATGTCAAGAATAAAGGGATTGATGGAGATACCCTTCCATATTTAAGATCATGTTTATTAACAATCACAGTGGTGAGCAAACCAAAGAGATTTTTAAAACAATTTAATAGACAAATAAAGAATCTCTTCTTTCCAAGTTTTCAAACAATGGATAAAACCTTCATTGAGAGGAACATACACACCTATGAAGCTAAGATCTATCACAATATTCTCACTCCAAGTACGAGTAGTTCAAATCTAAAATCAAGCAATTCCATCTATTCTTTCTCTCCAAATTTGTTTTTTTTTGAAAGGAGAAGAGAGAAGGTTTTAAGCAAAAATTTAAAAATGCATAAAATAGAATAATAATTCTATTATATTTTAATCCCTTTTTTCTTTTTTTCATTTTCCTTTCATTTTTTATTTTTGTAATTTCTATTTCTCTTTCACTATTTCTATTTTATATTCACTTTGGCCAACAATACATTAGACCTTAGGGTAAAAAATATTAAAAATAACAATAAAATAAGTCCAAGGTAAGGCAGGTTGGGCGTTGGGATGGGTCGTGGGGATACCCCTGTCATAATGAAAAAAAATAAAATTAAAATAGGTGCCTTGAGAAGGATATCTCTCAACTTATTTTATATATATATTATTAAATTAAATATATATAAGCTAGTAGTAGTTACAAATGCAACATGAAATACATTAAACAAGTCAATATATATTTATATATTGTATTATTAAATAAAATTATATTATAATTATTTTTCAAAAACCATAATTTTACTCTAACCATATATAATATTATATTATAATTTTTCATTTAATAATATATTTTTTTTTATCAAATTAAGATAATGATATTATTTTATATTAAATAATAGTATATTATTAATAATAGGATTAGAAACCTAACTTTATCTCAACCTTAATTGTTTAATTTATGGATATGTATAAATTATGGGTAGGGTTCAATTTATTTTCAAGTTATAGTTTAATTAGCATTATGGTTCAAGCACAATTAGTGTTAGGGTTAAGGTTCAATTAGAGAGAACTCTTTGAGTTAGGGTTAGGATTAGAGTTAATTAGAGTTAGGGTTTAATTATGATTAGGGATTGATTATGGTAAGGGTTTAATTATAGTTAGGGTTAGTATTAGAGTCTAATAAAGGTTAGAATTAGGGTTATAAGTCAATTACATTAGGGTTAGGGTTAAATTAAGATTAGAGTTCAATTAGGGTTAGGGTTTGGGTTATAATTTAATTAGGATTAAGGTTCAATTATGGTCAGGGTTATGTTTAGGGTTAGTATTTAATTATGGTTAGATTAGGGTTCAAGTTGGAGGTAGGGTTTAATTATAGGGTTAGAGTTAAGCTTAGGGTTAGGTTATACTTAGGTTTCAATTATGGTAAGTTTAGGTTCACTGTGAAGGTTATGCTACAATTAGGGTTATTATTCTAGGATAATGCTGGGTTAACATTAGGTTAGAGTTCGGTTTACTAAGAGGAAAATATTTGAGTTAGGGTTAAGGTTATAGTTAATTATAATTGGGTTCGGTTATAATTAGGAGTTGATTAAGGCAAGGGTTTAATTATAGTCAGGGTTAGGATTGGAGTTCAATTAGGGTTATGATTTAATATATTAGGGTTAGGGTTAGGTTATGATTAGGTTTCAATTATGGTAAGATTAGGTTTAGAGTTAAGGTTATAGTAAAATAAGGGCTACTACTCTAGAATAATGTTTGGGGTAAGGGTTTGAGGCTCAATTGGAACTAGTGTTAGGGTTAGGGCTAGGGTTCAATTAGGAATAGGGTTAGTATTACATTTCAACTAGGGTTTAACTAGGCTTAGAGTAGTTTCAAGATTCTAATAGGGTTAGGGTTTAAGGATAGAGGATGCTGTTAGGTTTAGGGTTCTATAATAAAGTTTTATTTTAAGGTTAGGGTTAAGGTTTATTTAGTGTTATGGTTATTTTAGCATAAAGTTCAATTAGGGTTAGGGTTCAATTAGGTTTGATTAGGAAATTTTCAAGGTTAGGGTTTGATTATGGTAAGTATTTAATTGTAGTTAGGGTTAGTATTAGAGTTTAATTAGTGTTAGAATTAGGGTTATGATTCAATTACATTAGGGTTAGGGTGAAATTAGGATTAGAGTTTAATTAGGATTATGGTTTGGGCTATGTGTGTGGGAAAATGCGGTGACCAAAACGAATAAATCAAGATCAAAAGACCCACATACCAATGAGACTCTTGGTGCAAGTATATAAACTAATTTAACTATTTTAACTTCCCAAGGGGTGTCCCATTGTTTTCTATCTCACAGGATCCCTAAAGCCAATGTTTTGCTCTCAGATCATTGAGAAAGTGACTTAGGAATGACAACTCCAAGAACGAGTGATATTTGATCTACATGCATGAATGCATTCTAAGATCTATATGATGTGTTAAAAATAGGATGATTAATTTGAGATGAAGATAATGATATGATATAGGATTAACAAATTATCCTAACATGATATACTAGCCTAGCATGAATATTCTATGATATGGAAAATGCTTCTAAATGCTATGATGATGTTTTAATAAAGAGAGGTTTAAAATTCTTAGTAAATTAGGCTATAATGTAGATGCATGAAAACTTAGAGATATAGATACTGAAGAATGAGAGCTCTACTTATAGGGAAAATAGGGCAATGGATGATTCAGATTGAATAATCTTAAGAAGGGCCAGGATTGAAAGTTAATCAATCCATGTATACAATTCTCACCAATGAAATGGTGACAATTGTCAACAAGAGGTTGCTTGAGAGGAGATGCAAAGACATTAAATGCCTAAGAAGACATGAGGGTTACCCTAGGAGGTAAGGGTTAAGGTTAGGCTAGGGTTATCCAATGGATAAAGCTTTTACCTAAGGGGTAAACTCTTGTGCAAGGGTTAAATGGATAACTATGGTGAAAGTCATAAGTGTTTGATGAGACCCTTGAGTCAAAAGAATGGTTAAGTTAGAGGAAAGTCTCTAACCAAAGGTCAAAGGTGAGCTAACCATAAATGGTTATGTAAGAGACTTTAATGGTTTGGAAGGCTTTAGAGGTTAACCATTTGAAGACACAAAGCCTTTAATGGTTATTGAAGACTTTGGAGGCTTTGAGGAGTGACTTCCCTTTTACTTAGGAATGTGACAATAATTAGGAGATGAATTAGGCTAAATTGGAAGTGATTAGAAGAATCCAGAAGGGGTTTAGGAGGCAAGTGGGATACATGTAGGAAAATGCAAGTGGATGAGGGAAAAAGGATTTTAATTAAAATAAAATTACTTTATTTCAACCAAAAATAGATGCAACTTGCATAAATACAAGTGGGGGAATTTAATAAATAAATTAAATTTATTTATTTGCAAGGATCAATTTAATTAAATGTAAATTTAATTAAAAAGGGAGAAAGGGGAATTAATTAAATAAAATGCTTAGTAAATTAGGCTATATTGTAGATGCATGAAAACTTGGAGATATAGATAATGAAGAATGAGATCTCTATTTATAGGGAAAATAGGGCAATGGATGATTAAGATTGAATAATCTTAACAAGGGCTAGGATTGAAAGTTAATCAATTCATGTTTACAATTCTCACCAATGAAAAGGTGACAATTGTCAACAAGAGGTTGTTTGAGAGGAGATGCAAGAGACATTAATTAAATAAAGTGATTTATTTAATTAAAGGCTAGAAAAGGTTTACATGAATTTAATTAAATAAATTGAGTAATTTATTTAATCAAATAGATGAAAACGAAGAAATTAATTAAATAGATTTTAATTAATAGGAGGAATGGGGTTAAAATAAATATTAAATATTTATTTTAGGAAGGTGGTTATATTTATATGTCTACAAGCTAGAATTTAATTAGGATTAGGGTTTAATTAGGGTTAGGGTTAAGTTTAGGGATATGATTTAATTATGGTTAGATTAGGGTTAAAGTTGTAGTTATGGTTTAATTCTAGGGTTAGAGTTAAGTTTAAGGTTAGGTTTCAATTATGGTATGATTAGGTTTAGGGTTAAGGTTGTTGGCACTATGGATGAATTGATTATATGTTGCATTGATGTCAACACTAGCTGTTATGGTTGGTTATCTATAGATAGGTTTTGGTTACCGCTAGAAGATCTTGTGTTACCAGTATGGGTTTAAGGTTTAACCAACAAAGCTTTGACTGAGAAACCTTGACAAAATGCTAAGTGGTGTTGGTGCGGCTTCTAGATGGAATTCAGGATGCAGAAGGTAATCCTTGATCGTGCCTCAATTGATTGAAGACATCGCTTTGGTGTGGTGGGCCTAGATTAGGTCCGGTGCCTATCTAGGTTATGGACCGATATCATGTTAACGTGTTCTATACACATTATCATGATGTTTTATTGATTGGTTATTGTTGTTTTGGTCTAAAGCTGAGATGGCATATCATTGTAATATGGATGTATGTAATGATCTTATTGTAATATCTTTTAGGTGGCCGCCCTAATTGGTTTAGGTCTTAGGGCTTGTATAAATTGATGTAAGATTTCATTGTAGATCATGTAAGGTATGGGAATGGAAATTTAATGTTCGTGATCATGGAATGTAATATCATACGCGAAGGAGATTTGGTCGATAATAGGTGATCGAATTGGGTTTAAGTAAGAGGTCAAAGGCCTCTAGTACTGAGCTTAACCAAGACTGTAATTTGGCATGGTAGATGCTATCTCTGGCAATTCATTATTCTAGATTGTTGTCCAATTACCTTGAGGTGGTTATAACCTCTCTGTAGTCAGTGATAATATTGTGTAATGAGCAGTACGCTCTAGGCAGTGTGCCTTCCTGCATGTGCATGCCCCTCATTGTATCACATACTTTCTGCAGAAGTATCATTTAACTGTGGGTAGGCTTCTTAGCATGGTTTTTCCCTTTACCAAGTTTTCCACGTACAAATCATGGTGTTATGTGGTATGGTTGCATTGTGTTAATTCTCTATTTCATTCTTAAGTTTTATTGCTTACCAGTATCTATTTTTACTATTCCGGTATTCAATGTTTATGTGCTCCGGTTAAAGGTTATAAAGTGGTTTGATTAATATAATTTGTCAACAACTGATTCACCCCCCCCTTCTTAGTTGTTCACTGATTATCCTAACAATTGGTATAAGAGCTTTGGTCCTCTTTTGCAGAAGCTTAACCGCTCGAGATAGATCCTATGACAACTAATACTTCAAATCCACTGACAACTATTTTCAGAAGAGAAATCCCTAAGCTTGATGAAACAAATTATGGGATATGGAAAATATGAATGGAGAATCATCTTAGATGTGTTGGAAAGGATATTTGGGAGATCACTGAGAAAGGATATACACCTTATGATCCGACATCTGGCAATCCTGCTCCTGCAGACCTGGACAAGAATATTGAAAATGATTGCAGAGCTAGAGAAGCCCTCTTGTGTGCACTTACTGATCAACAAATCATGAGATTGAATGATAAATCATTGGAAAAGGTTATGTGGGATAAATTGAAAACTTTTAATGAAGGTGATCCTACTATCAAAATTGCTAAACTTGATGGTTACCGGGTAAGATATGAGAACTTGAAGATGGAAGATAATGAAAGAACTGCTACATTTATGAAAAGAGTAAATGAGATTGTCATAGGAATTCAATGTTGTGGAGGATCTTTGGGTCAAGATGAAATAGTTTCCAAAGTCTTGAGAGCCCTTCCACCGGCTTACAAGATGAAGGCAACTGCAATTAATGAATTGAGAACAATGGCAAACACTTCAGTTAACAGAGACATTTTGATTGGGAAATTATCTGCTTTTGAGCTTGAAGAATTTGGACCTTCTAGAGCTGCAAAGTTTGAACCTTCTTTTAATGCATCATCATCTACTGACAAAAGTGTTTGGAAAGCATTATATGTAAAAGAATTGGAAGATATGAGGAAAGAGGATGAAGAATTTGAGCAACTTGAAGCCTTATTTGCTAGAAGAGTACCTAAAGGACCGACATGAAATAAGTATGAAGGAAAAGAACCTTTTAAATGTTTTTTATGTAATAAAATTGGTCATTTTGCATCTAGATGTCCTGAAAGGAATGCAAGATTTGAAGAGAGAGTTAAGAAATCATTTAAGCCTAACCAAAAAAAAATATAGATTCAAGAAAAGTAAACAATGCTACATAGCGGATGAGGAAGGAGTAAGTGATGACTCTGAGGATGAACCGACAACAAACTCTGCTAGTGGATCCGATAATGGAAAGGGATGGGTGTTCTATGCTTTAAAGAAGATGAACCAAAACCGACTATCAAGAATGAAGAAAAGGCCTTGGCAGCAAAATTTGAAGACAAGGATGAATGGGTAATTGATAGTGGATGCTCACATCATATGACTGGAGATAAAAGAAATTTTTGTCCTTGCAAGAATACAATGGCGGTCAAGTCAAATTTGGAGATGACAAAGCATGTATGATCAAAGGTAGAGGTATTATTTCTGTGGATGGCAAGAATAATACTGATAATGTCTATTATGTAGAAGGTTTAAAGCATAATCTTTTAAGTGTTGGTCAATTGGTGGACAAGGGTTTCCAACTTCAGTTTAAAGATAGAAAATGCAAAATCATAAACAAAACTGGTTTGGAGATTGCAACCGGTATCAGACTGGAGGTAATATCTTTCACTTGAACACTTGTAATAAGACATGTTTGTTTGCTCATATTGATGAGAGTTGGTTATGGCATAAGAGGTTGTGTCATGTTAATTTTGATTGTATTGTTAAGATCAGTTCAACAAAGGCAGTTAGAGATATACCTAAGATTATGAAGCCTCATAATCCGGTATGTAAGGAATGTCAATTGGGAAACCAAGTTAGAACTTCATTTAAGAGAATACTTGATAAATATTGACGCTCTGCAAAATGGGAGATGTTAGACAAAAACCTGTGGTGGTATAACACATAAGATAAACAACAAGAAAGAAAGAACTGTTAGTGTTAATCAACCAAAGACTAGTCTAAGCAGACATACCAAGAGAGACACTAAAAACATAATGAAGCATTTGACAATGAAAGCAAATACAATAAGGCATCTCCAAATGCCTTCCACCATGCTTGTAGCTCTTCCTCCCTTGTTCCTCTCCTCCCCATGTTCCAAATCAGTGTAGCTCTCAACAACTTTTTGCACTATGGATGCCTTATGGAGATTCAAGATTAAAAAATGATTAATCTAATACTATGCAAGTGTGAACAAAAGCTAAAATAAGAGATTATCTAATTAGCTAGTGTTGATTTTAAACCAAAAGAGTGAATATGATTGATTTATACTAAATGCTCTCTAAAAATGACTATAATGTAAATGCATACAAGTTTTCAGGATCAAGATTATGAAGAAATGGGCTCTATTTATAGGAACAATGGAGCAATGGATGGTTGAGATTGAGTAATCTCAACAAGGGTCAGGATTGAAAGGTTTTAGATCCATGTGAGGACTTTCAACCCAATCCCAGGATGACAAATGTTAACATGAGATGGGTTGAGAAGAGAGAGAAGAAGCATTAAATGCTTGACATGACCCGAGGGTTAACCTGGGAGGTAAGGTTAAGGTTGAGTTGAATGGATAAATTCATTATTCAAAGAATAATGCTTTTATCCAATGGATAAACTCTTGTGCAAGAGGTAGCGAGGATAACCATGGTCAAAGCAATAAATGCTTAAGGAGACACATGGGTTACATGAGGGTTGGGTTAGGAGTCAAGGTCCCTAACCATGTGGGTGAGTTGAGTTAACCATTAATGGTCACGTAAGAGCCATAAGTGGTTTGGAAGACTTTAGAGGTTAGCTTGTTGGACACATAAAGCTTTAAATGCTTTCCAAAGACTTTGAAGTCTTTGAGAAGTGACTCCAAGTTGCTTAGGAATGTGACAATAATTAGGGGATGGATTAGGCTAATTAGGAAGGGGTTAGAAAAATCTAGAAGGGGATTAGGTTTGCAAGTGGGTTTGGTGGGTGAGGGAAAATAGGATTTTTATTAAAATAAAATTCATTTATTTCAACAAATAGGTGCAAGTTGCATATTTAGGAGAATTCAAGTGGGGGAGAATTAATGACTTAAATAAATGTTTTATTTAATTTATTTAAAAGAAGAAAGGGGATTAAATTGAATAAATAGGATTTATTCATTTAATCGATTGTGAATTTGGTTTAATGAATTAACTAAAATAAATTTAATAATTTATTTAATTAATAGGAGAATGTTTGAAGATGAATTAATTAAATATTAATTTAATTAACTGATGGCTATTGGATTTTTAATCAAATAAATAGCAAATATTCATTTAATTAAAATGGATAGATTTATGTGATTACATTTGCCCCTCTTTGAGACGATGCGGTTTATCGCGTTGTTTCAAAGAAAGAAAAATAGGTGTGAAGAAATATGCCCCATAAAATGTTAATTTAATGGGTGGTATGCCCCCTTGAGAGATGGGCCGAAAATTTTGAAAAATCGGGCGATCTCTCAAAAAAGAATGAAAATTGGCGGGGTGGTAGAAGAGAAGAATTTAGCAATACCGGTGAAAAAATAGAAGAAATTAGAGATAAAATGGAGAAATGGGAGGCTCTGGAAGTTCATGGGGACCACGACAGTGAGTGGGGGAAAATTAGGGTTACGATGAAGGGTATATATGGGGGTGAAGGGGTAAGAACAGGGTCATTTGCATTCGTCTCCATAGTGATTTCTGAGCTCTAATAGTGACCTTTTTGAAAGAGCAAGCAACAGTCAGGATGCCGGTATCGATAGTAGATCATCGACTAGAGAGAGTTCGTCGATTCCAGCGGCCAGATGACTACGGACCAACGGTATGTGAATTTGAAATTTTGATTTTCATGCAATTTTGATAGGTTTTTTAGCTTGTCCAAGTTGAGTCAAAACAATAGCACTAAAACCATGTTTTGGCGTTGTTGTCAAATTAATTAGCGCTATTGTTCCACTATAGTGCTTTTGCATAGTGTTTTTAGTGCATTTGTAAAGTGTAGTGCTATTGTATAGTTGATTTAGCGCATTTGTAGGTTTAGAGCTATTGAGCACTGTGTGTAGCGCAATTGTTTTTGATATAGCGCTTTTGCATAGTTGTTGTAGCGCTATTGTGTAGTTGCTTTAGAGTTGTTGTCAGCATATTAGCGCTATTGTGTGCAGAGTAGCACTATTCTTATGAAAATAGATGCCCCAGTATTTTGAAAAAGAATCTCCTGATGCCAATGATAGATGGATGGAGAGGTGAGTTGTTTTGAACCATAGCAACCCTGTTGAGACTTAGGCCATTAGGATAAATGCCTGTTGTAGTCTAGGTGTGCCATGATTGATTACCTATTGAGACCTGAAGATACTGGATCAAAGTATCTGTTGATAGTCTAGGTTTAAACTTAAGAAAGTTTGAAACAAAATAATTGATGATGATGGTTGATGCACATGTGTAGGAGGAGCTTCACGTCTTACAAATGCGGGAGAGGCATCCAGCCACACAGGTGCTACGAGATTGATTGATAGAGGCCGAGGTTGATTGCATTGTAGTGATAGGCCTGTACAATGTGATGTATATGCCTGTGATTCAAACAAATCGCGATTTGATTACAGCATTGGCAGAGCAGTGGCACAGTGAGATGTGTACGTTTCACTTAGCGCAGGGGGAGATGATGGTTACACTAGAGGATGTATAGTGCATCCTACACATTCCTATTCGAGGAGAGCTGGTGACGTATGATCAAGCTTGGGGGACAACAACAGTGCAGAGAGTTTTTGATGAGGATGTGTTTATTGACGATGACTCAGTAGTATGGGAGGATATAGCTGCCTTGTATGAGCCACTACTGACTGTGTTATTAGGGATTGTTGGGGGATTGGTATGCTCAGATCGACGATCGCATGGACTAGCCGCTGGTTGGGGCCAGGTTATAGAGAAGATGATGACTAAGGGGACCCACTTTGCATGGGGACCGTGTGTTCTATCACACTTATATTGGGAGCTGGATGAGGTAGTATACCGAGAGGTGAGCTCACTGGGAGTGTGGATCACTCTTCTTCATATTTGGGCATGGGAGCACCTACCTGTGACTCTACCAGTGAATCTGAGATTTAGGGCAGTAGACCAGCCCTATGTATATATGTATGGTGGTATGATGAGTCAACCCCACCTGAGGAAGTTAGAGTGGTGGTGGCGGGCACTTGACGATGTAGAGGCCTTGTCATATGTGTTTATGACATGATACCTCATTGGTAGGACAACCTACAATGTGGAGAGACAGGTACCTGGGAGAGTGCTGAGACAGTTTGGATGGAGGCAGGGACTGCCGAGTGGTTCAAAGAGTATGCACGGGTGGTCCAAGAGAGGTTCCAGTGGGGGCCAGTATTACCCTATGATTAGGCTTTGGCAGAGTTTCAGACTCTACAAGCGAGACCATGGCAGATGAGGCCGGGGGTTGTAGATGTAGGGGTTACTGATGAGTATATGCAGTATATTGCAGCACATCCAATTTCGTGGATATCAGATCCAACAGAGCCTATTCCATCCTTTGAGGAGGAGAGGAGACAAAGACAGAGGAGGAGAGGAGGTCGTGAAGTGGTAGTAGGTGGACGAGGGAGAGGGGATGGAGGTGGTGGTGATGAAGGAGGAAATGATGGAGGAGGGGGTGGTGGATTTGGCGGTGGAGGTGGTGGGGGTGGACGGTTAAACCAGAGAGGGAGAAGGGGGCAACCATTGTGACTATCATAGGGGCCTTTGATGTAGGGAGGTGTGAGATTAGGTGGTAGGGATGCGGGGGAGGGAGAGACAGCTATGGATACAGGGGAGGGAGCCACTAGAGAGGGAACCAATGGAGAGGCACCTATGGATATGGTGGAGGGAGTTATAGGTGGTGGAGATTTGTGGGATCATATGATATTAGTTTTGCAGAGTCAGTTGGAGGATATGGAGGTGGAGGTGGTAGCTAGAGATGTGCACCTTTTTGCATGAGAGTCAGAGTTGACTGTAGTGGTATGGGAGAGAGATCAGGCCATTGATAGGGTGATCCATTTATATGAGAGAATTCAGGCCTTGGAGGGAGTACAGGGACATGGGCCATCGACTGATTCCCTAGCAAGAGAGTTACTGAGAGTAGGTGCCAAGGTTGGTTACTGGCGGGGTCTATATGAGCAGGAGGTGCCATCTAGTTGGTGAGCACTGAGTTATTTACAGATGCATCGGGAGAGATCAGAGTGATCTTAGAGGATGTAGAGTAGTGGTGGTGTGATGGGTCCTCCACGATGAGGTAGTGCAGGTGGTGCAGGGGGTAGTGGGGGAGCAGGTGGTGATGATGGTGCAACATTTGTTCAGAGTGGCATTTGAGAGACCATTTATGTATTGTATTTCTTTGTCATTTTGGACTATATCTTGGATGGCTCTTGATAGCCGATATTTTGGACTTCATTGTACTCTGATACATGTATGTTTTTGCGATATGATATGATGTGATATATGAGGAGATCCCATATTTTGTGATGATATGTATGGATATATGTAGGGTGATGATCTATGATGTATGCTTAGATGGATATTTGTACTTGGGTGAACTCACAAAGCTAGTTCCCACTTTTGCCAACAAAGGAAATTGGCAAAAGTGGAAAATTTTGTTTACGGGGGGTTCGAGCGAAGTGGGGGTGTTCGAGCGAAGTGGGGGTGTTCGAACGAAATACCCTTTGGGGTTCAAGCGAAGACCCCACTTCGCTCAAACCCCATCTTTCAAGCGAAGCACCTTTAATGCCCATTTATGTCATTTTTCAATTATAGCATGGGGGTTCGATCGAACCCCCCTTCATTTGAACCCCCCTAAAAAAGGGAGGTTCGCTCGAACCCTCCTTCGTTCGAACCCCTTTTTAACACTTCTCTGAAGATTTCTACATTTTTTTGCAGATTTTTGGCCTTGAAACCTCTGGTTGAAGGCTCAAATGGAATGATCTTGACAAACCAAAATGTAGTATTATAGTCCTCAAAGCAAGCTTTCCAATGAATATAATTTTATTACATATTGAGTTTATTATGAACTTGTTTTTTTAATTTGACCAAATATAGGTTTTTCACCGAACATGAACTTCTCTGTTCAACGCATTGGGAAAAATAGGAAACTAATTCAAAAAAATTCTAAAAAATATCTAAGCCCTGGGTATTGATGTCTTCTTTCTAACAAAAAAAATAAAATTGAATTTTGATATATATAGAATAAGTTATGTGTTCAAACGTAAACCTATGTCTTAATTATGACTAGTCGGACTTCAAAACTTAATAAAATGAAAAATATTGAACATATCACTATCAAACCAACTGCAAGCCTTGGATATTGATGTTACAAACCAAAATTCGAAAGAATTGAGTTTTTATCATTTATAGAAAAAAAGTTATGTGTTTCGGAAGGCACATCACTCTTTAAAATTGTAGTTTGTTGTAAAAAACTACTTTTCGAGGGAGATGGAATTTTTTTAAAAAAATCCTTCAAAAAAATTTGAAAAAAATATATATAGAATCTACAGACAAAATTCTACAAATCACTAATTTACATCATCTCCAAATTTGTAATAGTTTAATAGTTATAGTTGTCAGAAGTTGAAGATTATTTTAAAATTGTTCATCTCAGTGTCAAAAGTGGCAAAAAAGTGGGAACCATTATTGTGAGTTCACCCACTTGCTATATGTAGGTGTGGATGAGATGATTCCTATATGCATTGTTTATGATTATTTATTTATATGATGTCTATATGCATGTTTATGAATGTGGTACTAACATGTGGATGCAGGTTTATATGCATGATTTGTTGGTGAAATGCTTGATGTATGTAATGCCATGATGATGATGTATGCATAATGAAATGATACTAACGCTGATATAGATAGTACATGTTGTTTTATGTTGATGAGATGATGGTATGAAGTGATGTTTAATGCAATGTATGAATGATTTATGTAAATGCATCGCGATGGTTTAAAATGAATGCAATATGGATAAACAAATGTAAAGTACAAATGTTTATATGTTGATTTCTAAATGAAGGCATATGTAAAATGTATAAACCAATGTTGAGACAAATGGTTTTGTTTGTTATGATCTAAATGTTTGATAAAATATGATTTGAGTGAAATGTTAATGTAATGATAATGCAACTCATGGGTAATGAATAACTGCACCTTAATGCAATTAAAGTTTAATGAATGCATTCTAATGAATCCTACATGAAATTTGTTGTAAGATGAAATGAATGGGTATAAGAATATATGAGATGGATAAATGAATGCACTTAATTCGTGGATAGATAAATAAATGCATGCAACTACAAAAATCTAAGCAAATGTATGGTAAACAAGTTTAAATGATGATAAATGATGAGTGTAAATGATACTAAATGAATGCACAATAATGGCTAATAATGGTAATAAATGCAACGATGAGAATTTTTTCATATAAATGAATCTAAATGTCATGAGTTTGCAATGATGAAATGATGTAATGATACTAATGCAAGTACATGATAATGAACTATATGTATTTAAATGCGACTAAATGATATGAAATGCACTCTAATGAATGACTAAAAATAAAGTTAATAAACCTATATGCAAGCATATGATAATGAACTAGGTGTATTTAAATGCAACTAAATGTAATGAAATGATGATGTGTTCATGATAGATGAATGCAAGGTTGTTTAGACTTTGCATGATGCACTGATGATGTATCAGAGAACTCTATCGTGATTGTATCCAATGCCAATTCATTCTTCAAATAACTTCTCATTATTAATCTCGTTCACACTTGCATACAAACCGACCAAGTACTTGATAGCTTAAACAAAACTTTCTTGTCAAAGAAATTAAAAAAATGTCATCTTGTATTTGTTTTGGTAAGGAAGGATGCATGCTTGTTAAGATAGTTTGCATGTCGATGTTGATTGTTTGGTTGATTTGATATGTGGTCATCGTTTGAGTATTTCACAATGTGTGTTTGGTATCTACGTGAATGCATATGTACAAAGGTGGTTCCATGTTTTTGATTGATTTTCAATGTTTTTTCATGTTTTTGGATTTTGTGAGTGTTTTTGAATGTTTTTGGTATTTTGTGAGACAGTTTTCAAATGTTTTTGGTATTTTGTGAGACAGTTTTGAATAAAGAACCCAATGAATCACAAGTAATGCAAAATCTACTTCCAACAATAGGTTAAGGGCATTGCCCCCAATTTAGACATGACTATGAAAAAGCGGGATGCAAGACGCATGAAGTACTATCCTTGATTGCAGATCAATAACAAGCCATGGTTTGAATGATGAATGAGTGGATGCAATGAATGTGATTGCAAGAAGCTTGAAAAACAATGGATCCATAGCCTTTATGAGTGGCACCTGTTTGCCAGGTTTTTACCATCGTACTTACCCAAGGTGCCACCAGAGTGGTTGTTCACCATTTGGATGCATGATTTTCCTTTACTATTTTGATTTTTTTTGTATTCTCGTCAGGACATTTATCTGAATGTTTTTGGTATTTTTCCTGTATGTATGGGAGCCTGATGCTCTGTACAGCTTATGTATAAAACCGTTTGAGGTGCTTTCTATTGATTGGATCTGCTAGCGGTTCTCCTTCTAAAGTAGCCAACTGATATGCTCTGGACCCAAATACAACATTGATAACTTATGGACCCAACCAGTTTGATTCAAACTTTCCTTGATGTTCTTTGTTTGGTTGGTTACGAGGATTCTCTCGAAGAACAAGATCACCTACCTCAAATGTATGAGGTCGAACTCGATGATTATAGCTTCTGCTCATGCGTTGCTGATAGGCTTTGAGGTGATTGTATGCAACTTGTTGTTTCTCATCAAGTAGGTCTAAGTCTTGAAGACGTGATACTCTATATGCTTCATCATCTATGCGATTATGCAAGGAAACCCGTAGAGATGGTACCTCGACCTCAATAGGTAAGATAGCTTCTGCTCCATAGATCAATGAGTAAGGAGTTGTGCCTGTAGGGGTTTGAATGATAGTTCGATATGCCCATAGTGCTAGATTTAATTGAACGTGCCAATCATGATTGACATCATTGACTGTCTTCTTTAGAATTCTCAATATGTTTTTATTTGATGCTTCGGCCTGACCATTTCCTTGTGGGTAATTGGGAGTAGAAAAGCAGTGTTGAATGTGAAACTACTCACAAAGCTCATAGACATCCTGATTTTTGAAAGGAAGACCATTATCTGTGATGATGGACATGGGTACACCATACCGGTAGATGATGTAATTAAGGATGAATGAGGCGATTTGCTTGCCGGTGACTTGGGTAAGTGGAACAACTTCGATCCATTTTGTGAAATATTTAGTGGTGGTAATAATGAATTTGTGGCTGTTGGATAGATTTTACCCACAAGGTCCAGTCCCCATTGACAAAAGGGCCATGGTGTTGTGATTGGTTGCAATTCCTGTGCTAGTGCATGTATTAGGTCTCCATGAACTTGACATTTCTTGCATTTTCTGACAAAATAATATGAGTCCTTTTCCATGGATGACCAATAATATCCAGCGCGTATGATCTTATTGGCTAGTGAAGGACCGCTTGCATGAGTTCCACAAATTCCTTCATGTACCTCTTCCAAGGCCTTTTTTATCTCATCTTGTTCCAGACATCGAAGGAGAGTACCATCAAGACTGCATCGGTATAGGGTTTCAACAATAATGGTATATCGAGCGGTTTGGCGAATGAAGGTTTTACGTTGGTTATTCGATTGGTTAGGAGGAAGTGTGTGATTGTAGAGGTAGGTGTAGAACTCACCATACCATGAGGATTCTGAATCGACAAGGCAACATATCATCTCAGATTTAGGGATATCATAAGCGGGAATCCAAAGTTGTTCCACCAAGAACTCGTAGCGTGTTGAATTTTGTGGAAGATTTAGGAGAGATGCAATGGAAGCCATAGCGTCAACAACTCGATTTTGATCTCTGGGTATTTGCTCAAAGATGATAGTAGTAAAGGACACTTTTAAATTGTCCACCATTTGTTTGTACGACATGAGTTTTTCATCCTTGGTCTGATATTCATCTGTTACTTGTTGGATGACCAGTTGGGAGTCCCCATATATCTGTAGCTCTTTCAATTTCCATTATATGGCTAGTCTAAGGCCTATGATCAAGGCCTCATATTCTGCTATGTTGTTCATGCATGGAAATGTAAGCCTGTAACACTTCGAGATGTTGTCACCTTGAGGTGTGATAAACAAAATGCCTGCCCTCGAGCCATGTCTAGTATAGGAACTGTCAAAGTACAATTTCCATGGTTGTGCTGCTATGATCATGAAGATCTCTTCATCTAGAAAATTGGAAACAAGAGGATGATCAACTGTGAGGGGTGCATCAGCCAACTGATCTGCAATAACTTGACCCTTGATAGCCTTATGATCCACATACTCGATGTCAAATTCACTTAGAATCATCACCCATTTGGCCAAGTGACCAGTCAATGCTGCTTTGCTGAGTAAGTACTTTAATGAATCGATCTTGGTAATGAGTTGTACTTTATGTGTTAACAGATAGCGCCTCAGTTTAGTGGCTTCCAAGAT
This sequence comes from Cryptomeria japonica, assembly GCF_030272615.1. Classification (NCBI taxonomy): domain Eukaryota; kingdom Viridiplantae; phylum Streptophyta; class Pinopsida; order Cupressales; family Cupressaceae; genus Cryptomeria; species Cryptomeria japonica. The sequence continues at coordinate 530,076,708 of NC_081406.1, read as the reverse complement.
TACTGCTAGGCAAGCTCACTCAATAGGTGTGTAATTGAGTTCATAGCTAACCAGTGTGCGAGAGATGTAGTAAACAACACACTCTTTCCCTTCTGCATTATGTTGTGCCAGTAGCACTCCCAATGCTGTATTTGTTGCTAAAATATAGAGTAATAGAGGTCTACTGGGATTTGATGGGATCAACAATGGTGTATTCATGAGATAGTCTTTAAGCATCTGGAATGCTTGTTGGCATCTGGTATCCCATTGAAAGTGAATGTTTCTATGTAGCAGGTGTGTAAAGGGGTGACACTTATCTGCCAGTTGTGCAATTAATCTTCGGATGGATTGTAGCCATCCTTGTAATGTCCTTAGCTAATTGATGTTCTGTGGAGGTGGCATGTCCATGATTGCTTTGACCTTTGCAGGATCGACCTCAATGCCTTTGCTTGAGACAATGTATCCTAGAAGCTTCCTTGAGGTTACTTCAAAAACAAATTTCTTTGGGTTGAGGCGAACATGATATCATTCCGGTCTATCAAAGATTTTATCTAATATTGTGAGATGACCTTCTCTTGTTAATGATTTTGCCAATAAGTCATCGACATAATCTTCCATTATGGTATGCATCATATCATGAAAGATGGTTATCATTGCTCTTTGATAGGTCACTCCTGTATTCTTTAGACATAAAGGCATTACATTCCAACAGTATTTTCCCCATGGACATGTGAAGGCTATCTTATGTTGATCCTCTGGTGCGATCTTTATCTGGTTGTACTCAGAAAAACCATCCATGAGAGAAAGCATGGCATGTCCTACTGTTAGGTCTATGATCATGTCAATGTTTGGTAGGGGGAAATCATCTTTAGGACATGCCTTGTTTATATCTCTGAAGTCAGTACAAATACAAATGCCCCCATTTGGTTTGCCGACAGGAACAATATTGGATATCCAATCTGCATAATCAATTGCTCTAATAAAACCAACATCGAGGAGTTTCTGAAGTTCTGCTTTGACTAACACTGCAATTTGGGGGTGCATCTTGTGAAGCTTCTATTTGAAAGACTTGGCTCCTTCTGTGACGGTGAGGTGATGCATGACTAAATTCAGATCAAGACTAGGCATGTCTGCATATGACCATGCAGAGTTGATTTGACGCTTCTGGAAGAATTTGACAAACTTAGGCTATTTCTCTGGAGTTAAAAGAGATGCCAGATGTATGTGATGAGGATTTTAGGAGTCCCCACATTGTATTCTTTTGTCTCTTCAATAAGGATTGTTGATCATTTCTGCTGTGTACTAGAAGGGAGGATGTCAAACCTTTCATCCTCAGGTTCCTCAGAGAGGTTTTCACCATTGGATACGCTCTTTCTTTTTACTTTTATGGGATCAAACAGTGCCACCATGTGGTTTTCACTGGAAGATCCATGTTTTATTGTTATATTTTTGTAGCTAAAAGGTTTGGCATCCACCCCAAAGTATGCTGCGCTATTAAGTTCAATGACGAATCTAGCTTTGTGATCCTCACTTGGTATGTTATCCCTGAGTTCCAAAAAGTCAATGATCGCCTCATCATTTTGGAAGTGGTCAAGGCATGGGGGATTAGATTGGTTCCACTAGATGAGTTTGGGATGGATAATGGGCATTACCTCATCGATCAGGTTAAGTTCATAAGAGCTGTCAGTGAGGGTTAAGATGTTGTGGGGAAGGTCATTGATGGTACTCTCCCTGTCAGAATCGGGCGTAGGATGTGACGTAGGGTCTGTGGAAGATGTTTCCAGTTCAGGAACCCAAGAGGTCTTTATCTGTGCCTCTTCGTAAACAATGATGTCTTTGCAAAGTGGAGGTAGAGATGCATCTTCCTCATCTGAAGTATTAAGCTGGATGGAATCAAATTCCCATTCATGTGAGTCGGTCTCTGAGTCACTTTCTAGTATCTGATTACTATACCATACTGGGATGTCCTTTGAGTTAAACACCACAGGTGTGATCGGTTGATGTACCCTTGCAGATGAAATGATTGGTTCTACAGGAAGGATTATGGGGATTAGTGAATCCGATACAAGTAGCATCGATGTTGTTGAGTCTGCTGCTTCTGTTGGAATTGCCGGTGTTGTCAATACTATTGGGGTTTTTGATATTGCTAATGGTGTTGTTGATGTGGTTGCTGCTGTTGATGGAGTTGTTGGTTTGATTGGTGGGATGATTGGTATTGTGGGTGTTATTGCTGGGATGTTCAACCGTATTGGAGTAATTGGTGTGGTTCTGGGTGCTGCTAATATAATCAAAGGTGACCTCTTTATGTTTGTAGTCGGCTGATATAGAGGTTTGCTGGGTTTCCCTTTGAATCTGAGTTTAGGAAGGATCTCCTTTTGAAAGCCTAAGCCTGTGTTATCTTTGGGCTTTAATTCCAGCTGTAGTGGCTCATGTTGTCCTTGCTTGCAAAATCCCAAGGCACTTTGACCATCATAACCCATTCTTTGCATAATGAGAAGGCCTTTGCCATATTTATCTGTAGGAAACTTAGCTTGTGAGATGTTTGTGGTGATAGGATCTTTATAGATCCATTCTGCTAAGTCCTCATCTCTGGCCTCTTCTTCTTGACTCTTTCCAAGGATGAAAGGCATCAAAGTGCATGCTATCTTGACCAGTGGCATTTGAAGTAACCTTTGAGGTTTACCATGAGTTCTAGGAGATGTGGGCATTTGTCCACCACAAAAGAGTTGGTTGAGATTGTACTCCCCAGGACCTTCCTCTACCATTTTCATCTTTACCTTCTCTTGCTTGGGTATAGTGGTGTTTGAACTAGAAAGAGAGGTTGAACTTACATATGATGTGGATGGGATATCTTCTCTGTTGTTGGGAACGGTAATCTCTGGTTGATGGTTGATATTGTTACAATATACAAATGGATTTGCATCACCCATGATTGTAATTTCTACACCATTATGAGGAAATTTGATACACTGGTGGTAGGTGGATGGAACGACTTGCATGGCGTGTATCCAAGGTCTTCCTAACAACAAATTATACGACGGAGGAAGGTCCAGAACTTGACATATGATGTGATTCACCATTGGGCCCACTCGGATTGGTAACACAACTACTCCTTTGGATGAGCGCTCTGCATCATCATAAGCTTTTATGGTTATCTTTTTGTGGGGATCCACTGATTCAACTGCATACCCCAATGTTGTGACCAATTATAGTATAAAGATATTTAGGCCTCCTACATTGTCGATCAAGACTCGCTTGATCCTGTGTTGGTTGATAAACCCTTCAATATGGAGTGAGGCGTTATGAGGTTGCTGGAAGGATGTTTTGTCACTTTCCGAGAAAGTGAGACATGGTGATGACCTTAGATTTCCAACCATAGCTTGGAATTGATCTGTACTTAGATTTGCAGGGACTGACGCCTCTTGGAGAGCTTGATCCAAGATTTTTTAATGAGATGGGGATAGGCGCAAAATCTATAAGATGGAGATAAGTGCAGGCGTCTTATCTAACTGTTCCACAAGGTTATACTACTTTGGGATAGAGGGGGTGCCTTGTGGAGCTGCTTTAATGGTGATCTTGCCACGACGTGTAACAACATTGCAGGTAGATCTTGGATTTTTGATGGTAATGGTTGCAATTTATTCATTGGCATCATATAGGTGATTCACAGTGTAATTATAGGTGGCTCGCGTATAATCAGTGGTATCTGTGTTTCGCCTTGAAGTGGAAGGACCCCTTTGATATTGTGATGGAAGTGTATTTTTAAACATAAGATGATCATTGTTTGTTGTTTTTGGGTCGTGTCCTTCAATTTCAATCTCACCTCGGTCAATAAGATCTTGAATAAGATCTTTCAATCTGTGACAATTGCTTGTTTTATGCTCTTTCCCTTGATGGAATTCACAGTGTTCATTATCCATCCACCATGAAGGTTTGACCTGAGGTTCGTAATTGGATGTTTTTGGTAAGGTCACCAGATTTGAAGAAACCAACTAATGTAACACTGTTACAATAGGTTCCCCTAAGGGAGTGTACGTTCATTTTTGTTTATAATTTTGTTGGCGTTGTCTTGGTTCTTCTTGCGGTACATTGCGTCCTTGATTTGGTGGGGGAGGAACCGTGTTGTTCTTAGGAGGGGGGTTTTGCCCCACAAATCAGACCACAGGTTGTGCACTCTTGATAGTCCTTGCATCTACAACCCTGTCATTGATGATGTTTTTGTTTTTATTCCAGAAGTTAGATTTATCGCTGTTGAATCGCGGGCGAGGGGCATCTTTGGGTTCATTGTATATTTTGATAAGTCCCTTTTTGATGAGGGCTCATTCACATTTTAAACCCTGGGGGATCATTTCATTAAAGGACTCTGTGCCTTTCATGTCCAAATGAAATTCCATTTCTTCGTTTAAGTTGGAAATAAAGATTTCCACTAGCTCTCTTTCAGGTAGCTAAAGGGAACGTCTACTAGACATTTGTTGCCATCGTTGCAGGAAAGCTGAAAATAGCTTCCCTTGTTTTTGCTTGGTGTTACATGGATTGGTCATTGTGATATCACGTTCAATGTTATGTGAGTAATGTGTAATGAATTTTTGGACTGGTTCTTCAAATGTCCTAATGCCGCCTGCTAGTCGGGAAAACCACGATGTAGTTGTCCCTGCCAAACTTTGAGGAAAGAGTCGCATTAGGTATGTGTCCTCATATGCCACTTCTAGGCAAGCTGAATGAAATTCTCTAACATGATCACGAGGGTCTCCTTTTCCTTGGTATTTTTTGAATTTAGGTGTTTCAAACCCTCGTGGAAAAGGTGGCATATGTAGATTCCTATCAAAGGGATAGGGATAAATATCATTAAGTGAAAACTGGTTTGTTTTCACACCACTGAGGAGTTGTTTGGCGAGATTCTCGACTTGTTGCCTCAACATGTCTATGTCATTCGAAGGAGGAGGAGGTAGGGGATTTCCTTGATGATGGTTGTATCTGATGTGATATCGACCTCTTTCATCCTCATTACGACTTTGGCATTCCGATGCTTGCCTTAGTTGTGCAATATCAAAATCAGAGGGTAGTTTGGCTCCCTCTTGGACAAGTCTTAAAAAGTGAGCATCAACATTGCTCCTAATTATTTCATCAAAAAGTTGATTAAAGAGAGGGTTGTGTTGTGCCCTTTCTATTGCTACAGGAGTAGGAGTACTTGAATTTTCATCATTTGCATTTCCTCCAAGGGCTTCTTGGAATTCATTGAGATTTTCCTCCTCTTCCTCTTCAATTTCTAGTTGTCAAGACCTTGATTTGGTTTGAGCCATTTTGTTTACAAGTTTTTGTTGAAGTTTGGTGAAAATGATGATGAGTTGGTGATGGAATGAAAGATTAATGTTTGGTGAAGTGTTTTGTATATGGATCTCTAGCACCAAAGGTAGTTGTTACCAAAGTCCTTTCCTTGAATTGCTTGTTGTGTTTGGTTGACAATGTTTGATGTGATAAGGATTAGAGAGATCTGAGATGTGTTACAGACCCAACTACCTAGTAATGAGAGGATTCACTCATAGACTAGTTTTAACCTGTGTAGAAATGTCTCTTAGGATGTGTTTATCCTAGATGTAGAGATACTCTAAAAAGTGATGTAATGTGTTTGATTCAAGCAATATCGAAAGAGAACTTAGGACAAAAACCTCTTGATGTTTTGAGAGTTGGAATGGATTGATGATGTGTGAATGCGATAATGGATGAAATGTTAACTTCAATAAAAACTTTGTGTTACAAAAAGAACAAACTCTTCCTCTTCTCTTTCAGGGGTTGGTGGTTCTTCCCTAGCTGAGTTATATGTGATACAAATGTCTGGAAAGAAGGCATGATTGATTTTTCCTCCCTTTTTTTTTATGATAACTCAAAGCTCTATATTGAGTAAAATCTCTGCGGTTTAATGACTCTTGATCAAACTCTTTTGATTTTCCTTGAAGATATAGATACATGTGACGTAAGAAGGTTCTATGTGAGACAAACATTTGTCTATTAAGATAGAAGAATTTCCTTCTTTTGATGAAAGCCTTTGAGCTTAATGGTCTTTTCTTCAAGTTGACATGTTGATGAAGATTCTTCTTTCTCAAAATCTGAAGAATGGTCATATAGTTTGATACTTTGTTGTTTGCACTTTGTTTTTGATCTTTGGTTTTTGAAAATGTTTGTGTTGGATGAATACTTGTTTTGGGAACTGATTTTTGATTTTTCTTTGAAAAGAAAATAAAGAAAGCACACAAACACAAGAATGTTTCCTCAAAAGGCACAAATAAGTGTGGGTCTAGATCAACCCAATCTTTGGACTTTTATGACCCTTTCTTTCCAAATGTTTTTGAGTATGTTTTTCCAGAGAAGCTTGAAGTTGGCTCAGTTTATCACTGGTCTTGACACAAAATGAAGACACTTCAAACACACTTTATCCCTAAGGTCAAATGGCCAATTGCGATAATTTCAACCTACATCTTGATATTTCTTCAACTTTGGTACTACATACCTTATTGGTGGAGGAGCACCTAGTTGAGTAAAAATCTCCTTTTTGAGTATTTCATGCTTTCATGTTTGTAATGTCTTGTGTTAGGTTTATAATGTAATTTTAGGCTGTTATGTGTCTTTTCTAGTGGTTTTGATCTCATTTTGTGCTTAAGAGGTCAAGTTTTGCCTTTCAGGCTTTGAGTTGACAATTTTGGCAAAAATGTGAAAAATGCCTAAAAGGTCTCCAAATGCTTTCCAAAGCATTGAAAAATGTTTAATAAGTGGTTTTAAGCATGTCTTAGGTGTTTAGATAAGTTGATGAGGTTAGGTTGTCAAAAATGTCTCTTGGAGCAAGAAATGTTGTCATTTGGGCTTGCAAAAGTTGTCAAAGTTGTCATTTTTGGATTTTTCTAACACAATGTAGTTGTGGAAGCCTCATGTCTGTATAGGGATTGATAACTAATTGTAAATACTATAATAAGGCCTCCCTTTTCCTTGAGAAAGGTTGGTGATTGTATTAACAAGAGAATCTCAATAGAAATCATACAATTTTGGTTTTTCTCACTATTTTTCTCTTCCTTGGAGTAACAGTCTGTACTGTAGCACTTGTGTTCGTACTGTACCTTTTGGAAAGTGTTCCTATTGATTATTCAATTCTCTTCTAGTGATCATTGCACTGGTTTTTCTTTTGCAAGTTGGTGAAATAAAAATTCTCTCATTCTGTGTGCTCACTGCCCTGTCAAGGGTATGGGGTTGGAAAATGCCACAACTTGACTAATGCAGGCCTGGGCTCCCACCAAAATGGATTGGGTCAAGTTGGTTTATGCATGTAAATTGTGTATATATTTATTTTTGAGTCAGAACTTCGCTTGGAGGATGGATTTGAGTGAAAACTAGACAAGTATTGATCACTCAGCTAGTGTCATGAGCAAGAACTCAAAATTTGCACCCAAGAATAATTGGAGTGAAAAAATATGTGAGTCAGAGGTCTGAATGTGTTTCCAAGGGTATTGTGAGTCACCTTGTTTTGTTAGAGAAGGGTACTTCTTATTAAGAATTCTTAGTTTGATTTGTATGACAAAGAATTCACTATTTTTTTAATGACAGTATGAGCAAAAGGTACTTTAAGAGCCTATTTCGAGCTTTGAAAACATGCCTCAATATTGCTATAAGAACCTCATAAGTGTTTGGAGATTTATTATTTCCATGGAAGAGTTTGGGATGAACTTCTAACACCTTGGAATGCAGTTGTAACAGTGAAGTTGCTATGACTGGTTTTTTGTAACAATCACTTACATGTTTTAGATTTTCAGTTTGTGCACCATGTGTTTGGACCAATGCCTGCAGGACAGTAGTAAAGAAAGGCCCTACATGAGATGGAAGAAGGTGTACTTCAGTTTGGAATCTTGTTTAGTAGAGTTGCAATGATTTCCCAGTGTGGTTGGGTCTAAACCCTACCAAACCCTACAAAAGTGCCATAAATGGTGGACAATTCTCATTTTGCAATAACAGTGGCCTAAACCATGAAAATATGTTAGCATATACCTCTAAAAAACCATCCAAATCAATTTTGTTGGAGTAATTTCCCATCGTTGGGTTGGGTGAGTAAAAAGGTGCCAATTAGGCCTCCACGGGCTACAAGCCTTTTGACTGCAAAATTCACAGTTTTCAAGAACTCGATTGGTTTGGGTTTGGTAGAACTTGAGGAACCTATGGATAGCCATTTAGGGACATTTAAGGAAACCCCTCCACCTTCTTGATAGTATGATAGAGACATTTGTGGTTTGTAGTCTAGCAAAGGGCTTGAGTAAGAAGACCAAAAATGCTTAATTACCCCAATATTACACAAGGTCAAAGACAATACTTTTGCTTAGGTTCCTAAACCATTTGGAGGAGTTTGTAATGACAAAGAACAATCATAATAATGCCCAAAGGATATAGGAATGTGTAGGAAGGTTGTAATGGTTGGATATAGCCAAAAGTGGATGAGCAAGGGGATGAGCTCGCTCAAAAAGGGAGTTTGTTTGGAAAGTGATGCATGAGTTGCTCGGCATTGAAACCACAAGAATGATTTTGCAAACATATACAAAAGCCTCAAACAAGTCTTTGGGAAACAAGTTGAACCATTAGTCTTAAAACATCCTTGTTGAGCACTTCTTAGCAAACTCCCTATCACTTATGAATCCCATCGTGGCAGGTAAGGATGTGATATACTAAGTCTTGCATGAGTATAACAAATAGAGGATCCCTATGATGGGGGAGTCACCACTTTTATCAGGCTACAAGTAACCTTTCAAAAAGCTATGTTTCTACTCAAGGAAATATGTATGGTGAGTATCTTGGGAGAAAAACCTTCTATGCTCTTGCACTGAATTTATCACAAATATTCTCAATCAATAGAACGGGTGGGCTACTACTTAAAGGTGTTTGGTAATTTTTGATTTTTTTGGACATTAGTTCATTCTGCAGTGACTCACTTAAGAGCCTTGTAACTTGTGGTGGGGCCCATTTGTCCTTTCAGTAAGTTACACTGTAGGAACAACTATACCCAATGCTACAACGTTCGCTCACACCTGATTTCTATAGCGGGTCGAACGATTTACCACGCGAGGTCATTCCCAAGAGTGATGTGTCTCTTGGCAGACCTCTCTTAAAAAGATAAACTTTGAGTGTTACTAACACTTCTCTCTTGCACCTAGGACCATGAAAGCCAAGGGAGAGGATAGTGTGTGTTAGAAGTAGGACCACTCGACAAACTTTTTTTTTTTGCACAAGTGTGCCAAACACAAAAAACACTTGTTCTTGTTAACTCATCATCGCAATGTTATCTAACTATTTGGAGATGTTGCTCCAACAGTCATGATGTTCTTTTTATCCTTCAAAGGCAATATGTTGATTCAACTAGGAAATTGAAATCCTGGTCAACTAAATGAAAAACACGTTTGCTTGAAGTAAATCGCTTTGAGTTTGAAAGAAAAGTGGCTTGTTCTTTTTATTTTGCCCAAAAACAAAGTGTGGATTGTGAATTTTAGTTTGAGTTGATGCAAGAAAATCAAAATTTGTCTTGTTGAGTTTTAAACACCAAAATAAAGTTTGAGTTCCCTAACTTGCAAGAAAATCAAAGTTTGTTTTGTTGAGTTTTAAACACCAAAATAAAGTTTGAGTTCCCTAACTTGCAAGAAAATCAAAGTTTGTTTTGTTGAGTTTTAAACACCAAAATAAAGTTTGAGGTTGATTTTTAACTTGCAATAAAAGGAAGTGAATTTCTAAAATCCTAAGAAACTGGGGTTAGTTAAAACTTGCACAAAAAAGCAAAAAGTTAGTAAAATCCGCATACACGGTGGGCCTCTACAAGCCTAATTTTTTTTGATTTGTCGGTTACAGGGTATTTTTTACAACTCTCTGTAACAATAGCGCTACTTTGTGTGAGAACATAAGCACTATTTAACATGAAAGCGCGACAGTAAGTACAAAAGCGTTAAAATAAATTATGTCATAGAGAGTCAACAACACTAATACTGGAGCAATAGCTCTACTTCAGGGTCAATAGCGCTAGACTATAAACAAAAGCGCTAATTTTGGGACAATAGCACTATTGGAGGAACAATAGCGCTAAAATACCAAATTGTGATAGTGCTAAAGCATGAACAAATGTGCAAGAGCGCGACCTGTGTGTCAATTAAAACATTAAAAAATTAATAGTTTTTTCAAAAAAATTTGCTCTTTGATTCACGTCGGGTTCACCAAATGATGCTTTGCAAAATGGGAGATGTTAGACAAAACATGTGGTGGTATAACACATAAGATAAACAACAAGAAACAAATAACTGTTAGTCTTAATCAACCAAAGACTAGTCTAAGCAGGCATACCAAGAGAGACACTAAAAACATAATGAAGCATTTGACAATGAAAGCAAATACGATAAGACATCTCCAAATGCCTTCCACCATTCTTGTAGCTTTTCCTCCCTTGTTCCTCTCCTCTCCAAGTTCCAAATTAGTGTAGCTCTCAACAGCTTTTTGTACTATGGATGCCTTATGGAGATTCAAGATTGAAAAATGATTAATCTAATGCTATGCAAGTGTGAACAAAAGCTAAAATAAGAGATTATCTAATTAGCTAGTGTTTATTTCAAACCAAAAGAGTGAATATGATTGATTTATACTAAATGCTCTCTAAAAATGACTATAATGTAAATGCATACAAGTTTTCAGGATCTGGATTATGAAGAAATGGGCTATATTTATAGGAAAAATGGAGCAATGGATGGTTGAGATCGAGTAATCTCAACAAGGGTCAGGATTGAAGGGTTTTAGATCCATGTGAGAACTTTCAACCCAATCCCAGGATGACAAATTTTAACATGAGATGGGTTGAGAGGAGAGGGAAGAAGCATTAAATGCTTGACATGACCTGAGGGTTAACCTGGGAGGTAAGGTTAAGGTTGAGTTGAATGGATAAATTCATTATTCAAAGAATAATGCTTTTATCCAATGGATAAACTCTTATGCAAGAGTTAGTGAGGATAACCATGTTCAAAGCAATAAATGTTTGAGGAGACACATAGGTTACATGAGGGTTGAGTTAGGAGTCAAGGTCCCTAACCATGTGGGTGAGTTGAGCTAACCATTAATGATCATGTAAGAGCCATAAGTGGTTTGGGCTTGTTGGACACATAAAGCTTTAAATGCTTTCCAAAGACTTTGAAGTCTTTGAGAAGTGACTCCAAGTTGCTTAGGAATGTGACAATAATTAGGGGATGGATTAGGCTAATTAGGAAGGGGTTAGAAGAATCTAGAAGGGGATTAGGTTTGCAAGTGGGTTTGGTGGGTGAGGGAAAATGGGATTTTTATTTCAACAAAAAGGTGCAAGTTGCATTTATTTCAACAAATATTGTGCAAGTTGCATTTTTAGGAGAATGCAAGTGGGGGGGATTTAATGATTTAAATAAATGTTTTATTTAATTTATTTAAAAGAAGAAAGGGGATTAAATTGAATAAATAGGATTTATTCATGTAATTGATTGTGAATTTGGTTTAATGAATTAACTAAAATAAATTGAATAATTTATTTAAATAATTGGAGAATGTTTGAAGATGAATTAATTAAATATTAATTTAATTAATTGATGGCTAGTGGATTTTTAATCAAATAAATAGAAAATATTCATTTAATAAAAATGGACAAATTTATGTGATTACAAATATAATGATGTACTTGATTTGATTCACATTGACTTATGTGGTCCAGCAAGGACTAGAAGCTTTCAAGGTGATAGGTATTTCATGCTGATAATTGATGACTATTCTAGGATGATGTGGGTGACTTTTCTTAGGGAGAAGTTTGAAGCCTTTGAGAAATTCAAAATCTTTAAAGCAAAGGTAGAAACAAAAACTGGATTGAAAATCAAATGTCTGAGATCAGATCAAGTTGATGAGTTCACTTCTCATGAATTTAATAATTATTGTGAGACAAATGGAATTAGGAAACAATTATCTGCGAGTAGTGGAAAGGAAGAATAAAATGATTTTTGATGCAGCAAGAACTATGATGATGGAAGCCAAATTGCCTCACATCTATTGGAGAGAAGCAGTGAGTACAACAATCTACACATTTAACAAAGTTCACATCAAAGGTGAAACCGGTAAGACCCCTTATGAATTATGGTTTGGACATACACCTACTGTTAAATATTTCAGAATTTTTGGAAGTAAATTTTATATCAAAAGGAATGATTCAATTGGGAAGTTTGATCCTAGATATGACGAAGGGATATTTCTTGGATATTCAATTCAAAGAAAAACATATAGATGTTATAACAAAAGATTGTAGAAAATTATGGAGAGCACAAATGTGAAAGTGGATGAGCAATACAAAAATCAATCTATATCATATGACAGGGAACCAACGATGGAAATGATCATAACTGAACCAACAATGCCTCAACCGGTACAAGACACTGAGATAGTTACACCGGCAAAATCAGAAAACTCAACTGTGACTGATGATCAAAACAGTGAACCTAAAGTTTAGAAGACACCAAGGTATGTAAGGTTAAATCATTCTGAAGATCAAATCATTGGAGATAGGAACAAGAGAGTTATGACAAGAAGAACACTAACAAATGAAGAGGTATGTCTTATTTCTCAAATTGAACTGACATTTGTTATTAAAGTCTGTAAAGATATACATTGGTTAAAGGCTATGGAAGATGAATTAGATCAGATAAAGAAGAATGAGACTTGGACTTTAGTTCCCCAGCCTAAAAATAAGAATGTTATTGGAACTAAATGGGTTTTTAGGAATAAACTAAATGAGGATGGTCTAGTTGTAAGAAATAAGGCTAGATTGGTTTGTAAAGGATATTCTCAAATGGAAGGAATTGATTATGGTGAGACATTTGCACCTGTAGCTAGAATTGAAGCTGTTAGACTATTTCTTGCCCATGCAACTTTTAAGAACTATAAGGTTTATCAAATGGATGTTAAATGTGCATTCTTGAATGGTGAACTAGAGGAAGAGGTATACAATGAGCAGCTTGATGGTTTTTCACTGACAGATGATAAAGATATGGTTTGCAGATTAAGGAAAGATTTATATGGATTAAAACAAGCTCCTAGAGCTTGGTATGCAAGGTTGGATAAATATCTTTTGAAGCTTTGTCTTAATAAATACAATGATGATAGTAATTTATGTTATAAGATCACTAATGATGATATTCTGATTATTGAAGTATTTATTGATGATATCATTTTTGGAGGTGAAGATAAATTGTGCATGGAATTTTCTAATAATATGAAGAATGAATTTGAAATGTCCATGATTGGTGAGATGAGATTTTTCTTAGGTTTGTAGATTACTCAAACTGACAAAGGCATTTTTATCTATCAAACTAAGTATTTGAGGGAATTGTTTAAGAAGTTTGGTATGGATAATTCCAAACCGATAAGTACTCATATGGTGACAAGTGAGAAATTATCTATCAAAGATACATCTGCACCGGTAAATCCGACAAGGTATAAGTCTATGATTGGTGGTCTATTATATCTAACTCAAACTAGACTAGATATTATGAATGTAGTAAGTATTGCTTCGAGATATCAAAGTAATCCTAAAGAAAATCATGAATGTGCGGTAAAGAGGATATTTTGGTGTTTGCAAGGAACAACAAAATATGGCTTGTGGTATTCTAGAGATGACAACTTCACTTTATGTGCATATACAAATTCAGATTGGGCAGGAGATACTGATGACATGAAGAGAACTTCTGGTGGAGCTTTCTTTCTTGGAAAGAAATTGGTTTCATGGATTAACAAAAAACAATCATGCATTTCTTAATCTACTGCAGAAGCTGAGTATGTTGCAGCAACAACTAATTGCACTCAAGTCTTGTGGATGAAGCAAATGTTGAAGGATATCAAGGTAAATTGTAGTGAACCAATAGTTATCTATTGTGATAACTCTGCAGCTATTGACATGTCTAAGAATTTGGTATTTCAATCTAAGACTAAACACATATCAATAAAATATAACTTTCCGAAGGACAAGGTAGAAGAAAAGGAAGTCAAATTGGTTTATGTGAACACTAAAGAACAGATTGCAGATATATTCACTAAACACTGTCTAAGGAATCATTTGAGTATTTGAGAGACAGGTTAGGGGTTTATGTCCCTTTGATAGAGACTTGAATGATGTGGTTTGAAATCAGTCCGACATGCATTATCAAAGATACTATTCATTCTGGCACTGATGAGTGGTGCTGCTGCTTAGGGGGAGTAGTCAACTTTGAGATTCAGAGGTTTATATTCTTGCTTTGATATTTTTGTTAGATTTCTGGCATTGATGTCAAAGGGGGAGAGATAGTGATGTGAAAAATAATTTTAGAACTTTACAGAGATATTATTCACAAGGTGAGAGTTATTGATATTTAGGATATTGTTGGTTGTCTTCCACAGGGGGAGACTTGTTTGGCATTTCTTGGTACTTAGATGTTTTTCACATCTAGTGTTGCCATCAATGCCAAAGGGGGAGATTGTTGGCAATATGGATGAATTGATTATATGTTGCATTGATGTTTTGTCATTGATGTCAACACTAGTTGTTGTGGTTGGTTACCGACAGACAGGTTTTGGTTACCGATAGAAGATCTTGTGTTACCGATGTGGGTTTAATGTTTAACCAACAGAGCTTTCACTAAGAAACCTTGACAAAATGCTAAGTGGTGTTGGCGCGGATTATAGATGGAATTCAAGATGCAGAAGGTGATGCTTGATCATGCCTCAACTGATTGAAGACATCACTTTGGTGTGGTGGACCTAAATTAGGTCCAGTGCCTATCTAGGTTATGGACTGATATCATGTTAACGTGTTCTCTACACATTACTAGGATGTTTTATGGATTGGTTATTGTTGTTTTGGTCTAAAGCTGACATGCCATATCATTGTAATATGGATGTATGTAATAATCTTATTGTAATATCTTCTAGGTGGCCACCCTAATTGGTTTAGGTCTTAGGGCTTGTATAAATTGATGTAAGATCTCATTGTAGATCATGTAAGGTATGGGAATGGAAATGTAATGTTCATGGCCATGGAATGCAATATCATATGCAAAGGAGATTTGGTCAATCATAGGTGATCAAATTAGGTTTAAGTAAGAGGTCAAAGGCCTCCAGTATTGAGCTTAACCGAGACTATAATCAAGCATGGTAGATGCTATCTCTGGTAGTTCATTATTCTGGACTGTTGTCCAATTACCTTGAGGTGGTTATAACCTCTTTGTAGTCAGTGAGACTCTTTTGTAATGAGTAGTATGCTCTAAGCAACGTGCTTTCCTGCATGTGCAGGCCCCTCATTGTATCACATACTTTCTGCAGAAGTATCATCTGACTATTGGTAGGCTTCCCAGCGTGGTTTTTCCCTTTACCGGGTTTTCCACGTACAAATCATGGTGTTATGTGGTATGGTTGCATTGTGTTAATTCTCTGTTTCATTCTTAAGTTTTATTGTTTACTGGTATCTGTTTATGCTATTCTGGTATTCAATGATTATGTTCTCTGGTTAAAGGTTATAAAGTGGTTTGATTAATATAATCTGTCAACAACTGATTCACCCCCCCCTCTCAATTGTTCACCGATTGTCCTAACAAAGGTTACACTATAATTAGGGTTAGTATTTTAGGATAATATATGGTATTAGGGCTAGGATTCAATTATAATTAGTGTTAGGTAGGAATTAATCAAGAATAGTGTTAGTATTAGAATTGAATTAGGGTATAGTTATGCTTAGATTTAGGGTTGGGATTTAAATAGGGTTAGGGTTTAAGGATAAAGCATGGTGTTAGGGTTAAGTTTCTATAATAAATATTAGTATTACAATTAGGGTTAAGGTTTATTTAGGTTTATGGTAATGCCAAAATAGATATTCAATTAGGGTTAGGGTTCAATTAGGGATAATGTCAAGGTCAGGGTTTGATTAAGGCAAGTGTTTAATTATAGTTAGGTTTAGTATTAGAGTTCAATTAGTGTTAGAATCAAGGTTACGATTCAATTACATTAGCTTTAGGGTTAAATTAGGATTAGGGTTTAGGCTAGAATTCAATTGGGATTAGGGTTCATTATGGGTTATGTTTCAATTATGGCTAGATTAGGGTTCATGATGTAGTTAGAATTTAATTTTAGGGTTAGAGTTAAGCTTAGGGTTAGGTTATGGTTAGGTTTCACTTATGGTAAGATTAGGTTTAGGTTTAAGGTTACACTAAAATTAAGGTTAGTATTCTAGGATAATTCTTGGGGTAAGGGTAGGGTTTAATAAGGAATAGGGTTAGTTTTGCAATTTAATTAGGGTTTATTTAAGATTAGAGTTAGTGTTAAGATTCAAATAGGGTGAGTGTTTAAGGATAAAGCATGCTGTCAAAGTTAGGGTTTCATAGTAAAGCTTGATTTTAAGGTTAGGGTTAAGGTTTATTTAGGGTCATGGTTATGCTATCATAAAGGTTCAATTAATCTTAGGATTCAATTAGGTTAAAATTAGAGATATTATCAAGATTAGGGTTTTATTATCGTAAGCATTTAATTATAATTAGGTTGGTATTAGAGTTCAATCAAGGTTAGAATTAGTGTTACGATTTAAATACAGGTTCTATTAGAATTAGTGTTAAGGTTAGGGGTAGGGTCTAATAAGGAATATGGTTAGTATTGCAATTTAATTAGGGTTTATTTAGGATTAGAGTTAGTGTTAAGATTCAAATAGGGTTAGGGTTTAAGGATAAAGCATGGTGTAAAAGTTAGGATTTCATAATAAAGTTTGATTTTAAGGTTAGGGTTAAGGTTTATTTAGGGTCATGGTTATGCTAGCATAAAGGTTCAATTAATCTTAGGGTTCAATTAGGTTTAAATTAGAGATATTATCAAGATTAGGGTTTTATTATCGTAAGCATTTAATTATAATTAGGTTGGTATTAGAATTCAATCAAGGTTATAATTAGTGTTATGATTTAAATACCTTAGGGTAGGGGTTAAATTAGGATTAATGTTTGATTAGGGTTATGGTTTAAGATAAAATTCAATTAAGATTAGGACTTAATCAGGGTTAGGGTTCATTATGGTTAGATTAGGATTCAAGTTGTAGGTAGGATTTAATTCTAGAGTTAGAGTTAAGTTATGGTTAGATTTCAATTATGGTAAGATTAGGTTTAGGGTTAATTTTAGGCTACATAATTAACAAAAAAACATAATCTATTAAGGTTAAGGTTATATTATGGATAGATAAAAAAGAATAAAAATTTCTAATTCTACGGATTAGAAAGTTTTAATATAAGGTATCCTTATTAATGCTTTTAATAATTTACTAAAATGAACCATAATTTACTAAAGTTTTATAAACCCAAACTCTAATAGTAACCCTATCCATAATAAATGTTTATGTAAAGTTATTTAAAATTATTTATTTAAATATAAATTTTTCTTTGTATATTAATAAATTGCATAAAACCCTTATCCCCTCTTTCTTATTAGATAATAAATTTTTATTTATAATGTTTTATTCAAAATAATTACTAGCAAGTGTTACAAGTGTGGTTGTTGTTGCACCAAAAGATCGACCTCTTAATGCCTGATACAACCACTAGGCTTATTGAATCCACAGGAGGCGGTTAAGCCACGTCACAAACCCAAGTGCTACACCCAATACAACCACTAGACTTATGAAATTCACAAGAGGCGGTTAAGCCATGTCACAAACCCAAGTGCTACGCTACACTCCACAAGGAGATCAAGTGCACACACCTTGCAAAATCCCCCCCAACCCAAGCAAGGGGTTTGAGCCTGTGACCAAGCTCTGATACCACTTGTTACAAGTGTGGTTGTCGTTGCACCAAAAGATCGACTTGTCAATGCCCGATACAACCACAAGACTTATAGAATCCACAGGAGGCAGTTAAGCCATGTCACAAACCCAAGCGTTGTGTTGCACAACACAAGAAGATCAAGGGCGCACACCTTGTAACACCAAGAAATTTGAAATTTCTAATTAAGTTACATTCGTTGCACATCAATGATTGTTGTTTTATAATTTAAAAGTTAGTAAAAGAAAAAAGACAAACACAAATTTTATTAAATAAAATGGTGTGATTCTAATACAAGAGGCATGACTTCTAGCTTTTGAGAGTCACTGACTCAAATGGAAGAATCTAATCAAAGTCCATTTACAAAAGAAAATGTTAGAAATCATACATGTTCTCAAGTAGTGGTTCCATAGTCAAATTATATTAAATTTATTTTAAGAATTTTAAATTTTTTATTAGATAGATATAAATTATTTTTAAGAATTTAAATTTTTTTAATTAGATAGATAGTTTGATGGCTAGATTTGTAAAAAGAATAAAAATTATAATAGAAACCACCATTGATGAATTATTTTAAAATTCAAAGACCTTAAATCTCATTCTTTTTTTTGGCATTGTCTATCTCGCATTCAAGATGCACATTGCCCAACTATTTTTGAGCGTTCTATTTTTATTGGTGTAATACATGTAGATTTGAAATGCACTAATATCTCAAAATTTTCACACATATCAACAAATTTAATAGATACATGCATTCACTACATAATAAGAGAAAATAAAATTTTAATTGTTTTGTATAAACTATTTTTAATAGAAAATTAAGACTTTAATGAGTCTTTGTGGCATGATCAGAGATAAAATCAAATTTTAATTGCTTTCTTTAAACTATTTTTAATATTTTGGTTTTGCCTCATACGAATGGCTAAAATGCTATTGGAGAAATTGCAAGTTATTTTTTTTGGATCAAATAACATTTTGAAAAATCTACTAAAGAGGTCAAAATTTAGATATTTATAATGTAAGAAGAGCAGTTGAAGTTGTATACACCTAAAAATGGTCTAGAGATAATTGATTAAATACACAGTTATTTAATTAATATACCTTCCTAATTGATTAAATAGGCAAGTGGTTTAATTAATTCCCCTTTAATTCTTCTACTTGTGACTAAATCTAAGGATCTATTCATATAGTTCACTCATCAATCCCCCTTCAATTAATTAACTCCCCCACATCAAATTCAATTCTTCTAATTCCCATAATTAAATAAACAAATTAAATCAATTTGTTGAATTTAATTATCCATTGGCATTTAATTTGAATTGTTAATTCAAATGAGCACATGGCTCCTAACTTGTAACCACCTTTTAACCTAACCCATTCAGTCTAATCCTGGGTCTAACTAACCCTATCCCTTGATGCACATCCTAACCTCCTTATCCTAACCTCCCATGGGTTGGATATTCCCTCTTGGAGACACATGGCACCTTTGCCACATGTCTTCTCCCCTTGGACACTTACCCTCTCATGAGCAAGATTCCTTGAAAATTGTCACCATAGAGATGACATGTTTCCCTCCCTCCAACCTCTTTGCTAGCTTCTCCAATCTCAACCCTTGATATCTCTAGATCGAATCTTGACTGTCGATTCCTGCCACCTCAGATTGGGCCTGGGAATTCCTATAAATATCCCTCATTTTGGAGCAATAATGGTTCCTTGCATTCTAGCTATTTGCATTGTTATTATAGTCAATTACATCTCTTGAGCACTTTAGAGCAATTTTAGCATGTTTAGCATAGTTTTCATAATCATGATAATCTAGCATCTCTTTGAGCATTTTTAGCATAATCATCTTAGTTTTAATCTTGCATCAAATCATACTAGTCTTGAGCATTTGCATAATAATGATCTCATAGCTACTCAACTTTTGAGTTGCCACTTTGGAGGTCATTGCTTGCTGAGAGCCACCTACATATCACCTTCAAGGTCCTAAAAAATAGAGGAGGACGAGACATCTTAAAGGAAGCCTTCGTTTGCATTTATTTAGTCTTTTATATGCTTCCTAGTTTGTATTGTTGTCTCATCTATGTGTTTGTTTATTATTGACACTATTTTTAGCACACATTTATTGACACCCACCGCGGGGCCTAGCCCCTTTGTTCTTTAACAAGTTTGCTTGTAGGAAATTTCATTGACAGGTTGAATAGAATTTTGGAAGCACAGATTGGCTCTTTTGGACTAAAGTTTCACGTTTCTGGTCTCCGTTTTAGCATCCTGTCACCTCAAATGGCATTCACATGATTCTCGATAATTGAACACACATGATTTGGCTCTATTTTTTCCTTTTTCCCTATTTTAGCATTTTCAGTCTGTCTTTCAGTGTTTCTGGTAAAATGATCAGTGTTTTTGGTTCACACAACAATGTTTCTGGTTCCCATAATAGAGTTTCTAGTACATAGAACAAATTTTCTGGTACACAAAAGAATGGTTCTAGTTGATAGAGAAATGTTTTAGTCGTTATTTCAGCATTTTGGGTTTTTAATTTTGCTTTTCCATGTTTCGTTCTGCATTTTTCAATTATGCTTCTGAAATGTCATTTTCCCAAATATGATTTGTGGTTTGTTGATTTGCTAGTACCTATTTCCCTATCAAAGCCCAAAGTTATAATCCCTTTCACCATCAAAGAATTCATGATAAACTATCGACTCTTGGTGCACCTGTGGGATTTTGCATTTACTTTTGATAAGTTAGGAACATAGACTAATTGCAAAGGAAAGATAAAACATGTCTTATGTGTATTTAATGATAGGCAAATATGCTCTCACCTTTCTTAGGTGATCAGAAAGCTAGAGTCATATTTTATTTTCAATAGTGCATTTCCTTAGAGGGCTTGCCTCCCGAGTAGCAGGCCGGGTGAGAGGTAATGACCCAAGTGGCTAACGACTAACGCCAAGCAATATGAGCCACTATAAACAAATGCGTTTGTGACGAAAGTCATAAAAAATGAGTATTACATGCCATCATAACAACGTCATGTTTCCCTTAGTACCTTTATGGTGCGTAAAAACCTATAGAGCGAAAACCTCTACAAGCTAGGAAGCCTCCTTTAACAGAGTGGAAAACACTGCTGATTACGACCACTCGAATGATGCCCTTACTAATACCACTTTTTAACTAGAAGCTACCTAGTTCACCTCTGAACATTATTATTCTCTTAGTGTAGAGAGGGGGAAGAATCTCTCTTGAAGACACTCACCATATGTCCCTCTTGAGCGTATGTGAAAACTCTCCTTTTGAGTGCTTATTGCTAGGCTCATAACGAGAATCCACTAGCTCTCGCAAAGGCAAAAATATAGGAGCCCTTTAGTGGGTGACAAGGTTGTGTGAGTTGATAGGGTACCAAGTTGCAGGCTAAAAAATAATAATGAAACTACTTTCCTTAGGATAGAATTGATTGGTGTGTCTTTTATGTTATATACCCGTGAAAAATTAGGCTTTCTTCAAAGCCTCGAACATACACTTTATGTAGTCCTTTGAAATGAGGACAAACTTTTGACAATGTGTATTCTGTGTGTTGAATCAAGTCAAGATATCATCCATTGAAAAATTCAACAAAAACTGCAAACTTAAACTTCAAAACTATCAAATTTACACTTTTCACAACAGATTAGGTCTTTCAGTCTAAACATTAGAGTTCCTGGTCTAAACTTTGGAGTTTTTGGTCTAAACATCAGAGTTATTGATCTAAACATTAGAGTTCTTGGTCTAAACATCAGACTTCCTGGTCTAAACATAAGAGTTCATGGTCTAAACATTAGAGTTCTTGGTCTGAACATTAGAGTTCCTAGTCTAAACATCATCATTCTTGGTATAAGTATTAGAGTTCCTGGTTTGTAGATCAATGTTTTAAGTCTAAACATTAGCATTTCTGGTCTTAACATCAACATTTCTGGTATAAACATCAACATTTTTGGTCCTTCTTTCAACGTTTTGGGTAAATTTGACCAAAATAAAAAACCTAAAACACCCCTTTTCAAGCAGTGAAACATAGTGTTAGGTCATCTTCTCGAAATATTCAATCAGGTTATCTTCTGTCAAAGAAAATTCAAATATAGACACACTAAGGTTTTCAAGTATTCATCTCCAACAAGTTTAAGATCCAACATCTCAAAGTGCATAATC
The DNA here is from genome assembly GCF_030272615.1 of Cryptomeria japonica. NCBI lineage: Eukaryota > Viridiplantae > Streptophyta > Pinopsida > Cupressales > Cupressaceae > Cryptomeria > Cryptomeria japonica. The sequence goes on along the minus strand of NC_081406.1, from coordinate 530,054,722 downwards.
ACATTTTCTTTGATGAAATGATCTCTCAAATATAGTTTCTCATTAGGATATATCATCCTTTATCTCAAAACTACAATTCTTGATCAGACTAAGATCATTCTCTACATAGGATATATCGTTCCTATTGAACTTGGTCATATAAAAATCATAAAAAATTGCACTCCAACTAAGATAAAAAACTTGCAAATTCTCAAACACTTGTATGACCATTTTGTGTTGTCTGAAAAAGAGGAAGCTTTGTCATAAAGCGATCTTGAGAAAGTGAATATTTCTCTACATAAACCACAAAGTCTTATTGAAACATCACGTATTCTTACACCACTATCGTGATTATCTGTGTGGTCATGGAAACAAGTTTGACAACGAACCTCTGAGAATGCGGGCCTGTTGGCATTATGGATGAATTGATTATGTGTTGCATTGATGTTTTGTCATTGATGTCAACACTAGCTGTTATGGATGGTTATCGATAGATAGGTTTTGGTTACTAATAGAAGATCTAGTGTTACTGGTAGAAGAGATTATATGTTGGACACTTCCGCATGTTTGGATCTATGGAATGTGATTGGTTACATGTGATACGTGCTTCTGGAGCATGTTTCAGTTAGTTGGTATTGGTCTGGTATTGGATACTATCATACACTCTTGTAAACCCTTATCGACATTGGTTTAAGGCTTTACCGGTAGAACTTTCACTGACAAATCATGACAAGATGCATAAGTGGTGTTGGTGCATCTTCTAGATGGATTTCAGGATGCTGAAGATGTTCTTTGATCGTGCTTCAATTGCTTGAAGATATTGCTTTGGCGTGGTGGACCCAAAATAGGTCCGATGCCTATCTAGGTTATGGATTGGTATCATGATAACGTGTACTCTACACATTACCGGGATGTTTCAGAAGGATTTATGGATTTTTATTGTTGTTTTGGCCTTAAGCCGACATGGCATATCATTGTAATATGGAATTATGTAATGATCTTATTGTAATATGTTTTAGGTGGCCGACCTAATTGGTTTAGGTCTTAGGGTTGGTATAAATGAATGTAAGATCTCATTATAGATCGTGGTGTGAAAATAAAAAGTGTATCATGGTCATGAATTGTAATATCATATGCGAAGGATCGGGTCTATTATAGGTGATTGAATTGGGATTAAGGAAAAGGTCAGAGGCCTCCGGTATTGAGCTTAACTGGGACTGTAATTAGGCATGATAGATGCTATCTCTGGCAGTTCACTTTATTGGATTGTTGTCCATCTATCTTGAGGTGGTTTTAACCTCTTTAGTCAGTGAGACTCTTTTGTAATGAGAAATACGCTCTAGGTAGTGTTCTTTCCTGCATGTGCAGGCCCCTCATTGTATCACATACTTTCTGCAGAAGTATCATCTGACTGTGGGTAGGCTTCCCACCGTGGTTTTTCCCTTTTCGGGTTTTCCACGTACAAATCATGGTGTTATGTGGTATGGTTTCTTTGCATTGATTATCTATTTAATTGTTGAGTTACATTTTTTATTGGTATCCGTGTCTACCGACATTTGTTTCTTCTTTACCAGTATTTGAATGTTTATGTGCTCCGGTTTAAGGTTGTATTGTGGGTTAAATGTTATTAACTGTTAATAACTGATTCACCCCCCCTATTCACCAGTTATCCTAACAATTGGTATTAGAGCCTTGGTCCTCTTTTGCAAAAGCTTAACAGCTTGAGGTAGATCCTATGACAATTAACACTTCTAATCCACCGACAACTATTTTCAGAAGAGAAATCCTGAAGCTTGATGGAACAAATTATGGGATATGGAAAATTTGAATGGAGACTCATCTTAGATGTCTTGGAAAGGATATTTGGGAGATCATCGAGAAAGGATACACACCTTATGATCTATCATCTGGCAATCCTGCTCCTGCAGACTTGGATAAGAATATTGAAAATGATTGCAGAGCTAGAGAAGCCCTCTTGTGTGTACTTACTGATCAACATATCATGGGATTGACTGATAAATCATCGATAAAGGTTATGTGGGACAAATTGAAAACTCTGAATGAAGGTGACCCTACTGTCAAAATTGCTAAACTTGATGGTTACCAGGAAGAGATGAAAACTTGAAAATGGAAGATAATGAGAGAATTGTTGTATTTATGGAAAGAGTAAATGAGATTGTTATGGGAATTCAATGTTGTGGAGGATTTCTAAGTAAAGATGAAATAGTTTCCAAAGTCTTGAGAGCCCTTCCATCGGATTACAAGATGAAGGTGGCTGCAATTAATGAGTTAATAACAATGGCAAACACTCCAGTTAACATAGACATTCTGATTGGGAAATTATCTGCTTTTGAGCTTGAAGAATATGGATCTTCTGGAGATGTAAAGTCTGAACCTTCTTTTCATGCATCATCATCATCATCTACCGACAAAAGTGATTGGAAATCCCTATATGCAAAAGAATTGGAAGACATGAGGAAAGAAGATGAAGAACTTGAGCAACTTGAAGCCTTATTTGCTAGAAGTGTACCTAAAGGACCAACTAGAAGTAAGTATGAAGGAAAATCACCTTTTAAATGTTTTGCATGTAATAAGATTGGTCATTTTGCAACTAGATGTCTTGAAAGGAATGCAAGGTCTGAGGAAAGAGTTAAGAAATCTTTTAAGCCTAACCAAAACAAATATAAACTCAAGAAAAGTAAATAATGCTACATAGAAGATGAGGAAGGGGTAACTGATGACTCTGGAGATGAATTGGCAAATGACTCTGCTAGTGAATCCGACAATGGAAAGGAGTGGGTGTTCTATGCTTTGAAGGAAGATGAACCGAAACTGGATATCAAGAATGAAGAAAAGGTCGTGGCAGCAAAAGTTGAAGATAAGGATGAATGAGTAATTGATAGTGGATGTTCACATCATATGACTAGAGATAAAGGGAAATTTCTGTCCCTGCAAGAATACAATGGCAGTCAAGTCATATTTGGAGATGACAAGGCATGCATGATCAAAGGTAGAGGTATTATTTCTTTGGATGGCAAGCATAATAATGATAATGTCTATTATGTAGAAGGTTTAAAGCATAATATTTTGATTGTTGGTCAACTGTTTGATAAGGGTTTCCAACTTCAGTTTAAAGATAGAAAATGCAAAATCATTAACAAGACTGGTTTGGAGATTGCAACCAGTATTTAGACATGAAGTAATATATTCCACTAGAACAATGGTAATAAGACATGCTTGATTGCTCATATTGATGAGAGTTGGTTATGGCATAAGAGGTCGTGTCATGTTAATTTTGATTGTATTGTTAAGATCAGTTCAAATAAGGCAATTAGAGATATACCTAAGATTATGAAGCCTTGTAATCCAGTATGTAAGGAATGTCAATTGGGTAAGCAAGTTAGAAGTTCTTTTAAGAGCATACATGATAAATCTAATGATGTACTTGATTTGATTCATATTGACTTATGTGGTCCATCAAGGACTAGAAGCTTTTAAGGTGATAGGTATTTCATGCTGATTATTGATGAATATTCTAGAATGATGTAGGTGACTTTTCTAAGGGAGAAGTCTGAAGCTTTTGAGAAAGTCAAGATCTTTAAAGCGAAGGTTGAAACTGAAACTGGATTGAAAATCAAATGTCTACGATCAAATCAAGGAGGTGAGTTCACTTCTCATGAATTTAATAGTTATTGTGAGACAAATGGAATCAAGAGACAACTATTTGCACCTAGGACTCCTCAAGAAAATGGAGTATTCGAAAGAAAGAACAAAACCATTTTGGATGCAACAAGATCTATGATGATGGAAGCCAAATTGCCTCATATCTACTGTAGAGAAGCTGTGAGTACAATAGTCTACACAATCAATAGAGTTCACATCAAAGGTGAAACCGGTAAGACCCCTTATGAACTATGGTTTGGACATACACCTATTGTTAAATATTTCAGAATTTTTGGAAGTAAATGCTATGTCAAAAGAGATGATTCAATTAGAAAGCTTGATCCTAGATGTGATGAAGGGATATTTATTGGATACTCAATTTAGAGCAAAGCATATAGATGTTATAATAAAAGTACAAAAAATTGTTGAGAGTGCTAATGTGAAAGTGGATGAGCAGTACAAAAATCATTCTATATTATACGACAGGGAACCGATAGTGGAAATGGTCATAACTGAATCGATGATGCCTCAACCGATATAGGAAGCTGAGATAGTTACATCGACACAATCAGAAAATTCAACTGTGACTGATGATCAAAGCAATGAACTTGAAGTTCAAAAGACACCAAGGTATGTAAGATTAAATCATTCTGAAAATCAAGTCATTGGAGATAAGAACAAGGGAGTTATGACTAGAAGGAAACTGGCTAACAAAGAGGTATATATTATTTCTCAAATTGAACCGGAAACTGTTATTGAAGCTTGTAAGGATAAACATTGGCTAAAGGCTATGGAAGATGAATTAGATCAGATAGAGAAGAATGAAACTTGGACTTTAGTTCGCCGGCCTAAAAATAAGAATGTTATTGGAACTAAATGGGTTTTTAGGAATAAACTAAATGAGTATGGTCAAGTTGTAAGAAACAAGGCTAGATTGGTTTGTAAAGGATATTCTCAAATGGAAGGAATTGATTATGGTGAGACATTTGCACCTGTAGCTATAATTGAAGCTGTTAGACTATTTCTTGCCTATGCAACTTATAAGAACTATAAGGTTTATCAAATGGATGTTAAATGTGCATTTTTGAATGTTGAGCTTGAGGAAGAAATATACATTGAGCAACCTGATGTATTTTCACTAGCAGATAATAAAGATATGGTTTGCAAATTGAAGAAAGTTTTATATGGTTTGAAACAAGCTCCTAGAGCTTGGTATGCAATGTTGGATAAATATCTTTTGAAGCTTGGTTTTACTAAAGGTAGTGTTGATAGTAATTTATATTATAAGATCACTGATGATGATATTCTCATTATTGAAGTATTTGTTGATGATATCATTTTTGGAGGAGAAGATAAATTGTGCATGAAATTTTCTAACAACATGAAGAATGAATTTGAAATGGCCATGGTTGGTGAGATGAAAATTTTCTTAGGTTTGCAGATTACTCAAACTGACAAAGGCATTTTTATCTGTCAAACTAAGTATCTCAAAGAATTGTTTAAAATTTTTGGTATGGATAGTTCCAAACCGGTAAGTACTCCTATGGTGACAAGTGAGAAATTATCTATCTAGGATACTTCTACACTAGTAAACCCGACAAGGTATAAGTCTATGATTGGTGGTTTGTTATATCTAACTCAAACTAGGCTGATATTATGAATGCAATAAGTATTGTTTCAAGATATCAATGTAATCCTAAAGAAAATCATGAATGTGCTGTAAAGAGAATATTCTGGTATTTGCAAGGAACAACAAAATATGACCTATGGTATTCCAAAAATGATGATTTCACTTTATGTGCATATACCGACTCAAATTGGGCAGGTGATACTGAAGACAGGAAGAACACTTCTGGTGGAGCTTTCTTTCTTGGAAATAAACTAGTTTCATGGATCAACAAAAAACAATCATGCATTTATTTATCTACTGCAAAAGCTGAGTATGTTGCAATAGTAACTAATTGCACTCAAGTCTTGTGGATGAAGCAAATGTTGAAGGATATCAGGGTAAATTTTTGTGAACCGGTAGTTATCTACTGTGATAACTCTGTAGCTATTGACATGTCTAAAAATCCAGTATTTCACTCTAAGACTAAGAATATATCAATAAAGTAAAACTTTCTGAAGGACAAGGTAGAAGAAAAGGAAATCAAATTGGTTTATGTGAACACTAAAGAACAGATTACAGACATATTCACTAAACTGATGTCTAAGGAATCATTTGAGTATTTGAGAGACAGGTTAGGAGTTTCTGCCCCTCCAACAGAGACTTGATTGATGCAGTTTTGACATCAGTCTGACATGCATTATCAGAAATATTATTCATTCTAGCATTGATGAGTGGTGCTACTACTTAGGGGGAGTAGTTAGCTTTGAGGTTTACATTATTGCTTTGATATTTTTGTCAGGTTTCTAGCATTGATGTCAAAGGGGGAGAGATATTGATGTGAAAATAAAGAAAAAGGAGTTGTATACATTAGGGGGAGAGAGTTATTCAGAACTTTACAAAGATATCATTCACACAGATTGTTGGTTGTCTTTCGCAGGGGGAGACTTGTATGGCACTTCTTGGTACTTAGATGCTTTTCACATCTAGTGTTACCATCAATTTGGTATTATGGATGAATTGATTATGTTTTGCATTGATGTTTTGTGATTGATGTCAACACTAGATGTTATGGATGGTTACCGACATATAGGTTTTGGTTACCGGTAGAAGATCTAGTGTTACCGGCAGAAGATATTATCTGTTGGACACTTCTGACATGTTTGGATCTATGGAATGTGATTGGTTACATGTGATACGTGCTTCTAGAGCATGTTTTGGTTAGTTGGTATTGGCCTGGTATTGGATACTATCATACACTCTTGTAAACCCTTACCGACATTGGTTTAAGGCTTTATCGGTAGAGCTTTCACTAAGGAATCATGACAAGATGCATAAGTGGTGATGGTGCAACTTCTAGATGGATTTTAGGATGTTGAAGATATTCTTTGATCATGCTTCAACTGCTTGAAGACATTGCTTTGGTATGGTGGACCCAAAATAGGGCTAGTGCCTATCTAGGTTATGGACTGGTATCGTGATAATGTGTACTCTATACATTACCGAGATGTTTCAAGAGGATTTATGGATTTTTTATTATTGTTTTGGCCTTAAGCCAACATGGCATATCATTATAATATGGAATTATATAATGATCTTATTGTATATCTTTTAGGTGGCCAACCTAATTGGTTTAGGTCTTAGGGTTGGTATAAATGAATGTAAGATCTCATTGTAGATCGTGGTGTGGAAATAAAAAGTGTATCGTGGTCATGAATTGTAATATCACATGCGAAGGATTAGGTTGATCATAGGTGATTGAATTGGGATTAAGGAAGAGGTCAAAGGCCTCCGGTATTGAGCTTAACCGAGACTGCAATCAGGCATGGTAGATGCTATCTCTGGCAGTTCACTTTATTGGATTGTTGTCTAGTTATCTTGAGGTGGTTTTAACCTATGTAGTTAGTGACTCTTATGTAATGAGCAGTATGCTCTAGGTAGTGTGCCTTCCTGCATGTGCAGGCCCCTCATTGTATCATATACTTTCTGCAAAAGTATCATCTGACTGTGGGTAGGCTTCCCATCATGGTTTTTTCCTTTCCAAGTTTTTCACGTAAAAATCATGGTGTTATGTGGCATGGTTGCTTAGCATTGATTATCTGTTTAATTGTTGAGTTACATTGTTTATCGGTATCTGTGTCTACCGACATCTGTTTCTGCTTTACCGATATTTGAATGTTTATGTGCTCCAATTTAAGGTTGTATTGTGGATTAAATGTTATTAACTGTTAACAATTGACTCACCCCCCCTCCCCCCCTCTCAGTTGTTCACCGGTTATCCTAACAGGGCCTTGCAACAAAGATCAGAGTTATCTCAATCTCTCAATAGAGGTGGTCGCATCAATTTATCATATTTACCTCAACAATTGATCACTTATTGAGACACATTTTAGAAAATCAAAACCTTGAAAAACATTCAGATCACTTGTATGCCCATTTTAACCAGGGCTCAAAGATGAAAAAATCAAAGAAAAGGAAATAGAAACACCTGGAATTGCAGAAGATAATCCTTCCTTTGAGAGATTTGTACAAGAAGATGAAGTGGAGGAAGAGATAACTGAAGAACACATTAGAGAAATCCAAGAAGATCCTAAATTTGATAAATTTATGGAGAAAATATTTGAGCATGAAAAAGAGAAATACTTCCTAATGTTATCAAATTCTGGTGCTAAACTTCCCCAAGATTTCGATGTAAACAAATTAAGACAAAGGGAAGGATCAAATGGTACTCACATCAACAATGATAAAAATGATGAAACTCTCAATCACATGAATAGTGACACAAGGAGGAATCATGATGACACAAGAACTCATGATGATATGAGAAGAAATCATGTTGATGATCCTCTTTTAAATCTCACCCAACAAATGCATACTCTACAACAATAGATTTAGGATATGCAAAACAAAACAAGTGCGAAAAGATATTCATTAGAAGACATTTCTCCATATCCTTTATACAGGAATTTGAACATGGTGTTGTTTCCACAACATTGTGAGATCCCAAAATATGATAAATATGACAAAAAAATAATCCACAAGATCACATCAGAGAGTTTTGCATAATGAGCACAAAATTCACTCATAATGAAACATATCCCATGTAATTATTTCCCAAAGTTTGAGTGGACAATAAATGGAGTGGTTCTCTAAATTATCACCTGGGATTAGATCATTTGAAGAGCTTGTGAACAAATTCATTTCACAATACTCTTATAACATACACCATGAGACAACTATGTTGGATTTGTGCAACATTAAACAAAAGAATGGGGAGTCTTTCATGATCTTCTTACAGAGATGGAGACGTTTATTCAACAGATATCCTAGACCAGTGCTAGATCATGAAAAGATGGACATATTCATTGATAATCTCACAGGTGAAATGAGTTATAGGCTCAAACTACAATGTCTTCCTAGTTTTGCAAAGATGAATGAAAATGGTCTCAAAATAGAGGATGCTATGGTTAAGAAATGATAATTGAAACTCTACAAAGAAGGAAATAATTTCTCCAACTCCTCCGACAATAACAACAACAACAATCACAATAATGATAAACCAAAATTTTGGACAAAAAATAGAAATGTTGTGAATCATGGAATAGTTGATGCCAACAATGTTAAACCACAACAACCTATTTTCAATCTTCCAAGTTGGGCACCAGTGAGTAATCAAGACAATAATGATAAATCAAAGCCATTCTTTCCCACTACTCGCAGAAAATTTACCAACATTGGTGAACCATTGCAATCGGCTTTAAAAACTTGCGAGATCAACTAGATTGATTGAGGAGTTAAGAGAATTGATTGACTAGTTTAGTGATTTAATTGGGAGCTGAATAGGATTGATTTATTATTTAAGAAATTTGATTGAGTAGTTAACTAACTTGACTAATTAGAAGATTGGATTGATTGAATTGCTAGAAAAAGTTGACTGAGAGTTGACTAGAAGTCAATGGCAGATAGGAATTTTGTCATGTGATGTAGGAAATTAGAATGAAATGTCATTTAATTTGCATTTAGATTTTTGAAAAGTGGAATAAAATTAAAATTAACGAGAAATGAATTTGAATTCGAATTTGGGGGAAATTTGATTTATTTGAAATGAAAGGAAAATAAGATTAAATAAATTTATTCAATGTGAAGGACATAATTAGATAACTAAATAATTTAGAGTAATTATTTAATTATGAGAAAATTTAAATTGATTTTATTCAATCGATAAAGATCATTTAATTAAAGTAAATAATCAAGATTAATTAAATAGTAAAATTATTTAATTGATATAGTGAAATAATTAGTAAACCGATGCTTGCAGGTGCAGGACAATTTTAGGTGTCTACATTTTACCCTTCTTTGAGAGAATGTTCGAAGTAGCATTGTTTCAAACAAAAAGGAAAAATATTCCTCAACATGCTAAGGGATGGAGGTAGGATGCTGATGCCCCCTAAAGAGATTAAATATGCATTAAAGACATGGATGATCTCTTAAAAGAATAAGAATGTCATATGAGAGATAATAGAATAGTTAGTTAATGACATGTAGGGGTTTGATTGGATAAAAGAAATGGTTGGAGTGATTTGTAGATTGATTGATTGATTAGATTTATTAGATTGATTGGATTGATTGGATTAATGGGTAACGAACAAGTCTGGTTAGGAAGGACACATCCTGTATAAGACAAAAAGATAGATGATTGTTTGGTTTTAGGAAATACACATCTTGTATAAGAAAATGATATATCAAAATGTTTGGTTTCAAGAAGGACAAATGTTGTATAAGACAAATGAAAGATAAAAGTTAAATGAACAATGAAATATTAGGAAAATGAAGAATGACTAGTAAGAAGTAAAGAATGTTAGGAAATAGAATTGATGCATGAATAGAATAGTTGATACAAGGAAATGAAACTATCATGAATTCTTGTGTTTCTTAGGTAGTGCAACAATTTCATCATTGAGCCTTATTATGTATCAATGGAGGTTTGTACACCAAGGTATGAAAGACCAAGGTGTTGATGTTTTTCCATTACATTATCAAACATATAGGAGAAGGAGTGAATCCATCTATTATAGGGTTGTCATACTAAGGGTTGAGGTATGTGTGATAGTCACGAGCATAATGATCCCCAATTTCATTTTTTTGCATAGGATACTTGTCAAATGAACGTACCAATAAAAACACCCAAAATACTTGTGCCCCAAAACTTCATGGAAACACACCACAAGACACAAACAAAGAAAAAGGATCACAAACCATCCTAGCTCCTCGAGTCACTTGTGGACATCCTTGAGTAGCATAGGAACATGATCCATCATAATTCAATAAAGATAAGACTAACTAGAACAAAAGACAACAACCATACTGATCTATGTCATTGTTTGATTGCTTGATGTGATGATTGATAAGGATGTTTGGTTCCAGAGAGTTAATATCTCGTATAAGATCGATCAATCTATTTTTGAGTGGACTCTTCCCTGTATAAGACAAGTTGATAACTAATTGATTGATAGGGATTGATGAACAAGACAATTGGTCAGTTTGATTGTAGGATTCGGTAGTTTGTCAATTGTTGATTTGATTTGATTGACAATGTATGCTTGCTTTGTATCTGCTTAGATGTTTCTCTTACAAGGGATAGTTTATTGGTTGGATTTTCAGATTATATGATTTTTAGGTCTTTTTGTAGGGTTTTTTTAATGTTTTTTAGAGATTTTTTCAAGACATTTTGTCATTTTAAAATATTTTTTCAGGACATTTTGTAATTTTTTTGTATTTTTTCAGGACATTTTGTCATTTTTTTGTATTTTTTCAGAACATTTTATCATTTTTTGTATTTTTTCCATGATTAAAGATTTGCCCCAAGTTAGGACTACGAGAATGACATAATGATAGAAAGGGGGCGATTAACACCATGCAATGGGTTCTAAAACTTAAGATAACACATCTCAAGCTAAGGTAGATATCTTTTTATTATCAGGATGAAGGGCTATGGGTATGTGTGTCTAGGTAAAATACTGATAGATAACATAGTTGTAGTCTCTACACATGGCTCTTGTTTACCAGGTTTTCACCATGGTACTTACCCAAATCGTCTGTTTACCAGGTTTTTACTATAGGGTGAATCATTTTTCTTTACTTTTTTGATATTTTTTTTTTAGTGGTCACACAAGATGCCATGTTTGCTAGGTTTTCATCAAGGTTTTTATTTTCTTGAATTTGTTCATTTTATTTTTTTTATTTTTTATTTTTTATTTTTTGAGTAGTTGAGACATGGGATACTCTGAACACTAGGTGTAGTACTTCTTAAGGTGCATGCTATTGGTTGGATCCAGTAATGGTTCACCTTTAACTATAGATAGTTGATATGACCCATTGCCAAAAGCTCCTATGATCACATAGGGTCCCAAGGAGTTTGGTTCAAACTTCCTTGGTCTTTCTCTTTTTGCAAGGTTCCTTTGATTTTCTCTCAGGACTAGGTCTCTAATTTCAAAGAAAAAAATTCTCACTTCTTGTTGTATCTTCTCTTTAGGAAATTTTGGTATGCTAGTAGGTGATTAAGGGCACTGTGCCACTTCTCATCAAGCATCTCTAGTTCTTGCAATCTGGCAGCCCTATAGTCTTCTTCTGGAATCAAATATTGCAGCCAAACCCAAAGAGATGGTAGCTTGACCTCTATAGGGAGAATGACCTTAGATCCATATACAAGTGAATAAAAGATAACACTTATGGGGTATGAACATATATATGATAGGCCCAAAGAGAAGGATTCAACTATAGATGCCAATCATGGACAACATCATTGATGATCTTCTTAAGTATTTTCAAAATTATTTTGTTTGTTGCCTCTGCTTGATCATTTCTTTGTGAATAATAAGGAGTAGCAAAATAATGTTGGATGAGAAATTGGTCATAGAGCTCGCGGATATCCTGGTTTTTGAAGGGGCGACTATTATCTATGACTATGGTATGAGGAATTCCATACCAAAATATAATATAATTGAGAAGAAATTTTTCTATATTTTTGTCGATTATGTAGGTAAGTCGAATTGCTTCTACCCACTTAGTGAATTACTTTGCAATAGTAAGAATGAACTATTAAAAGAGGTGGAATTTATCTTCTCCACAAGGTTGAGTCCCCATTGTGAAAAAGGTCATGGTGATGTTATAGTTTGGAGATCTTGTGTTGGAGCATGAATGAGGTCACCATGAATCTGATACTACTGACATTTCTAAACAAACTTGTATGCGTCTATCTCCATGGTTGGCCAATAGTATCTAGTACACATGATTTTTTTGCCAAAATAGGACCACTGGAGTGAACCCCACAAATACCTTTATTGACTTCCTTTAAATCTTGTTGTGCTTCTTTCGAGTCAAGACATCGAAGGAGAGTTCCATTGAGACTTTTTCGATATCAGGTATTTGCAATGATGACGTATCGAGAGATTTGTCATATTATGGTTTTGTGTTGGTTACAAGATAGGTCAGGGGACAAGTATTGGTCATGTAGGTAAGCATAGATATCTTTGTACCAAGAGGAGTTTGGACCAACAGTCGCACACACACATTCAGATTGGGGAACCTCATAGGTGGGGACCATCAATTGTTATAATAAGAACTCAAAGTGTTTTACATTGATTTGTATATCTAATAGAGATCCCACTGTTTCCATTACATCTGATGTCTTCTTTTGAATGTGAGGGACTTGTTCAAAGACGATGTGATCAAAATATCACTTGAAGTCATAAACCATACACTTATATGGCATCAACTTATCTTCTTTGGTTGAATAATCATCATTGACTTGGTTTATTATTAGTTGTGAATCTCCATATATATGAAAGTCCTTGATTTTCTATTGCACTATTATTTGAAGCCTTGTAATGAGAGCCTCATACTCTACTATGTTAGTCATGCAGGGGAACTTCATTTTGTAGGATTTTGGGATTGCATCCTCTTGTGGCGTTATAAAGAGGACTTATGCCCCCACTCCATGATTTGTGTAAGATCCATCAAAGTACAATTTCCACTTTGTCGAGGTAGCTATAGTGAATACTGATTCAACGAAGAAGTAGGTCAATATAGGGTGATTGGCTGGAAGTGGAGCGTCTACTATGATTTGTCGTTTAATAACCTTTCTGTCCACATATTTGATGTTGAACTCACTGAGGATCATAACCCATTTTTCTAACCTACCTATTAATGTTGCTTTGTTCAGGAGATATTTAAGTGGATATATTCTTGCAATGAGCTTCACTTTATAACTTAACATGTAATGTCACAAATTTTGCGATGCAAAAATTATGACTAGGCATGCATATTCAATTAGAAATTAATTCAATTCATAGCCCATCAATGTCATGCTGATGTAATAAATAGCCCGTTATCTCCCTTGGTCATCATGTTGTGCCAAGAGTGCTCCTAAGGATGAGTTTGTAGAAGAGATATATAATAATAGGGGCTTTCCAGGTGTTGGAGGTACTAGTACTAGTGGTGCAAGCAAGTAGTCTTTTTATGATTGGAAGGCTTTGTGGCATTAGTTTGTCCATTTAAATTTTACTCCCTTTTTGAGAAGATGTTGAAAAGGTTGGCACTTATCTGCTAATTGAGCGATGAACCTTTTGATAAATTGTAACTTTTCTTGTAGACTTCTCAATTTTTTCAAATTGGATGGGGGAGGCATTTGAAAGATAGCCTTTACTTTAGTTGGGTCTTCCTCAATTCCTCTATTTGATTCTATGAACCGTAGCAACTTCCCTAATGTCACTCCAAAAATATATTTCTTTAGATTTAGCCGGACACTATATTGTTTTAGTCTGTCAAAGATTCAAGCAAGGACGACAAGGTGGTTCTTTATAGTTGTAGATTTGGCCAATAAATCATCCACATAGTCTTCCATGATATCATGTATCATGTTATGAAACAATGTGGTCATGGATCTCTGATAAGTTGCTCCGATATTTTTGAGTCCAAGGGGCATTACATTCCAACAATGAGTTCCCCATGGATAGGCAAAAGTAGTTTTGGGTTGATCCTTTGGTGCTATCCTTATTTGATTATGGCTTGAAAAGTTGTCCATTAATGAGAGCATCTCATGCTCGAATGTGAGATCTACAATGATGTCAATATTGGGGAGCAAGAATTTATCCTTAAGACAGGCTTTATTCAAATATCTAAAGTCGGTACAGATTTGGATACCTTCATTTGGTTTGGTCATTGGTGCTAGATTTGAAATCCACTCAACAGAGTCTATTGGTTTGATGAAGCCCACATCGAGCAACATTTGCAACTTAACCTTAGCCAATAGGGATATCTGAGGATGCATTTTTCTTAGTTTCTGCTTATATGGTTTAACTCTTGGAAGAAGTGGCAAGTGATGTAGGACCAATTCCAAGTCTACACCTGGCATATTAGAATAGGATCATACAAAGTCCACTTGCCTTTCTTTGAACAATTTGATAAGTTCTCCTTCTTTTTCAACTGTGTTGATTTTTCAAGGTGGATCTTTCTCACATTTTCATTGTCACCAAGATTCACTTTCTATCATTGTTCCACTAGTAGTGAGTGATAGTTTTGATACTAAATGTTTAGTACAGATGCCAATCTAACAAGATGAGAGGGGGGGTGAATCATACAAACTTAATCTTCCATAAAATCAACAGATTCAACCTCGGTAACCTTATCATAAAAACTGTAAAGCATGCAAACTCATAAATAGATAAGATCACAAAACATATAACACTAGATTTAACGTGGAAACCCAAATAGGGAAAAACCACTGTGGGATTTCAGACCCACTAAGAAATATACTCTTCTAGAGTATGCTCGGTTAAAAGCAAATCCTGTTAAAGATTACAAATACATTGCTAGATGTGACCCGGTTAAGGGATTTCCCTCAGATCTGTTAGGATCTTCACCTTGTTAGAAGTGACCTTGTCAAAGGATTTCAAACACTCAATCAGAATGTCACCTTGCTAGAGGATTTACAAATAAGACTGTTAAGTCCACTCGGTTAAGAGATTTTCTGTCACTTTACAAAATAACAGTAATAAAAATATATCTGCAACTTCACATCTAAAAATGCTAAAGCAGATTCTTATTTGCTCAATACAATCTAATCATAGGACTTATCTTGTCCCTCTGCTGGGCTCTATACTCTGTTATCAAAACAAGTCTTCAAGCTTCTGTGCTCGGTAAACACTATGTAGCATCCTTGTGATTACACTTGCTCGCATACATTGTTTATCAACAGTTCCTTATTTATAAACAATTTGCCAACCGCTTAATCTCCTTGATCACATTTCCCATGATCAATCATAGCCATCAGATCTTCAAACTTGACCAGGTTCAATGTATCCTTCGATCTGAAAACGTTTTACCCCACCTTGGAACATGCATACATTTCTTGGAGCTTGTGCTAGGGTATTGGAGTTTAATCTGAGTTGTAGATCTTCCTACCGATCTTTCATTGCCATAGATTCTTTAACAAACTTCATGCACGACATACCAATCATTTAATCAGTTCCAGCTCATCATCTTCCTTCATTAAATAATGCTTTTATTCATTTAATGCATTCTGTTATTGCTTGGTTGCAACTTGATGAATACTAAACTTCACTCGGTAGACATTCCGCCTTTTTTAACCGATAGCAATAACCTTAGGGTTTACCGACTAGGTTCCTTAGGGTTTACCGACTAGGTTCTTTGCTCGGTAACATAGTATAGTATTAACCTTACAAACAATAACATATGTAGGATATCAAAACAATCTAAACATCATGATTTCATCATTGTCTAATTCGGTAATCGTTGCCCATTGAATAACTTATTTCTCCCCTTATTCATCACATTCTTTCTGTGTCTTTTACCGACATCTTTATACTCATCAAATCATACTTCTTAAGATATGGCAACATCATACTGAATTAGAAAATCAATTTCTTGACATCAATGACAAAATAATAATATTAAGACAATAAACATCCTTAATCATTTATATCCATAATCATCAACAACCTTCTCAATATCCTTATTGAAATGCCAACAATCTCCCATTGTTTGTTATAATACCAACAATCTCCCCCTTTGGCATTGATGGAAAAACCAATTGATTTGACCTAAATGATTCAGATTTAGATTGCTGAAATGCTGAAATGCTCTCCCCCTGTCATCAGTCTTCTCCCCCATACATTAGTCTTCTCCCCCTTTGACAACAATGCCAAAAAGTAAAGAACTAAAACATGATTTCTTCTGCTGAGAAGTGAATTCCTTGCTGTTATGTGTCAACTTAGTTTCGGTTAGAGCATTATGTCTATAATTCCTGTTCCCTGTATTGTTTCTTGCACACCTTTAGAAAACCTCCTAAAGTGTGTAAATAAGCATCAACTCTTAAAAGATATTCTGTAGAGTCATCGAATTGATGCTTTCACCGAACTCGATCAGTGAATGGAAGATAGGGGTAGGACCCCTAATTGACTTCTGAGATACTCAAAAGTGTCCCTTGGCAGTGGCTTGGTGAAGATATCTGCTATTTGTTCCTTTGTGCTAATATACTCCAACACCACTTTCTTCTCTTGAACTTCTTCTCTAAGATAATGATATTTGATAGAGATGTGCTTTGTCTTAGAGTGCATAACAGGATTCTTTGAAATGTTTATGGCACTAGTATTGTCACAGAATATAGTTATTGGCTTGGTAACTTTCTCATTTATGCCTTCAATAGTTGTTTGATCCATGCTATATTGGTGCAATTCAATGCTGCAACAACATATTCAGCTTCTGCTGTTGACTGTGAAACACATCCTTGTTTCTTGCTAAGCCAACTTACTAGTCTTTCTCCTAAAAAGAAAGCTCCTCCACTTGTGCTTTTTCTGTCATCAATGTTGCCTACCCAATCAACATCAGTATAAACTTTTAAATCAAAATCATTTCTCTTGTTATATACTAAGCCATAATCTTCAGTGCCTTTTAGGTATCTGAAAATTCTCTCGATTGTTGTCATGTGTGTTTCCTTAGGATCTGCAGAGAATCTTGCAACTATACCTACTGCATGTACTATGTCTGGTCTGTTGTGAATAACACATTGCAACTTAATCATGGATCGGTAAAGTGTCTCATCAACAGATGTAGATTCATCATTCTTTGATAATTTACAGTTGGTAGTCATAGGAGTACTTATTGGTTTTGAATCCTCCATTCCAAATTTCTTCAAGATTTCCTTTATGTACTTGGATTGGGTAATGAAAATCTCATTTTTCATTTGTAGTATCTGCAAACCTATAAAATACTTTAGCTCACCAATTAGTGACATCTCAAATTCTTTGCTCATTTCATTACCAAAGTTTTTGCATACAAAATCATTCCCACAAAATATAATGTCATCAACGAATATGGCTGAGATCAGTATTCCATTGTCTTCATCATTCTTCATGTACATATTGTTGTTTTCACTTGTTCTTATAAAACTAATCTTGATCAAATAAGAGTGCAATATCTCATACCATGCTCTAGGTGCTTGTTTCAAACCATATAAAGCTTTGTTCAATTTATATACCTGATCATTATTCTTTCCTTCAACAAATCCTTCAGGTTGTTCAATAAAAACTTCTTCTTCTAATATACCATTTAGAAATGCAGATTTGACATCCATTTGATATACCTTAAAATTCTTGTAAGCAGCATATGCCAACAATGTTCTTACTCCTTCAAGTCTTGCCACGGGTGCAAAAGTTTACCATAATCAATTCCTTCTTCTTGGGCATAACCTTTGCAAACTAGTCTTGCTTTATTTCTAATGACCTCACCTTTTTCATTTAGCTTGTTTCTGAAAATCCACTTTGTACCGATTACATTTTTGTCCTTCGGTCTTGGGACCAGTGTCCATGTGTCATTCTTCTTGATTTGATCAATCTCTTATGTCATAGCATTTATCTAATCTTTACTGTTAAATGCCTCTTTCACTATCCTCGGTTAAAATCCAGATATCAAACATGTGTTTTGTCTTAGTTTGTTCCTTGTCATCACTGGATCATTCTTATCTCCTATAATCTGACTTGATGCATGATTCCTTCTGACATACTTGGCTAATATAGGCTCGGTGGATTCTGTATGATCTTCTTCATCACTTGGTAACTGGATATTCTCTTCATTTCCTTCAACAGTCTTCTCGGTAGGACTTCTCGGTTGAGCATAGAGAAATTCATCATAATCTTATGGTTCCTTGAAATTTCCTTCATCATTTCTTTCTGCAAATTCATCAATTTTCACATTTGCACTTTCTACTATTTTGTTAGATGATTTGATCAGACATTTAAATGCTTTGCTTCTAGAAGAATAACCTAGAAATGTTCCTTCTTCACTTTTCTGATCAAACTTGCCATTTCTATCATGTTTGTGAACATAGCATCTACTTCCAAAGATTTTAAAATAACTTACATTAGGTTTCTTGTCATACCAGATTTCATATGGTGTCTTCAAAGTTCCTTTCTTCAGTTGTACTCGGTTCAGGGTGTACACTGTTGTGCTTATTGCTTCTCTCCAAAATGTTTGTGACACTTTCTTTTCAATCATTAGGGTTCTGGCACAATCCACAATAGATATGTTTCTTCTCTCAGCAATTCCATTTTGTTGTGGAGTTCTCCGTGCAAAGACTTGTCTTTTTATACCATGATCATTGTAGAATAAGTTGAACTCATTAGATGTGAACTCTCCTCCTCTATCAGATCTAAGACATTTCAGTTGTCTTCCTGTTTCATTTTCAACTCTTGCCTTGTACCATTTAAACATTTGAAAAGCTTCTGATTTTTCTTTTAAAAACATAACTGACATCATCCTTGAGTAATCATCCACAAATAATATGAAATATTTATCACCATAATAACTCTGAACTTTCATAGGACCACAAAGATCAGTGTGCACAAGATCTAAAATTCCCTTAGAAGTGTAGGACTTACTTGTAAAGCTTGATCTTGTCATCTTACCCATCTAGCATC
The DNA here is from genome assembly GCF_030272615.1 of Cryptomeria japonica. Lineage (NCBI taxonomy): Eukaryota > Viridiplantae > Streptophyta > Pinopsida > Cupressales > Cupressaceae > Cryptomeria > Cryptomeria japonica. Next base: position 530,035,480 of record NC_081406.1, on the reverse strand, counting down.
CTCGACACATAGCATTCTTAGGTTTCTCAAGACTCGGTAGACCTCTTACTTGGTGCTTCTTACTTATTTTGATCAGATTATCAAAATTTACATGACAAAACCTTTTATGCCATAACCAGGTATCATCTATCTTTTCATATAGACATTTATTCCAAGTTGAGTCAAGGTGAAATGTGTTACCTTTTGTTTGTGTCCCGGTAGCAGCTAAATTTCCATGCTTGTCATGAACTTTGACAATTCCTTTCTGAAATTCTATTCGGTAACCTGTGTTGTTTAGCTGTGCTACACTCAACAAATTGTATTTCAATCCTTCAACCCAATAAACATCATTGCATTTTGTATTGTCAAGAAGTGTTATAGATCCTTTACCTCTTGCTGGACATGGTGCATCATTACCAAATCTTACATAGCCTCCATCATAATCTTCTAATATAACAATTGTATTTATCACCTGTCATGTGATGTGAGCATCCACTATCTATGATCCAAGAATCATTTTTACTTATTTGAGATAGTAGGGATTTTTCTTCATACCTTTCTTCATCTAATCCATCTTTGATAGCCACATAAACAACTTCCTCTGTATCAGTTTCGTCTGATTTATCATCATTAGATTCCTCATCATCTATTAGGCATGTCTTCTTATCTCTTCTCCTGAAGTCTCGGTGTCCTCTGTAATGATTATCTTTCTGTCTGTCATCTCGGTAATCTCTCTTTTCACTTGATTCTCTGTCATGACAGTTTGAGGCCATATGTCCTATCTTATCATAATTGAAACATTTCAAAGGTAGTTTTCCTTTATACTTACCTTTGCCTCTCGGTAACCTTCTGGCTAATAGTACTTCAAACTCTTCTTGCTTCTTGATTTCCTCATACAGTTTGTGCACTTTTTCCATGTTCTTGCAAAATCTCTCACTTGCTCCACTATGATCCCCTTCAGTGTACTTACTCATTCTATCATTGTAATCATCAGATTCACCAATATGAAAAGAACTGAAAGCAGATTCTACTTTATTTACTGATGACCCACTGTTATCAAAATTACTTAACTCAAATGCATGTAGCTACCAATAGTAGCATCTAAAGAAACTAGCATGTTGGGTATAGACCTCAATTCATTGATTGCAGAGACTCGGATTGCATAAGCTGGTAGAAGGGTTCTTAACAACTTACTTGTTATATCCTTTTCTTCAATAGTTCCACTTGCTCCTTTGATTTGATTGACAATCTCCTTTAATCTTGTACTGTACTGGGTTATGTTCTCACCTTCATTCATCCTCATAGATTCAAGTTGTCCTCTTAGACTGTCTACTTTTTCTCTTTGAACATGTTCATCTCCACCATACACATATATGAGCTTATCCCACATTGCCTTGGCATCATTGCAACCTTCTAGATCATTAAACTCTGAGTCAGTCAATGCAAATGTTATTTCAATCATTGCTTAGATATGTTCTTGGTTTGCCTTTATCTCTTCCATTGTCAATGGATAGGTTCTTAGTGTAATGAAATCATTCTCTAGATAATATACAACATATTCTCCAACTCCTGATAAGTGCAGCTTCATCCTTTTCTGCCATGTAGAGAAACTTGACTTGTTTAGCTTCGGTGCATCCCTCTTATACATCTTTGGATCTTTGCCTCAAGTACCTTTAAACTTTTTCTTTCGGAGTCCAAAGCTCTGATACCAATTCATAGTTCTGATACTAAATGTTTAGTACAGATGCCAAGCTAACAAGATGAGAGGGGGGGGTGAATCATACAAACTTAATCTTCCATAAAATCAACAGATTCAACCTCGGTAACCTTATCATAAAAACTGTAAAGCATGCAAACTCATAAATAGATAAGACCACAAAACATATAACACCAGATTTAATGTGGAAACCCAAATAGGGAAAAACCACTGTGGGATTTCAGACCCACTAAGAAATATACTCTTCTAGAGTATGCACGGTTAAAAGAAAATCCTGTTAAAGATTACAAATACATTGCTAGATGTGACCCGATTAAGGGATTTCCCTCAGATCTATTAGGATCTTCACCTTGTTAGAAGTGACCTTGTCAAAGGATTTCAAACACTCAATCAGAATGTCACCTTGCTAGAGGATTTACATATAAGACTGTTAAGTCCACACGGTTAAGAGATTTTCTGTCACTTTACAAAATAACAGTAATAAAAATATATCTGCAACTTCACATCTAAAAATGCTAAAGCAGATTCTTATTTGCTCAATACAATCTTATCATAGGACTTATCTTGTCCCTCTGTTGGGCTCTATACTCTATTATCAAAACAGGTCTTCAAGCTTCTGTGCTCAATAAACACTGTGTAGCATCCTTGTGCTTACACTTGCCCGCATACATTGTTTATCAACAGTTCCTTATTTATAAACAATTTTCCAACCGCTTAATCTCCTTGATCACATTTCCCATGATCAATCATAGCCATCAGATCTTCAAACTTGACCAGGCTCAATTTATCCTTCGATCTGAAAACGTTTTACCCCGCCTTGGAACTTGCATATATTTCTTGGAACTTGTGCTAGGGTATTGCGGTTTAATCTGAGCTGTAGATCTTCCTGCTGATCTTTCATTGCCATAGATTCTTTAACAAACTTCATGCATGACATACCAATCATTTAATCAGTTCCAGCTCATCAGCTTCCTTCATTAAATAACGCTTTTATTCATTCAATGCATTCTGTTATTACTCGGTTGCAACTTGGTGAATACTAAACTTCACTCGGTAGACATTCCACCTTCTTTAACCGATGGTGATAACCTTAGGGTTTACCGACTAGGTTCCTTAGGGTTTACCGACTAGGTTCTTTTCTCGGTAACATAGTATAGTATTAACCTTACAAACAATAACATATGTAGGATATCAAAACAATCTAAACATCATGATCTCATCATTGTCTAACTCGGTAATCGTTGCCCATTGAATAACTTATTTCTCCCCTTATTCATCACATTCTTTCTATGTCTTTTACCGACATCTTTATACTCATCAAATCATACTTCTTAAGATATGGCAACATCATACTGAATTAGAAAATCAATTTCTTGACATCAATGACAAAATAATAATATTAAGACAGTAAACATCCTTAATCAGTTATATCCATAATCATCAACAACCTTCTCAATATCCTTATTGAAATGCTAACAATCTCCCATTGTCTGTTATAAAGCCAACAGTGAGGACCTCTCTTGATCAATGGGTAAGTTGTCCATTCTTCCACCTGCGAGTGCCTCAAAGAGGTTTTCATCATTTGATACATTATTTGTTTTTATTTTTTTATGGTCAAAGAGTGCCTTTCGATTTTCACTCCAGGACCTCTTCTTTTTATTTTCATTTTCATTTTCTTGACTAGAAGATGGACCAACTTCCCCAAAATAAACTGCTCTATTAAAATCTATAGGAAAATCGACTTTATGATCCCCGTATGGTAGTCCAACATGAATTCCAAGGAATTTGGCTATCACTCATCATTTTTAAACCAATCTAAATGTGGTGATCCTATTGGGTCCAATCTATGAGGTGAGGGAACATGAGACAAATGTCATCATCACTCTCAAAAAAAGAGGCAAATGTTGATGTTTGGGTGCACACGTAGCTATCAAGGTAGCGTCTCATGGAGTTTGGATCTACATCTTTATCTTCATAGGTAATTTTTCATTTTATAGAGGTGGGGACCATAATGTTTATTTGGCGTATAGGTACGGGCACTAGATAGAGAATCCCATTCATAATCATGTGAATGACTCTTGATATTACTCTCCTCTTTAGATCCTTATGGTTCGGCTCGTGGCAAATTGTTCTATCTACTCGTATCCCAATCCTTGATTTCTTGGATTGTTTGTCAGAAGGATTCTTTCTATTACTCCTCGTTTCTATGGTCCAAGGCTAGTGGTGCTCTCATAGACGAGTCTTTGCAACATTGTAAATCCTTTTATGTACTGGTCTAAGGGAAGTTGGGCTAGTGGAACATCTTCTTCATCTTGGTATAACCACTTGCAAATGTCCTCCTCAAGTGACTCATAATTCAATTCCCCCCATATTATAAAAGAGGAAGGAGGTGGGTTTTGGACTATAACTTTTCCTTTGCACTAATCCTTATGGTTTGGTGGGGGCCTCCCAAAAGTTTGGGTGAAATGGGTAACTTTTTGATGAAGAAGGACTCTAAGTAAGAGTATTCTCTGCACCCTTTGTTGTTGATGCAAAGATTTATATTTGGGATAGCTGTAGAAGGAGATGATGTATCTAATAGAGAAAAAGACTCAACATGCGGGGTGAGTGAAGCCTCTTGATTTATTAGGATCTTCTTGTCTATGTTTGCCTTTAAGTTATTGCAGTATTGAAATGGATTAAGATCTCTCGTCATAATAATTTCAATGCCATTATATGGAAATTTGACAAATTGGTGGTAGGTAATGGAGACTGCATGCATATCATGGATCCACGAGTGACCAAGGAGTATATTATAGCCCAACTGATGATCTAGGACCTAGAATACTGCATTTGTTGTCAGTGGCCCAACCTTGACTAGTAATGTTTTCACTCCCTTGGCTGGACACTCCACATAATCATAAGATTTGATATCAAGATATTTTTGGAAGCATCAATACTGTGTTCAAAGTACCCTAATGCCTTAAACCGGGTTTAATGTATAGATGTTGAGACCAACTCCACCATCTATTATTACTCTCCTTATTTTGTGCTTATGGACAAATGACTCAAGGTGTAGGGGGTCATTATGGGAAGGCTTATGCATGGGAATATCTTATTGTGTAAAAGAAACATGGGGTGTGGTAGCTAGGTTTCCAACCATGGCTTGAAAAACATTTTCATCAATATCACAGGTATGACGGATTCGCGTAGGGATTTGTCTAGGATTGCTTTATGGCTCAGAGAGACACATAAAAGTTGAAAAGTGGATATCTGAGTAGGGGTTTTCTTTAGATGATCAACTAGATTATGTGTTCTTGCTAGAGGAGGATTTGATGATGCTCCTTGGAGGGTGACCTTAGAGTGACAGGTGGCTACTGCACAATCAAGGTTTTTGGTTTTGATCATAATGGTGGCAACAATTTCATTAGCTTGACTAATATGGTTGACGGTATAGTCATAGGAGACACTGGCATAATTAGCTTTATTATCCCATGAGCCTGAACTAGAGGCCTTACCTTTATCATGGTTTAAAAAGGATTTTGTATTATAAACATTTGAGGTTTATTTGGGATTTTATATGGTTACATCACCTTGACCAATTAAGTCCTAGATGTGATTCTTGAGTTCGTAGCAATTTGATGTTTTATAACCTTTAACTCAATGATAATCACAAAAGTCATTGTTATTCCACCATGTTGGTTTGAACGAACCAGGCTTGTATGGTTTTTTTTTTCAGGTAGTGTTATCACATTTGACTAAATTAATTTCTTAAGTGCAGACTCAATAGGTTCTCCTAACGAAGGGTAGTTTCGCTTTGGATCATTCCTCGACGCACGTTGAATATTAGATTGAGAAGTGTTTGTTGAGATAGTGTTATTATTTGATTGGTTCTTATTAGGTGTGGATGCATTACTAGGGTTTTGAGAGGAGATGACAGGCTGGTCCCTATTAATGACTCTAGTATGCATTGCCTTGTCATTAGTGACATTATTATTTTTGGACCAAAATTTTGTTTTTTCATTAGATGTGTTGTTGATCGAATTGTCCTCCTTAGATGCTTTCAAAATGCCTTGTGCAATGAGTCCTTTCTGGCATTGAGTCCCTTCTCTACCACCTAGTGAAATGCATCAAGGAATTGCATTTGAAGAGGGTACTTAATTTGAGGGACTACATTTTTTAGTAAACATGTCTACTTGCTCCTTTCTAGGTATGTTGCAAAGAGTTCTTGGAGAAAGTGACTACCAACATTATAGGAAGGACACAAAGGATCCCCCATCCTTCTATTTAGTAGCACACAGATCCATTAGAGTTATTGGGTTATCAATGTTATGTGAAAAGTATGCAATAAATTATTCTGGTAGCTCTCCCCATAACATATCCTTGATGGGAGATGGGAGAACCATTCTAGATTTTGACCTCATAATATCCAAGGAAAGAGGCACATAAGGTAAATATATTCATCTACAACCTCTATACAAGTGGTAAAAAATTCTCAAATATGATCTCTAGGATCACCCTTTCCCTTATACTTTTTGAACTTGGGAAATTCAAAATTTGGGGGAAAGGGTGGCATATACATCGTCCGATCAAAAGGATAAGGACAAAGATCTTCCATAGTATAGATATTTTTTGTGTTCCCAATTCGAAGGTTAGACATTTGCCATTGTAGAATCTGAATTTTTCATACGAGGATATTTCTTTGGGTCGAAGACATTTGGCCAACTTGATTGGGGTTGACAAAAGGATTGGGGATGGTATATGCAGACAGTTGTTGGAAGGTATAATGATTGAAAAGCTGAGAACTATTATAATTGATTGGTGAAGTGAAATAGGTGAAGCATGTGCTAATGTTGGATTGAATTCCAACAAATGGGTTGTGTGGGCCTTCGTTCAATTGTGAAACGTTCTGGTAGCTATAAGTTGATCCCACAAGGATAGAGGTGGGAGGCTATGAGGTGTTGGTCATTGATCCCATAGGAGCTGAAGTGGGATATTGTGATGCATTGGTTGATGTTTGAGAGGAAGCACTAACACTCATTTGAGATAAAACATTGGTATGCATTTGAGTACTCAAAGATGATGTCTTAGGATTTTCACTTTGACTAGAAGCCATGGTGGCTTGAGTTGATGTTGAATGTGTTCTTTGTGTAACATTTGAGTGGTACTTGTTGATGTATTAATAGTGTGGTTCTAATGAGAGGACAACCCTTGTGTTTGTCCTACATTAAGAAGAAGTGAAGCCCTAGGTGCCATAATAGTTGTGATATCAAAATCTGGTGGTATTTTGGCATCGTTTTGGGCTAGTAATAAAAGGTATCGATTTGGATCATGATTCAAAAGGCCATTAATAAGTGTGAGAACATAGGAATATTGTTGTGTGGCCTCAAGTTCCCCAAGCGTTAGATTCTATTGAAAGTTTTCTACTAAATATGGGTTATTGGAATCCGATGGTAAGGTCACATCCATTCTGGCCTGTTTATGTGAATGGGATGACAAGTTCATATTGCTTGTGGGGTTAAAATTGGGGTCATTCTATGAATCCATTGAATTCTTTCCCTTTTGTGATTGGGTAACGGGCATGAATAACTTCTAAGACACACTAAGGATGCAAAAAATAGTTTTTTGTGACTCTTAAGACAATGAAGCTAAATGATAACTATTATTTTTTTGGATTATGCAGATTGGTTATCCTGAAAAGAAGCTATATGTTTTTGGATTTTTTTGAAGATTGTTACAGATTACGTAGGCTAATGACACTAATTCTTGTGAAGCCCGAGCATAAAAGGCTATCGGTGCTCAACCAAAGATTGGGATTGATTGCAAAGGTTGGGAAATTTTTGTACCCTATGCTAGACTTATGAGCAAGGGAACTGGATTTTGAGGATTCGATGATTGATAAGGGTCTTGGTTTCTCAATAATCTTTGTGGCTTGGTCTTAATACTAATTTATTTGGGTTTCCCTAGATGCAACTAAGTTGAGAATGCCAATGGAAATATATATTACAAGGACTAAAGAGAGTCTTAACGATGAATGATCTATATGTACCTATGGACACTAGAAGGCTCTATCAATCACAAAGGTTGAGAATAATTTTGATCTCAATTAAAAATTTTGATTGACCCTAAAAAGCACTGGTTTATTAGTCAAATGTGAAATTAGGGCTTGATGAATGTGAAGCAAATTTGGACAAATGTGAAATGGCCTCTAAACAACTATGATAGGCAAACATGACAAATGTGAAAATGATCAGGTTCGAATGCAAAATTTTGTCTCTTCCTATGGGTTCCAAAGATTTTTAGTTTATTTCAAGGAAATTTGGATAGATTGGGCTAATAAAACAGTTAGAAATCAACAAAGATAGTATGACTTTGGATTATACTCACTTTGAAAAATCTAAGGCATGTGCAAAAGGGCCTTGATTGGTCTGAATGGGGACTAACTCTACTAGTTTCTCACAATAGACTTTTACAAACATTTGGAAAAAAAGAACGTATTCTACTCAAGATGGACATAAAGATCAGGGGGTACTCACTCCCCTCTAGGACACTGTCACACCTTTTCTCTTACCTCGAAGGTCTGAAAACCTTGTAAACAGAGAATTTCCCATCTCACTCTGAAGGGTACATGGGGGGTATCTACAGGGTATGATCTGCACTCCCAAAACTTCTAGATAAGAGTTTTTTGGGCTTCTATACACAAATAGTTTGTAGTGGGGGAACTTTGGTTCCCGACATCTATACATACGATAATGACTCACTTAAGAGCCTATCCCAGCTTTGTAAAGGGTTTTGATATGGCTCACATGAATGTGGGTATTGAGGAACTCTCGATATATATAAACATCGCTAGTTAGCTTCAACTTTAGCCTAGGGCAATTATATAGCAGACCAAAGGAAAGCACCACTTAGAGTCATCCCTTGGGGTGAGTACTTTTTCCCACCAAGGCAGACTCTTTTCTAAAAGTCAGGTGTCATTGACATTTTTCTCCTACACCCAAGATCTTAGAAGTCAAGGGAGGAGATAAAATGCAACAATAAATTCACCCTACGATGTGCAAGCGCACCAAATAGTCCAGAAGATGTAAATTTTAAAGCACCAAATCCAAAAAATTTCTATTCTAATAAATCGCAAGCACACTTATAAGCTACCCTTGCAAGAACACAAATTAGTAGTTTGTGAATTTTGGTCTTTGACTTACAAGGGTCACATGCTAAAGATCAAATGTTAGTAGGCAAAAGAATCAATTTAGGAGGCAACAAGAGAAAAACCATAACAAAACTGGAAAATTTTAAAACACGAATCTTACCTAAAATACCTTACTAGTCAAATGTGAAAATAAAAACACATAGATGCGAAAGGCCGAACTGACAAATGTGAAATAAATTTCTAACAAATGTGATAATGATTTGTAATAGATACAAAATCCCATTGAATAGATGCACAACTAACATATTGTATCACATTGTATAGGCCAAAACATGCATTTGACATTGGGTAAGACTAATATATTTGTTAGGTTCGTTAAGTTGTTGCTTTGCATGCAGTATTCGTTGGTCTTGTCTTTTGAAAAATGAGAAAATGGACATGTACAAATGCAAAACATATGTTTAATAGATGCGAGAGATTGTGCAACCAAATGCGGAATTCTAGGAACGATTGGAAAAATGGTTAGCAACAAATGTGAAAATCAATTTTATGCATGTGGAAATCTAGAATCAGTTGCGAGATCCCAGACTTGTAGGAGGTCTGCAAAACACACATAAAAATTTAAAATCAGAAATAACCTTCCACAAAAGTTAAATTCATCTTGGTAGTATAACATTTCTGGGAAAAAAACAAATGGTAGATGCCAACCTATGTAAAGCTAAAGTTAGCTAATATAGGAAATGTATATGTATTATGGTTGTCTAGGAACGCAAGTCAGTATAATGAAGGCATCACTTACTTAAACATTATTTTTTTAGATACACAGGTGTGTTGTGGCTATATAGGAAATGTATATGTCGAATTTGAACTCTCAATATTGTAAATTCTAACAAGATTCAACCATAAAAATCTTAGATCTACAATGAAATCCAACAAAACATCAATGAAAAACCATAAAATATGCAAAATCTGTAAATAAATCAAATGATACCTTTCATGCGTTCAATTTGTTTGATCTTCATTGTTCTCCTATCTCCATTGAGCTTGCTTTTGATATGCCGCTCTTAGATTTGTATGATTGCACAATAGCTCAATGGTGAATGGATGTGGTTGTGATGATGTAGCTTGATATAGGCTAAAGTCAATTCGACATAAGGTAAGTATGCTCCAAGATTGCTATATTCTCTTAAAAAAGAGAGAGGGGGAAGAATGCTCTTATATAGAGAACATCTTAAAACGAAGGGATATGATTAAGAGGAGAAAAATTAAATGATTGGCTCAAATTAGAGAGTAGGTAGAGGAAACAATAAAATAAAGGGAGTGGTTAAGATAAATGAGGGGAAAAAGCTAAATGAATTAATTAAATAAATTAAAGAATTTATTTAATTAATAGAAAGAGGGGCCACATAAATTAAATAATAAAATATTCATTTAATTTGGGAAAAGGGAATTTATTTTCTTTACCTACCCTCTAATCATAGCTCACCTCCTTTTACACCTCTCAATCTTATCCCTCCATTTCATATTGTGTCTTCTATATAAGGAGATGCTTCCTTCATTGTTAAACCCTAACTACCTAGCTAATGAATCAAGCTAACTACTACTTGGCATATGAGATTCTACTTGCAACCACATTCCGTTCTTTGTTGAGCTCTTGTGCACACAAAATTTGAGAGCAAATATATCAAGCAAGATCAATGGAGATAGGAAGAATGGAGATTCAAACCCTATTGGACATGTGATGGTATAATCTTTGTGATTTCATTTGATTTGCATTGTCTCAGGTAATCTTCATATGTTATGGTGGATCTTTGTTGTTGTTAGGCTAGGGTTTTGTGGTTGAATCCATTTAGTCTTCCAACAGTGTTGTAGATATTGTATTTTGAAGTTGTAGATCTGACATTTTCGATGGCATTTTGGTATTTTCGTGTCTGCGTACTTTCGGATCGCATTTTTGGTTTTCTGCCGCATTTGCGATATCTTGGATCGCGTCTACATCCTCGACAGTATTTTATTTTTGCAGATTCCGAAAACCGTGTCTGTGTTCCTTAGTCGCATCTATGGTGTTTTTAGACGCGTTTGTGTCCAGAAGCCGCGTCTGCGTTCTTAAACTGCGTCTGTGTTTCACAGAAGCGTGTCTGCGTCAGAGAGCCACATCTGTGTTTGGGGTAACCGCGTCTGTGTGCATTGATTTCATTTTTGGAGTTTTATTGATTCGGTTTTATTTTTTTTTAGATCTGGATTATTTTGAGCTAACATTTGCAAATCTAGCTAACAAAATTGGTGCAGCTTGTCTTGAAAGCAAAATCGTTTTGTTGAAGGCCCCTATTTTCACAAAGTCTTTTGGATCTAAAATTTACCTAACTTGTGTGCTTGCAGGAAGGGGTGATCATTTGAAACAATCCAAACTACTAATAAATCTTTGTTGCAGGTCCTTGGCAAGGGTTTTTGGATTTTTATTGTGTGCCTTATTTTTCATAGATTAGCAAACACTTCAATTGGTGCACTAAAATTGAACCACTATCTTTTGTGTCTTGAGCAATAGGCTCTTTTTGTTTAAATCTTTAGAGGGCCTGTCTTCCCGTTTGGTCATTAGGACTACTAGTGAGAAGAGAACGACCCAAGTGGTAGCAAAAGAAAAGCCATCTTCTTCCAAACCACTATAAATAATTGTATTCATGGTGAAAACTATGGATAACGTGTGCTGATTAGTTCATACCGACACTATGTCTCCCCATAAACCTGTTTGATCAAATTTATTTGATCAGTTGTAGGGCGTAACCCCTACCGACTGGGAGCCTTATGTATTTACAGAGCTGAAAGTGCCGCATGTATGGCCACACGAGCGGATGCCCTTACTAGCACCTTTTTGTTTTAGAAGCCCAAATCCTTCTAGTTGTTGGGGCAGGAGGTCGGACTTCTGGTAGCGGCCCACACACATACGGTTCTTAGTAGAGATACAAAGTTTGCCACGGGGAGTTTTCGTGGGGACTGATGCTTGGCTGACCCAAGAAGTGAGTGCCAAGGGTGGAGCTAGTGAGGTCAAGCATCTAAGTATCCGCTCTGAATAGCATAGCCTCGGGGGTAAAACCCCATGTGGGATCAACAACTATTGTCTTGGCCAGCCATAAGAATTGTGCTTGACTTATTTTAAACATTCAAACATTCAAGACCAAATAGAAAAACCTTGTGTCTTTTGTGTCTTCAAGTGTATGCAAAACAATTTTACATCAAACAACACACTTTTCTTTGAGTCATTTTGTCTAGACACTTGCAAACATTAAGTCCTCATCAACACTGTGTCCTCTTGTCATGAAAAACAGTCAAACATTCAGATTTGGTCACAAAATAACTTCACAGATTGGAAAAAATTGCATAAATTTTGTAGAAACGCGTATGTGTCTGATATAACCGCATCTATGTTGTATATCCGCGTCTGTGAAGGGCAGCAACGTGTCTGTGTTCTCAGTATCAACATTGCATTTACGAAGTCTCAGAATCGCGTTTGGGTTAAGCAGAACCACGTCTGTGTCATGAAATCGCGTCTGTGTAGTATACAGGCACGTCTGTGTCCAGAATTGAAAAACTTTTACATTCCAGCAAACAAACACAGTCAGTTTCAGAATTATTGAGCTTCCTAGGTATCTCTCTGGGTTTTCATCTAGCAGTCAACCTGTCTTTGGGTCTCACAAAGTCCATCATTTCTTTACACCTTACATTACATTCACATTTGTCTAAATTTGAGTCAAAAGGTCACTTGCTTGTCCTCATCATACTTTTTCAACATACTACATACAACAACATTTTGCTAAGTGGTCCCTCATCAAGGTCTATCACCTTTGGGTCTCATTTGGTCTTACTTAGAGTCAAGGTCAACTTACCTCATCAAGAGAAACTATCATCTCTTTGGAAGCCACACCTACTCTACTACATACATACTTAGTCTTACACTTGGGACATTGCAAGTATACCTCAGATTCATTTACATTCCATCCAACTCTTGGTCTTCCATACTCTTTCCATTTTTCATCTAGTCTCACACATTTGGGTCAATACCTAGTTCATGGTTGAAACTCGTTCCCAAAAATCTAGGAGAGAAACTAAAGAGGCTCAAGAGTCCGCAAACATGAGTTCTTATGAGTATGACAATGATATCTTTTTCAATTCTGATCATACTACATTACCTGACATGGATGCATATAGAAACATTCCAAATGTTGAGAACATGGACACTACAAACAACAATGATACACACAATGACAATATGGACAACTTTTCAGTACATTCAATAGAAGTGGAAGACACCATTATGAATCCCCATTTCAATCGATTGGTTGAGGAAATAATGAGGAGAGATAGACAATATTTTCTACAAGTGATGGCACAAAGTGGAGCCAAGATCCCTCATGATTTTGACATGTCTCAAATAATGGAAAATAGACCTTTGCAACAAACTCACTCCAACATGGATCAAAGGAGGCCTAATAGTGGAGGCAATAGAGGACCACATATGGTGCCTGAATCACCATCATCTTTGTTTCAAAAACCAGAGGTCCCATACACACATGGTCAAGCATATGATACTCACCTTCGCAGACCATTATGGAAGTCTTATGTAGAGAAATATGCTCAACCACATACCAATGCTAAGGATCAACCACCAAAGCAATTGGATATTCAAAGGCATGCTCAAAATTTGGACACAAGGCAACCCCGTGTCAAATTTGGAGACAACACACTAGAACAAACTCATGACATGCCTGTAGAGTATGGTATACATGGACAAAGCAGATATTTTGTTCCTCAACATGAATCTATACCAAGTGGTCCATATACGCAACATCATTATAGACCTCCTCCATATGAACATGTGTATGATCAATATCATCCATATATGCAACATGCTCCTCCTCCAATTGGTGCCTCAAGCATGGCGTATGGTCCAAGGAGTCAATCTCCACCTAAGAGCAATTTGGAGCAACAAATCAGGGACTTACAAAAGAAAATGGAGGACATAAATACACCGAAGCCAATTTACACAATGAGAGACATATGTCCTTATCCATTTGACAAGAGCATTCCAATGCCTCCATTTCCTACACACTTTGTGACGCCTAAGTTTGATAAATATAGAGGAAAAGGGGATCCTAAGGCACACATAAGACAATTTTTTACAGCTTGCATTGAAGTGGCAGCAGAAGAGACATATTTGATGAGATTATTCCCACAAAGCTTAGGTGATCAAGCTATGGATTGGTTCTCCCAACTTCCACCTGGAATTAAGTCTTGGGGTGATCTAGCAGAGGCATTTATCCAACATTTCTCATACAACATAGAGACAGACATATCAGTCACTACTTTGTGCAACACCAAGCAAAAGGATGGAGAATCTTTTGCATCATTTCTACAAAGATGGAGGAACCTAGCTAGTAGATGCTCTTGTGAAATTCCACAAAAACAAATGGTAGAGATGTTCACCCAGAATGTTAACAAAGACATTGGTTATGACCTAAGAAAAGCTTGTTTGTCCACCTTCAAGGATGTCATTGAAAAAGGCTTAGTGACAGAAAAAGTTTTAATTGAACAAGGAGTCATTAAAATATTAAAACAAAACAAAGAATACTTTAAAGGAAAAGATAAGCCAAGATTTTGGAATAAAAACAAGAACACAGTCAATGATGGTGTTGTTGACGCCAATATGGTGCAACCAAAAATTGTATTTTCTAGATCAAGCTCTACAAACAATCAGGTGAATACTCAAACAACTTCAAAATCACGAAGGAAGTATACCCCATTGGGAGAACCACTTGAGCCAGTTTTCAAGAAGCTAGTGGCAAACAAAACAATAACAATTCCATATTTGCCTCCATATGAGCCAAAGGTTAAATCGAATTGGTGGAATGATGATGAGTATTGTGAATTCCATAAGAGAAAAGGTCATAAAATAGGAAATTGTCATCGACTAAAGAACATCATACAAGATCTTATTGACAAAGGTGACATTGAGATCGAGGGACACTCATCCAATCAGGAACATGAGATGTTTAAAAAACCTTTCCCAAAACATGACAAGGGAAAAGCTACAGCCATAGATGATCAAACCAACTATACCAGAGCATCCTATAACTATGATTCAACTATCAATCACATTTCGATGGACAATCATTTCTCTACCATTATCATCAAGGACAAAATGTCTGAGAATCCTACCCAAAGACCTAAGATTGTCCTCAAAGGCATTGGATCTTCTTACGAACCTATCTCTGAATGCAATGTTACAACTCGTTGAGGAAAATTGACTTTGCAAGGTGCTTTGGCTAAAAACACTGCTTCCTTGTCAACCAAACCAGAGTATGACCTTGTAGAACAATTAGGGAAAACACCCGCGCTTATTTTCATCCTTGAGCTTTTGCGCATATCTCCTGCACATAAAGCAATTCTTGACAAAATATTGAGAGAAACTTCCGTCCCCACTGATCTGAACGTGGACCAGTTTCAAGCCATGGTGGGATACCTTTCCATTCCACACTCCCTTACATTCACAGAAGCCGATGATGCCTCCATAAGTCAACCACATAACGCACCTTTACACATTGAAGCCTTCATACACAAACATCACATAAAATGAGTCCTGATAGATGGAGGAGCAGGTCTAAATATTTGTACATTGAGCACTATTAAACAATTGGGATATTCTGATAAAGCTATGAACTCTACAAACAAAATTACCATCAAGGCATATGATGACGAAGAGCGTTCATCCAAAGGCACAGTCACCTTGCCTCTCAGAGTTGGGCCAGTTACAAAGGATGTGGTTTGTCAAGTCCTAGATCTTGATCTCACATACAACATATTGCTAGGACGTCCTTGGATTCATGAAATGAGGGTGGTCCCATCTACATATCACCAATGCATCAAGTTTCCTCACAATGGAGTTGAGATAACAGTCAATGGAGATCCTAATCCATTCATATATTGCAATAACTTGAGACCAAAAATTGAGACCATCATTCCTAGTAATCGCGAAGCTGTTCCTTCTTCCGCATACATTGATCCTGAGTCATTAAAACCTTCGACATCAAAACAAGGTGAACTTAAGGGCAAATTCCAGGACAAAGGCATGGGTGAATACACTTTGAATTAGACCATGTACTTACAACAAGTCATGAGTTCACCAAAAGAATATGGAAGACCACATCCTAATAAGTAGGTATCTATCATTATACTCAAATGGGACCCTACTATCTTTCAAAGATGGGGTGAACTGGAAGAGGAAGATTTATACAAAATGCTTTACAAAGACCTTGAAGATGATACACAAGATCTCATCAGTATACCATGTCAGAAGTATGGCAAAGGGTTCAAGATTCTACAAAAATTTGGGTATGATGGCAAAAGCCCTCTTGGGTTAAGAAAGGAAGGCATCATTGAACCTTTACAACCTGAATTGACATTCAAAAAGGAACGTTCCAAAGGACTTGGTTTCATGACTTCCAAGGTTCATACTCAAAAGATAGAAGAAGCATTACAAATCAAAGCTGCCAAAATTCAACAAGAAAATCGCTATTCCATGGACTCCAATGAATGGGAATGGGGTTCAGACAAATCCTCTAGTGACTATGAGCTCACCAAGATATTTGGAGAACCAAGTGAACCAACAGAAGAAGAGGAATTTAATAGGAAATTCAAAGTTGGTCAAGAAACAACTCCAGAGGAACCCATACAGTCTTTGTCTCTAGGTTCTAGGTCGAAATCACATAGAATGAGAACACCTGTCCTAGAATGCACTACTAGTGATGATAATTTGGATTTGTTAATGATCGAGACTGATGAGGAAAGTGCCAACGATGATCTCGATAACTACCTTGACATACCTGAATATAACTGCATCTTCACTCTTAGCCCCGCTAACTTCGAAGACATTAAAGGCCTTCCCCTTTTCCACCACCAACTTATTGACTGAGACCATGAAGGACCTGCATAGTTCGACACATTCCAAAATGATGAAGCTTTTATTGACTATCTTGGCATACGAGATGACCTTCCCCCTGGGGACCATAAAGTGGGATACACTATAGAACTCAATAGCGTGGCATATTTTGGTGAGGGTGTTGGACCTTCCAGTCGCAAAAATATAAAAATAAAAACAAATCAAGGGTCTTATGGTGAAAACCACACCGTGGCACTGTCTAACCCCAAAAAAGTAAAAAGAAAGGATGTATCTAAGGGCGAAAACCTCTTTGAGGCACCCGAAGATGGAAGGCTCGACATTCTCCCAGAATCATATGAGGAAAAGTCATCCATGTTGGTAGAGGAGACTATCAAAACAAACATTGGTACAAAAGAAGTTCCACACAACATATTCCTGGCTCAATCTTTGACAGAGTCAGAAAGGTCAAAATTCATAAGTTTCTTCACAGAGCGACAAATCAAATTTGCATGGTCATACTCTGATATGCCTGGATTGGATCCCGATTTGGTAATGCATCATTTGACAGTTAAACCGGGGGCAAAACCAGTGAAACAGAAATTAAGAAAGATGCATCCACAAGTGGCATTACTAGTCAAAGCAGAACTTGAGAAATTATTGGATGTCGGATTCATATGCTCAATTGATTATCTTGAATGGATCTCCAACTTAGTGCCTGTCAGTAAACTAGATCGTAGTATCAGAATATGTACATATTTTAGAGACATCAACAAAGATTGTCCTAAGGATGATTTCCCGTTACCAAATATTGACTTGATTGTCGATCTCATAGCAGGTCATGTGATGTTATCCTTGATGGATGGATTCTCTAGTTACAATCAAATAAAAATTGCATCCAAAGACCAGTGCACAAAACAACATTCACTTGTCCTTGGGGAAGTTTCTATTGGAATGTCATGCCCTTTGGGCTAAAAAATGCGGGCGCTACATATCAAAGAGCCATGACTACTATCTTTCATGATCTCATGCACGTAACTATGGAAGATTATGTTGACGACCTCTTGGGTAAATCACTCGATAGAGATACACATTTGGACATACTTTCAGTCGTCTTTGATCGGTTGGAAAAATATAAAGTAAGATTAAACCCCAAGAAATGTGTCTTTGGAGTAACCTCTGGGAAGCTCCTAGGATTCATTGTATCAAAAAGAGGAATTGAAGCTGATCCAGCAAAAGTTAAGGCTATCCTAGAGATGCAGCCACCAAGAAATATCAGTCAACTTTGATCTTTGCAAGGGACACTCCAGTGCATACAAAGATTCATAGCACAACTTGCAGATAAGTGTAATCCTTTTCAGCCCCTGCTACAAAAAACATCAAATTCAAATGGGATGATAATTGTCAACAAGCTTTACAGACACTCAAAAGTTATCTTCTGAATCCGCCAATTTTGATGCCACCAGTTCTAGATCAGCCTCTACTACTATACATATCAGCTACTTCAACAACACTAGGGGCACTCTTAGCACAATAGGTTACTGAAGGCAAAGAAAAAGTAGTCTATTACATCAGTCGCACATTGGTGGGATATGAGCTAAACTACACACCAATTGAGCGTGCATGTCTCACCGTGGTCTTTGCTTCACAGAAATTATGACATTACATGCTAACTCATAAGACTAAGTTGGTTGTAAGGATAGATCCATTAAAATACCTTCTCAATAAAGCAATGCTTACTGGGCGACTAGCCAAATGGGTAATGATCCTAAGTGAATTCGACATCGAGTATGTGGACAGAAAAGCAATAAAAGGACAAGCCATCATAGATCACTTAGCAGATGCTCCCATGATAGATGATGTTCCTCTAATTTCAGAATTTCTAGATGAATCCATTTTAATAGTGTCACACGTAAAACCATGGCAATTATACTTTGACGGCTCATACACACAGCATGGGGCAGGAGCTGACATCCTCTTTATAACTCCTCAAGGGGATTCTATACCAAAATCATACCGCTTATCATTTTCTTGCACTAATAACATAGCGAAATATGAGGCAATAACAACTGGATTACGGATTGCAGTTCAGTGGAAGATCCAGGAACTTCGTGTTTTTGGGGACTCTCAACTTGTAATCCATCAAGCAACTGATGATTACCAAACAAAGGATGAGAAATTAATGCCTTACAAAAGCATGGTGGATGACTTGAAACAACATTTCACAAAGATAGACTTTGAGCAGATACCAAGAGAGCAAAATCGAGCTGCAGATGCCATGGCTACAATTGCTTCACTGATCAATCTACCTTCGAATGAGACCCGCTATGAGTTCTTGGTGGATAACCTTTTGGTTCCTTTGTATGAAATCTCTCCTACTGAGATGATATGTGTCGTCGGTCTCGAGTCCCAGTTATATGGTTCCATTTTCACATACCTTCGCGATAATACCCTTCCTCCTGACCTATCCAATAACCAACGTCGCACTTTCATTCGCCAATCTTCTCGATATGTCATTTTAGCCAATATCCTATACTGTTGAGGTCTATATGGCACTCTTCTTAGATGTTTAGAAAGCGATGAAGCTCAGATTGCGTTACGTGAAGTACATGAAGGGATATGTGGTCCACATTCCAATGGTCCTACCTTAGCCAAGAAACTCATCAGGACTGGATATTACTGGCCCAATATGAAAAAAGATTCATATCAGTTTGTTAAGAAATGTAAGCAGTGTCAACTTCATGGAGACCTCATCCATGTGCCAGCGCAAGAACTTCAACCAATTGCGACTCCTTGGCCCTTTTGTCAGTGGGGACTCGATCTCATAGGCAAGATTCACCCTCCATCCTCCAACGGTCATAAATTCATTATCACTGCCACAGAGTATTTCACAAAATGGATTGAAGCCGTGCCTCTCATGCAAGTCACTGGAAAATAGATTGCTACGTTCATTCTCAACTATATCATTTGTCAATATGGTATTCTTGTTTCCATTATCACCGATAACGGGTGTCCCTTCAAAAATCAGGATGTTCGTGAACTCTGTGATCGCTTCCATATTACCCATCATTTCTCCACACCATATTACCCCTAAGGTAACGGTCAAGCTAAGGCATCTAATAAAACAATCCTTAAAATCTTAAAAATGACAGTCGATGATGTTGGCTGTAATTGGCATATCCAACTTAATCCTGCACTTTGGGCCTACCGCACAAGTGCCCGCACACCTACAGGAGCTACACCCTATTCACTTGTCTACGAAACTGAAGCTATCTTTCCTATTGAGGTCGAGTTGCCCTCTTTATGAGTCTCTTTATGAAACATTATCAGTGATGAAGAATACAGGGTCTCTCGCTTACAAGAACTTGAACTATTGGATGAACGAAGACAAATTGCTTTTAATCATCTCAAGGCTTATCAACAATGAATGAGTCGCAGCTACAATCACAAAGTCAAGCCTCGCCCATTTGAGGTAGGTGATTTGGTTCTCAAAGAAAATCCTAAAAATCAGCAAGACAGAGAGAAGAAGGGCAAATTCGAACCAAACTAGCTTGGTCCTTACATCATTACAACAACATATGGATCTGGGGCATATCAACTCTCAACCACAGAGGGTGAACCTTTGGAGGATCCTATCAACATCATGCACCTTCGCAGGTTTTACACATAGCTTTTCAGAGTATCCTAATTCAAAAATACAAAAATTTCAAAAATACAAAAAAATCATAAAAATAATAAATCAGCTCCTATATGTGGCTAAGGCAAATCCTACGTCTAGTGATGGGTGTGGAACTGAGAACATCACATGTTTCGAGGAGTACAGTTTCTTTTAGTTTTCTTCAGTCTATCAGCGTACAATCCGCAATAAATAAACACTTGCATCACCAATCCATAATAAAGTTCCGTCTTCTCCGCAATAAAGTATCTGTTTCATGGATTCAGTCAGTTTTAGATGAGACAAAACAACAACAATGGACTTCAACAAATCAAATCTTTCAACAAACTCAGACAACATTATGGTTCAGTGTGATCTATCCTTTTTGTGAAAGTAAACATTGTGACCACAATCAAATAAGACTTATACAAGTGACAAGAGACACTAACCTTGAGGACTACAGTGGATGTGGGTGTCAAGTCTTGGTTTTCTTTTGATTTTTATCTTTTGGTGACATGTCTTTTAGCTTTTCTAGAATTTCTTTGACTAGAGATTCTATCTCCAGGATGTCTTTGACTAGAAAGGTGAGGATGGGGTATCGTCATCTATTTTTTCTTTTGCTATATGTGGATTGTGTCTTAGTAATGCTATGACTTGTCCAAGGATATGAGGACACTGTGAGTCTAGTATGAATTGGGGCATTCCTTGTTGTGACTGTCTTATCTCCATGCAAATGGGTACAATGACTTTTTGGGTCGAACATATGCCTCGATTGTCATAACCTATTTTGCCATAATAAAGCTCAATGATGATAACGCACAAGAAGCTCTTTCACTTTCATATCTTCTATCTACCATCCCCATTTCTTGATTGACCTCCATCATCCTTCTCAAGTCCGAGTAGCCTACTATCACATGACTGAGTATAATGACACACCAAAAATATTTGCATTTCATGTAGTTGCACCTGCATTACCACATATAAGAATTTCATACATACATATAGATATCACAATTGCATCACATTTTGCACACGACACATGTTAGCACATCTTTCATTTTCATCACAGTTATCTATATTATCATATTCATCTGCATTTCATACATTCACAAGTGCATGCATAAACATATAAAACATAAAAGAACAAAAATATTGCATTTCATCATGTACATATTTGCATCCATATCATAACCATCACATAAAACATACATCATTAAACATCTCATCACATAGGTACACATGCATATAGCTGCCACAAAGATGAATCATCTCATATATATATAATCATAAGTGTCATGATACAATGATGTCAAAATCATATGGCTACAATCACCCGAAGGTGTCTACATCATAATACAAAATGGTACAAAACACTGATACATAGGGAGCCCTCTATGGCTATGATGAACTCCCTCCCTCAGAGCCGCCTGGCCTCGATGGAGTTTAAGCCCTAGAAGGACCCGCCCCAGGATCATCCCTCCTATCCCCTCTATCTGGTGGTTGTGGAGGACCCATAACCCCACTGCTAGATGCTTGTCTCCTCTGGCTCCCTCCCGTAGCTATTGCTGTCCGTGATAGTCTACGGAAGCTCCTCGCCCACTGATTTGGTGGCACTGAACCATAATATAGATCCCGCCAGTAGCCTATCTCCTCTCTTGCCCGTAGGACATAGGCATATCCAGCCCCTGTGTCCTCTGTCGCCTGCCTCCCAGCCCTTAGTGTTGTCTCAGCCTTAGTGTAGCGCTGTATAGCCTGGTCTCGCTCCCGCTCAGTATCTCTGAGCCACCTCCTGAGTCTATCCCTCTCCCTCTCCAAGTCTTGAATCTCATCTGCCTATCCCTGGCAGATCTCCCTCAGCTCAACCAGCTCATCCTCCTCCGCCTCAGCCCCCTGTGCCTCTACCTGTGGCTCCCCCTGTATGAGTGCCTATCCCTGTGCCTGTGCCTGTATCGGTGGCTATACCTATACCTGCCTCTGTCCCTGTCCCTGCACCTGTCTGGGACCCTGTGCTGCTGGCACCTGTAGCGGCAATCCACTGTGACGCCTCACAATCCAAGCCTATCTGTCCTCTCCACCCTCCTTCCACGGTGCCACCCTCCTCTCTCCAACTACGCCCCGCCTACTCCGTTGGCCTCTACCCCCATCATCTCCATCATCATCACCATCCCCACCACCATCTTTGTCTAGCGGCTCTCCTGGATCTGTCAGGCGTGGGAATGGATTCTCGATCCAATACGCTATGTACTCTGCATCCATGCCGACATCCTTGATCTCTGGCCACACATCCCAGGGTAAGGGCATCATCTCCACTAGCTGTGTAATAGCCTGATCATATGATAGCAATGGCCCAAAGTGCGTCTAATCCCTGACTGTCCGCACATAGATGCCTGAACCCTGTGGCATCCGCTGGATCCTGCCAAACTGCTTGCCCACCCTGTCAACCAGCTGCCTCTCCAGTACATAGGGCATCCACCCAATCAGATACCTGCTCTAGAAGGTGTAGGGTAGCTCTATTGCATCATCCTCCCACTGCTCGCATCCTAGGTACGACCTCCATATAACCATATCAATCTCATCTATAGCCCGCCGCCAGTACTCCAACCTGCCAATCTGTGGCTGCGAGGTAATCATATCGTACAAATGCATGAAACTGCATCCGTGACCTCTGCCCCTGAAATGTATCGGTCGTGTCACCAGTATATGCTCATAGGCCCACACCTGTAACAATGTGACTCCACAACCTAATCCCATTGATCTATGGTACACAAACTGATGAAGCTCATAGTATAAGTGTGCCAACACACACGGTCCCCAGGCATATCTGGTGTGCTATGTCACCAGTGTCTCCAATGTGCTTCCCTGGCCCACAACCAACCCTCATGTCACTCTATCCAGACACAAGAACCCACTGATCACTCCTCCTACCACTGCTGGTAGTGCCAACCCTGTCGTCGTCATGGTGTCCCATGCCACATGTCCTGCCCTCATCTCCAATCCTGGATCCTGGAACACTCATCTTAGGGTATCCTTGTCTCCATCTTGATCATAAGGAATTAGGTCCCCATCGATCAGTATCTATAGAATCCTGTATACATCCTCCAGGGTGACTGTCATCTCCCCCATCGGCAAGTGGAACATGCAAGTCTCAGAGTGCCATCTCTTAGCCAGTGCAGTCAACAAACCCATGTTCGCCCGAAACTCAGGCACATACAGAATATGTCTCAGACTTATTCCCTCAATGGAAGCTCTGTCCTTGAATGTCAACTCTGGTCGCAACCTTTGAGTCGATGGGAATCTCTCCCGTGACTCCAGCATAGGCAAATACTCCTGCAATCAAGCAAATCAATCATATCAGTCCTAGTGGCATTCACTATTCATCACAAAATGCTACTTTTTATCTACATACATATGGTACTCTATCCTAGTGACACTCATTGTTCATCACAAAGTGTTGCTTCTATCCTAGTGGTACTCCCTGTTCATCACAAAGTACTACGTGTTTTGCACTCCCTGTTCATCACAAAGTGTTGCTCATATTTGTACTCCCTGTTCATCACAAAGTACTCTCTATGTCTTGGTACTCACTATTCATCACAAAGTGCCTCGACCTATCCTAGTCTTCCCTAGAGGACCTGCTTGAGTGTATCCTCTCAGCAGCTTATCCAATTGACAGCGTATGTTCATCACAGACCTGCCGATTTGACCTTGAAGACATAAACGTGCCTTCATGACATAAACACACTTATAGACTGCATAGACGTGCTTGCTCTGCACAGACGCACTTGAAAAACATAGACGTGCCTATGCTCTGCACAGACGTGCCTCCCTTCCACTAACGTGCTTCAATTTCACAGACGCACCTGCATGACACAGACGCGACCGCATTCGGCACAGACGCTTTTCCTAACATAGACGCGCCTGGCACCAACGCAGATGCGCCTGGATGTTTTTGACATTTTTTTGGACCCTATCCTAGAACGCATTTATTACCCTATCTAGCATGCATTAATGACAACAATAAATGCAACAAAGTACAAGGAGGTTTTGTGGTACTCACCGGCTCTCTTGCCTCTGCTGGCCTCTGGAATCGGCGAACGCGGTCGAATCTGTGAACCAAAGCCATCGCTGCTGACTGCTGCTACTCTTTTCTCTCTCTGCACTCTAATCTCTTGGAGGTGTAGATGACAATGAGGATGTATTTCCCTCGTGGTCGATTTTATAGACTGTCCTAGCCCTAGCCCTCGTCTCCCGAGTCAATCTTCTTTATTCTGTGACTCTGTGACTCTATCCTATTCGGTCAGTCCTTTCTAGCCTTTCTTTCTTATCGAGAGATTGTTTGCGATCTTTCCAGACATTTTCATCCAATCTCTCGAGGGGGCATATCATTCCCATCTTGGGGCAACTTTGTATCAATTCATATTATCTTCTTTGAAACAACGCAACAAGTTGCATTGTCTCAAAGAGGGGCAAAATGTAGACACCTAAAATTGTCATGTCTAATTAAATAAATATTTTTATTTATTTAATTACTTTAGCCTAATTCTTCTATTAATTAAATAAATCTTTATTTATTTAATTAATTCATTTATCCTCTGCTAGCCTTATTTCTCATTTAAATAAATACTTTTATTTATTTAAATTATCCTTTTTTCCTAAATTAAATAAATATTTTATTTATTTAATTGATCCCTATTCTTCTATTAATTAAATAAATCTTTGTTTATTTAATTAATTCATTAGCCTTTTCTACCCATGACACATGTCATTCATCTCTTCATTCATACACTACCTACCCTCTTATTATTTTATTATTTTCTTTACCTACCCTCTAATCATAGCTGACCTCCTTTTACACCTCTCAATCTTATCCCTCCATTTCATATTGTGTCTTCTATATAAGGAGATGCTTCCTTCATTGTTAAACCCTAA
This sequence comes from Cryptomeria japonica, assembly GCF_030272615.1. Classification (NCBI taxonomy): domain Eukaryota; kingdom Viridiplantae; phylum Streptophyta; class Pinopsida; order Cupressales; family Cupressaceae; genus Cryptomeria; species Cryptomeria japonica. Next base: position 530,010,144 of record NC_081406.1, on the reverse strand, counting down.
CTACCTAGCTAATGAATCAAGCTAACTACTACTTGGCATATGAGATTCTACTTGCAACCACATTTCGTTCTTTGTTGAGCTCTTGTGCACACAAAATTTGAGAGCAAATATATCAAGCAAGATCAATGGAGATAGGAAGAATGGAGATTCAAACCCTATTGGACATGTGATGGTATAATCTTTGTGATTTCATTTGATTTTCATTGTCTTAGGTAATCTTCATATGTTATGGTGGATCTTTGTTGTTGTTAGGCTAGGGTTTTGTGGTTGAATCCATTTAGTCTTCCAACATTGTTATTGTTGTTATCCATTTTCACCGTATACACTTTCCTATCAATTATTTGAGGTGAAGAAAAGAGACTCCCTTCCACACCCTTGGAGACCTTCAATAGATAGATCAAATATAGAAAATTAGTTATTATGTATGTAAAATGGATGTTTCTAGAGAGTCAACATTACCAAATTCATAAATAAGATATAGCTAATCTCACCTCCAACCCTTTAAGAACATTGTTTGTCAAGTCACCATTTGGCACCATCTTATCAATGCATGTAATAACACCTACCATGACCTTCTCATTAGCCATAAATGTATTAGAGAAGTATAATTTTGGGTTCAAGTAGTAGGCCCAGGCATGTATCGACTGGTGGTTTGGTTTGTCCATCTATGATCAATGATGCACCAAATTATTTATATTTTCTCTTGTTTTCACCATAGTAATGCGATATGGCCTCTTTGAACCTATTCATGGCCTCATATAAAGGAAACCCATTGGCATGCCCTCTCCATTGACCATAACAAGAGCCCTTCCTAAAGGTTCTATCACCTAAAAAAATGAAAACAAATTCAAAATACTACAAAAATTAACCCCTAAAAAAATAGCAAATAGATTTTTTGTATAAAGTTTATGTTTGTGTTTGTTATTTATCTTGACTAACTTTTCTTCATTTTTGTTAATTGTACCATAATAAAATGTACTTACAATCTTCTCCCCTTGAGTTTTTTTGGAAAATGGAGACTCCAACCAAGCATCAAACCCAAACATTTGCTTGAGATGGGGAATGGTGGCAATTTTTTTGCAAAGTGAGGAAGTGACTAGCAAATTGTGTCACTCCTAGTTGCACAAGGCCGTTTCCATTTGTGTATTTTCTCATCAAAGAAAAGGACCCTAGTATGGTTGTAGATAAATTTGGTAATATTTTAGAATATTCAACCATACTTTTGACCCATCCAATCTTCCCAATTCACTTTAACAAAACAATAAAGAAATATGCAACACAAAGAGTCAATGAAATAGTAGGATACCTCTCCATAAGTAGTATGCTTGTAGCTACATATGAAGCTATGTTGTCCATAATAAACTTGGACAACATTCTCAACTCCAACCTCTTGAATCGCCTCATCTAATAGATTGCACAAAGTCTCAACATTTTTTATTTGGTTTGAAGCATCTATAGACTTCAGGAACACTAATGCTCCATTAGAAGTCACTAAAAAGTTCAAGAGAGTCCTATTTCACCCATCTATCCATCCATATGATAAGATTTAATAGCCTTTTCTCTACCAAACTTTCTTTTGATCATCAACCACATGCCGTGTATTTTTTACGACTTCCTATAGCAATGACAAACTCAATTATCTAGTTGTTGGAGTTTTAAACCCCTTACCTGTGATTGTCAATGCATTCAACAAACCTTCCCAATATGGGTTGCTCACCACATTAAAGGGAAAAATATTATAGTACCATTTTTTTTCTTTCATCCTAGCCTCATGGTGTTTTTCTTTATTCCAATCGGCACCTTCAAGTCAAAGTCGTGCTCCTAGAACATTGCGTGGATCAAAGAAATTTAGTGATGATCAATGAATTCGGCTAGCGATGGAAAAAGAATCCTCAGGAATCTCACCAATAGATGAATATGGATGAAAAATTCTTCAACTTGGGTCACCAAAGGAATCCATAGGCATAGAGGTAGATACATTTTGAATCATCACTGCTGATAGTGCTTCCTTTTTCTTTTGATTTTCTTCTTTTCAACTCATACTCAAGAAGAAGGGCATTCATCTCTCTAACAATCTCTAGGTCGATGGAAGGCATATCTTCACATTTTGGCCAGGTATTTTATCAAGGTGGTATTTTAATCTATTAATTCCACCTATCATTGAATGATTGCATTTTATACAAGTGACTTGCCCCTTTTCATCTCCCAGTATCCCATACTTCCATGTAGGGTGTTTTATACTTGGCCTTTGTGTGCACCTTGAACTTGACATTGCTATTTTAACATGAAAAAATGGCTTTGCAAAAAATCGATAGGAAAAATCATAAGAATTCATTTGTAAAAATAGAATCCAAAAATAAGCTAAAAATTCTAGGAAATAGGCTATAAAGGGAAGTTAAAAAAAATTGTTATCATTTCCCCTAGTTTTTCAAGTTTTTTTAGATTTTCAAATCAATAAAAAAAAAGGGATTGAAAATTACTTGTGTCTTTTTTGATCTCAAATGCTCCTCTTCTCCTCTCCTTCCATTCCTATTTCATTGTTCAGACCTTATTTGGATAATTCTGAGTAAACAAGAGTGAAAAAATGTTTTTTTATGTTTTTATGCTTGTTGGTCGTGCTTAGGCAGACCCAAGAGTCCACACCCAAAACTCAGCAGTCTGAGTCTAGGACTCAATGAGTTTGAGGGTGAGACTCGAATGAGTACTCCCTAGGATTCACCTTGTGAGTTCGTTGTGAGTCAAATTACCGAGGGATAGGACTCATAAGTCTCCCAAGTCCTAGTGAGTATTCACAAAATTAAAACTATGGATAATAGTATCATCTTTATAACCATTTTTCATTAACTAATAATATATAATAGTATCATTTTGATAAACATTTTATTACTAGTCATTTCCTCTACAACATTTTTCTAATGTATGTTGCTAATAATGAAAAGGCCACAGAGTAACCATACACATTGAAGTGATGTTATAATAGAAGGATGGAAACCCATGCTATGAGGATGTGCCTCAAATTCATGTTGATGTGGATTGACAAAATTTTTGGGTTGAATTTCAAAAATTTCTTGTGTAATGGTCCTATGTTATTGATATTGAAATTTAAATGCATGGATGGCCAACAAATATTTTCAAATGTTTTAGCTGCTTGTGTTTAGAGGACTATGTTAGTTCTTGTTTAGATTGGATTGGGTGAAGATTAAGCCAATGCATGAGAATCTCCAATATGATGGAAAATAGGATATGTTCAGTTCAATGTGGGAATCCATGTAAAGTTTTAGGATTGAAATTCTATTTTAACAATCAAGTCAACACATAAACTACCTAATTAGAACCACAAATCCTACTCAACATTATAATTTATGGCCAAGTAATGAAGAACATTTCATTGATATGTCTACCATTATACAAGATATCTTCAAACGCATTACTGAGTCAAATTTGTAGTTAGAGGATACATCCATGTCTTGAATATTACCTCCCTATATAATTTTTAGAAATAAATCATCTTATAAGTTTCCTAGGTAGTTTTTATGCCAAATCATCAACTTTAAACATTCCAATGTGAAGCTTGAGCAATTACCATACCATTTAATTTTTTATCACAAGCTGCAATTACCTTGTTAATAGAGATTATAAGCTAAAAAATTATCTACTTTTAATTTAATAATATCACTATATTGGTGGTAAAATTAGGGTTTCACTAGTTAAGATAATAAAACCACTAATCTTACCTAGTTAACCAATACATTAAAACAAGGGTGAATCCAATAGATCTAGCCACAATTCAATTAGAAAAAGGATTGAAATATTGACTAGATTCACTTGTTTGTTTGCCACCCCCTTTTAGATGAAATTTGACTTGAATTGTAAATATGAGGGAAAAGTAATGGATGATTGAAGAAATGAAAAAATAACATAGTTCTACAAACATCAGACAGAGCCACAGATAGGGATTTGAGCAGAAGAAAGGATCAAAACCTGTTGCTGAAAAATCAAGCTGAATTGTCGAGACCGTGGTGGTAGGTTGCCATGGTCTTGTAAGTCTCTAACAGACAAGTGAGATCTTTTTTGGATCAAGGAGATGTATTGGATCCATAGTTAGAAACTTGTGAAAATTTCTCGAGACCGTGGTGGTAGGTCATCCTAGTCCTCTACTTTTCTCTCCTTCAAAATTTGAACCTCTTCGTCATCATCAACTCTATCAAAATTTTTGATCACAACTCTAGAATAAATATCCTGCACATAGAAAGAGAGGAAAATGGGTTATGGATAGGGGTTTTCCTTGGGTCAAACCCTGGTTTAGGAATTAACCTTGAAATTGAAATGGTAATTGTAATGGAAATGAAATTAAATTGCAACAAGATACTTTCCTTTTGAGGGAAAGGCTAGATCTGAAAATTGAATGCTTGTATTGATTTGTATACCTTGATGAAGCTTTCTTGAACCTTCACACAATGGTTTTAGGTGTCACGTAGAATGTCGTCATGGAAGTTTGATCATGGATGCCATCTTGAATGCATCAACTTGATTGAACTTGTCTTTCAATTCTTGATGAATGCTTGATGTTTTTCTCACTTGAATGGAATTCACTAGAGTGTAATTGAGATAATAAGTTGCATTAGATGTTCTTAGGTTTTCAAATGAGAGGGGTAGGCCTCCTTTTATAATTAACCATCTGAAAACTATTTGAATTTTTAGAGCAAGCTGACACGGGACCTAAATTCCCACCCACTTGAAGTGACCATTGTGAGGACCAAATTTGGGTCCTAATTGAGAGGACCAATTCTCTTTAGCGCCATGGTACTAAGAACCGGGACTCAACATTGGGGAAAAGATAGAGAGAAAGTGAAAGTGCAAGTTTGTGGGAGGTGTGAGCAGAATGAAAGCAGGTATCGAGCATCAAAAGATAGAACACTAAGGTGAGGTCTAGGTGAGGACAAAATTGTATGCAAATACAATTTACGGTGCCACATTTAGCCCCCACTTTAATGAGAGTATGAGACTACAACCATACTCATGGTAAAGTACAAAATCACATTAAAAAAAATTCACCAAGATACCAAAGAGACAAGACACACCAAGCCCCCAGGGACTTTAGTACTACTCTAATATCAAGATAAAAGTGACAACACATGAAAGGGAAAGAGAGCATGACTATACTGGCCTAGTAAGATTTTATTACTATGAGTCATGAAAAAGAAAATACCAAATTACAAAGAAAAAGGCTTAATTTGCAAAGTAGCTTGAATATTGAAAACATGCCATAGGTGTATGCATAAAGTGTAACATTGAGCAGAGTGTATGCCCCCACATTAAAGAGATTTCAGACACCTTATCGAGAGAAATAGATTTAAGGTATAATGCATCCAAAATACAAGCACATTACCACAATAAGATGCCCCCAAGAGAGGAAAAATTAAAGGATAATGGTCACAAAATATATAGGAAAAAGATCATAAGGGATTCAATAACTTCAAGGTCAGTAATGCACTTGTAGTAAATGATGTATATCAAGAATAGTTGTATTGAATTGGCCTCATCCCCCAAAGGTAGTGCAGCTGCAAACACAATGGAAGAAGAACACAAGAGATAACAAACATCTTTTTGACTCAACATGGAAGAGATCAAAAAGAGATCTCCATGTTTTGCATTTTCCTCAAGTAGACAACACAAGAGCACATTTATGAACAAGAGAACATGTACGACATAACATAAATATAACACATAGAATAATTGAGATAAAAATAGAGGAATACCACAATGGATTTGGCCTCTTTATTACCTTGCACCAACAGAGTAACAAGGGTCATCCAAAGAGAACCTAACATAACACAAAAAACATATCAAGCAACATGTCATGAGGCAAACACATTACGGACAAGAAAACATACAAAAGAGAATCTATGACATGAATGAAGATAGTCAAGCAAATCATACACCTCCCAATATTTCTTAACCTCATTTAGGGATGACAGACAAGATGCAAGGGGAGCTGCATCAAGCATGGTAGATGGAGCCGCTGCAAGTTCCAAACAAGGATCATGCTTTAATGATGAATAACTTTGTTTTCCAATAGGAGCTAATATTAATGCCTCTAAAAAATGTAAAGATAACTCATGATTAATCTCAACAAGCTCATACATATCATCAGAATCATTAGGATCATTAGCGTTAGCATGAAAAACATTATCATCATCTAAATTAATAAAAATAGGATCTTTAACACGAAAATAAGTTAAACCATCATTTTCCTTGAGCACTTTTAACTTAGGTGATTTGAGTTAAACTTCCCCCCTAGGGTTAGGTGAAGGCTGCACAAATGGGACTGGGGAGGAAATGGTTTGGGAAGCAAGCTCGTGAGCCTTAGCATGACATCTTTGTTGGTATTCTCTTGCACACCGATTCCTTTTATTTTTAGTTGAGACTTGCAAAGATTAAGGATCAAACTTCATAGGCTTCTTTTTCTCCCTTATAGGGGGAGGAACAAAAGAAACCCCAATAGGTTGAGAGATAGATGATGCCAAGTGCTTTCCTTTATAGGACATAGGAGGTAGGACTGTGACACATATAGGAGGAATAGAAGGAGTAGGAAGAAGATCAAGTCCATTATGAAGAGGAAGAATATACATGGGTGTAGGGTCTCTAGGTTTACACAAGGCCATTATCATCTCATTTTTCCATTTTTGATAAGATAATAAAAGGATGTCATTTTGAGGCTTTAAGGGCTTAGGTTGTTTAGACCAAAAGCAATCAAGATTGAAATTTCCATGCTTTGTTGTGGGTTAGTAAAGGCTATGATTAATCTTTATAATAGTGTCATTATGAGGTAAATTCAAACATTTATGAATTGTAGAAGGGATAGCTTTCATGGAAGAGAGCCAAATATGTCCCTAATTCACAGAAAATTGATTCGATGTAGGAATAATAACAAATGTGACATCTACATGCTTAGTACCAACCTCAACAAGAAGAGTAATATAACCAATTTTAGGACAAGAAAAAACATCATACACCTTAACAATAACATTAAATTTATCATATGTTAGTTGATGCAATTGTTGAGTAAAAAGATGTTCTCCAGTAATCACATTTACCATGCATATTGGATCAATGAGCACCCCTCGTGAGAGTTTGTCTTTGATATTTGCAATAATATATAATGGGCCATTAGGTGGAACAATAGTCTCACTAGGATCAAAGGTAATGCATAAGGCTTTTGTAGGTTTAGGTTTCTCAATGAGGTTCACAAAATTATTAGATTCTACACTAAGGTCATTAGGGGAGAAAGCAAGAGGCTCGGACTCAACAACATTGGCAGAATGAGAAGGCAACAAGTTGGTGAATATTGGAATATTTTGGTTCGGATGAGATATAAACTTATTTCCTTTGTCATTCACACCTGAATACAAATATATTATTTTTATCAATAAAGTCTTGAATATTATTCTTTAACTGGTAACATTTCTCAGTGCCATGACCTAGTTGACGATGATATTGACAAAAAGCTTTAGGATCATGGGAATCTGACAATGGTTTAGAATGGTCAATTGGTTTGATGGGAGGAAGTTAAAACACATTACCATTCATCAACCTCAATATTATATAATGAAAAGACTCAAAAAGAGGAGTTAATTTTTTTATAAAGTATTTGGATAAAGGGGTTACACCTGGTGTCGTGGCTGCCACTTGAGTGTTGATGATGTCATTTATCTTGATGAAATATTTGTTGGATTTGAACTTCATAAACAATTGTTGAGCACTCTCATTCTTATCAACTAGAGCCATTAAAGAGGATGATTCAAATTGACTCACTTGAAGATAATAATTATGAAGCATTGCACACAATTGCATAAAAGAAGTAAACTTAGAAAATAGAAGCTTATCTCTAATATCTTATTGTAAATTAGCAATAAAAATCCATGGAATATCATGATCAAGAACATGATAAGTAATTTGTGAATGCAAACGTTTATCTATCAATATAATCAATCACTTTTTCTTTAACTCCTTGCTTACAATGAATCAAATCGGTCAAAGTAATCTTAGGACCAATATTATTTTGAAATTGTTGAATGAAAGCATTAGCCAATTGTTGAAAATAAGTAATAGAATAAGGAGACAAAGAAAAATACCATTGCAAGGCTTTATCTCTAAAGGTTCAAGTAAATAGTTTTGACACGAGTCTTTGATCATGAGATAAGTCACTACACAAGGTTTGAAATGTCTTTGCATGAGTCAAGGGATCACCTTTTCTATTGTATAACTCCAATTGGGGAATTTCTATATGCTTAGGAGGAACTACATAGACAATCTCATTAGATAGTGGGATTGCTACATCAAATATGGGAACATTGAACTTGGGTTGAGTTAAAGAAGCCAATTGGTGTTGTAAGTATGAAATAATTTGAGCTAGGTTATTGATAGTTGCTTCAATGGATGGATTGAAAATGGACATATTGGATTGTGATGGATGAGTAACATTGTAATAAGTAGGTGGAGGTTGACAATAAGGAGGGGGAAGATTATGGTGTGTTGGGATGGGAGATGGTTGTGAAACAAATGAAAGATTCAAGGAAGGAGGTATGTAAGAATATTGATTAAGAGGATTCCCCCCGTGACTAACATGTGTAGGATGAACATTTTGTGTGGAAGTAGTCATGATAGAAGACGTGAATGTAGGAACAATAGGAAATGATGTAGGCATAGGAATGGAATGGTTAACTTGGCTAGTAGGTTGAGAGTAACCAAGGACTTAGACATAACTTTTGACTGGCATAATATCGATATCAATAATATGAGAAAGGTCACACAAAATATCCACACCCATCTTATCAATTTGAACCATTTTTTTCAATCCTTCAATCAAGGGGATTGCCTCACTATCTAGGTATTATTGACCCATCCATTGTTGAATATTTTTAAATTCATTATCAATCTTCTCCAATTTGTCAATAGTAGCCATATTTAGTGATTCATCCTCATCATGAGAAGTATGGGGTGAATGGGGATATGTGATGTTATTTGTTAGATTAGAGGAAGAAACAACATTAAATGGAATAGGTTAGTCAACTGAAGCTCCACATCCTTAGTAGTTAAACCTTGGGAAGCCCTAAGTCTATAACTTCTTCTCACTGGAATATTGTATGTAGGACTAAGGGTAATAAAACTCATGCACAAAGAGGAAAATTTGAATGCAAATATTTGAAATAATGATTAAACAATGTGATCCCTTTTTAAATGGTTGATTATCTAATGAATTAAATAATGTGAATTTTGATATTGAATATTAGATGCATCTCAATCTGAAAATAACATGTCATAACAATCATATCTGAAAATACAATTAAAAAATTATGCAACCAAGTTAGTTTGAGAAGAATACATTAGGGTTTTTATGAAATTAACCTCTAAATTTATGTAATTACATTGCATATATGATATATGGGTACCAATATTAATGTTTAAGTGCATACAAATCAGATCTGAGATAATAATTCTGAAATAAGCATGAAAGAAGTTAGGTTCACCAAAATGTATTGGTGGTCAAATTAGGGTTTTACCAATTAAGATAATAAAACCACTAATCTTACCTAGTTAACCAATGCATTAAAGTAAAAGGGTTGAAATATTGATTAGATTCACTTGTTTGTTTGTTGTTCCCTTATAGTTTAAATTTTATTTGAGTTGTAAAGTTTACGACAGAGTAATGGATAATTGAAAATAAAAAATAACAGAGTGCTATAGATATCAGATAGAGCCACACATAAGGATTTGAGCAGAAGAAATGGATCAGAACTGGTTGTTGGAAATTCAGGTTGAATTGTCAAGATCATTGTGGTAGGTCGCCCTGGTCTTATAGCTCTTCAACAAGCAAGTGGGATTTTTTTGGATTAGGGAGATGCACTATATCCACTATCAGAATATCAGGCAAAATACTTAAGATTGTGATGGTAGTTTTCCCTGGTCCTCTACTTTTCATTCCTTTAAAATTTGAACATGTTTGTCATTGTCAACTCCATTGAAATCTTCAATTGTAGCTCCCGAATCGATTTATTGCATACAAAAATATAAGAAAACAAGTTGTGGATAGGGGTTTGCCTTGGGTCTAAGCCCAATTTAGGAATTAACCTTGAAATTGAAATGATGACTGTAATGAAAATAAAATTGAATTGTAGCAAGATACTTTCCTTTTGAGGGAAAATCTAGATCTGAAAATTAAATGCTTGTAATTGAAGTGTATACCTTGATGAATCTTGCTCAAACCTTCACACAAGGTTTTAGGATGTCATGTAGAATGTCTCATGGAAGTTTGATCATGGATGCCATCTTGAATGCTTCAACTTAATTGAACTTCTCATTCAATTCTTGATGAATGCTTATTGTTCTCTCACTTGAATGGAATTCACCAGAGTGTAATTGAGATCATAGGTTGAATAAGAAGTTCTTAGGTTTTGAAATGAGAGGGGTAGGCCTCCTTTTATACTTAACCATTTGAAAACTATTTGAATTTTTAGAGTAGGCCGACACAAGACCTAAATTCTTGTCCACTTGAAGTGATCATTGTGAGGACCAGGGCGCTTTGGCACTATGGTCTTGAGAATAAAGACTCAACATTGGGGAAAAGACAAAAGAGAAGTGAAAGTATAGGTTTGTGGGAGGTGTGAGCAAAACCAAATTAGGTGTTAGGCATCAAAAGACAAAACACCAATGTGAGGTCTAGGCGAGGATGAATGATGAACAACAAATTAGGGGCTGCGTTCAAACCTTCATTCAATGTTGTTCAGGCAAGCTTGTATGCAGATACAATTTACGTACAATCACCTTATCAACATTATGATTTTAAGTCTATAACCCAACATAGAAACCACTTATATTAGGTTCAGAAATATGGTACCATTGGAATCTTAATTGAAATATGCCAAAGTTATCAAAAGTAAAAATTACTTCCTTACTACATTCATTCATCTCATTCCTCTATTCACTCTTAAAAGAGAAAGAACCACACAATAGCAACAAAAAAACCTTGACTGCCTTATAAATTTATTTTTTATCACGAGTTGTAGTTACCTTATCAACTGTAGTGTATACCTATGATTTTTTTTTTTTGAAAATAGTTTTCTAGATAGATAATGTTTCTGATAACACAAACTGAGTTTTGTTGTTGTTGTTGTTGTTGTTGTTAAGGTCTAATCATTGTTTTCACAATTCAAAATGCATAACAATATACTTGAAATTACATCATAGCCAATACAAAATATCAAAATAAATTAATTTGACATCAAACCAATGAAACAAGAGCCAAAAGTATCTCAGGCAATGAACCAACTAGATATTAAAAACTTGATTTTAAGCTTTGATTTTTAAACAGTCAACAACATTAACAACATTAACAACAACATTGACTCTTCATTGACTGAAATTAGGCTCTCTAACGACAACAATAACTCTTAGAAGCTCCTTTAGATACAAGAACCTCAAGATAATTGCTCAAAATTGCATTTTTTAGACTAGTATAATCAAAATAAATCATTCAAAGGAAGAATGACCCTTTCTCACTACTGTTATAGAAAATTTGTCAAGGAAAGAAGAGGGTGGCTAGCTCAAAAATTATTATTCTAACCTTCACAACTTCTAGCTCAATCAAACCGTCAACATACCAACTTATTCTACCTTAGATGCCACCACAAGAAGGAGAAATTAATAACCAAACTACATGAAACTCCTTCAAATGTGAAGTTGAGTTGATTGTGTGATGGCAAATAGTTGAAAGCATTGACTAGCCTTTAAAATTTTCACTTCATTAAAAATTCCAAAATTTGTTTCAAATTAATAAATTTGTTGGAATGATACCCAATAAAAGATCATCACTAGCATCCCTAGTCAACTTAAAAGGTGGGGTTTTTTCCTTCCAAGCAAGATGTACGACCACCCCAAAAACACCTGCATTTATTCCATTTCAAAACTCTCCAATCCTCTATGTTCACAAGCCAAAAACACAGTAGAAAATACTTGAAAATCAAAAAATAATAAAGATCTTCATTTACTCCTAAGACTAAACCAAAGCCTTGAATAAAAACATCACATTTGAAGCATCAACATAGCCTTTGTGTGAGACTATCAACAATCAACCATGGAGACTCTTCCACCACCATAGATGATATTCTCTATACAGGTTTTCATCTTCACAAAGTTGTAGAAGAAAACCAATAATATATCCTCTAAATTTTCACATGTACTTCAAATGAGCTCAAAATCCCTTTTTATATTTCACAAACTCCAATGCACCATAATGGAGAATAAAATGCTAATTTATTCAAGTCCCTTATGTCTCCCAAAAATCTATGCCCAGACAAGCATTGCACTTTATTTTATATAAAAATATAATCTAATCTTCCCTTGGGTGCTATCTCCAAAGTCACCTTAAAATATCAAATAAATAAGTCAAACATTAATAAAAATTATATCATGAGCATTTATTTAAATCACCCACTTAATTAATGGAAACAACAACAAAGCATCAAATATTAGATATGAATGTGTTTAGGTGTCACTAAAGATAAGGATACATGACTGAGGCCAAAACAATGATTTATTATAAATAGCCATGGGCTCCAAGAAATGTTGAGCTCAAGATGAGTTGCCAAAAATGCTTCTAAAATCACCATCATGAAACACACTGAAAAAAAGCTCAAAGCCAACTCATAAGCCATTTTTTAATCCTCTTGGAGATAATGAATGAGACATAAAACCATGACTTCAACTTTTTCAACCCACTTTTCTTAAGAGTGGACTGCTTGTAGGGTTATAATCTTAGATAAACCATGTCACCAACCTCAAATGTTTACTTAGTGCGATGCTAACTTGAATACAAGTTTTGTTGATCTTGGGCTTGTTGCAAGTTTTCTTTCAAGGATTTCATGACATTCTAACTCTAATATAATAAATCCTTGGCATTTAACACCCTGTTGTCTCCAAACAAGTCCATGAAGCTAGGGTGTTCACAACCATAAGGGGTCATGAATGATGACATCTTAATCAACACGTGGTATGTAGAATTGTAGTACTCACCAAGATGTATCAATCCCACCTATGCCTTCTACTTCCTTGAAATGTAATTATGGAGGTGTCCTTACACCCACTTGTCAACTCTTAGTCTACCCATCTATTTGTGGGCGATAATTGGTACTAAGGTTGAGCTCTATCCCACTCAACCTAAAAAGTTTCTACCAAAACAAGATCAAGAACTTGTTGTCCTAGTCACTGATTATGTTCCTAGGTGACCCATGTAACCTAAAAATCTCTTTGAAAGACAAATCTCCCACCCGTGTTTTTATAAAAATTGTTGAAATAGAAAAGAGATGGGAAAATTTGGTTAGCCTATCCACCACAACATAGATGCAATCCTTTCCTTCCACCTTGGGTAACCGTGTGATAAATTTCAATGAAATACTTCTTCATTTTTTGACTGGGAATTAGCAAGGGCTACAATAAACTAACAAGATAAGTATGCTTATATTTATTTTGCCGACAAGTGAGACAATCTTGAACATACTTAAGGTCTTCATTCTTAAGTCCTTTCCTCTCCTGGATTTTCCTATATGTCCTAAAAAAAATCAGATGACCAACAATAGGAGTATCATGAAAATAGCTCATAACCATCATCTTAAAATGTAAAGTGGGTACCAAATAAATTTTAACTTTGTAAATGATAAGCTCATTAATTACAATATACTTGTCATCTTGTGTAGTACCCTTAATCATTCTATAATCTCAAGAGTCCTTAACATACTTTGCTAAAATTATCTCTTTCCAATCTGCTATAATCTCCACTAAGGAGTATAAATATGATCTCTTGGAAAAAGCATCGACCACTATGGTCATCTTCCCTTTGACATGTACAATGTCATTGTTGTGCATAATGACCAATATCTCCAGATCATGTATAGAATTAATCATCTCAACATCCCTCAACTTCTTGCTCTCAAATGTGATAAGATGCTTATCCTACATCAAAATAGCATCTATTCCCTCTTCGAAATCCACTCAAGTTTGAAAGGCTTGGACAAATCGGAAATAATAAGAACTAGACATGAACTCACAATTTTCTAAAATTGATCAAAGAATTGTTGCATTGCATTAAACCAAGCAAAGGCCCCCTTTTTTGGTCAAATCAATAAGTGGGGCAACCACTTGCGAAAATCCCTTCACAAACCTCATGTAGAATCCATACAAGCCAAATAAACCCTTAAGTTGTGAAAGATTAGATGGTGAAGGCCAATCAACAATTTCTCTAATTTTCTCTGGACCCACACACACACTCTTGTAGCTGATTATGTGAGCAAGATAAAAAAAAATTGTGAACCTAAACTCACACTTTGATCCCTTGGTAAACAAAGAGTCTCTCTCAAGAATTCTTAACACTTCATCTTAGTGCCTCATGTGCTCTTCCCATGTATTGCCAAATATTAAAATATCATAAAATAATATTAGAACAAACTTACAGAGCCGATTGTTAAACACCTTGTTCATACAAGATTGGAAATTAGTTGGTACATTGGTTAAGCCAAAGGCATGACCAAGAAATCATAGTGTCCAAAGTGATAGCGCTAAAAGTCTTCTCCACATCATCTTCATAGACTCTGATATGATGATAGCTCGATCTCAAATCAATTTTGGAGAAGTAACAAGCACCATGCAATTCATTTATGAGGTCATCTATCTATGGAATAGGATACCTATTCTCGATCATTTTCTTATTTAGAGCCTTGTAATCAATGCACATTCACATTGTCTCATCCGTTTTCTTCACTACCACCACAAATGATGCAAAATGACTCTTGGCCTAGTATGTCCTATTGCAAGCAACTCCTTGATGACATTCTCTATCTCATCTTTGTTCCTCTTTAGATGCATGTATGAGGTGGTGATGATTGATTTCACACCCTCCTCCAACTCTATGACATGTGCAATGCCTTGATCTAGAGGCCTCCTAGGAGGTATGCTACTAGAAACTTTGTTGTGTTCAGACTACATAGCCTCCACATCTAGATGGTAACTCCTCTTATTTTGCTTTGTAACTGTAGGCATAATATTTAAGTCTTGTGCCCACTCGATAATATTTGATAAGTATTTCCCACATATTTTCATTCTTTTAAAGGGGACTACTCGTGGCTCACCATTTGACAAAC
Source organism: Cryptomeria japonica (assembly GCF_030272615.1). NCBI lineage: Eukaryota > Viridiplantae > Streptophyta > Pinopsida > Cupressales > Cupressaceae > Cryptomeria > Cryptomeria japonica. The sequence goes on along the minus strand of NC_081406.1, from coordinate 529,994,953 downwards.
ACCTAAGTAAAACCTTCTTACCATGTGCTTTAAATTTCATTGAGCCATGGTTTGCAATTTCATATAAAACCAACCAATAAAATGCAACCATTTCATACCAAAGACTGCATTTGTGTCTCCCATGCTCAACACATAGAAGTCATCTTTGATCTCATAATCACCCGATTGAATTCTCAAGTTACATATCTTCCTGGGGTATGTGAGGGAAAATCCATCAACTACCATTACCTTAAAACCATCAAAATATTGTGTTTTAAGTCCCTTCCTAGCTACCACTCCCTCATCAATAAAGTTATGTGTGGCACTTGTGTTAATAAGAGTGATTATCCATTGTCCATGAAAGAGTCCCCTAACTCTAAAAGATCCAACTTCTGAAAGCTAGATAGTTGGGCAAGTATGCCCCCACATTCCTACTTCTTCATCGCTTTTTCATAGAGCTATCCTTCTCTTTGTCTTTTGGATCAATTTGTTGGTATGATTTTTCAATAGCTAATTCATCAATTGAATAGTATTCAATTTTCTTAGCTTTGGCCTTGATGGAACATTTGTGAGTTGGTTCCCATGGTTCTTTGCAATTGAAGCACAATTTGTTCCTATAGAGGTCATTGATTTGGTCTTCATCTGGTCTTGTAGACACCTTATTCTAATTTTAATCTCTTTTGAAGTGTTTCTTGTCCTTATAATTCTTACTTTGAAACCTATTTGATTGAAATTTGATCTTTAAGGTAGAAGACTCCATGTCTCTTTCTTTTTTGAGGGCATCCTGCAATGTGGGTGGGTTGAGAGCCTTTATCTGACCTCCAAAAGGATCAGACAACCCATCGACAAACAATACAGTCAATCTCCTCTACGAAATATCTATGATTGTCTGTGATAAACTTTGAAAATTTACAATATAAGTATCCACTGAACCCCATTGTTTCAGCTATGCTAACTCTTTGAAGTGCAATTGTAGGTCAACATAGGAAACAATCTGATCATGGCCTAAGGTAATCATCCCATGGTACCACCATTTGTGTGCACTACCATCCAAATGAAAGGTTGCATATTTTATTGCTTCATCTTCACCCATAGAGTTAACCTGAAAGTAGGTATCAAGTTTACACACCCAAGCTCTTGTGGTAGTCTTCCCAGAACCATGAAAGTGAAGAATTTTCAACTTGACTATGTTCCCTACCACCTCCAACTCTACATGGTCTATTTCTTTCCTAAAAAGACAAGTAATATGGAAATAGTATTTCAACTTGAAATTGACCTCCCAATCCATTCTGTGAGATTTTGCCAAGATCAAGAGCTCAATGAAATGTACAAACTAGAGAGACAAAATATAGGACAAGAATAAACTATATTCTCATCAATAGAAAAAAGATTGTTACATACAATGTAGATGAGCCTGCTTATATAGGAAAGGCTATATGGATATGTGAGCACACAAACATGACATGTGGCTCAATAAGAAACAGGGGTAGGTAGGAAATAGGTGTGGTAGGTAGGAGATAGGTGTGGTACGTAGGAGAAACAATAATCAATCGTCTTAGAATGGCAACGACGCTCCTCATGACCAAACCTTTTACAATAGACATAAGTAGGTCTCTCCCTCTTTGGTGAATTTTCCCTCTTGGAAGAGGATGAATCTCCTTGTTATGGAGAAGGTGGTGCTTTGTCCTTAGGCTTTGATTGCCATTTCTTCTTTTTTGAGTTGTCCTTTCCTTGATTTCCTTTGTTCCCTTGATTTGCCACTAATGCTTGAGACTTAGAAGTCTTAAGAATGCCCATGCTTATCAACTTAGTTTGTTCCATCATCAACATTTCAGAAAATGCATCAAATGTAGGCATTGTGTAGCTTGAACCCATTGTCATCCTATGGGTTTGGAAACTAGAAACAAATTTTGCATATTCTTGTGGAAGCTTGCCCATCAAATTGAAGATCAATTGAGTATCCTTCTTATCAATGCCACAATCTTTGAGTTGTGCCCTCAACTCTTTTGCCTTAGTGACATAATCTTGTATAGTATCAAAGTTCTTGGGATCTAACATGGTGAGATCACTATCAATCTGATATCCCCTAATCTCATCAACTTGACCATACAAGTCTTGAAACTTTTGCAAAGCATCCTTGATTAGAGTACATTTCTCAATATGAAAAATGAGATCCTTTGATACATACTTTCTTAAGGTACCAATTTCCATGATATTTTTAGTGAGCCAATCCAAATGACCAATAGGATCATCCTTAGGATCAGCGGGAGCAACAATAGTTCCATCAATGTAATGAGTTAGTCATTTTTCCATAAGTTTACTCCATGCATCAATTTTCCAAGTAGCATAATTATGAGGAGTTAAGAGAGGAAACTTAGAAGAACCCATAGAATAAAAAAGGAAGGAACACAAGAGCATAAAAGCACAAGAGACACCCCCCCAAATTTAATCAATCAAAGTACCCCCCAAAAATGATGATTTTGGCACTTTATATGTAGTGCGTGTACAATAGGCCACTTGCAAACAATGGAAAGGTGGAATTCTGATTTTGTTTTACAACTATCCCAATAGGCTGAGAACAACAATGCCAAAGACCAGAAGATAGATCTATGCAATACAAGTGCCAAATTGGCCAAAAAAGACCATATGCTGAAAGTATAATTTCTAACCAAAATTGCTACAAATTGATAACATATTATGAGAGTAGATGAAAAATTATGCACTTAAAAAAAAAACGGCACCTGAAAAGGAGTTCGTATGAGCCCAACTGGAGTCCCGAAAGTTGCAGAAATGAGGATTGGACAGGTACAGTCACCAAAAATTGAGATTTATGAAAAATATTTCTATCAAAATCAGAAAATAATTCCACCATGATAAATTACATGAAATTATATCCCATTTCAAAAAAAATTGCACCAAAAAAGGAGCAAAAATGAGCAAGATATGGCCATTTGAAGTTGAACTGCAAAATCAAAAAGCTCAATGAGAGGGGCCTACAAAAAATTCAAAAAATTGATGACGTCAACAAATTGCGAGTCTAAATTTGACGGTTGTCTAGCCGTTGCAAAAACTTCGCCTCCCTACCTACGTGGCATCTATATTGTATGGACAGATGATGTGGCGACGATGGGACTATTGACGTGGCAAAGGTGATGTGGCACTGCTGACGTGGTTCTGTTGACTGGCCGCTGAGGGCTGCAGTTTGGTGGGAGGTGTCGGTCGGTCGGGTTGGGTCGGAGCCGGACGCAGGGAGGCCGGTGGCAGGAGAGGCCGGTGTAGGAGGTGATGGGGACGGTGCTAGCAGTAGGGAGTCCGACGAGGAGTTTGGGAAGCCGGGAGTCGGGGGCTGAAAAGAGGTTGGCCGACAGGCTGCTAGGAGGCACATGACAGGAGCAGCACACGGGGCCCGACCGACAGGAAGAATGCGGGTGGCCGATCAGAGGCTGCTGGAAAGACCACAAGAGGAGCCTGAAGGTAGCTCGGTGCAGGTACAACAATCGTCGGTGGATGAAGCAGAGTAAAGGGAGATCACGATGGCACGTTGCACGGAGGTACAACGACACGAAACCTGTAGTATGGCGGTTACGGGGGAGATCTTTGAACCCCCAAAAATAGTTTTTGATTTTTTTTTCAACAAAAAGAAACTTTTCCGAAATGATTTTTTTCTGCGTCAAATGAAAAAAAATTTTTTGCAGAAAATTCAATTTAAAATTTTATTTTTTTTCGAAAATCCGTACCGTACTACCCAAATTGGGCAAAAATTTTCCTCAAAGCCCGAAATTTGACTTTCACCAAAATAGGCCGAATTTATACTCAAAATTCATGGAAATGGCCACCTGGACGCAATGGCGTGGTCAGATCTGGTCTAGGACGCCTACAAAAGATGCTGCTCCTCAGATCCGCCTCTTGACGTCGCAATAATGCCTCTCAAGGACGAATCCATGACGCTCTAATGGCTCTAACACCATGTGAGATTTTGTCAAGATCAAGAGCTCAATGAAATGTACAAAATAGAGAGACAAAATACAGGACAAGAATAAACTGTATTCTCATCAATAGATAAAAAAGATTGTTACATACAATGTAGATGAGCCTGCTTATATAGGCAAGGCTATATGGATATGTGAGCACACAAACATGACATGTGGCTCAATAAGAAACAAGGGTAGGTAGGAAATACGTGTGGTAGGTAGGAGAAACAATAAAATATTCCACATGAGATGGATCACCCACCGAAGGTGGAATTATCACTCCACAATAAGTGGATATGATAGAGTAGTAACAAGATCACACCATAAAAGGTGGAAATTCTCCTACATACACTATCCCAAAGAGGCACAAACACCCAAGTGTCTCATACCCAAACTACTATGAAATGCATTTCCTAAGTAAACTTAAGTAAGGTGTAATAATATCCAACATGAATAATTATTTACACCAACACATTCTAATCCCTCCAAACCCACCTAGGATATTCTTGATCAGTTAGTTCATTTTCAATTGGAGGATTATTTCTTTAGATAATGTTAGGCATAAGCAACCAAAAATTAACTATCTGCTAAAGGTTCATTGTTAAGTAGCTATATTATTAGTTGTTGTTGTTGCCCATTTGTGCCATTGTTTCAAGCTTTACCAATATTGCCATTATTGTTTTGCATTCATTGAGCAACCATTTGGAAAATTTATTGTTATGATTGGGCCATCATGTCCATCATTTCCTGTTGAGCTATAGTCAAGTCACATTAGGTATTTTTGCTCTCCATTAAACCATACCAAAAGGTTCCCTACTATTTTGTCCATCTCTATCCCCCATTGTCTTGGCAACTATTCCCTCTACTTGTTCAATCTCAAGTTCAGTTTCAATGTTTGGATTTGATCTATTTCTCATTAGGTAGTAATGGTGTGTGCTAGGATGCATTACTCATACCAAATAGACTGCAAGAATTTTTTTTGTGCTCTGATACCATTGTCATGTATACCCCTACTTTTTAAAAACAAATAGTTTACCAAATAGATAAAAAATTATAACACAAATTGGGTTTTTTTATTTCTATTAAGGTTTGGTCATTGTTTTCACAATCAAAATGCATAGCAATATACTAGAAATTACATCATAGCCAATACAAAATACCAATATAAATTTATTCAACATTAAACCAATGGAATAAGTGTAATAACCCACTTAACTTAATCCAAAAACTCCACTAATTTTTCTTTTCTTTTAATTTATAAAGATATTGATTTATTATTTATTCTTTATTCAATCACATACTCAGGTACATCTATCCAAACGAGATAGGCATCCATCCAACCGGGATGGGTATCTAACCATTCCGGTTAGGCATCTATCCATACGGGATAGGAGGTTTCATCTATCCAATCCGGGATAGGCATCTACCCAAACGGGGTAGGCATCTATTCATAAGAATAGGATATGCTCTGGCCAAAGACTTTAGACTCATCAGGACCATCCAGGTCTTGAGCCACTCTCTAAAGACTACACTCCCCTACTAGGAGTGCACCGAGGTCGCCGTCCTTAGGAGTATTAAAATAATTACATAAACAAGCTTGAGTTCCGCCTCAAAATTTGGCTTAAAGCCTCGGGAAGTCAAGCGAATCCATACGAGATTCCTTCTAAGTATGCATTGAATTAATTTAATCTTTCAAAAAAAATAAAATTAAAATATAAACTTTCTTATGTGCAAAATTTTGAAAGAGACGAGAAGAAGATTTTCTTTGAAAAGAAAAAGCAAGCAATGAATGTGCAAGAGGGGAACCTAGATTTGAATGAAGAACCTTGCTGACCTCCTTCAATTCCTCCTTGAAGCTTGGTAATTATCTTCTCCAAAATACTGCAACACATCTACAAAATTTCTCCTACAACTAACATGGTATTGAAAATAAATTCGTAAGAATTTCAAGACTACTTTATCATCCAAAAAACAGTGAACTCTCATTTTTCAAAAATTTAGAACTCAATATATAGAAAAGAGAGTCATTTTCCCACTACAAAAGAAATTAATTGATTTCCATATTCTTTTCCCAAAATAATTTCATGCAAAATGATTAATTGTCATAGTGGGGGTTACATGCAAAAAATTGAATTTGAAATTCTCTTCTAGAACTTTATCATTTTCTCCTACAACATGTGCTAAATAGCATATTGAGAAAATAAACAATTTCTAAATTAATTTCATGCAAAAATGATTGTTGTCATAGTGGGGGTTACATTGACCATGCATTCAAAATTCAAATTTGAATTCTCCTCCAAAAATGCATTTTGTAACTCCTTTGTCATAAAAATGCCATGAATAGAATTATTCTTGTCATAGAATAATTTTGTAACTCCCATGTCATATATTTGCTAAATATAATATTTATTCTTTAATATTTTAAATTTTAAATTTCTTTTCTAGAATCTTCTTATTTCTCCTACACCATGTGCTCAATTAGGATATTGAGAAAATAAGCAATTTTCAAATAAATTATGACCTCATGTGTGTGTCACCACTTAAATTCTTTTTTTATTTAAAAACTTCAACCTCATTTCGATTTATATTTTCTTTCTAACATTACTCATAAAATTAATATAATAATAATAATAATAATAATAATAATAATAATAATAACAAGTATTATCAAGGTCCAAAAAGAGGGTTATGACATCCTTCCCCCCTTAAATTGTGCATCATCCCGATGCACTAATTATAACCTTAAAAAAAGTTTGCTAATTCATAATGTTTAGAACTAAAGTGAAAACATCTGCTGCATCATAATTGAGTCTTCCCATGTAGTATTCCTTTTATCATATTGATTCCATTATTCTTGAATAGAAGAATCTCTTTGCTGCACAATTGGTATTGGCACTTCTCCAAGAATCTGAATGGCTCTATCATTATTCCCCCTGATTCCTAAGAGGATCATTCCTTACTTCATCAAACCTTAGCGGATAAGTTATCCTATTTTAATTGCCCCTATTAGTATTGTATCCATCCCTTTGATTTTGATTATGATGTGGCTTCTTTCAGATAAATTATTCTATTGATCCTTGTTGAAGTTTGCATTTCTCTTAAATTCATGCTTTGGCTTGAATGAATGATTCATGTTAAAATTCTATCTCGTTATTGCTAGGGCTTGAATCTTCCTTTCTTGTTCTTTTCGGTACTTCCTTCATGCCTACAAGTATATGCACATCAACTTCTGCCCCAAGTTGGTATTGAGCCCCAAAAATGAACTTTTTGATTTGACCCTTCTCATCTTTTGACACATAGGTACACACTTTAACAATTTGGCAAACTTATTTCGATATTGTTGAACTTTCAAAGCCCCTTGTCGAAGATTATGGAGTTATGTTACCTTCTCATTGAAGAATAATTGTGATAGCCTCCTCTTATGAAAATGGTGAATAAATTGATCTCATGTGATTATATCCTTTTTATACCCATTTGTTCCTTAGTATTAGTCCACTAACAAGTTGCATCTCTAGTGAGTTGATAGGAAACCCCATAATGTCTTAATTGTTTCAATAAAGTCCTTTAGTTCAATGTATTTTCCCTTTCATTCAACCAATCCTTAGCTCCTTCACCTATTTCTTTCCTTCGAACTTAGGTTGGTTAATTTCCCTTGAAATCCTTAGATAGCTCCAACATATTGTTTTCCCTCATTTCTTCAGTCATTGCCAAGTTCTCATTTTCAATCTCACTTCTATTTACTTGATGTCATTTTGCCTTGCTATAAGGTCTCACATTGATTGTTCCATGGAGTTGATCTCATCTCTTTGCTTAGTTAGATGCCTAACTCGTATGGTTAGATGCCTAACCCATATGGACAAATGCCTAACCCGTATGGTTAGATTCCTAACCCATATGGTTAGATGCCTAGTCCCCTATGGACAGATGCCTAACCCATATGGTTAGATGCCCATCCCGGTTTGATGGATGCCTATCTCGTTTGGATAGATGTACCTGAGTATGTGATTGAATAATAAATAAATAAGAATAAGTACGAATAAGAAATCAATATTTTTATATATAAAAAAAGTAAAAATCAGTTGAGTTTTTGGATTAAGTAAGTGGGTTATTACAATAAGGGCCCAAAGTACCTCAAAGAGTGAACCAACTAGATATAGAAAACTTGATTTTCAGCTCAATTTTTTTAAACAATCAACAGTAACATTAAGTCTTCATTGACTAAAATAAGGCTCTCCAAAGGCAACAATAATTTTTCCAAACTCCTTTAGATGTAGGAATCTTGAGATGATTGTCAAATTCCGTTCTCAGACTAGTATAATCAAAATAAATCATTCAAAGGAAGAATGACCCTTTCTCACCACTGTTATAGCAAATTTGTTAAGGAGAAGAGGGGGCGGATAGCTCAAAAATCATTATTCTAATCTTCATGACCTCCATCTCCATCTCCATCAAACCATCAACATACAGACCTCATCTACCTTCGACGCCATCCCAAGAAGAAAATATCAATAACCAAACTATCCAAAACAACTTCAAATGCCAAGTTGAGTTGATTGTGCAATGGCAACCAACTAAAATATTGATAAGCCTTTAAAATTTCACACTTCATTAAAAATTCAAAACTTTACAGCCACCCTAAAAGCACTTACATTCATGCCATTTCAAACCTATTTCCAATCCTTTGTGTTCATCTGCAAAAACTTAGTAGAAAATACTTGTAAATCAAAAAACAATAAATATCTACATGTACTCCTGAAACTAAACCAAACCCTTGAATCAAAACACCACATTTGAAGCATCAACATAGCCTCTGTGTGAGACTTTTAGCAATCACCTAGGGAGGATCTTCCACCACTGTAAGCAATATTCACCATCAAGGTTTTTGACTTCACAAGGTTGTGGAAGAAAATCGACAACATATCCTTCTCCAAATTTTCACGTATACTTCAAATGAGCTCAAAATTCCCCTTTTCAAAAACTCCAATGCACCATGATGCAAAATTAAATATTAATTTATTGAATTTCCTCATGTCTCCCAAAAATCCATGGCCAAACAAGCATTGCACTTTATTTTATTAAAAAATATAGTTTAATCTTCCCTTGGGCGCCAACTCCAAAGTCACCTTAAAATATTAAATAAATGATTAAGCCAAACATTAATAAAATATTATATCATAAGTTTATTTAAAGTAACCCACTTAATTGACATAAACAACAATAGAGCATCAAATATCAAATCTAAATGTGTCAAGGTGTCATTGAAGTTAAGGAGACATGACTTACTATAACTAGACATGGGCTCCAAGAAATGTGGAGCTCAAGCCGAGTGGCCAAAAATGCTTCTGAAAAATATCATTGAAAAATACATTATAAACTGAGCTCAAAACCAGTCACAATATTTTTAAAGGAACATAAATGTAATGACTCCCAGAATCATGAAGTTCCCTAACCAATCACATTAACTTACAATAACCTGAGAGATAGGAAAACAACCACCAATTGTCTAGGCTTAGAGAGGGGACAGTGCATCTACTTTATGCTTCAAGTCTATGACCCAACAATACAATCCCTCATGTGTAAAATTCTCCACTATTTGTTTTTGTGTTTTTTCAAAGTGTTTTTATGAAATCCCCTCACCAGAGGAACTATTCAATTTGTTGTTTGGGCATTCAAGGTATTCCAACTCAAAAAATTTAAACAGTGTTTTTGATAAATGAAAGAACATGCAAATTTCATTTTATATTAAAATTAACTATTTACAATCTAACTTGGGACTGACAATTTTATAGATAAACATTGTATTTGACAAATGAGTTGATGGAGCTAGGCCAGTTGTTGTAGATTCTGTTAGCATTTGGCATTATAACAGACAATGGAAGATTGTTGGCATCTCAACAAGGATATTGAGAAGGTTGTTGATGATTATGGATATAACTGATTAAGGATGTTTACTGTCTTAATATTATTATTTTGTCATTGATGTCAAGAAATTGATTTTCTAATTCAGTATGATGTTGCCATATCTTGAGAAGTATGATTTGAAGAGTATAAAGATGTCGGTAAAAGACATAGAAAGATTATGATGAATAAGGGGATGAATAAGGTATTCAATGGGCAACTATTACCAAGTCAGACAATGATGAGATCATGATGTTTAGATTGCTTTGACATCATACATATGTTGTAAATTGTAAGGTTAATACTATACTATGTTACCAAGCAAAGAACCTAGTCGGTAAACCCTAAGGTTATCACTATCGGTTAATGAAGGCAGAATGTCTACTGAGTGAAGTTTAGTATTTACTGAGCTGTAACCGAGTTGTAACCGAGCTATAACAGAATGCATTAAATGGTTACATGCATTATTTAATGAAGGAAGCTGATGAGCTGGAACTGATTAAATGATTGGTATGCCATAAATAAAGTTTGTTAAGAATCTATGGCAATGGAAGATCGACATGAAGATCTACAGCTCAGATTGAACCGTAATACCCTAGCACAAGTTCCAAGAAATATATGCAAGTTCCAAGGCGAGGTAAAACATTTTTCAGATTGAAAGATGCATTGAACTTGGACAAGATTGAAGATCTAATGGCTATGATTGATCATGGGAAATGTGATCAAGGAGATTAAGCGGTTAGCTAATTGTTTATAAATAGGGAACTATTGATAAACAATGTATGCGGGCAAATGTATGCACAGGGATGCTACATAGTGATTACCGAGCACAGAAGCTTGAAGACCTGTTTGAATAATAGAGTATAGAAGCCCAGCAGATGGACAAGATTAGTTCTATGTCTAGATTGTATTGAGCAAATAATAATCTGCTTTAGCATTTTAGATGTGAAGTTGCAGATAAATTTTTATTACTGTTATTTTGTGAAAGTGATAGAAAATATCTTAACCAAGTGGACTTAACAGTCTTATTTGTAAAACCCTCTAGAAAGGTGACATTTTGATTGAGTGTTTGAAATACTTTAACAAGGTCACTTCTAACAAGGTGAAAATCCTAACAGATCTGAGGGAAATCCCTTAACCGGGTCACATCTAGCAATGTGTTTGTAATCTTTAACAGGATTTGCTTTTAACCGAGCATACTCTAGAAGAGTATATTTCTTAGTGGGTCTGAAATCCCAAAATGGTTTTTCCCTATTTGGGTTTGCACGTTAAATCTGGTGTTATGAGGTTTATGATGTTTATATGCTTTTGAGTTTGCATGTTTAGCAGTTTTGGTTATATTACTGAAGTATATGTTACCGAGGTTGAATCTGATATTTTTATGGAAGATTAAGTTTGTATGATTCACCTCCCCCCCTCTCATCTTGTTGGCTATTGGATCTGTACTTATATTAAGTATCAGAACTATCAGATTCACCTTGGCATCAAATAATAGGTATTACTCCTCAAATTTTTCTTGTATGACTACACCTCAATATGCTAATAAAGTGCTACAAGAGCTATGTGACGGCTCCCAATTGGTAATTCAACAATGTTTTCCCTGCCTCAATAGGACAATCACTTGTATAGTTTTTGGAATGTTGCTAAGGAAAAATTAGACCCTTGTGCCCAACTCTATGTGATTTTCACTAGGAATAAATCGCTTCTCTTAGGAAAGACTCACACCTCCTTATCATTCACCATTAAGAGGGTCAATTTGATAAAATAAATATGTGTAGAGGCATGGTTGATTACTTCTATTGCAAACCCCAACAAACATCTCTCCTCTTTACCTCCTTCATGTCCTCCAAACACAACAATTCTCTCCTTTAGATAACCTCTTACATTTCTTAGCAATTGGTGGCTACATAGAAATATTTTGCACCTTGAAACACCTTTATTCACTCCCTTGCTTACTTAGATTGAGTGATTATTCTTAGGGGGAGGGATCGGTAGTCGTGCATGCTAATTTTAGTATATAGCACCTATAGCATGTCTAGTGCGTATTGTCTTCAATTTTATTTTTTAAAGATTCAACCAAAACTTAATCCAAAAATCCCTAGTAGTTGAATAAAAAACATAATTTGTTGCTAGTATAATATTATATTTTTATATAAAATATAACTTATATACAACCTAAATGGACCAGATATCTATTAGTAGCCATAATTTTTACTATGTATAGCTTTTATATCCAACACAAATGGACCAATAGTTGAACAATAAAACTTTTTTATAATCTTTCACATTTCATGAGAAAATACAAAGTATTTATTGTGTTCACATTTTATGTTTGTGATAGGATAAATTATTAATATGAAATACTTCAATGAATATATATTGCTACTCCAATAGTTGTACACATAAGAACAATATCTTTCACTGTGAGAACATTACTTGTTTAAATGAGCATATTATTTTTTAAATGACACACTTTATTGTCAATGAATGTATTGTGATTTTTTTATATAACTTTCATAGGTTCTCATGTGTTCAAGTATGAACCCGTTTTGACCAACATTTGGTTATTTTTATTATATAGTACAAATATATGACAAATCTTAAGTAATATAAGCACAAGTGCTATAACAACAATGGGACTCTATACAACTATTATCTCCTCTCTGCTATTTTGATCTAAATTTCCATAGTAAATGGTAGCCATTCAACTCATGTATGGAAATATGACTACAATTGTCTAGCACCTTGAAACATATTAAAACTTCATGCAAGATTATTTTGCTAGCAAAACTTCATTTAATTTGTACCTATGATTCTTGGCACCTACAAATATGATGATACAACTTAATATCTCTATTTCCTCATTTCTACACAACTGTGAATCCTAATTAAATCCATCCAATATTGACTATGAAGAAAAATCCATTCGCTGAAGCCAATAACCCTTAGGGATTTCATCTTAGGGTTTGAATTGAACAAATATGTCCAAAATTCACAATAAAAAAAAATTGAAAATGGCCAAAGATATCAAATTTAGATATGCATCATTCTTTTATAACCCTTTTAAACTTTCAAGAACCTTTATGCTTTAATTTTCATAAAATGACCCCCTTTCTATTTTAAGACACTTTTAGGTTCTTGAAAAGTCACTTTAATTTAAATGGTCTTTTAAATAAATAATTAATTAAACCAAATTTGTCCATAAAATAAAAATTTAAGACAACTTAAATTTAATTAATATATCCCCTCTCCAAATCCTCAAATTAGCCTACGAAAATGAAATAAGCTAAAGAGCCCTCTCCAAACACCTAGGTCAAAGAAGGAGACATTACAATCTTCCATCTCAAATGGCTTGTCCTCAAGCAATTGTAGGTTAAGATATTGAAGAATCTGCTCCCCTTTTGATGAAGCATCTTTTGGAGGCAAATCCTTCCAAAATATCAAGTACTCTGAATTGCTTCTATTCCTAAGTTTCTTCTCTTGTATATCAATGATAGCTTCAAGAATTAGGATCAATTTTCCTTCCTCATCTAATGCTAGTAACTTATCAAAAGGAATGATGTGTTGCTTGTGCCTTATTGAGACATGAAACTTGAATCACATGAATTCTATCGTTCTCAAGTAGTTCTAGTTCATATGTAACTTCTCCAATTCTTTTTATGATCTTGTAAGGCCTATAAAATCACGGTTTCAACTTTTGTGCACCACTCTTTTCAAGTGATGTTTATCAATAAGGTTGCAACAAGAAAACTTAAATTACCAACCTTACATGACCTCTCGATTCTATGCTTATTAGCATACATCTTTTGTTGATTTTGATCATGCTAGATGTTCTCCTTTAAATGCTTCATAATAGCTTGGTTTTTATATACCCAATCTCTAGCCTTGGGTACTTTGCTATAAAAAATGACCAAGTCTACAAAATATGTAGTGTCATACCTATATAATACCCTAAAAGGGGACCTGCCTATACTCATGTGATGAGTGGCATTGTAACAATTCTCTCTTAAATACAACCATTAACCTAAGCCTTTGATGCCTTGCTACATAGTTTCTTAGATATCCTTCAACCCACTTATTAATAATTTATTTTTGTCCATATGTTTTTGGATGATAATTGGTGTTCGATGTCAACTCTCTACTTCCCAATATGAAAAACTCTGACAGAAACACACTTAGGAACTTGTTGTCTTGATCATTGACAATTTCTTTGGGCAACCCATGGAGCCTAAACACCTCTCTAAAAAACAAATTTACAACCTATGGCACCTTGTACCGAAAAGATATGGTATAAAATTGATTGTATTTGGTCAACGTGTTCACTACACCATTAATACAATCTTTGCCCCATATTTTGGGTAAACTTGCTTTCCCATTTTAATCAAGAATAAGAAAAGGCTACTAAAAAACTTGCTAAAAAGTGTGCTTGGATTTGTTTTGCTAGAAAACTACACACTCCCAAATGTGTCTAAGAATATCATCTTTCAATTCTTTTCAAGAAAATATCTCACTTGCCTCTAAGCTTTAAAGTAGCCCCAATGGTTTGTTGAAGGCATGTCATGAACAAACCTCAAGATCTCTTTCATTTTTCATTCAAGTGCCAAAAAGTTACTTTTGGGACACTCAACCAAAAGGTGAGCCTTCCAATCAGCTAATATTTTAGATATAGAACATAAAGTGGGTCTCCTAGACAAAGCATCAACAACCACATTTTCTTTCCTTTTACATACTCAATATTAAGTCACGAGCCTCGATTTTGCTTATCCACTTTTGTTGACATTCATTCAAGTCTTTCTACTCAAGAAACTATTTCTAGTTGTTATGATTGTTTCTCAGTTCAAACTTCCCTCCAACCAAATACTGTCTAAACTTAACCAAAACATGTATGAGTGTGAGCATCTCCTTATCATTAGTAATAGTGCCTCTCTGCATCTTTCATTTTTCAACTTTCAAAAGCTATAGGGTGCTTATTTTGCATGAGCACAACTCCAATCCCATCTCTTCATGCACCACATTCTAAAATAAAAAGTTGAGAAAATTAGGAAACACTAATACTAAATGAGTTCTCGTCACCTTCTTTAGCATGTCAAATGCATGTTGAGCTATATTTGTCTACAAGAATGATCCCTTCTTAGTCAAATCTATCAAGGGTGTTGTTAATTGAAAAAAACCCTTAAAAACTCTTGTATAGTAACTACATAGCCCAAGGAATCCTCTCAAATGTGTCAATATCTTTGGTTCTGACCAATC
Source organism: Cryptomeria japonica (assembly GCF_030272615.1). Lineage (NCBI taxonomy): Eukaryota > Viridiplantae > Streptophyta > Pinopsida > Cupressales > Cupressaceae > Cryptomeria > Cryptomeria japonica. The sequence goes on along the minus strand of NC_081406.1, from coordinate 529,979,855 downwards.
AAGGCCGACTCGGTTCTTCTATTGATCAACCTTAACTCCACCAATACCAATCACATGTTCCAAGTTTAAGACATGTGATTTTGTGCTCAAACTTAGAGGCCTTAGCATCAATTCGAAAGGCATGCACAAGAACTCATAGTGACCATAATGACATTTGAAGTTTGTTTTATGTATGTCATCCTCTCTAACTTTGATCCTATGGTACCTTGATCAAGCTTAGAAAAATAAACTACTCCAAAAAGTTCATTGAACTTGTTCTTAATTGTTTTCTTGTTAAGTGTGTGGTATTCTATGCCCATTCTCATGGTCCCATATTTCTTCTTGACTAGAACCATAGATGAAGCAAAGGGACTATAACTATGTCTAATGTGCCCCATATCTAGTAGCTATCGGATGGCCTTCTCAAACTCATGTCTCTTCAGACAATTGTAGGGAATGGTGATCGTAGGCTTGGCTCCCTCCTTTAATTCAACAACATGCTCAAAATCTCTCTCTAGTGGTTTGCTTGGGAGAATGTTAATGAATACCGGACTGTGCTTATCCAACAAAGACTATATCCACATGATATAATCTCTTCTCATGATAAGGTCCTTCGTGGTAATACAATATTGGGCTGCCTAAGCTGCATTGCCATGTTGAAAATTACTCTCCATCTCTTGGCAATAACAATCTTGGGTGTTCCATTAGACATCCCACAAAGAACAAATTTTTGGCCACTGTGAACTTCAATTCCATAGTTTGGGAGTTGCATGAATACTTTCCAAGTGAATGCAACCATTGTACTCCCAAAACAACATTTGTTTCCCCCAATAGCTACGACATAGAAATCACCAGTCGTTGTATAATTTCTTAACACAATCCTCAACTAGGGTACTTTTTTGGTACAAGTCATTGTGAATCCATCCACAACCATCACATTGAAACCTTCAAAGTATTCTACATGTAGACCTCTCTTTGCCACCAAGGCCGCTAGAAGTTGTGAGTTGCCCCACTATCTATCAACACTATTACTTGATGGCCTATAATAATCATCTCACTTGGAATAAATTATATCAAGGTGTATTGGAAAGTGTAGCAATGGTACATCTCAGTTCAAATTGCTCTTTCTCTAGTTCACTTAGTTCACTACTTGAACAACTTTCTATTTTCTCTTCTTCATTGTTGGAAACAACCTCAATGTAGTGCACCTTGCCTTTCTTATCTATGACCCAGTTCCCATCGCTCCTTGGAACAGAAACACAACTTCTTTCTCCATAGCTCATTTTTTGCCTCATCTAACATGTTAGGATTCTTGAGCCACTCACTTTGAAAGGGTCTATTGTCTTTCTTTGATGGGGGGAAACTTAGATTGAACTTTTGTTTTTTGAGTTGGTGGGTCAAAAGCATTGACCCAACCACATAGTGGCTATGATAACTCTTTAATGAAGAGAATTCTCAATCTCCTCTCAGACAATTTGACACCATCACAAGAAGCCCTTGAAATTTTGAAATGTAAGCATCAATTGTACCATTCTGCATCAATTCTCAAACAATGCAGCTTTGGCTATTTCTTGTCAAACCTATCTACGAGTCTCTAACTAAACCTAGCATAAGAATTAATGAGATTATGCCCGTATGTCTACAAAGTATGGAACCACCATTCATGTGCTTCTCCCTCCAAGTGCAAATTGACATACTTGATAGCTTTATTTAAAACATGGGATTTTATGAAAGATAGGTATACAACTTCTAGGCCCAAGACCTAGAAATGCATTTGTTGGAAGCATCAAAAGAGGTAATAATAATTTATCCAACCTCCTCTATAAATCTTAGTTTTGTAGATCCTTGTCCCTTTTGAATCTATTTCTCAATTTGAGTGGAGAGAAGTCTAGTAGAGAGATGGTAGCATGAAACTCCTTACCTAATAATTGATACTAATCTAACCAATCCACACAACTCTCTTGCATTCTATTGATTGTCTTTGATTGCAACTTGATTTTGCAAAAAATGTAGGCATCAAAGGTCTAGATGTTGTTCCAATAGCTGCCCTAGAGGAGTTGTTTGAAATGTTTGTATTCATGGCTTCCCCATTATTTCCTTCGTTACTATTGTTACCTATATGTTCTAATTTACATTTGTATTTTGCATCATCTAAGTTATCAATTGATCTAGCTATTGTTGCCCTTTGGCAAGATCATAAAAAAATTGCATTGTACTATCTTCATTCCTATCTCCCATGTTTCCTAGAGCCTCTTCTTCAAATCAGAGTAGTTGGAAACTCTTGTGTCCCTCCCTAGGCGCATGTGTCCCTGTATCTAAAATAAATATGTATATGATATGGCCTGGATACACGTCATATATTGTATCCGCTCATGCCCCAAAAACCTTGACCTCCAACCGAGCCAAATACTATGTTATTTGATTTTTTCAAAATCTGACGTAAATCTTCTTAAATTTAATTTAAAAAACTTTATTCATGCAATTTGTTGTCGTCAATTTCAGCTAACCTGAATCATGGGACAACCCCCTATGAAACTTGTCAGTTTCGAAGCTCACGTCTTGCAAGGTCGGTTGACTTACCTCGTAAGTCATGTTGGTTTGTATCTTTGCTTTGCGTTTTCATTTTTTGTTTTCATGTCTCGTCTTTTGTTTCATCCTTCAAATGCACTTCGGGTTTTAAAACCCTAAATGCAATTATTTATGTGTTTTTGTCTACACGTAGGGTTTTAAAACTCGAAGTGCATTTTTGTTTGCACGTAGGGTTTTAAAACCTGACCTATAGGTTCTCTATCACAATGGGTTTTAAAACCCGATGTGCAAATTGTGTCTTACCCCATTGATAGGGCGGGTTTTAAAACCCGACATGTCACTGAGATGGCAAGTCGGGTTTTAAAACCTGCCTTGTCAGTTTTGTTCTGCACATCTATAGGTCAGCTTTTAAAACCTGGCCTGTATCTTTAGAGTTGTAGATATGCAAATCGAGTTTTAAAACCCAACCTGGTGATTTTTCTGCCTTTGTTGTCTAAGGGCAATTTTGATGTTTCAGACATCATTTCGGGACTTTGAAGTTGGCGATCTGATGGTGAATGTCGATTTTTGTGATGAAAATGTTGCAGATTCTGGCAGATGACTAATCCTTCTCCAAGTAAATCCGAAGGGAGGAAAATGAAGAATAAAGTGTCCTCTTGACAGTAGTTAGCTTAAACTCATGTAGTAGCATTTTCTTTTACTGCAAATTTTTATGTAGATGCATTTTCATCTTATGCACAAGTTCTGGATATTTTGCACTCTGTAGTTGAATAAGTCAACTGTGCCCACATTTTTCTCAACTCCTTCCCTATAAAAGGAGGAGCTTCATTTGTAATATTTTATCTTTTACAAGCTTAACAAAAACTCTACCAAAATTTTGTCTCAAGTGAAACTTTGTGTCCTCTTGTGTTAAATTTGATCAAACAAATAAAGGAAACAATTTTGTGATTCCAAACTTTGTGTTGGACAAGAATTGTTGCTTATAAGTGGATGTTCTTATGTCATTTACTTATACGTGTTCTTAATTTCCCTAATGGTATTTGTATATGTTATGTGAATGGAGGACCTTTCTAGATGTGGATGTAAACTTTGAGTTATATTACATGTTTGGAGTTTTATTGTAATACAGTGATTACATGGGAGACTTTGCGCTACTGTTGGTTGCTTTCCATGGGTAGAGATTATTTATCTTGAAGACTTTAGGCTGCAAGATATCTTTAGTTGCTAGATTGAAAATAGTATCTTTGTTCACATAAGACTTTGTGCTTATGTTAATATAGAGTAAAGTGGATTATTGTATGCAAGTGTAGTTAATTATTGTAAGAATATTGTATCAAGTGAAGGGATTAATGTTAATTGTGAAAAAAAAAGATTATACACCCTAAGCTTACCCCAAGATTTAATTTTCAGTTATTGAAGTATCAAGTTCTATCAAGGAACCTCCCCTTGCTGAGAGGAGAGACTTTGTCTCATCATAGCTGTGTGAAACATATTTTTTGTCTTCAGTACGTTGGCGACAAAATATTCACCCAACACAATTTCTTTTAAAAAATTGGTATAAACAAAACCTACACCAAATGTGAAATACAAATGAAATATACATATTTTTTTTATTTCAGCAACCCTTTTTTTGCGGTTATCTTCCAATCCAACTCTACTATTCTTACATATTGTAAATTGTTAAATTGACTTATAACTATCCTATAGCAACTATGTGTCTATATTGCTTTTGAAGTAATGAAAAATCTCTAATAACTTAAAAAATTCTTTAAATATATGTGTATGTGTTTTCTATGAATGCCATATCTTGTCGTATCCATATTGGGGGTCTTAAAAAATAGCCACATCTGTATCCGATATTGTATCCATATTTGTACCCCATCGGTGTCCATGCAACTTTGCTTCAAATAAACCTACAATGGAAACTTCCACTGTGATTTCAAGATTCTCAGGTGGATCATGTGGTCTTTTTTTTTTTGTTTTTCCCAAATGTTTAATGAAATTTCCTAATCAGAGGAACTATAATTCTATTTGTAATTTACGCAATATTTTGTAATGGTAATTTATTGCTTTCAAATATAATAAATTAGAAATTGACAAACATTCAAAAGATTCTCACTCACAAATAACTTAAACAATATTCCCAATAAAAGAAATAACATGCAACATTCAAATTTATATGAAAATGAACTAGTTACAATCTGACCTAGGACTGATAATTTTATTTGATTGAGCTAGGCCTGCGACTGTAGGTTCATCGTGGCAACAATAATAGGCATTACTCCTCAAATTATTCTTATCAGATTGCACCCCAATATGCCAATAAAGTGCTACAACAGCTGTGTGACATCTCACTAGTAATCTAGCAATGTTCGATTAACCTCAATATGACAATCACCTGTATAGTTTTCAAATGCTTCAAGGAAAAATCAGACTCTTGTGGATGCATGCTCTATGACCTTCCAACTCAGATTTTTCACTAGGAAAACCTCCTTATCATTCACCATTAAGAGGATCATTTGATCAAATAAACATGTGCAGTTACCTTGTAATGGAGATTATAAGCTAAAAATTTATCCCATTCCTCCAGTCAGTCACAAAAGAAAAAGAACCACACAACAGCAAAATGAAAAACCCCCTTTCCCAGAGTTACTTAAATTACTTCAAAGTCACTGTATTCAATTGTTGAAGAAGCAAGACTGTGAAAAACAGTGAACTTGTTGAACAAAATCCGTCGTTAAAGAACAGATCTAAAGAGGAGGTTACAAACTGTTTAAGGTTTCGGTGTCTTATGGGGAGGTTACAAACTGTTTAAGGCTTCGGTGTTTTATGGATTGGAGGGTTGTGTGCTGTTCTTGGGTCCCATAAACTGCTTTGGCGTTGTGGACATTTTTAAAATCTTTCATTCATTCAATCTTTTAGCCTTTACTCTTCACAACACAACAGAACACAGAGAGTTGCTGTATAAATAAGGACAAGCGATATGAATGTTGTTCTTTTTTCACAACTGTAAGATATAGTCCATGGATCAAATATTCAATTTCTGTTCTGCTTATGTCTTACACTATTAAACGGACATGACTCATAAGTTCAGATGCAATATTATCCACTTGTATTAGAAAGATGACACTTACAAACTGAAATATTTGATTTCCTGAAGTTGGATCCCTGGCCATTGGCGACCACTAAACTAAAATGGTGAACTTCTAGATACCAAGTACTACTCAAATATATACAGGTCTCAGAATGGTGAAATTAGGTATGTAAAAGCCTGAGGTGTTCCAAAGGAAAGAGAGGAGGAATTAATGTGGAATGAAATCCCACCATCATGACATGTCAGATGTAAATCAGCAGATTGTAAATAAGAAAGCATCAGAATAATAACAATAGAAGACAAAGAAATATAGTCTCTGCCACATGATGTTAGTACAGGATCAAAGGAGGATGCCATGACATCAACCATGGGAATAGCTCTTCAAATCCATCTTCTAGAAAGATGCTTTTTATGCATGGAATGCATCATACAACTTCATACAAGATCATCTATAGTTATCATCTACAGTAGTTGTCAAATGTGAAAACTTGTAACCAGGTATTTTTCTGCCTGTCATAGTGGTGACAATACTATTCTCTTCAAAGGGAAACCTTCATTAATTGTTTTCTGGTGGAAACAAATTAAATTCTACAGCTTGTTGTATTAGTTCAACCCATAGCAACAAAACTCTTTTGGAGAAAAAACTGGCAAACCAAAAGTATAAGATTTTTTGAAAAAATCTGTGGAAAAGATCAAGAAAAAATTGGATTTAAACAAACATAAAAAATTGTAGAAAAAAAGCCAACTATTTAAGAGCATTTTCATAGCATAGACATATAGAGATTAAATAAAATAGAGTTAAACACATAAATTGTAGAAAATAGGATTTTGTTGTTTATATTCATATTACTGATTACATTGCATTGCACAGAGCATACTTCATAGTGCATAAATAACAACTAGATGGTTTAAACTGACAAAATTTCAATTACAATATAGTTTGTACAAAGTTAACCTATAAACTAAGTACAAAGTTCCAAAAACTCAAATGTAGCCAGTGACTCTTGCTACTATAAATAGAGCTATGCTAGAGGGCTGCAAGTCCCGATGATGAAGCTCCTAGTTTAGAGCCTCTCTTAGGTTGTTCAACGTCATGACTATCCAAGTTGGCCTCTAGGATCTCAAAATCCTCAAGCTCAAAAAAGTCATTAAAAAAACAATTTTCCTTTGTTAGCAGACATCATAAATTGCAAAACGGGAATTAACTAATTCATATTTGTGATTGAATAGTACTTGCAATTTCTTGAACAATGTGAAAGAGTGTAAAAGGGAAATTACATGCCAAAGGGAGCAATTGCAAAGTTCAACTTAATAGGTTCTGAATCAAATAGCTCAAGATGGAGTAATAAAAAAATACTTTTGAAATACCATAAATGATATTGAAATGTGTTAAAAATTAGGATCTTAGGATGCTAATCATTATAAACAAGATCATAAAATAAATGAAATGAGAATCATACATGCATAAATGTACACATTACACAAGATATACATGGGGAAAACCCTTTCAGGTAAAAAACCCCATAAAGCATCATTTTATTAAAACACTTACAAATATAGTCTATCATAAAATAGACTCGAACCTGGGGACACTCCTCCAATACTTCCACATGGCCAATAATACCTCATATGCATAGTGATACAACTCACCATAAAGCTCCAAATTCACATACCTCTCAAATGAGAGAGAACCTCCTTAAATATAGGAGGAAGGGTGACTTCACTAGTCACACCATTTCAATAACCCCCACTCATAAATAATTAATAATCTAATAGTTATTAGATTATAATTATTTCAAATGGGATATGCCTATAAATCGTATAATATATAAGGTTATAAAACCTTATATTATAACATTATATATAAATGTTATAAGGATTTGATCCCTAATAACATTATGGTCTAACAAAATGTTCTCACTGATAACTATTTTAGCAGATTTGTAAAATAGTAAAAGGATTGTTAAATATTTTTCCATTCTATAATAAAGATCTGTTTGTACAAAAGAATCGAGCAACTATTTGAGCCACAATTTTAGTTATTATTATTCAAATAAATTTTCCTTGATTTTACGTAAAAGTGGATGATGGTGTTAAAAACATTGATGGACTTCGAGTTGAGAATTTGAGAGATTATAGGTACACATTTCAATGAAAAATCAAAGAACGAGGAACATTCCCTTTCAATGGGATAGTTGTTGCTGAAATCTATTTGGATCATTAAAGAGAATATATATGAGGTTTGCTTAGGGGAGATTAAGATAAGCCTACAAACTAGAGCATGACTTCTCTCAAGACATGTATTAGTTTGCATGATACCTATTTAACATGTATGAAATGCTTTGCTATATGTCTAAAGCATTCATGTATTGCTATTGTACTCCTTGTAGGCTTTCTGAACCACCATGTATATGACAAGCCTAAATGGAATGTCCCTAACAATTGTAGTGCATGCATTTAAGTAGTGTATTTCACTAATTAACAAAGCATTAAGCTTGTAGAATATATCAAAAATTTAATTATAACCAAAAAAATCCTTCATTTTGATATAAAATATTGCTATAGATCATTTTTTCAGCACTACAAGTTGATTTTTATCTTTTTGATAGGAACCATTCTGCCTCCGGTTCCACAATGTCTACATATTGTTATGTATATACTTTTGCTTTCCACTTGACCAATATCAAATAGAACCTCCAAATTATCACACTTTGTTAGCATCTAAAAAGGAAATTTGCCCTAAGCTAACCTTGATAATCTAATAAAACACCTTGGTATTATTGTTGATAGTTGAAATGTTAAAATTCTTTTGAATATTCAGGATCACAATAATTCCAAGAAAACAAGCCTCTCTAGGTTGATATCAAGCAAATAGAGTTTTGATTCAGTTTGGTCTAGCTTTCTATATTTAATTTTAGCAAGTACTCTTATAAGGTTTAGATATGTATAAAAAAAATCAAACAGAAGCCTTAGTATTTATGATATTGTCGACTATTTTCCACTAAATTGTCTTTGGATTTATATACATGGAAAGCATTACTGCGAGCCCAAGAAAAATGACAGCATTGTGGAATATTGAGAAAAAAATAGCACATCTCTTAACCATTCCATGTTAATGTCCTTAACATCAAATGTAGAAGCATACCAAATAACGTCTCTCTCTATTTTAATTTCCTTAACATCTATTAGAACTATACATCCAGTCAAGGTTTTCTACCTACGATTTGCCTCAACAACCTGATGAAATATGACAAATCTTTGATGGTGAACCACATCCCAATGGCAAGTGCTTAGTTCTATGCTAAAATAATTGAAAACCCGAATAAATAATGATTTTGTGCGATCAGGGTATCACAACAGGTTGGTGGATAGTAAATGCATTTCCCAGGCAATTTTTTGCAATTTTTCCCAATTTTAAACCTTTAAAAATCCTTGAAAATTGTAGTTTATTAAATCAAGATTTTTCAGGGAAAAATCGTTTCGGCTAGAGATTTTTTAATAATTGCAAAAATCAGTATTTTTTTAGGATTTATGCTTCCCTGGTTCGACCTATTTCTGAAACTAAGATGGTTATAGTGCCTGTCTTAAGTATATACCCTCCAAAATAGAATTTCTCAGTCTCTCTCCAAATGAACTCTCCCTCAAATAACAATTTAATAGTTGTAATTTTTTTTTTGAGATTTCGGGTGTTATTGCAATTCTGAGAAACTTTAAAAGTAGAAAATATTAAAAATATGCAAAATCTAAATATTTTATATAACAAACTAGTTCTCAAGTCAAAAATTAACCTGGGCAAACTCAAAAAGAGCATGGGTGATAGATGCAAAAAGGAAAATGAAAATTGGTTTTATTGTGTCGGATTGTATCTTAAATTTCTTACAAAGCTCTTAAAAAAAAAATCAATTTGCTTTGGGAGAAGTACAAAATCTTCGGTTGCACATCCATATCTTAGATGTACTATGCTAAACTCATCTACAGGGAACTACCATCTTTGAAAAACATTAAGATGTATTCCATTCAAAGCACCTTTTAGCAGAGTTAACATTGCAATCATGGCAAATTCAATTCCTACAATATGTGCCTCTATACTAATCTGATGTTAGGATCTATGACTGTTGCACGTGAGATGTTAACTTTTGCAACGATAAAATGAAGGTCTTAAATTTACAATCAAATTGCTTAAATAAACATAATAATCAAATAATGATAGATTGAACAGAAGAGAGAAAGAAGAGTGAAGAAAAAACACAAGTTGATAATGGAGTTCGCCTATTGGCTACATCTCCGAGTCCCTCCAATGGAGTGGTCGATCTTTGTTTCAGTTCCAAAAAATGGTTACAAAGCACCTCAATGGTTACAAAGACTCCTTATGTCTCCTCAGACAATAATGAATTACAAAAGTCCTCCCACGTACAACAAACTCAAATTCAATCTCCCAATGCACCAAGACGAACCATTCACTATCAAACTCTCCAAAAGAATTTCTCTCACACTTCTCCAGTCTCAATTCACTACCAAATTTCCTCCTCCCAACTCACAACATACCCCCCTTTTTTATACACATATTTTGCCAAATATGGTCCATAACCATATGATTTTGAAAATCATCCATATCTTCCCATTTACAATATGAAATATTTGAAAATCCCCCTAATAATAAACCCAACCTTTTTAATTAATGGCTTATTATTTTGAGCCTTACAAAATATCATTTTCGCCCGCTATCTTGAAGGACCCGCGGGTCGAGCGCATTTGTAGGTGTGAGGCTGGCGGTTCGAACCATCTAACCCCCTGAATTCGGGATCATGGTGTTTAAATAAGGCCGAAGTACTATGTATAGAAAGTGACTTGTGTGGTGCATTGGTTGAGAGTAAAAGTCGGAGTTGAGAGGTTGGGGGTTCAAATCTCTCTTTTGCCAAATTTTAATAGCCAACACTAAATCCGCCAATGGACCGGGAGAAACCACATGGGTGCCATATTTTTAGAGCATCTAGAACAATCTATTTTGGTGAAATGTTTATCCACCCGGATCAATCCTCCCCACTGGAGAAATTTTGGACCTCCAAAAGTTGCATTTATTGGGAAATTAAGTGAGGGCATGGCCTCCCCACTTGTCCCGTATCATCTGTCCATCTGTACATCTAGCTCATCACCACAGTCAAGACTACAACAATATTGTTGAACATATGCATCATTCTATCACTTCCATAAGCATCTACATCAGTTGCCATAGCCACTATCCAACAACCATTGACTAGGATCAAGCTAAGCAATAATGCAAATATGAAAGAGAATGAATCAACAACATGACTATTTTTCACAACAGGAATATTTTTTACCAAGGGAACCTCCAAACTCTCAACCATAAGCTGAGGACTTGGATCATCAATGCTTTCATTTGTTGTCTCCTCACGTTGTACCATTGGTGTATCCTGCGACATCTGATATGATCTTGATTGGCCTTGATTGCTTCAAGTTCATGCCTAGGATCACCTGATTTGATAGACATAAGAGACAAATTTTCACTTGCATTAATCACCTTCTTTAATTGCCCTGTGTTTGCAAAAGACTGATTAGTATTAACCTTGTGAGAGTGTACAATATACTTCATACCATCTTTGAACAAATGATATTGATTAAATTCCCATTAGAAAATAGTCTTTCGATCATATTAATAAGGGATACCCAACACTATCCCACAAACATCTAGTGGAACCACATCAAACTGTACCTCATCAACATACTTACTTGTGATTGCGAATCTTAAAGTGCATTGTCTTGTTACTTGCAATTTACTGTTTTCGCAAACCCAACCTAGTGGATAAGGTCTCTTATGTGGTGTAGTTTTCAATCCTAAATTGCTTACAACATCTTCTAAGATTAAGTTAGTTTGGGATCCACTATCTATGAGTGCATCAACTTTAGTGTGTTTAGCAACAACCCTTACATGAAAAAGCTCGCTTCTTTTCTTATCTTCAGGGATATCATTAACTTGAGAAGTAGAAGTACAACAATCAAAGGAAACACTGGCAATAAGAGCCTTACCTTTTAAACACATTGTTGTTATCTTAGTTTCATCCTTAGACTCTGAACCAAGATCCATAACAACATTTGCGACCTTCTCCTTACCTTTCTGTTTCTGAGCCCACTTAGGTTTCAATTCAAGATGCAACCGCCAGCAATGTTCTTCATCATGACCTTTCTTGTCACAATGAGGACATGTGAACTCCTTCTTAACAGTAGTTGTCTTCTTTTCTCTTCTTGTTTTTGCAACCGTAGATGAATTTTGTACAAAATTATCATTGTCAAAATTCTTACCCCTAGACTCTAGATGTGTGGCTTGAACACTAACTTCATCCAAATTACTAGGATTCAACATCAAAATAGAATGTCTTAGGTAAGAATGTAAACCACCTATGTACTTAAGTAGTGTATCCTGAGTATACAATGGAACATTCAAAGCAATAGCCCATTTTCTGCACTCATGGGTGTAATCCTGGATAGACTGACCCTTAGTGTAATGTCCCCTTCTCGTTGATGTCTTTACAGTGGTCCATTAGCCTATTCTCGAGACCCATAGGCTAGATGGAATGAAGAATGAGGGTCAAGCATTGATGAGGCGAGAACTTACTATTTTGGCGATATTGTCCTACTGAGCTCTCCATGCTTTGTCACTAGGTGCGAAGATCATGCTTTTCGAAGCAGTAGTTCATGACTTACTATTTTTAGTAAGTGGCAGTATGGCATATTTCTATTTTTGGCAGTGGACAGGGTCATGATCCTGCAACAGTTAAGTGGGTCTTCCTTGCTTAGCTTCATCCTGGTTTTGGCAATAATCAGTATTGGAGTCATAAGTGATATAATTAAATATTATTTCCTTATCTTAAGTTTTAATATTTAATTAATTTGATTATTTTTACTACTGATTCATGGCCTTGGAAATTGCGCATAATGTCTCCTAAGTGCTAGGCGAATTTTATGTCTAGAAAGGGACGCCAATTTTATAATGGGAGATATTATTTTATTCACCACAAATGTTTGCTAAGTCAAAATTGTGGTCTTATGCTTCTTGGCGTAATTCTTTGACTTATGGTATGGGCGCCTTCCTTGGGTCCACGTGGTAAAGGAAATGCAAATGGAGAAGTTGAATTTGGGCGAATTTGTGAGCATTTGCATTTGGTTTTGGGGAGTTAAAAGTTATAAATAAGAGCCTTGGGCTCCCATTTTGATCATCATATGAATTTGCATCGTTATGCTGCCAAATTGGAGATTGAAAAATCTGAGCTTCGAAGTGTGGCTTCCTAGCTAAGTCTCAGTTTCGTACTTGCAAGATAGTACCTAGCTATGTCCATGTATTTCCAGGGATGTTGGTGAGAGAGTTGCAGATTGTGGAGTGTTTTATGTGAGATTGGAGTGTTTTCTGGTTGTTGGTCACAGAACTGTTGAAAGTGTATTTTGCTCATACCTCTTGGCCAGGCAATTCCATCATTCTGGGTACCGGCTCATCCATCTTTCCTACCATTGGCGATGCATCTTGTAAGTTTTAGCATCTTATGTTGAGTGTGGAATTTTATAATGAAAATCAAACTTCCCAGGTTAAGCGTTGGGTTTAGCGAGTGCATTGGGAAGTGTGCAAAAAAAAAGGGTGTTTTGATATCTTCCTTTGGGTTTGTTTTCATTGTTGTTGGTGTAGCATTGGTTTAGAACTGATTTTGGGTGAGTAATGAGAGAGTTATGAGCGTTTTAGTGAATCCATAGGCTGTTGGTTTTGCATTTCCAGCTTGCAGATTTTGATGTTAGTAGAAATTTCATGCTTATTATTTGGATGTTCAACATTACTCTTCTTCTCTCACTATCTTGATTATTGTAAGGTTAAGGAGTAGTACTACTAACCAATTCTGGCTTGTAAACTCTCATCCCGCTGAAAAGTGGAAGAGGTTGGCTTGCCACCTATTTCAATTGAATTGTAATTCAGTCCTCCTACTACATAAGCGATCGAGTGATGATTGATTGTAATGGTCCTCTCACTGCATAAGTGGTTGAGTTGAGTTTGTTTGTAATTTTCAGTCCTCCCGCTGAAATATCGCGGTCGAGTGATTTGTGTCTTTGTGTGTTTCTCTTGGCTGGTTCACTACCAAGTTTCTAGCTTTCCCGCTGGATAAGTGGAAGGGGTTGGCTTGCCGCTCAGTATTGTATTCCACTTCTTCTTTCAACAGATTTGAGATATAATGATCCCCTATTCACCGTATGCTCTCACCTTCCCACATTGGGCACTTGGTGATCAGAAAGTGGAAGGGTTGCATTTTTCAGCAAGTTTTCAGTTCTTGCTTTCTAACCTTAATGGGTTATCTATTTATGGATGATTATTATTAGCCTAAAAACAAAACAAAATATAATTGGGATATTATAGTGGTATCAGAGCTGGTTTTCCTTCCAGCCTATGAGTTTCAGTGGGTTTAGAAGTCTCCATGAGTGATAGGGACGTCAGATACTACAACCGAGAACATTAGAGACAATAGTTTCAGATTTCGATAGTGTCGGAAGAGGACACATTTTCAGAAATACTGAGAAATAGAGGGAAGGATTTAGATTCTTCAGATTCAGTGGATTCAATGGCAGACAAGGCTACAGAACAGAATGAGGCACCTGATAAGAAGGCTAAGAGACAATTCAATGTCATGATGGACATGATGTCTCTACTACTAGCCAAACTTAACTAGAATGTTGTTGGGACCCCTAACCAACCCAACAATGGACCGGAAGCCATCACTTCTAATTCTCCTGTAGGCAATGGAAATGGGAGTAACAATGGGAGCAATAATGGAGGTTCAGCCCCAAGACCTCTACAACCTATATTTCTGTCAAGAGAAGTACAACAAGCTGAAACAGATATACCTACAACTAATGAAATAAGAAACAGTTACATGGAGTATGCTTCTCTCCCTGGTGAGATTTGAGATATCCTAACTCTGGATCAGTTTATGAATCAGAAAATGAAGAGAGGAAGGATGAATGACTATAAGTTTGTTGCCCCAAGAGATTATTAGCAAGCTCTTGGAAGAGTGACCTTAGCACACTTTGATGGAAGCACTAAGAGCACAACTAGAGCATGGGTGCAGAAGTTGGATAATTACTTGTCCTTGAGGCCTATGCTGGAGGAAGATGCTATCAAGTTTTCTACCTTGCACTTGGATGGAGTGGCCTCCAAATGGTGGTACCAGGGGTTGGTCACCCTTGGTCATAACTTGATCACCACCTATGCTAATTTCACCAACAAGCTGATTGAGAGATTTGACACCAAGGATCCAAAGGTGAAATTTAGAGAACTTGCACAACTCAAACAACAAGGTTCGTTGGACACTTACGTAACTGAATTCCAAAATCTGTCAGCTATGGTAAGTAGCATCTCTGAGAAACGGTTAGTTGTCCTTTTCACTAAAGGACTTGAGGAACCTTTCAAAGGTTGGGTTAAAGCATTTGATCCGCCCACCTTGGTAGAAGCTATTAAGAAAGCTCGAAGCATGGAGTTGGCTGCCCCAAGGAATAAAATTTAGTCCAAGCCTTTTTCTTTCAGAAAGGATAAGAAGAAGTTCACAAATCGGACCAAGAGGTTCCCTCTGCGAATGGATGATGAGCTCTGTTAAGAGCTTTAGAGGAAGAATCTTTGTTATTCTTGCAAAGAACCTTGGGCCCCAAGACATAAGTGTCATGGAAAGGGCAATTTGCATCAGATGGAGTGCTATTCTGCAGATGGATCAGATTCTGAAATTTCAGAACAGCAAACTGAAGTTGAGGACAATGAGTATGAAGAGACTCCTGAAGGGCCTGAATTTGGGTCAGAAGATAGAGGAGTGATTGCTCAACTCTCGAGTATTCACAAAAATGAGTCTTTTAGAGTTTGGGGTGTGATTGGAGAGCATCGAGTCATTTCTCTCATTGATACAGGAGCGACACACAACTTCATTGATGAAAGGATTGTTGCTAAGAGGGGACTAGTGGCAGAGGAAGTTGAAGGCTTCAAAGTCATGGTAGCAGATGCCTCCACTATATCCTGCAACTGGATGATTTCCAACATGTCTCTAAAAATTGGGAAATCATGAAATCATAGATGATTTCTTTGTGGTTAGAATTGGTGGGACTGATGATGCAGTCCTCGGGATTCAATGGCTGAGATATTTTGGTGAGATCACACTAAAGTTGCAAACCATGGAGCTGAAATTCATATCTGAGGGGAAGAAGGTAGTATTGAGAGGAATGTTGCTTGGTGGACTTAAAGTTGTATCTTTGAAAAGGATGGAAAGGCTGATCTACCATAATCAGGTGGAGTGGGCAGCAAAGTGTTTGATAATGCCTTCAAATCCATTGGTAGACAAGGGCAGCTATTC
Organism: Cryptomeria japonica; assembly: GCF_030272615.1. Classification (NCBI taxonomy): domain Eukaryota; kingdom Viridiplantae; phylum Streptophyta; class Pinopsida; order Cupressales; family Cupressaceae; genus Cryptomeria; species Cryptomeria japonica. The sequence continues at coordinate 529,963,868 of NC_081406.1, read as the reverse complement.
CACAAACATTCAAGCAATGATCACGGATAGAAGTAAGGTCATGGTCATGCCATCAGAACCACAAATAGAAAATCGAAATTATCCTGAAGACATTCAGGCCTTGATAACCAAGAGAAGTAAGGTGTCTAAAAACCCACCTCCTGGCAGACCCCCTGAGAGAGGTGTCGAACACATCATTGAGCTTGAAGAAGGAGCTAAGAAAGTTATGACTACTCCTTACCGGTATCCTAAGAAGCAGAAGGATGAGATTGAGAAAGCAATCCAGGAATTGCTTGACATGGGTTACATACGGCCTAGCAAAAACCCCTTTGCTTCGGTTGTTGTGTTGGTGAGAAAGAAGAATGGGACCATGTGCATGTGCGTGGATAACAGAGCCCTGAATCAGAAAACTATCAAGAATCGTTATCCTATCCCGAGAATTGATGAGCTCATTGATGAGCTACATGGGGCAGTGTTCTTCCCCAAGATTGACCTCAGGTTGGGGTATCATCAAATTAGAATGAGAGCTTCAGATGTGGAGAAGACTGCTTTCAGATGCCACTTTGGGCATTTTGAGTTCCTAGTCATGCCCTTTGGCTTGACTAATACACCTGCTACTTTTCAGTCATGTATGAACATAATCTTCCAAGAACAACTAAGGAAGTTTGTTTTGATATTCTTTGATGACATACTCATATTCAGCAAATCTTGGAAGGAGCATTTACAACACTTGGATGAGGTGTTAAGCATACTAGAATCTGAATCCCTGTTTGCCAAAGAGTCCAAATGTGAGGTTGGAATGGAAGAGTTGCTCTACCTTGGTCACATTATCAGTGCAAGTGGTGTAAAGGTGGACCCTAAAAAGATTAGAGCCATCATTGATTGGCCTCCTCTTGAAAACACATTTGAAGGGATTTTTGGGTCTGTGTGGTTTTTATCAGAGGTTTGTGAAGGGATGTTCTCAGTTGGCTACCCCCCTCATAGATCTTACGAAGAAAGGAGCTTTTGAATGGTCTGAAAAGGCATAGACAGTGTTTGAGCGGTTTAAGGGGATCATGAGTTCCTGCCCTATTTTGGGTTTGTCTGATTTCACCAAACCTTTTGAGTTGCAGTGTGATGCATCTGGAGAAGGTGTTGGTGCAGTCCTCATGCAAGACAAGCATCCTATAGTCTTTGAGAGCTTAAAGTTGACAGGACCTGAAAGGCTGCATTCGATTTATGACAAGGAAATGCTTGCCATAATGTATGCCCTTGCGAAATTTAGGCAACATCTGGTGGGGAGTAAATTCATTGTTAAGACTGATCATAGAAGTCTTAAACATTTCATGCATCAGAAGGATTTGAATGAAAGACAATAGAAGTGGGTGAGTAAGTTGCAGGCTTACGATTTCGATATTGAGTAAGTTAAGGGAAAAACCAATGTTGTGGCTGATACCTTATCCAGAAGGCCCCATTTGAGCTCACTATGCAAGCTTACTGCTAATTAGAGGGAGTTGTTGCTTGTTGATTATGCCAAAAATTAGTTTCCAACCAGCATTATAGAAGGTACTTTTCATGATGAAAGGTACAAATTGGTTGAGGGGTTGATATTGTACAAAGGAAGGATCTTCATAGTGGCTGAATCTAAGCTAAAAGAGAAGATTTTGAAGACTTTCCATGACATCCCCCTCGCTAGTCACCAAGGTTACTTCAAAACATATAGGCAGATCCGAGAGAGATTTTCTTGGAAAGGACTAAAAAATGATGTTTTGAAGTACATCAAGGAGTGTCATACATGTCAGAGAAACAAAGATGAGCACACTCCGCCAGCAGGCTTGTTACAACCCTTGCCCATTCCCGATCAAAAATGGGAAAGTGTTTCCATGGACTTCATCACTGGGTTGCCTTGGGATCAAGGGAAGAATAGTATTTATGTGGTGGTAGACAGGCTAACTAATTTTGCTCATTTTTTCGCCATCACCAGCTCTTTTACAGCAGCTCAGGTTGCTGAAGTGTTCTTTCGGGATGTGTTTAGATTACATGGGTTACCAAAGAACATTGTGAGTGATAGGGAAAGCAAGTTCCTAAGTGTCTTTTGGAAAAAGATCTTCAGATTATGTGGTATTGTGATCACTCCAAGCATAAATTATCACCCATAGACTAATGGGCAGACCGAGATAGTGAATAAGTGGTTGGAAGGATATCTTAGAAACTATGTCTCAGAGCAGCATAATGCATGGATGAGATGGCTTCACCTGGGAGAGTATTGCTACAATTCCTCCTACCACATGTCCATTTGGATGTCACCATTCATGGCACGATACGGTTATGAAGCTCGTAGCTTCCTTGATTTAGTATTTGGTGATAGCAGAACCTCTCAAGCGAAGGATATGATGCAACAAAGTCAGGATATTCTAAGGATTCTCAGGGACAATCTCTAGCATGCATAGAATCAACAGAACTTGTATGTTGATTAGCAGCGAGTTGAGCGCACCTTTGAGGTGGCTGATATGGTTTACTTGAAGCTCCAGCCCTACAGATAGTCTACTCTTAAGAAGAGTGGGGTTGAGAAATTGAAGCCACGATTCTATGGGCCTTTCAGAGTCAGCAAGAGAATTGGAGAAGTGGCATATGAGATGGAATTACTAGCAAGAAGCAAGATTCATAATGTATTTCATGTGTCACGCCTCATGTGTCACTCATTAGTAGGGAACTACCACCTTTGAAAAACATTAAGATGTATTTCATTCAAAGCACCTTTCAGCAGAGTTAACATTGCAATTAGGGCAAATTCAATTCCTACAATATGTGCCTCTATACTGTTCTGATGTTAGGATCTATGATTGTTGCACGTGAGATGTTAACTTTTTCAATGATTAAATGGTCTTAAAATTACAATCAAATTGCTTAAATAAACATAATAATCAAATAACGATAGATTGAACAGAAGAGAGAAAGAAGAGAGAAGAAAAAACACAAGTTGATAACAGAGTTGCAATTGGCTACGTCTCCGGGTCCCTCCAATGGAGTGGTCGATCCTTGTTTTAGTTCTAGAAAATGGTTACAAAGCACCTCAATGGTTACAAAGACTCCTTATGTCTCCTCGGACAATAATGAATTACAAAAGTCCTTCTCCCACGTACAACAAGCTCAAATTCAAGCTCCCAATGCACAGAGACGAACCATTCACTATCAAACTCTCCAAAAGAATTTCTCTCACACTTCTCCAGTCTCAATTCACTACCAAATTTCCTCCTCCCAACTCACAACATACCCCCCTTTTTTATACACATATTTTGCCAAATATGGTCCATAACCATATGATTTTGAAAATCATCCATATCCTCCCATTTACAATATGAAATATTTGAAAATCCCCCTAATAATAAACCCAACCTTTTTAATTAATGGCTCTTATTATTTTGAGCCTTACAAAATATCATTTTCACTTGCTATCTTGAAGGACCCACGGGGTATAATAGTGATCGGGCGCATTTGTAGGTGTGAGGTTGGCGGTTCGAACCATCTAACCCCCCAAATTCAGGATCATGGTGTTTAAATAAGGCCAAAGTACTATGTATAGCAAGTGACTTGTGTGGTGCATTGGTTGAGAGTAAAAGTCGGAGTTGAGAGGTTGGGGGTTCGAATCTCTCTTTTGCCAAATTTTAACAGCCAACACAAAATCCGCCAATGGACCGGGAGAAACCACATGGGTGCCATATTTTTAGAGCATCTGGAACAATCTATTTTGGTGAAATGTTTATCCACCCGAATCAATCCTCCCCATTGGAGAACTTTTGGACCTCCAAAAGTTGTATTTATTCAGAAATTAAGTGAGGGCATGGCCTCCCCACTTGTCTTGTATCATATGTTCATCTGTACATCTGGCTCATCACCACAATCAAGACTGCAACAATATTGTTGAAAATATGCATCATTTTATCACTTCCATAAGCATCTACATCAGTTGTCATAGCCACTATCCAACAACCATTGACTAGTATCAAGCTAAGCAATAATGCAAATATGAAAGAGAATGAATCAACAACATGTCTATTTTTCACAACAAGAATATTTTTTACCAAGGGAACCTCCAAACTCTCAACCATAAGTTGAGGACTTGGATCATCAATGCTTCCATTTGTTGTCTCCTCATGTTGTACCATTGGTGTATCCCGTGACATCTGATCTGATGTTAGGATCTATGATTGTTGCACGTGAGATGTTAACTTTTGCAACGATTAAATGAAGGTCTTAAAATTACAATCAAATTTCTTAAATAAACATAATAATCAAATAACGAGAGATTGAACAGAAGAGAGTGTTGGTTGAAAATTTTGTACACTTGGGGAAATATACAAAATTGTGGTTTCAACCATAGTGTGTGAGTAAAACTCTCCTAATTAAGGGAAGGCTCCCCCTATTTAACTACAACTTTAAAAATAAAATAGGATGGGACAACAGTCTTTCTTCTTCTTTCAAGGAAACCAATATCCTTTTCTCTTTACGGAAAAGTGATAGTAATTTAACATAAAACAACAGTAACAACTTTTGAAATAAAATTAGAGAAAGGAAATGAAGTTTCTTGAAAGCTCAAAGACTTCTATCACTTCCTTTGGGATAGGACAACAATATCAAGCTCAAAGTCTTGATTATATGAAGTCCTATCTACCCTTTTCTATATTAACACTATCAAGAACAAATTATAACAGCTCAAAGACTTGAATATCTTATTTTTTTCTACTTAAAACAATGGGAAGTAGTATAAGCTCAAAGACTCATGGATATTTCTCACAAAATCTGCTTCTAGACTCTCTTAAGAATAAGTGCAAGCACAAAGACTTATAGCTCCTCTTAAAAGAATATTTATTCTAATTTATATTAACCTCAGATACTTGCAGCACAAAGACTGCAAATCAAATGCGATTAAGCTTTTTAAGAAACACCTACAAGAAAGATAATATAGAACACAAACTCAAGAATTTAGCACAAAGACTCAAAGCTTGAGCAATTTCCTTCTATTCCTTTCAATTCTTGAATTCACACATGAAAGCTCAAAGACTTATTTGTTGTAAATTTGGCAGAGTTTTTGCTTGCTTTCCAAAAGAAAAAATTATGATAGACCCCTCAAGTATTTATAGAAGAGAAGTCTTGAGAAAAAGGTGGGAGGATCATAACTAACTTGAGATATTCTCTCAACCACCAAGACTTATTCAATAACTAACTATGATTTATTCCAACTACAATTCTAATTGAACACAACTTGTAGTTGCTTTACATGCAATTACAAAAGTGCAAGTAATGAGTTAACTTGCAATTACAAAGTTTTTTTTGTTTTTTTACATGTAACTTGTCAAAACAAAATTACAAATGCCTAACTAAAACTATTCTATGTGTCTAAAGACACGATTTTAACTACATCATCCTTTGTCTGTGATGATCTTCATGTCACTTCAGGATGCTAGAACTTGAAGTATTCTGGATCAGTGAAGGCATCTTGAACCGGAACAAGAATTTGCATCCTTAATGATCTTTGTGTCCTTGGCCAACGAACTTCAACCTTATCTTCTTGCTTGGGGTAGTACTGGATTTTCAGGAGGGAAAGGGTTGCCTTCCTCTTTTCATGTTATGACCATCTTTGTCTTGAAAACATTCTATGCTCTCAACCATGAATTGTTGTTGTATCTCTTCTTTCTATCATCCTCCAATCTTGAAATCTAGTTGCAAAATAAGGCCCATGCCTTAATCTATTGATTTGGTAGATCGTGTGTGCAAACCGGACTAACAAGGGAAGAGATAAATTGATGCAAAAATGGGCTCACAAGTGAATTTCGGGTTTTGGAAGTTGCATCACATGTGTGGGAAAAACAAGAGAATTAACTTGCAATTGTGGGGAGCAAACATGCAACTTCATATGTGTAATGGGTAAACACAAGTTTGCAATTATAATTGGACCTTTAAAACTTACTTTCGAGTTTTTTTTTAGTGCATTTTGGACCAATTTCGGGTTCTGGATGGCTGACTACAGGTAAACTTTAAATGGGGAAAATGAATGAAGGTGTGAAATGAGTGGATGAAATGGTGGGAATAGGGATCTTGATATGAGGGAAATGAAGCTTATGACCAAAAACAACAAGTGCGGATGGTTATGAACGGATTTTTGAAGAAAATTGGGAAGAACTTTGACTTGTAATCAAGTTTTAAAAACCTGATTTTGGAAAGACAAGCCTCTTTCAACTTTGAAAGTTGGAATTTTACCAAAAGATGGTTAAGATTTTTCAACCAAAGGGGTAGATCAACTATTTTCATCTTACATGGAATCGGGTTTTTAAATCCCGAAAGCAAGTAAAGAGGGAAAATGGGGAAAGACAATGCAAATTGCAAATTGCTTTGCAAATTGAAACAAAGGGAAAATCTCTCACAAAACCAATTTTAGGCAAGAACAAAACAAAACATATAACTATCATGAGGAGAAAGAATCTCTTATAGACAAAAGAAGAAGATTCAAACCCTAGCCACGTTTTTGAAAAAAAGCCATATGTATCAAAATGCCCATTAAAAGCATGAAGAATCAGTCAAGTAAAGCACCCAACCTCCACCCCCAGGCAAGACAAGCCAAAATGATTTAGGAAAGACAAGATTCGTGGCACTTGAATGAGGCAAATCGTGGCATTTTTCAAAAACTTTTTTGCTGTTAAAACACCATAAAACTAGGGATAATGTCTTCCAAATGGCATGAAGAGAGTTGGAAAATGCATGAAAATAGCAAGGAATCCAAAACGCCTTCCTCCTAATATTTCTCCACAAAAATTGGTGGAAATTGTCAACAAAATCTTCCAATATTGTTGGTCGGGTTTTTTTGGAGGAAATAGCAAGTTCGATTTTGCATGTATTTGTGAAAATCAGGTTTTAATTCCCATATTACAAGTTTAAAATGTTACTTTTTTCTCAACAAGGCAAAATCGGGTTTTAGAAATCCAATTGCAAGTTTAAATTTCCTCAATTTACACTTTATGAAAAAAATTGGGTTTTTTGGGCACAATAGCAAGTTTAAAATTGTCACTTTATTCCATTTCTAAGCAAAATCAGGTTTTTTGGGCAAAATAGCAAGTTTAAAATGTCACCTTATTTCATTTCTAGGCAAAATCAGGTTTTGGAGAGAGATGTGCAAGTTACAAATTACTTGTAAAGGGAAAATAAAATCCCTACAACAAGTTTTAATAACTTAACACATGTAATAAGGTTTTAAATCCCTATTACAAGCAAAAGACATTAAAATAGGGGTTTTAGAAAATAATTACAAGTTATTTATAGATATGCAATTTAAAATTAACTTGTAACTTATCCAAAAAATCCCTATTATGACTTAAAAAGACAAAAAACATCAAGGGGGAAATAAAAAGTAAGTTACAAGTTCTTTTTTCAATAAAGTGCACTTGTAATTAGCCAAAAATTTCCCTATAAAAACCAAAACAAAGGAAATCATTAAAACTTGCAATTCAAGGAAAATTTCCCACCTGCAGTCAAGGAGAAAAAACCCAAAATTGAAGGAAATACATAGCAAATGAACCCATAATACGATGAAATTTGAATCGTGGTTCAAGGATGGCCTGAGGATTAAGACAATCCAAGGATTAGGTTAAATTCTACCTCGGGAAGCATTCCAAAGAGTAATTTTTTTCATTTTTTGACAAATTTTTTATGTAATGGTCCTTCATTTTTGTTTTCGCCAATTGGCTACGTCTTCGGGTCCCTCTAATGGAATGTTCGATCTTTGTTTCAGTTGCAGAAAATGGTTACAAAGCACCTCAATGGTTACAAAGACTCCTTATGTCTCCTCGGACAATAATGAATTACAAAAGTCCTTCTCCCATGTACAACAAGCTCAAATTCAAGCTCCCAATGCACAGAGATGAACCATTCACTATCAAACTCTCCAAAATAATTTCTCTCACACTTCTCCAGTCTCAATTCACTACCAAATTTCCTCCTCCCAACTAACAACATACCCCCCTTTTTTATACACATATTTTGCCAAATATGGTCCATAACCATATGATTTTGAAAATCATCCATATCCTCCCATTTACAATATGAAATATTTGAAAATCCCCCTAATAATAAACCCAACCTTTTTAATTAATGGCTCTTATTATTTTGAGCCTTACAAAATATCCTTTTTGCCCGCTATCTTGAAGGACCCACGGGGTATAATAGTGATCGGGTGCATTTGTAGGTGTGAGGCTGGCGGTTCGAACCATCTAACCCCCCAAATTTGGGATCATGGTGTTTGAATAAGGTTGAAGTACAATGAAAAACAAGTGACTTGTGTGGTGCATTGGTTGAGAGTAAAAGTTGGAGTTGAGAGGTGTGGGGTTCGAATTCCTCTTTTGCCAAATTTTAATAGCCAACACAAAATCCACCAATGGACCGGGAACCACATGGGTGCCATATTTTTAGAGCAATCTATTTTGGTGAAATGTTTAAATGTTTATCCACCCGGATCATATACCTACTTAAGTGATATGATCTAAGTGTGATTTACAGGACAATATTATGTTAGTGTAGATTGTATATGTTGTTTATTGGAAAATGAAACTCTTCTATAACATACTAGATGAGTGACCATGGGGGACGTTAGGAATAAATACACTTAATATTATAAAAGTAACATTTTCGAATGGATATATATTTACTCTCGTACCCTCACAGTGCCAAAAAGTAAATTTCAATGTAGCTTTAAATGGAATTCATGCTTACAATGCTAACAATGACCAATACACTCATTTCAATTCTCCTATCAAGTTCTAGTTTAGTTTTGCTTCCAATGCAAGACTCGTATAATCGTATTTAAGGGATTGTTGGCAAATGCAAGTGAAGGCCACAAGGTAAGCTTGCTGATGTATAGGGCTTTAGTGATGGAAGAATAATGTACTAAATGTTTTAAGGAGCTAACCACCTGTACATATAGGAAATAGACTAAATGGTCTTAAGCAAATATGATCGGTCATGAAGGTGTTTCAATGGTTGTGTTTCTTGACTCTCAGTTAGGCATAATTGCATTAGCAAAGGTAGGAAGGCTTGTTTGCTGCAAGGCTATGAAGACATGAATTTGCAATAAGACAGCCGCTATGGAGTTCGTTAGTTGAATGAGGAAGTAAGTTTGAACTGGCATGAAGGCATTCTAATGATTAGAACACCACCAAATGTAATGTTCAAGGTATGAATTTCATTGTGCTTGAGAAAGCATCAGGAGTAATTTCTGCTGGCCAAAATGTCATAAGACGACTCTCCATAATTTGATGCAAAATATTTTTGAAGTGTCTACAATGGGAATGCCAAATCTACTAAAAATTTTAAAATTGATGCATGTGTTTTGTGGAAAGCATTGGGAGCATTTTTGTAGTCTAGGGTTGTCTCACTGTATATCAATAAGAAATCATCGCAATAGAGGTAGCAAACCATCCTACATGTTATAAAGAATTGAATGGGATGGTGCAAGTAATTCCACATTGGCATCATTTCTTGGTGGGAAAGTAGACTGTAGCACCTACAAAACATACACCTCTAGAGTTCTTATAAACACATTAAATGGAGTTAGAATTTCTACTTCAGGTGCATGACAACCTTGCGGTCATTTAACTTGTGATAAATTACAAATAAGGGATTAACTATAAAGTGGAAAACATGTTGGTATGCCTGTCAAAAGACTTCAGCATTGAGACTAATTATGCAACTAGTACGACTTCTGTGTGAGTGTAAAAGGAACAACATATTGAAGAGAAGGAACTTGGTGATGCAGAGAAGAAGTTACAGCCAGGCAGGTCTATAGCAAAATGTCGGGAACAAGGTAGAACTACTGTTTACCAGATTGACCAAAGTTCGTTATGTAAAGGATATGAAATTTGTATCCCATCTGGTCACATGCAGGTGAAATTGATGCAAAAAGCCCATTTATCCAAACTAGCAAGACACTTGACGCATTGACACAAGTTCTGCTTATCCTCAAAGATATATTTTCTGCCTATAATTGTGACATCTAAAAGTCCATAGAACGTACTTGTGTAGCATGGATTAATCAACACGAGAATAAACATGTACACTCCATTACCAGCCAATTTATTATACATGGGATATTTCAATGGTTTGCTCACGTAATTTGCTAAAGACAGCATAGAAATTATTGCTTATAAAGTTATTTGTGGTGGTGAAGGGGATAAGCAAAGAGATAGTTCCAGTCCCTCCAAAAAAGACACCGAGAGGTCAAAAGTTACCAAACTATTCTTTGAAAATGTTCGGTTATGTTTCAGGTTGCCAAGAACTATTGTTTAAGACTGTAGTGCAGGTTCTGGAGCTAATTTTGGACTGTTGAGTCTCTTGAGAATTTTGATGCTACATGTCCTCACTAATTTCATTAACAATCTTTTTCAGAGAGGTTTTCTTCAAGAATTGCTTGGAAGTAAAAGCAACCTTACATGTTTTCTTCCATTGGCTCAAACACAAGAACATAAAATTTCAATCATTTCTTCATAAACTATACCTTCCTTCTAGCAGTTTGATCTTTCTCTTGTTTTGTTGAAAAAAGTCTCATGAAATATCTTTGGGCATGATTAGTATTTGTACAGAGCTTGATGGCTTCCAGTTTTGCTGGACCTAGATCCATAAGTGTTTTTAGTCCATGGAAGGCACCTAAGAATCTGCATACGAGTTCTCTCTCCCGAACATCTGAATTATTTGTTTGGTTTCATCTCTTGAGAAGCGATCCTTAGCAGCGTTTCCATTTTAAGATAGCACCCGATTTCCGTTTCTATGGGGAAGTTGGGCCTATGGATTGCTCTTTCGGGATGGTATTTATATAAAATCATTATAGACATTATTTGCAATGTGCATATTTATGTTGTATCTGAGAAACAGAAAATCCGAAATTGATGTTTGGATTTCTAAGGGTATTACTTTGGGAGGTAGCCATGGCCTCTTTTAGGAGAAAAGCAATTGTTCCAATCAATTATTAGCTATTTGAGTAAGAAATTTACTAGCTTTGATGGCTGAAATGACCAGATTTAGTGGATGGAAACACATGGATTCTAGAAGGGCCTTTGTAGCATATTGTTAGTACCCCTATGTGTTGGTGTTGAAAATAAGCCACATCCGGACCGACAATGGACTGGTCCAAGAGGGGCCAGTAGCTCAGTGGTAGAGCACTCCAGCAGCGTATGGAAGGTCCTAGGTTCAAGTCCTAGCTGGTTCATGTCTCAACATGGTATCAAAGCCAGGTCTAGGCTAGGAGCCCCAAGCACACGAGAGGTGTGGCTTAAGGGGGGGTGTTGGTGTTGAAAATAAGCCACACCCAGACCGACGATGGACTGGTCCAAGAGGGGCTAGTAGCTCAGTGGTAGAGCACTCCAGCAGTGCATGGAAGGTCCTAGGTTCGAGTCCTAGCTGGTCCATGTCTCAACACTATGAACTATCTTTAGGCCACCTTTTGTTTGTTAATTGTTAATGAATGAGATGATCAATTTATTGACAGTTGAATGGTACCAACATCAAATGGAAAAGGATGCAAGGTTGAAGCCTTGTTGAGCAAGCACTATCAAGGAAGAATTCACGTGCCCAAAGTCTCATGGCAGTGTTAGAATAAGGGGAAGAAGGAAAGAAAGACCATGTCAATAAACAAAGTAGCAAAAAAAGGAAAGAAGTGTTTTGAGTTGTCAAGAAACTAAACACACATTTGAGGTAGGCAAATTGGCATGAAGGAGTGCTCAAATGTAGCAAAATCAAGTGGAAATCCCACCAAGCAAAGAAATAACTAAGTAACAAGCTATGGTGCACACTATAAGTAGAAGTCTATTAACAATTTCAACCGAAGGTGGCAAAGGTGTTGTAAATGTGCACCTGAGAGGAAGAAAGGGAAATCACAGAGTCCAAAAGTTGTTTTAAGGTGGCAAACTCAGTCTAAAACAGTGACTAAAAGGTGTTAGAGAAGTCATAAAACTGTGTCATTAGAGAATTCCCCAAAAGACATAAGAATTTTGCACTTTTGTTATGGTATTGTGTTGGTAAACAGATTTGTCACTATGATTGTTTCTTAGAAACTGGCCTTGTTTTCCTAAAGAGTAGCGACAACCATTCCAACAGTTTGAGAGATTGAAGTAAAACCACAATCTTCCTCTGCATTTGAGAGGGGCAGCTCCCTCCTATGATGGGGTTTTTAGTAATTTAGTGTACTTTTAATCTCAAAGTACATAAAAGAGAAAAGACAAAAGACAAAACTAAGGAAAGATGACTAACAGAAACCCCAATGGTAGATGTATGAAAAGCAACTGAGATTCCACAACTAATAAAGATTACAAAGGGGGTTTGAGCACAAAATAAGTGTTGATATGCAATGACGAAGAAAGAAAGATAACAAATCTTGACATATGAGAAGATAAGTTATTTTGACACACCCAACTCAAGATACCAGGAACTGACTGTGTTTCATTACATCAATTGCATAGATAGTTGATAATTCACATAGGTACAAAAATAATCACCAATTTAACATACAAAAAATTAGCAATGACAACTTAGAAGAATATCAAGAACATACAAACTTGAATGCATTCTTTATTATCTTTGTTATATTATACAATCTCATAAACCTTTTTATACATAGTGTAAAACCAAAAGTCACTAAAAGTATCTCTGAAAATCTCTGCAAAGTTTCCCCTCCATAAAAGTCCCCCTTTACATTACAAATAGCATTGTATTTATAGGCTTCATAAAATAACTACCTATTAACCACTTTGTAACTACTTTTGTACTTTTTGAGAAAATAAAATAAGCTCCATTTAAGTTAGAATATCTCAACTTTTATGTAAAGAAACCTTGTTTTCTAACTTGATTACAAATATGTGACAAAAAGTCAGTTTTACAAAAAAAATTACTAGTAGCTTATAACCTTTAAGTTATTGGTTTTTACTAAGGAAGGTACCATATCTTCTCAAGATCAATGAATCTCACACCATATATCTTGGTTCCATAATTGGAACATATCATTATTCAAGTCCAAATGTGCTAATAAGTGGAACATAAACACTCTTCTTGACATTCAAATCCACAAGCCTGTAGAGTATTTGTATTCACCAACAACAATTCATATGTGAAAATAGCTCTTATTCTTAACATTGTAGATGTTTAATATCTATGAGAACAGATGACACTATTAAATTCTTCTTTTTCCCTCATCTAATCAAGAGATGTTGACCAAAAAAATTGGTACTTGGCCTTATATCTACCCATTCCATTTGTTTTGAAAGTTTCTCAATCCATTATAACATGTCTCATTTTCTCATATCTTGTATTTATTGCATACCTTGCCACCATATTTCTTTGATGTATGGTGTCAAAAAATTTCATGCCTTGTCCATTGGCCTATTCCGGAGACTCGTAGGCTATGTAGAAAGATGAATTAAGGGTTCCCATGTTCCTTGGAGTTCTGACCAGACTTGTCAGGGGTGGAAGGTGAACTTACTATTTTTAGTAAGTTAGGGTTTGGCTGTCAGGATGGTACAGAGTTGCTAAGCTCGCCAAGATTTTTCTCTAGTTGCGAAGATAATAGTTTTTGGAGCATTATTTCATGACTTACTATTTTTAGTAAGTAGCAGTTTGGGGTATTCTATTTTTGGCATTCCTGGATTTGGTCCTGTCCCAACACAATTCAGTGATCCCCATTGTTCAATCTCATCTGGATTCCGTTAATAATCAGTACTGGAACTATAAGCAATTTAATTAAATATTATTCCTTATCCTAAGGTTATTATTTAATTATTTTATCACTTATTGATGTTATGGGAAATTGTGCAAAATATAATATTTTTCCTAAGTCATGTATGGGCGATTTATTTGAATTAAAGGGAGACTTCATTCTTTATATTTTATAGAATTTATAATGTCAAAAATCGTGGCCCCTCTCCTTGGCGTGATTTTGACTTGGGAAAGTGGGCGCCCCTTTAGGTCCACCATGAAATGAAATGCAATTGGAATGAGGCGAAATTGGGAGGCAGTTTCATTTGAATTTCAGATTGGAAAATCTATATAAACAGAGGTTGGGCTCCTCATTTGGGATCCAGAGAAAATATATCGTTATGTTGTCGGAATGACTCCAGACATTCTTCGAGGGTGAATACCTCCTAGATCCTTCCTTCTGGTTTCGAGTGTGAGACTTCACTCCTAGCTGTGGTGCGTAGTTGTGAGCTTCTTGGTGATTTTTGGGTGTGTTGGTGAAGTTTTGTGTGTGCTGCTGGTTTTTTGGTATTGCTGGTGTGTGTTAGCTGAAAGTGTATTTCACTCATGGTTGCCTGTGTGTTGAATGCATCATTCTAGATGAGGGCTCGTTGGAAGCGTACCAGAGAGATGATAAGTCTCCTATATTGGCGTGGCATTTGGAGAACTCTCCAATTTTCAGTTGCACATCAAACTTTTCAGCAAAAATGTCATTTCCAGAATTGCATTCGGATGCGTGCCTTGTTGTTGGTGCTCTTCATTTGCAGTTTCGAGGTATTGTTTTGTTTTCTTATGTCATATTCTTCATTTGCTTCTGATTTGGCATGATTCTATGGGGTTTTAAGTGAGTTACAAGCAATTTAGTGGGTTTCGAGATGGTTGGTTCTGTGTTTTCCTTGTATTTGATTTCAGAACAAGAAGTAGTATTATTAGTTAGAATGTGTTAGTGAATTCATAAGATATGTAATTCACTCTATCTCCTTTTGTGTGTGTGAAAAGTGGACCTCTATTTGTATCTGGAATACACAACACTTCAATTAAGTCATTAGATGCATGGTTAGTAAATCAATAATTAATGAATAATAAACCATTACAAAGCAACCCATTGCCTTCTAGTAGATACGAGTTTAGATTCCTCTCAAATTGCTAAGCTATCCAATGGCTAGACAACACCTAAACGAAAGATTTTTAATCTATATGAGCATGGATTTAAGCTAAATGGATGCAAGATTTAAGCTAGATATGCAAGATTAATCTAACATGATTTAAGTAATATATGAATATTTAAGTTAAATGATTTAAGTAATATGAAATAACTAATATGCAATATCTCAATGCAAATTCTCAATGAACCTAGAGCAAAAATAACATAATAACATTATATTCTCCAAGATCTTTTGAATGAGAGATGAGAGCCTGAATTTATAGAAAATTCAGAAAGAAACCAAAGGCTGAGATCAAATGATGATGAGCGGTCAAGATTTTCCAAGAGGAAGCACAATCCAGGTGAATTGATGTGATTGGATGTTTTTCTCAGTTTTAAAGGAATTTGAACTAAAATAAATATAAAATCAGAAGAAAAAAAAAATTGATTTATTCTCTATTTCATTCAATTTTAATATTTAATTATTTTAATTGTTTTCTTTGAGATTATTTATCAAATTTTAATTTGTTTTTCAAGATTATCTCCAATTGATTTCTTTTCTCAAATATTTAATTATTTTTTGGTCAATTAATTCCTTTTTTTTATTTGTTTCCTTTTTTGAAGGTTTGTGCTTATAATTTCCAATTCCCCTTGATTTGTTTCCTTTTTTGAAGATTTATGGCAAATTAATTTATTTAATTAAATATGCTAGGATATTCAATTAAAATAAATAGGATAACTGTTTAAAAATGATTTACTTGGAATAATCAATTAATTAAATAAATATTTAATTAATATTGGTTGATTAATTTTGCCATGTGACATTGATGATTAAAGAATTAATTGTGTGCTCAAGAATTATTTAATTGCCTTTGGTTAGGACCTTGGTGACATTGTCGAGATTAGGGGCTCATGGTTTAGATGACCATTTTTAGGGTATTACATTTTCCCCTCTTTGAATTAATGTGTGAGCAACGCGTTGGTTCAAAGAATAGTTGATGTCTAGGAGATACCAGTTCTGAACTTGATTGATCACGAACTAGATGAAAAGCGAGGTGTTTAGCTTGATTTGAAGCGATGAAGCTGAATGAGGTCTGATTAAAGCTATGTCGATCTCGAACTTGATTGAACTTAGGAACGATAAAAGACAAAAGATACCAAACTTGAACTTTATTGATCAAGAAGCAGATCTTATTGATCTAGAACTTGATTGATCTAGACACAGTGAGTGAAGCTAAAAATCGATCTTGAACTTGATTGATCAAGATACGATGAGCGAAGATAAACTATCCAGCTTGATTCGATGCGATGAGACTGAACACCTGCTTAGATTTAGTTTGATCAAAGATACCCTTTAAACCCTTGATTGAGTTTAAACGAATAATCAGCTTGATGAAAAGCAATGAAATTGATTAACGTTAAGAGATTGATTCAGATGAAGATGAATATCAGCTTGATTTGAAGTAATGAAACTGATATGCCCCTAGAGATTGATTTGATGAAGCTTAGCTACTTGAAGATTTGAAAATTTTCTCAACATTTGAAGATGTGAAGTCATAAGGTCACGAGTATGCCCCCTCGAGAGCGAAATCGAAAGATAGCGAGGGTACATGATTATAGGCAATTTTGAGTGATGATAAGTTGTTTTGAGCAAAAATTGATTCAGAGAAATTTTTGAAAATTTTGTGTTGATTGATAAGAAATTGAGCGCAACGTTGATTTGTAGAAATTAAATTGAGATTCAACGTTGATTCATGAGAAATTGAGCGCAATTAGAAGAGAGAATGAGCTTTGATGAAAAGTGCTAAGTGGTCCAAATTTTGTGAAATTGACTGGCAAAATGATCTCTAATTTCGATTTCGATCCCAAAAATGGAGTTAGAATGGGTGAATTAGCTAAGGGTACAATTTTCATGTCCATCGGAGCAAGTTGAAAAATTAGGGTTTTGGTTATATAAGGGGTAAAAGTGTCATTTTCAATTCATTTTAACCCTCCAAGTTTGAAAATTCAAAAAGCCTTCTGCGAATAAAATGGTGATCCCTACTCGTGAGCATCGATTCGAGCGCAAGAGATGACATAATCAACCTCGACACTATGAGCCAGCGGTAAGTGATCAATCTTAAGCCTCTTTATGTTCTCAATTTTGAATTTTTTTGTTCATTTTTCATGTTTTCAGACATTTTAGGTCGGCCCTTCTC
This sequence comes from Cryptomeria japonica, assembly GCF_030272615.1. Taxonomy (NCBI): domain Eukaryota; kingdom Viridiplantae; phylum Streptophyta; class Pinopsida; order Cupressales; family Cupressaceae; genus Cryptomeria; species Cryptomeria japonica. The sequence goes on along the minus strand of NC_081406.1, from coordinate 529,946,804 downwards.
ATTTTGTCGTGCGAGACAGGATTTTATCTCATACGACAAACTACTAAGTTTTGTTTTATCGTTTGAGGCCATTAGTTTTGTCATTTGGACCCCACCCTTATGTCATATGACAACCTTCATAAAAGACCATTTTGTCGTCCGAAGTCTAATCTTTTGTCGCATGGGAGTCTTTTGTCGTAAGGGGCCTAATCTTGACTTGTACGAGTTGTTGTCCTTCTGTGTTTTGTAGTTTGGGAAACAGTGAGCATTTTTTAATGTCTAAACTTGAAATTTTGATTTTGCAATTGGCATAGTTGGATTTGCATGATGTTTTGCTTCTCTTGTAGGCTTATTTGGAATGTTTTCTGATGCTTCGTTGATTGATTTTTGTAGGTTCGATTGCCTCATGTGCTCTTCAGATGTGTTTATCCACCTACCATGATATTAGTACAGTAGTTATCAGAGGTTGATCAGGCTCATATTGATTTGTGCGGCTTGACGCATCTTTTTGGATTACTAGACATCCATGTGAATCACGGAATGCTCACAACATTGGTTGAGCGATTCCATTCAAAGCATAATACCTTCCATTTGCCAGTTGGGGAAAAGACTATCACTCCTGAGGATGTATATAGGATCCTCTGTATCCCTTTTGCTAGGGATAAGGTGGATTATGATGCAACACACCTTCCCGGATTACAGGCAATTAAGCATGTCTTCAGGGATCCTGATATTTTGACACATTCCATCAGTTGGGACATCATGATGAGCAAATACAGTGAGGAGTTTCCTCTGGCTTGTGTCCTAGCAGGGTTTATCGGCTGCTTTCTGATGTTGGATAGGGGACAACATGGATTCCAGTGTGGGTGGGGCAGGATGCTAGAGAGATTGATGGAGACCCCTCAGAGGCTTGGCTGGGGTTCTTGCATATTAGCCCACATGTATCACGAGATGCATGAGATTGTGTATAGGGAGGGCAAGAGAATGGCTGCAGGTGTGTTAATTTTACAGGTTTGGGCTTGGGAGCACCTTCCAGTTTGTCGGTCGATTGTAGATGATAGCAGAGAGTCAGGTCAGCCGATTGTATATAGGTATGTAGGTTATGGTACGCAACCCCATTTGGGGAAGACTAATTTTTGGCGAGGACAGCTAGATGACCTAATAGTTGTTGTATGGAGACCTTATAGGGGCCTAGAGCCATGGGATGAATGGAGGCTAGTACGCAGGGATCTTTTTGTGACGTGTCCACTTATTGGCAAATCGCAGACTGTGGTGGAGCGATTTGTAGTATCTCGAGTGATGAGGCAGTATGGTAGGCCTCAGGGGATCTCACAGGAGTACACAACATACGCGAGATATGTTGATGAGGAGAGGAAGGGATGGTCACTGAGGTTGTCCTATGCCTTGAGTATGCAGGAGCTCACTGGTTTACAACACTTGAGATGGGATTACATGGATGATGTTGCGAATGCAGGGGTATTTCCCCAGTATAGGGATTGGTTCCAGCAGCATCCATTCCTCAGATTCACGGATCCAGCGGAGCAGGTTCCTCGTATTAAGGAGATTGAGGATGATGCCCCCACATAGGGACAGGGACAGAGGTAGGGATAGGAACAGAGAGTCGAGGCTCCAAGGTGGGTAGGTGGTGATCTTGATGCTAGTAGTATTAGGGTAACAGCTAGGGTTGGACAACAGAGGGGTGATGGCGGATCCCTAGGGAGTATAGGCGTGAGATTAGGTGGAGCTGAAGAGGAGAAAGCAGCGCCGAGACAGGTCTGACAGTGGAGGGAGGAGCAAGGTGGAGCTGGAGGTGGAGATGGGGGGGGAGAGCCTGCGAGAGAGCAAGGGACTGACGTGGGATGGTCGATGAGAGAACGTCTTACAGATATGTAGTCACAGTTGATAGTGGCTCAAATGCAGTTGGCAGAGCGTGACCGACAGCTAGTAGAGCTTAGCGTTGAGCGCGACCGTTAGGTCGCAAAGCTGAGAGAATAGACGAGAGCATAGACAGAGGCTTTGCGACAAGAGGTCCTTCACCAGACGAGTAGGGCGACATACTATGTTGTAGCATATAGCATAGCAATTCCAGTTGCGCAACAGGTTGCCCCCTACTTGCAGTATATGGCACGGTCGGAGGGAGCTCAGGTACCTCGTCAGGATCCCGGTCAGCAGGCTCCACCTCCTCCACCAGGCGATGAGGGAGAGGCTGAGAGCCAAATGTTCTTTTTGTAGCTCTGATATTTTTTTGTAGACACACCCATTTTTTTGTAGCCATACGATTCTTGCTCCGATGGGGGTTTGTATATGTCATTTGACATCATTTTGTAATTTGGGACTTGATACGATATATATATATATATATATATATATATATATACGAGATCGATTTGACTTCATTGTACTTGTGCTGATTCGATTATGAGATGTTTTCTATATGCTTTAATCTATATGTATGCATTTCTGATTTAGCATGAATGTATGTTATGCAAATGGTTATGGATGTCTATTTTTTTTCTTTTCATATGCAAATAAATGAATTTTAATGAGTAATGAGTAATGCCAATTTTTCATTTTTCTATGCAATAAGATGAATGCAAATGAGGAATATTGAAATGTATGAATCTATATAAGATGCTCATGTATGCAGCTAACATCTCAATACACAAGTACTTGATTGGAGAAATGATGATGAAAAAGAGACCACTTAGCTAAGAAATGATGATGCTTCCAACTCTCATTCAAAAGATAAAGAGAGCATTGTTATTATATCGAAATCACTCTAAATTCACAAAATGCAGAATGATATGCAAAATGCAACCTAAACCTAATCAACCGATTTTGAAAAGCTTAATTTTCATCATTGAGTGTTTTACAATCACAACAGGCAGATTTAGAGTTCCTTGCTTTTCATGTGCAATATTAATTATTTTGTCTACAATGACCCTTTTTTTGTTTATATCCTTGGATAGATTACACATGGATCCGGATTGCACAATAAAGAAATTCCCTTAAAACGGACAAAGAAATGATGGGAACCTCCCTATAGCATTCAAATAAGCGGAGTAAGGTATGTGTGGCGATTTCACCTTAATGTGAAGGCACTTATCACAGACACCCAATTGATTAGATGTTTTCAGATCATCGAAATCGTTCCTACAAACAGAAAACAACGAAAAATATTATGCCCCCAATCCTTGCTCCTCTTAGTCAAGATAGACTTCCTTGAGTTACTCAAAGATATAATAATCGAAATTCAATAAAAGACAGCACACAAAGAAAATTTTCATGCATAGCTCAAATTGTTCAATGATTGTTTTCGGTTATGTTGTTTTGCTTGTTTACTCAGTGATAAAACTCTTCAGTAGTCACGAGACAGGTGACTGACTTGGAGTGGATGACCAGGTTTCACTAACGTAAAGATGACTTGGTGGATACTGCTTAGGACATGTAATGTGCTTTGTTGATTAACCTAAGAATAAGACATTGATCAGTTTCAAGCCATGAGGGTTCCAACAAACTAGGATGTCACAAAAGTGACTGAAATATGTACACGCGAAAGCGATTATACATGAAAACGAGAAATGCCAACGTTGTGTTGATAGATGGAGCGCTTGAGTACAAGAGGCACATGTTTGCCAAGTTTTCACCTGCTTGGCAAAGATTCATTTTTTTATTTTTTTTTACCAAGGTGCCTGTTTACCAGGTTTTCACCAAGGCATTTTCTCTCTTTATATTTTTTTTCTTTTTTATTTTCTTTTTTCTCTTTTTTTTTTTTTGAATTTCTTCAGGACTTTTTCCAATTTTTAGGATTTCTTCAGGACATTTTATGATTTTTAGAATTTTTGTTCAGGACATTTTATGATTTTTTTTAGGATTTTGATGTTTGCTCCTAGTGTCTAGCAAGGTAAAAGGTATTTGGAGTACATGAATAGATAAGCGAATGATGGTGGATGCTTTCAAGGACTATCAAGCATAGGGTCTAGATATAGCAATGTAAACCAAGGATTTTAGCGATGTAAAGAAAGTATAGCACAACGAAGCAAGGATATATAATACACAACACTTATAGCGTAACGAAGCCATATGGTCCAAAGAAGTGGCCATGTCAAGAGGTTTGTGGAAAACATGTTTTTGCATTTTGTCCAAGGTGTTGATCAAGATCAAGGAATAGATCTGGATAAGGGACAAATAGGATAATCAAGACCAAAGGTGGTAATGAAGGATGTAAGAAAGCAATGGATAGGAGCTAAAGGGTCTAGATCAAGTGTAATAGATAGGACACATGAAGCCTAAAAAGATCCTTAACATTGTCAAGATCAAAGGTGGAAAAGGGATATGAATGTAGATAGAGCGAATGAGGGATAATGGAGGAAGAAGGATAATAGATGGATGCACATGGATGGAACTTGCGCCCAGTGTAAAGTGCAAAAGGGTAATGGATTACGCATGACACCTGTTTGTAAGGTTTTCATCATAGTACTTGCCCAAGGCGCCTCAAGAAGTGGTTTTCACTAGTGGATGAAATTATTTCTCTTTACTTTTTTTCTTTGATTTTTTTTTCTTTCACTTTTTCATCATTTTTTTTCTTCTTTTTGGACAATAATGGAGGCATGATAGGGGATGGAAGAAGGACCCCAATGTCTCTCTACTTTGGATGGTACCCTTAGAATGTGAGTTGCAATAGACCATGGCTATGAAGGTATGCTCAAAGATGTTGGCAGGATAATGAAATGAAACTAGGGCAAGGATTTATGCAAAGGATTGGATACGAGGGATGGAAGGGTGAAAAAGAGGTGTTGGATAAAGGATGGGATGTTGGAAGAATTGTGTATGGATAGATGGAAATGCTGGAAAGATCAACATTGGCACACACCTTGAGGGATGGTGGACATATGGAGGAGAAGTGAATCTCAAATTTTGAGATTTGGATGGAGGAAAGGTTATAGATTTTGGGGCATAAGAACCCAAAATGGATGAAGGAGGTGATGGAGGAATAGACTCAGAAGGTTTGGATGGAGGAAAAAACATTTTGGATGCCAATTTTGATTTTTCTTTAGAATGTTGTGCTTCAAGCAGACGCTTAGGGATCCACATGGTTTTTGATTTTTCATGCTTTTGTAGTTCCTTAGAGCACATTGCTTGTACAAGTTCCTTAGGAACCCATATAACTTTTGACTTTGCTTCTTTCTTTGTGGGCCTTTGTGGCCTTTTGTATTTTTCTTTTTCTTTTTGGACCATATTTTTCTTTGTTTTGACATATCGATTAGATGGGACATGTTGATCCTTGAATACATGTGGATTACTTGACTTATGACTTTTATGCTTGGCATCCAAATTGCTTGGAGAAGGAAAAGAATGTATGAATGGATAGGAATTATATGGAGGTATTTTAGATGGATGGAAGGTACTCGAAGATGTGTGCCTTTGTTGATCCCACATAAGGGATGGAGGGATATAGGGACCTAGAATGGATGGAAGGGGCGAAGGCAAAAGCGTGTATTTGGATTTAACTGGAGAAATGTAGGATTTATGAGAGATACCAACATATTGAGAAATATCCTTGAGGCCATCACCTTTAACATTTTCTTTAATATGAAGGGGTTCTTGCTTGTGGAGATCTACCCCTTTGCCTTTGTAAATATTTTGACTTGTAGGATACACTTTGCTTTGGAAAGAAGGCGCGAGTCCATTATGAGATGGAAGTGGAATGTAAGGAATGATAGGATCACGAAGGGGATTTGTAGGCATGATGGGTCCTTGAGCTGAATATGGAGGATTATGACAAGGAGATGAAGGGATACTTTGTTCTTGACATGGAAGAGGACCATTGGATAGAGTAGGAAGGGTGTTTGACTCTTCATTTTGAATAGGACCATTTGAAAAGGTGGAAGAGGCATCATGATCTTGCTTAGGAAGGATGCTTTGGTCTTGAGATAGAAGTGAGTCATCTCGGAAGCAATGAAAAGGTATAAGGGGATCATCATGGGAATCTAGTGAAATAAGATCTTTTTCGACCATTAGATGGGATTGGAGAGTTTTAGTGTGCTGATCTTGATTTATGATAGGACTTGTTTCTTCATTTTTTAGATTATCCTCTTGGCATGGAACCACTTCTAAGGAAGGGATAGGATTTTGCATAGGTATAGGGGATTCTTGGAAGGTCTCCATATTTTGGCATGATGGGGAAGCATTTTGAGTGGGACTCTCTGGAGTGGGTACATTTGGAATTGGAGTGCATGATGGCATAGGATTTGGGATTTTCAAATCTTTAGAGGAACTTGATCAATATTGGCATTAACTTGGATTTCCATAGGAGATAGCCCTTGAAGGTAAACATGAGAAGTTTCATTGTTTGAAGGAGATGGTATGGATTTTGGTTGAGAAGTTTTAGGAGATGAAGGCATCATGGAAGGGATGTAGGCCACATATGGAGCCTTGCTAGACATAGGTTCATGATTTTGATCATGCTTAGAAGTAGTTCCTTCTTTTTCTTTAGGTGAGTCACTGGGATCTTCAATTTCAATGACACCATCATCAAGGAGATCTTGAATCTTATGTTTTAATTCCATACACATTGAGGTCTTATGTTTGTTATGCCTATGATATGCACAGTAATTACTCAAAACTTCACATCCCCATGTGGTCTTTTTAGGCAATATGATAAGATTGTTCTTAAGAAGCACTTCCAAAGCTGACTCAATAGATTGCCCCAAAGGTGTAAACTGTCTATCTAGCGAATAGATGTATTTTTGTCTTGGTGAAGGTGTTTTGTGATCTTGTATGAGATTTGGTCTTTGATTGTCAATTATTTGATAGTATTTGATCGTCAAATCACATAATCGTTTTAGCATTCCTTGAAGTTTCTCACTCTTGATATCATGCATTTGTTTTTCAAATAGAATCATTGATTTATTTTGTTGGATTTTCATGTCATATATTTCTTCCTTGATATCTTGAAGCATTTGAGCCAAGGTAGCCATGGGAATTGGAGCTAAGGTAGCCATGGGATTCTTACTTTTGTCAAAAAATTTAGAAGAGCTTCTGGTTTGAACAAGCATTTACAATCGATAGGACCAAGAGCTAGATGTGTTGCAGAAGTCAAGATCAAATTGGAGCTAGTTGTTCGTTTAACATAGTGATTGAGTGAAGTAACTAAGATCTGGTCTGGTTTCAAGAATGATCTATCCTGTGTAAGCCATTATCTAAGTTAACTTAGGTTTGATAAGATATTGTTTGAACTAGCTGAGAGATTATCGACAAAATCGTGCAACACAATGGTAAGGGTACAATATCAAGATTGTTTATGCTCAGGATATGATGACCAGTTTTATGCTTGTTGTAGACTAATCTGGACAGGTTTGATTGTTTTGACTGACAAGATTAGGAATTTGTACAACAGAGGATTGGACAGAGATGAGATTCTAACAGAGAGTTTCAATGACTGATGACTACTATTTTTTGATAAGGACTGAGTTTTTGATGTTTGACAGAGACCAGTTTTGGACACGGACACTTTATCACTGTTTTGTTGATTTGTTTTCTCCATTTTTAGTATTTCAGTTTCAGTTTCAAGGATGAAAATACAGAAAACATGCAAGATATATAATAATTCAATCACAACACACTAACCCTATAGAAGTTGGCTTAGAGAAGAAAATCTTTGCTTGCTGACTTAGGTACACACCCAATAGCTAATCAGAATACGGCTGCTGAGTCTCATGAAATGGATTCTTAACGTCGTATTAGCCGACTCCAAACGCTAATGGGGGCACAATATGGCAAGTGTCTTGGAAGAGTTACTATCTCTCTTGCACAAAGATTATCCCCCTTTCAGAGGTGAATCGGGTAGCTGCTATCTTATAGTTCTTAGTCAGGAATTCCGTTTGAAATTACCCCTTGAAGTCACGCAAGCATGATTGAGGCCTATGGCCCAACAAGGTACCGAAACAAGTTGTAGTCATGTAAATGTGATTGAGACCGCGAGGCCCTACAAAATGCTCGATATGAGAGATCTCAAAGAGAAAACTCAAATAATCCCATCCTCTGAGACTTTAATCACCAAAGGCCTATTTATTATAGTGAGTTGGAATGCTCGGGTCCAGTTGTACTCACTTGGGTCGTTCTCATAGGGTGATTACTTTTTCCCACTGTGACAGGCCCGCTAAAGGTATACAAATCTCAAAGCTTAGAAAAAGCTTCAAGGGTCTAGATTTCTGATTGTCTATAAAAGACAAGAGCATACTCTCCTACCTCTTAGATTTTTCTAAAAACACGAAAGACAGATTTGTTCTTTAACCAGATAGCAATTTAAGTGCCTAAAAATTAATTTAAGGAATACACGATGTTTGGTCAATTCTCTTTAGGCAACCTGCAAAACCAACGCATCAGTAGTCATGTTGTTTTTTTATTCTTTGACAGACGTATGTTTGATTGATAAATTATTTGTCAAGCGGACCTACAAACATTAAAAGCCCAAAATTAGTTGCCAAAATAACATAAAAAAATCATCAAAAGAAAATTTTAGCATGCAAACTGTAAATTAAACTAATCTAACAAGAATTTCCATTTTTTATGACTATCCTAGTTATGACAGTTTTGATAGTACTGCACTCTGCCATTTATAACTTTTCAACCCGACCTAATTCGGAAAATCGCTTCAGTGGAAATGTGGAAAATTTGGTTTTACAAAACATATTAAACTTTTGTTTAGATCCAATGGTTCAATAAAAAGTTATACCCTCCGAATAGATACCATTTTTTACTGTTACAGAAGAATAAGTAAATTGATAGTATTGCACTCTGTCATTCCTAACTTTCAAACCATAAATTTTTAGCAAAATCGCTTCGTTGAAACTGTAGAAAACTTGGTTTTCAACAACATATCAAAAATTTGTTTAGATCTAACGATTAAATAAAACGTTATACCCTTCAAAAAGAGACCATTTTTTACTGTCACAAAAGAACAAGCAAAAAGAAAGATTTTTATTTGCAAATTTAACACATGTTTATTAGTTATAAAAACCAAATATTAAATTTGTTCAAGAAACATTAGAAATATTGTAGTCATGGGTTCGGGCCCCACGGTGGGCGCCAAAAATGTGTGTGAAAAGTGGACCTGTATCTGTATCTGGAATACACAACACTTCAATTAAGTCATTAGATGCATGGTTAGTTAATCAATAATCAATGAATAATAAACCATTACAAAGCGACCCAATGCCTTCTAGTAGATGCGAGTTTAGATTTCTCTCAGATTGCTAAGCTATCCAGTGACTAGACAACACTTAAACAAAGGATTTTTAATCTATATGAGCATGGATTTAAGCTAAATGGATGCAAGATTTAAGCTAGATATGCAAGATCAATCTAACATGATTTAAGTAATATATGAATATTTAAGCTAAATGATTTAAGCAATATGAAATAACTAATATGCAATATCTCAATGCAAATTCTCAATGAACCTAGAGCAAAAATAGCATAATAACAATATATTCTCCAGGATCTTTTGAATGAGAGATGAGAGCCTGAATTTATAGAAAATTCAGAAAGAAACCAAAGGCTGAGACCAAATGATGATGAGCGGTCAAGATTTTCCAAGAGGAAGCACAATCCAGGTGAATTGATGTGATTGGATGCTTTTCTCAGTTTCAAAGGAATTTGAACTAAAATTAAGATAAAATCAGAAAAAAAAAAAAAGTGATTTATTCTCTATTTCATTCAATTTTAATATTTAATTGTTTTAATTGCTTTCTTTGAGATTATTTGTCAATTTTTAATTTGTTTTTCAAGATTATCTTTAATTGATTTCTTTTCTCGAATTTTTAATTACTTTTTGGTCAATTAATTCCTTTTTTGATTTGTTTCCTTTTTTGAAGATTTGCGCTCATAATTTCCAATTCCCCTTTCTTGATTTGTTTCCTTTTTTGAAGATTTATGGCAAATTTATTTATTTAATTAAATATGCTAGGATATTCAATTAAAATAAATAGGATAATTGTTTAAAAATAATTTACTTGGAATGATCAATTAATTAAATAAATATTTAATTAATATTGGTTGATTAATTTTGCCATGTGACATTGATGATAAAGAATTAATTGTGTGCTCAAGATTTATTTAATTGCCTTTGGTTAGGACCTTGATGACATTGTCGAGATTAGGGGCTCATGGTTTAGATGACCATTTTTAGGGTATTACACCTTTCACATTTCTATCATTGTAAGAATTTCTTCAGTAGTACTGACCAATTCATTCTATGTTGTATTTCACGCTAAACAAGTGGAAGAGGATAGCTTAGCCGCCTATATGTTTGTAATTCAATTTTGTCCTCCCACTAAACAAGTGGTTGAGTGATATTGTCCTCCCGCTGATATATGTGGTTGAGTGATAGTTTCTTTTAAAAGTCCTCCCGCTGCATAAGTGGTAGAGTGATTTGGTTCTATTATGCTTTGTTGCCTTGGCTGGTTTACCACCAAGTTTGTGTTCTTCATCCCGCTAAAAAGTGGAAGGGGCTAACTTGCCGCCCATTTTTGTAATTGCATTGTAATTTCCAGCGGATTAGAAAGCTAATAAAACCCTTGTCACCGTATGATCTCACCTTCCCACATTGGGCTCTTGGTGATCAAAAAGTGGAAGGGTTACCTTTCAGCAGCATTTGGTTTTCATTTCCTAACCATAACAAGTGTTGTGTTGAATGTAATTGTGGAAAAATTCAAAAATAAATAAGAGGGAATTTTACAAAACACACTATGTGTAACCCCTAACAGTTCTTTTGATTGTTCTTCCACATTGACAGGTGTGGGCTTCTTTGTGAAATGCTTTCTCAACAAATAATCTTGTTTGGAGCATTTTAATGAAATCTTGAAGCATTTACAAAAAGTTTGTAGGTTAGATTCTTGGAGCATCCAAGCACATAAAGTATTATGGTTCAAAAGTTTAGCTTCTTGAGCATCCCAACAACTAGTTCGGAAGTTAGAATTCTTGAGCACTTAAGCACAAGAGGTTTGTTGTGTTGTGCACACATTCCCCATCTCCGACAAGGACCCCCTCTTCTTTTTGCCTTGCTAGCATGAGAGAGAGAGAGAGAGAGAGAGAGAGAGAGAGATTAGAAATGCACAAATGTATTAGGATTTCAAGCCTGAGCATGTTGAAAACATAAGGTGATATTAGATCTAGAGGCTTGAAGTTTGGTGGTTGCCATACCAAAGTCAAAACAAGGCTTTCTCCTAAAAGGTGTCCTCCTGCCTAGTTTAGACCGAAAGTTTCCCCTTCGTGCTAGACGTTTGGTGTTTGCCTAAAGTTTGGGATAAGGCTTTTATTCCTAAGGGTGTTCCTAACACCAACTTTTGACTAAATTTCAGCTTATGTTCCATTTTGTTGTTCAAGGGTTCGTTTTGGACAATGCTTCCACATCTTGATCAAAGGTTTGAGTTCTCTAATGTAAGAAAGACCAAGTTTGGTCCCAAAAGGGGACTTTAAGATCCTCAAATTTCTGCTAATATAGTATTGCTTCCCCAAAGCTTGGCTTTTGTAGAAGTTTTGGAATACAACTTTTCCCAAACCTCTTCGAAACACGAGGAAAAGGCCGAAGAAAAGGCCAAACTTTGACCTTGCCTTGTGAACTTTGGTGTTTTCAGTAAAATAAGGAAAAGCCCTTAATCCTATTTACTTTCCAACCTTCGAATTTCATCTTTTCATTGTCAAAATCAATATTTTCTCAAAAATAAGGAGCAACCCTTGATCTTATTTACCTTTCAAAATTTGAAGTTTCATCTTTCCCCTGCAAAAGTTCGGTGCTTGTGGTGACAATGCGAATAAGCCTTGTCCCTTTTAGGCTGAAGTTTTGGCCCTGCCAAGCAAGTTCGACATTTTCATGACAAATTAGATTTTGGCCTACTCCAAAGTGTCTCCCCAGTGTCAATATTAACTCCGAACTTTACCTTAAGGCCTCACAAAGCTTGGTAAGGATGCATACCTATTTGAGATCCTGCAATAGGTTAGGAAATGATTGAAATGTATATAATTAATAATATAAATCTTCTAAGAAAGATAATTAAGCATAAATTCTCTATACTTAGGGTTAGGAACATTAACTTAACCATAGTTTTAGTCCAATTCCTTATTGGAACTCAACCATAAGAAAGTGGGAGCAAGGAGGAACGATAAGGTGTCCAAGAGATCCTCTACTCTAGGCCCACGAGCGAAGTGAGAGCCAGAGCCCCTTTGGCCTCATGGGACCATCGGTCAACTAGCATGAGGTGGTATACCTAGTGAGGTATCCGATCACTGCTCTCCTCCATCACTTCCATCCTTGTCCTTCTCTTGTGGTTAGAATTCTCTTAAATCAATAATCAACCATGATAGAGTTTGGAAAGATACAATAGGGTGTCCTGAACGTCCTTCCCCCCTAAGTCCAAGAGCGACGGACTCTGTCTACACCCCCAAGGCCTCATGGGACCATTGGTCGACTACCATGAGGTGACATACCTAGAGGACCTCATCACCATTCTCCCTCCTTGTACTCCCTTATATTACTATAATGGAAGTTCACTCAATATATATAAGTATCCATCATTGATTGTTCCTTATGCTAGATATCATATGAATTACGTATACCATTTTTTCTTTTGATCGATAATGGGTCGAGGTCGTAAACTTTATTAAATTTGAAAAAAATAATTACAATATTGTACAAATTGGGTTCGATGTGAGCACCGGTAGGAAAGAACCGAATGAAGAAAACCTTCGGTCTTGCCCAAGGAAAAATCCTAGAATAATTTACATGTCCCTGGTAGCCGGAAATCTGACTTATTAAGGGATTACAATAATAATTTGAACAATACATCTTGTTGTCGACAATTTGAACATGACTTCTACAACAAGGGTCTGAATTGTAAGTGAATCCTTTAGGTGGTAAGGAACGAGCGGGGAGACCAAGGATTTATTCGAGTGCTAACTGAGCTGGGGATGAACGAGTTGGATTCTGAATTCTGCAAACACAGAGCAATGCTTTCCTGCACGCTCAAAGTTAGGATAACCATATAACCACATAATATCATAGAAGGAAGGAAGCCACCCGCATTAGCTCCATCTAAGACTCAGAGACCAGTGCCCTTAAATTTTCTAGAATAAGGTTGTCCTACAAAACTACATTCTACAAAAATGAAAATATAAAGCAAACAAGGGCCATTACAGCCATCATCAAAAAAATCGATGGGGTTAAAGGTGAGCCGCTCAGGAAAGCAAAATGAGGGGAAGGAACCCAATGTACCCCATCCACATGATCACAGATGCATGAAGGTGAAATATTAACAGAAATGTTAACAAAAGTATCTACAACATCATACCTATAGCCACATGAATGCAAATGTGTTAATATTTCTACCTTGCATTATATGAACACACCTGCATCTATGTGTGTATACTTGTCCTAAGATAGATACTTCATTAATAAACCTATAGCATAAAATTGCATCCTTTCTATGTCCTAAAGTTGATATAAATATGTGAAAACCACAAAAAAATGTATTGCATATCATAGGATTTATCTTAAGCATCTGCATATAATAGTAGTTATCTTGAACGTCTGATTACTATAAACATATAGCTTCAAAAAGCAAGTCATATCCTATCTAAAAACAGTAAAGTATCAGAGTCTTTCAAACAAATTAGTTTGGCTTAGATGAAACAGATTGTCACCAACAACATCTTACTCAAAAGGCAAGCCCTTTCCCTCAAGCCCCTGCTTGGTCCGATGGTGAACCCTTTGGCGAATCAAAGGATTTCAAACTCTCCATCTCGGCTCTCATGTCCATGTTGAGCCCTTCGTCCCAAAGGTATATTGCCAACTAGTGGTTGTAGGGAGGTGTTTTCACATTGAACCACCGCATGAGGAATTTGACATTCCTCTGGATGATGGGTCGTCTATTGGCAAACTTCATGAGGTTGTCATGAACCAGTATAGTGAACCGAGGAACCTGGAGGTTGTTCCATATTAAGATATCATAATGCCTTGGCTTGGGGGCCAAAAGATTAGAAGTAACATTAACCATTACCTGGTCAAGCTCTATCAAAATGTTATACTTAAAAACCTTTAAACATAATTCCCAAATGAAATCCCTATTAGGCTCGAAATGAAGTACTATGGCTAGGAACATAGAGGAAATATCAATATTTGCTCTGGTCTTATCCTCATTGTTGATAAAATCTTCCCCTAAAATTTGAGTAACCCCGTTAATGACCAGGTCGTGAGGGTATTTCATAAGGCCTTTCAGTCGAGCTGCCTTTATTACGTATACCATTAATAATAATGTAATTATAAATAAATTCTTATCGTATTGTTTATTACCAAGAATGATACACCCAATATAATTGACCAAAAGGTATTGTATAATCTTAATAGACATTTGATCTGCAATTATATTCTATTATGCTATAAGTCATGAATAGGGAAGATCATACTAGATCTGCATTAACTGATAATATGGTTGTAAATGCTAGTTGGTCCTTTATATTTCCAATTTCTCATAGTTTGCCTAATGTAGCAGTCTGTTATATATATGTTTTGGTGGTCTATTGTTCTTGATTCCTTCAATTTGTTGATTACTGAAGACGCTTCTCCTTTATCTAAAAGTTGTTATTTATTTTTCTCATGTGATTCAATAATATATGTTGTGTATGCTTCTTCGTTTCCTTTCCTTTATATCTTTCCATGTGAGGGAGAGGTCACACCTCTTCATCATGCATGCCCTTTGGCAAGAGAAACACCCTTTCTACCATTAGCACCCTTTGAAAGAGTGCAACTCTTCATTATATCTGCCCTTTGAAAGGGACACAACCTTTCATGATCAGATATGCACTTCTCATTTCCAAATTTGTCCCCCTCTCAAATGAGGTTCTCTTCTCCCTTTTATATCTAATGTTTGAGGGAGTCACAACTTTTCATTTTATGACCATTCATTAACTTAATTAAATTTTAGTTATATTTAATTATATTCTTTTATATTTTTATTTTTATTTTATTTTTATTCTTTTGAATTTGAATTTGAATTTTATTATTATTAAATTCTATTTCAAAGTGGGGACATTACATATTCCATTTCCTCCATCTCTTGTTGCTTCTACTAAGTCTAGTGTTCTGATTAATTAAAAAAGTAGGTTTTCAGGACCTGAAGTCTTTAACAAAGGATATTAAGATAAGACACCAAAAAGATCAGTGCTTAAGAACCGCATACAAAAAGACTGGCAAAAAGCCAGTGAACCGAAAGGACAGCAAAACAAACAACAACAAAGAAACAAAGAAGGCACTACACAGTAATTTTCTTCAACAAGTCCTCTGCCTTTATCACCAGCTCATCGTAAGTGGCCCCGACAGCTTTAAGTTCTTTCAGATCCTTGTTAGGTTTTTTGTCTTTCTTTTTGCCTCTGGTGTGAGTTTTGGGGCCTTGAGCTTCCCTTGTTCCTTCAGTTTCTGGGTCGATGTCCAAGATTTCCTTTTCACCATCCAGTTTGTTGATGAGAGTGTTGGTGTTGTTGGCTGAAATGTTCATGATGCTAAGGCTCTATTTAGCAATGTTCTTCAGACACTCCTCAATTTTACCAATTTTGCTAACAGTTTCCAAGAGAGTGTGGTCGTTAGTGTCAGCAATATTTTTCCTTTCCAGCAAATCCTTCTCAATTCTTTCAAACCTAGGGTTGAAAGCATCTCTTATGTCTTCGGCTTTGGCAATGGTGCTTTTCAGGTCCTCTATGTAGTTGGCCATGGTCTTCCCTTCCCCAGTATTGATGGTTTCCAGGATCAAGATTCTGTTACAGAGCTTTTTGTTTTCGTCCACAGCTTTCTTGTAACCATTGATAAGCCACTCCATAGTTTCCATGAAACCTTGCAAACCCTCGGGGGGAGGGTTAGAGGGGGGGTCAAATTTTCCAGGGGTTTGCCTTTTCCTCTTTAGGGGTGTGTTAGGTGGTAGTTGTGTCAACAGCCCTAAGAGCCTCTTCCATGGTCTCCTTTTCCAGATTCTGATCAGCTTCTAGGGCCCTTACTTGCTTGTGGGTTTCCGGTTCCTTAATAGTCTCCTCTTTTTTCTTGTGTGTTTTTCTGTTCTGGGTGTGAGCTTTTGTCTTCTTCTTCAGCAACCCTTGAGGGTTCTCCTCCTCAGAGTCGTCTGTAGTCTCCTCTTCCGAAGAAATACTAATCAGGGGTCTACCTTTAGGCTTTTTGCCCTTAGAGGATGAGGGTCTGGTTTTGAATTTCCTCTTCTTCCCACTTTCATAATCCGAGACATCCATGTTGTCCTCAGTGTTAGTTGAAGGGTCACTTTCAGACTCCTCTTCCTCTGAGAAGGCAGGGTCAGACTCCTCTTCCTCTGAGAAGGCAGGGTCAGACCCCTCATCCTCAGAATCCATAGAGGGTTGCATCCGAGCAATTTGGTTGGCCTTAAGATGGTCATAGATTAGGACCATAAGGCCTTGATGCATGGTTGTATCACCCCGTGGGTTATCTTTGTAGGCCTTGAGGGACACATTCATCGAACAGAGCAGAAAATAAGGGAAGTTAACCTTATCATTGTGCCTAAAGTGATTCAGCAGAACAAAGTGATAACCATAAACTTTTGTGAACCTACCATCTAGAGTGATATATCGCATTAAAACAAAGAGGACCTCCCGCCAGGTTTTGGCAAAAGCCCTGGGTGGGTAGTAGGTTTTGCTCAACTTTACTAGTCATTTTTTCTCCTTCTCAGTATTTGGGTATCTTTCAATAGCTTCCCTACTGACTTTCCTATCTCTGTAGAAGTTGCACCCTTCTCTTGTGAGGCCCGTAGCTTGAGCAATTAAATCTTCATCGATTTCTACAATTTGGTCTCCCATTTTCAGCATGCCCTTTTTCCAATTTTTACAGAAAAAACTGGTGACATGTCGTCTCAACCGTGAAGTCTCTCCATGAATTTTGAGAAGCCACCCTTATGCAGAATACCCCAAACCTCCTCCTTCTGTTTCCATTCTTTACAACTACTTGGTTCATATCGCCTCCTGTTACCACCCATATAGTCGTTGTTCAACACCAAATTTTGAAACTTGCAGAGCAAATTAACCGGTGAGTTTTTCGAAACTATCAAAGTAACCCAGAAAGCATGGGAACTTATAGCATTGGTAATATAATGAATGAATCTCTCATTATTATAATGACTCGAAGTACTCAAGTTAGTTCTTTCCATAATGATCTTGTCCATCAAGTATTTTTGGAGTACTTCTATAACGATCATTTCAAAGTAACCCAGAAAGCATGGGAACTTATAGCATTGGTAATATAATGAATGAATCTCTCATTATTATAATGACTCGAAGTACTCAAGTTAGTTCTTTCCATAATGATCCTGTCCATCAAGTATTTTTGGAGTACTTCTATAACGATCATAGCAAATGATTTGCCTGACATCTTCGGGGAGTCCTTGTTCTCTCGTCCATGTGGTAATTGCTTCCTTGTTAACCGCTGCATTGGCAGCCCAGTCAATAGAGCCATTGGCCTCCCGATAAATGTGGGAAATGTAGCTTTTTTTAAAGGTGCTAATAAGGTATCTAGCAGAGATGATTATGTTGTAGATCGACCATGAAAGTTTTGAGATCCCCTTAAGACAATTTATAATATTGTTTGAGTCCCCTTCAATCCATAGGTAGGGACAATTCCATTTTTTAGCTAGGAGGATACCTTGGAGAGCTGCCATAGCTTCAACTTTATGATTAGTTTGGATTCCAATAGGGACATCAACCATTTCCTTGCACATTCTTTTATCATCTCTTAGAACATCTCCACAGCCTGAAGGACCCGGGTTACCTTTGGCAGCACCGTCAAAATTAACTTTCAACCAACCATGAGGGGGGGTTTGCCATTTGGCTTCAAGCCTTTTATTATGGTTGAGGTTGTCGTTACTCTTCATATTTCACACCCTTAATATATTTGCTTCCAGAGAGTTGTTCAAAAAAACAAGGACCCTCAATGATCCCTATATTTTCCCGAATCACCCATTGGATTTTCTAGAACACAATATCCTGATTGAGGGAAACATCCCTGAAGATTCGATTATTTCTTTCTTTCCATAGTCCCCATAGGATGTGAGGAAGAGAGAGCTGCCACAAAGATCTCAAAAAAGAATTAGTCCATTTTATGTTCCAGGAGGAAAACAGATCTTTGATGGTATTTGGAAACACCCAGGCAATGCTAAAACTATTGAGAAATCTTTCCCAGACTGAGGTTGAAAAGCGGTAGTGGATGGAAAGGTGGTCCACAGACTCTTTTTCCTGAAGGCATAGAGCACATCTATTAGGGAAAGCAAAGCCTCTGCTTTTTAGGTTGTCAAGGGTCAAGATTTTATTATCAACCTCTTTGTTCAACCATACCGCAGAAAAATGGATCTTGAGCTTAGAAAGGCTTGGGTGGATGCTTTCATTATTCTACCATTTGTTACCAGTCCAGTACTCAGCAACTACGGAGCCAAAAGATCTTATACAAGAGGGAGAATGGGGGGCCCATTCATTGATTTCTATCAAAGGTTTATCAAAAAGTCAGGGATCCTCCCAGAATTTAACTTTCCTACCATTACCAACTTTCCAGATCACTCCTTTGGCTATACTTTCTTTGCATTTAGAGGCATAATTCCATATGTGGGAACCATTAATACTAAGATTTGAATTGATAAAAGAAGAAAGGGAGGAGGACTGAAGAGAGTACTTACTTCGCCAAATTTTACACCATTCAGTATCTAGATGAAACATTCTCCAGACTTGTTTGGACAGAAGAGCTTCATTTAGGGTTCGGATCCTCCTTGGGCCCAGACCTCCATGGCTCTTCGGTTTACAGACCTGGTCCCAAGCCACCAAGGACATTCTTTTCTTGTCCTCAACCCCAGACCAAAGGAATCTTCTTTCGATTTTCTCGATAGCATCAGCATACTTAACTGGAATTCTAAAAAGGCTAAAAGCATATATCGAAATACTTAGAAGAGATGCTTTAAGAAGTTGGAGCTTTCCAGCCTGATTTAGGAGGGCTCCTTTCTAGCCAGCTAACTTTTTCTGGAATTTGTCCACTAGAGAACTCCAGAAGGATTCAGGAGGAGCAGTGCCCATTGGGAGACCAAGGTAGTTAGCAGGAAGATCAGCAATCCTACACTCCAGGATTCTACTGATTCTCTGTTGTCTTCTCTTCGGGGTGTTGATGAAAAAAAATTCACTTTTTGTCTAGTTGATTAGCTGACCCGAAGCAGAGGCAAACTTACAAAGAGTACTCTTCAAAATTTTAGCTTCAGAAATACTAGATTCCCCCGTGATAATAGTATCATCGACAAATTGTTGATGTGAACAAACAAGATCTGCTGAGGAAGGGTGGAGACCCTTAAAGGAGCCTTGCAAAACCAAATTTTCCATACTCCTTCCAAAACATTCTACCATAATAATGAAGAGGATGGGGGAAATAGGATCCCCTTGCCTAAGACCTCTAGAAGCTTGGAAAAAAGGAGAAGGGGAACCATTGATAAGGACAACAAAAGATGCGGAAGTGATAAGTTGGGTGATGAGATCCAAAACTCTGGGTGAGAAACCAAAAGACATGAGAACCTTCAAGAGAAAAGACCAGTCAACCCTATCATAGGCTTTGGAGAGATCAAACTTTTACTAAGTCTAGTGTTGATGCATCCGTGGCTTCCAATTATTTTTTGCGAAGGGACCATATACATTATTTTCCAAAGACAACTCATTGGAGCGAGTGCTTAGTAAATCTTGAGTATCAATTTTGTGAGTCCTACCTTGCAAATTTGGAGGATACTTTCTTTGATGATAGTTCTAGTATAGCTATTATTACATCATCTTTGACTTCTATGCTACTTCAGTTTCCACCATGCTTTGACTTGCCACCATCTTTAGTAAGGCTTGTGACACCTAATCCAATCTTGGCATATCTCATCATCGACTTAGAGACTACCACACATTACCAAACATATTTATCTTGCATTTTCTTTCCTCTTTTAGGGATTGGGAAGAGCTTCTACATGCACCTTTGGGCCTACCAATTCCTAAGGAAAAGAATGTTGTTTGACAAGTGTGGATCTTCTTTAGCTTGTGGTCTCATCCTTCCATCTTTGATGCAGGGAGCACTACCTAGTCTCTTTCTTCATTTTTTCTTCTAGCTTATCGTACATGGCTGACGAACATGGTTTAATAGTTGAAACCAATGTTACAAGAATCACCTAAAATCAACAAGATTAGGAAACTCGTTGGGTTTGAAAGACTTTCTCGACTTACAGATTCTAGGCAAGTCCTGAATTCTAATGGATAGACTAGACCATGGCTGGGTCTTTCAAAAAGCTAAAAAAAAAAATGCAAATCACTCCAATTTTTTGTCTTATATTTGTCACACCCTAAAGAAAATTTCATTTCATTTTCAAGCCAAAGGAGAAGGAAAAAGGAGATTTTTGAGCAAAAATTAGATTCCATTGTGTAATATTCCTCTTAATTTTTTTTTGTTTTTAAAACACATCAAGCATTACATTGCACCCGTTAAGGTTAGGAAAGATAATCACAATACTGTTGAAAGTAACCCTCCACTTTCTGATCACCGAGAGCCCAACCTGGGAGGGTGAGAGCATAAAGTGTTGAGGGGATCGTTAGGTGCTTGAAAACTGAAATTGATTACAATATGGGCAGCAAGCCAGCCCCTTCCACTTTTCAGCGGGATAGATAACCAGAAGACTAGGCGGTAAACCAACCAAGAAGAAACACTAACACACAAAACAAATCAACTCTACCACAGTATTTCAGTGGGAGGACTTATTACAAATAAAATCAACTCAACCATACTATTTCAACGAGAGGACGTACATTATTTCCTGATTACAAACATAGAAGGCGGCTAAGCCATCCTCTTCCACTTGCACAGTGGGAATTACAAATAAGAAGCAACAAGAATGATTGATCAGTACTACTAAAAAATCTTACAAAAATAGAGATATGAGATTAGATAAGAAGCTTAATGTTGATCTCAAGCTATTAAAATCACACCACACTTAACACTACTGTTGTTCTACTTCAGCAAGTTAGAAACACATTGTCCAGCACTGCCGGAAACAACAAAACACTCACAACTCACTCAAAACTAACTAGAATCACACCAAAACAAATGCAAATGAAATATAAAACATAAGAGACCAATCCCAAACCTCAGACCAGAGAGGCTTTAAATGTGATGCATGCAAACCAAGGTACCTCCCAAATGGTACGACCCTGCTGTAAACTTTGACTTGCAACTAAAAATCAAAATCTCCAAATCCCAAGCTGCAATTTGGTGAACCTTATCGCCCAAGGAATACAGATGGATTGAGCTGATACCCAGAATGATGCTCTCCACACACATGCAACTACGAATAAAACTCACTTCCAAGCAAAATGCACCAGCAACATAAAAAAATCACAGCAGCAACAAGAAACTCCAAAACTCACACTGAAAACTAAATCAAACACTCAAAAAACAACTATCCAGCTAGGTACTGTATCTCAAGTACGAAACTAAAGCAACTAGGAAGCTCTTCCAACTTTGAAGATCAATCACTAACCATTCTGACTGCATAACAATGCAAATTCTCCTTATGCCCAAAATGAGAGCCCAAGGCTCTTATTTATAACATTTGCTCCTCCAAATTCAAATTCAATTGATCCCCCAAATTCGCCCCAAATCAAATTACATTTAATATTATTAAAATGGCATTGCATTCATTTAATCACATGGGGTGTCCAAGGAGAAATTCATACCATCTAGGTAAATTCGCCCATTTTTCAAGGTCCAAAATTGATGACTTAAAGCATTGTTTCATTAGGCGCCAAACTTAGGAAAGCAATAAAACTCTTTTAAATATGCTTTATATCTCCAAAGTCGTCCAAATAACAATTAAATATTAACTTTCCAAAGTCGTCCAAATAATAATTAAATATTAACTTTAGAATGCAATATTAATATTCTACGTTACCCCAAGTTTCCGGGACGACATTTTTTCGCCAAATTTGGGGACGGGGGGGGCGACAAAGGGGACGACTATATAAAATATAGGGAAAATTTAAAATATATAGGAAAATTCTAAATGTTCATATGAAAACATGGATAAATAATGCATCTATACATTATATTCATATGAAAACGTGGATATAGCATGTGTATGATACTATGAAAACATTTTAGAATGCAAACATCGAACATACAACAGTATCAATAGACTCAATACTCAATATGCACTCATAATTCAGAATTTCAATTCATTCACATTGTCAATGTGCATATCATAATAGATATTAAAGAAATAACATACAAAATGTCCAAAGGCTACACTGTTGCCATATTGTTCCATTGTCAATTGCGATATGGAAATCAAAATAGTACCAAGTAAATACTAAAAAGCAAAGTATAATATTTATTATTTAATTTATTTTCTATTTATAAATTTTAAAATTTATAATATGAATTAATTTAAAATTATAAATATTTGATATGAATTAATAAAATTAATGTTGCCTTTTAATTTTTGATAGAATTCAATAATAAAAAAATTGATAGTCATTTTTTAATTTTTTTCAATATAGATGGCCCATGTTAGAAAAATATAGATAGTCGTATTTTCAATAATTTTTTATAACTATTTTTAAAAATTTGAATTGATAGAGGGCCCATGTTAGAAAAAAAAATTTAAAATTGAAAATACGACTTTTTTTTTTTTTTTTAATATTTTTCCCTATCCCTAGATGTGGGGGATGGTTGGGACGTCCCCAATCCATCCCTTGCCATCCCCGAGACGTACGGACGTCCCCCACAGCTAGGGAAGTCATCCCCCCGTTTCGGGGACGTCCCCTCAAAATTCTAACAATTTGGGGACGAGGGGGGGGACGTCCCCTGGCCATCCCCAAAACGTCCCCGAGATTGGGACGAGGGTTTTTAGGTAGGGGACACGTCCCCGAGTTTCGTAGTTAATATTTAATAAATCATTTTGCAAGCCAAATACTGATCAATACCAACTGGATTGAGAATTGAAGTGCTTAACCAACAGCTGGACTAAACTAGAGTTTGCCCTGCCCTGCTAAAAATAGAACTGCCTAAAATGGCACTTACTAAACATAGAAAGTCCCAAAAACAACTCCAAACAGCCTTTTTTTCGAACCGTGAGAGGAAGCTTAGAGAACTTAGATTAATCACTAAATCCCAACAACTGCCACCAACTTACTAAAAATAGTAAGTTTTGCAAACTCCCCTAAATGGATTGCATGTCATACCACTGCAAAGTTCTCGAAAAACCCAGAAAGAATCCACAAACAGAAATGCAGAATTCCCACTGGACAGTCAATGGCTCGTGCAGAACTCCTCAAAAATAGGAAACCCTAATTCTTCATTCCGATCAGCCTATGGGTCTCTGAAATAAGCCAATGGACAACTACTTACTCCTCACTGAGAAGGGGACATTACACATTGAAGTAAAACCAGCAAGGAGATTGAACAAATATTGGTGGTTCAAGCACAATTGGGTAGATTTGTAGCTACTTTTGGTGCATCTAGAGGAGTTTATAAATGATTGGGAAGAGCTCACCATTGATTTCAAGCAAGATTTAAGAAGTTTGTATTTTGAAAGATTTTTTCTTTTTTAAATCCATTTCTCTTTTACATTTCTTTTTCTTTTTGTATTTTGTTTTAGTGGACCAAAGAATTGTTACAATGGTAATTGCTTGATTTTATTGAAAGAATGAAATGTACATATATGCAATTACATTGTCAATGTTTCATAAAGAAACATCAATAACTGAAAGCAAAATATAGAAAGAATCTAAACTACCTAAAAAAAAAATTATTGACCATTAAATAATAAGATATGTCAATATTATTCTAATACCCTCCCTTAAATTTGTCAACTACACCAAGTTGCCCCCTAAATTTTACAAACTTGTCCTGGCTCAGTGACTTGGTGAGGATGTCTGCAATCTTATCCTCAGTTGGAACATACGCAATTGTACTGATTCATCTTATACAAGCTGGCAGATGAAATGACAATGAAGCTCCACATACTTGGTTGGTTCATGGAAGACTAGATTTTTGGCAAGTTTGAGCACCCCTTGATTGTCACAAAAGAGGGGTGAAGGCCCTGCTTGAGACATATGCATGTTGGAAAGCATCCTTTGAAGCCAAACTGCCTCATAAGTTGCTTAAACAGTTCCCCGATATTCTGTTTCGGTCAAGGAAAGAGCTACCGCCTGCTGCTTCTTGCTAGTCCATGTGATTGCACCTATTCCCAGATAGAAAACATACCCCAATGGACTTCTCGTCATCAATAGAACCTGCCCAGTCTAAGTCTGTGAAACCAATGAGTCTAGGATCTTTGCTTCTTCCTTAAAGAATGCCAAAGTCAGAAGTGCCCTTCACATATCTCAGCACAAGCTTCGTTGCAACCTAGTGTTCAGCTTTAGGAGCTATCAGGAAGTGAGAGATGTAGCTCACTGCATAACTAAGGTCGGGTCTAGTGGAGGTGAGATAGATGAGACTGCCCACTAGTTGCGTGAACGCGGATTCATCCACCACAGGTGAATCTAAATTGGCTGACAGCTGCAACCCTTTTCCCATAAGTGTGGATGCAGATTTACAATCTTACATCCAAAACTTATCTAGCAGACTCTTGGCATACTTCGACTGGGAGATAAAGATATTGTCATCTGTCTACCAAACCTCAACACCTAAGCAGTAATGTAGAAGTCCCAAGTCTGTCATGTCAAAGGACTGACACAAACTCTATTTGATCTGCTCGATCAAAAGTTTTGAACTACCAGTAATAATCAGATCATCAACATAGATGACAAGCAAAAGAATATCACCACCAGTAATTTTAACATACAAATTGGAATTGGAAGGACTCCTTTGAAAGCCTTGATCACTGAGGTACTTATCAATTTTTATATACCAAGCCTGAGGAGCCTATTTTAGGCCATAGAGTTCTTTCACCAATCTGCATACTTGGTGTTCTTTACTAGCAACCTTGAATCCTAGAGGTTGCGTCATATAGACTTCTTCCTACAACTCGCCATTGAGGAATACACTCTTGATGTCTATTTGATGGACTTTCCAACCAAACTGGGCTGACATGGCAAGGACAAGCCAAATTGTACTCATTTTCGCTGTAGGAGAAAAAGTCTCCTCATAGTCAATGCCTTCTTTCTATAATAACCCCCTAGCAACTAGTGAAGCCTTGTACTTATCAAAGGTTCCATCAACCTTATACTTAACTTTATACACCCATTTGTAGCTAATGGGCTTCTTCCTTGGTGGAAGATCAGAGAGGACCCAAGTGTTGTTCTTCAAAATGTTGTCCTCATTTTTTAATTTCAAAAATGTGACAACCCCTACAATTTTTTGTTCAAAATGTGTCATTTTTGTCTCTAAGGCACATTTTACGAGGTGCAAAACTTACATTTGTTAGTATCAAATCATCAAGGGGTGTGTTTGTCATTGTTGTCCAAGTTTTGGTGAGTTTTGGCCTTCATTTTCCTAGCTTTCTGTGCAATTTCGGGTTTCAGAGCAGTCACTGCGAGTGGGGGTCTTTTTGATGTCATTGCAAGTAAAGTCACAACAAGTGGGGGGTCTTTTAGATGTCATTACAAGTTAAGTCATTGCAGGTAGGAACTTTTTGATGCAATTACAAGTTTTAAATTTCACTTTATGTTTCTTTTTTCACCATAAGTGTAAGTGGGGGTCTTTTTGAGGTGATTGCAAGTAATTGAAATTACAAGTTATTTTAACTTGTAATGTGTTCTTTAAAACCCGAAATTGGCCTTTAAGTCATTTTTTTCAAACTTGTAAAGTGACTTTTAATACCCGAATTTGCCTTTAAGTCATATTTCAAACTTGTAAAGTGGATTTAAAAGCTTTCATTACAAGTTATTTTCAAAAAGCAACTTGTAATGAACCAAAAATAACCCGATTTGCTTCAAGTAAAGGATTACAAGACATTTTCAACTTGTAATGGCTAATGAAAAACCCAAAATGCTTGCAATGAGGAATTACAAGTTATTTTAAAATTGTAAAGAGTCTTTCCAAACCCGAAATCAGTTTTGCAACTGATTTTTACTTGCTCTTGCTCATTCAAACCCCTATTAGAGAGATTTTTGGCATGAAGAACACTTGGCAAGGTTTGCAACTTTATTGAATCCCCCATTTTTGCTCTACCATTGCCATGTTTTTGCAGATTTGAGTTTGATGATGCCCTTCCCTCCTTGGTCGGATTTTTATGTTGTTGTTGCAAGTACTTTTCACATAAAAGAACATTCCCCCCATTAAAAGAAATTACCAATAAAGCCTATTGTTGTTGTTTCCTCTTTATTATGCCCACATGTTTCATTCAAGTCTCGAAAGGGTGATTGCAAGTTCATTATCCATGGCTTTCATTCCTTGTAATCAGGTCTCTAAGACTCGATTGCAAGTGATTTCAAAAGTCTTAAAATGTTGCTTGCCTCCACAAAATTCCCATAGACATATTATGAAGGCTTTCCCACAAGATTGCAATCTTATACCCAATCAAAATGCTTACTTGCAGTCGGGTCTTCAAGACCCAATTACAAGTGTAAGTGACAAGGTTTTTCCCTACATTACACTTGCAGTCAGCCTTTCAAAACCCGAAATTGGTCCAAAATGCATTCAAAAAACACTTGAAAATGAGTCTCTAGGATCCAATTACAGGTGCAAACTTGTATTTTCCCATTACACATATGAAGTTGTACGTTTGTTCTCCACAATTGCAAGTCAATGCTCTTGTTTTTTCACACTTGCAATCAGCCTCCCAAGACCCGAAATTGAGCTTTGACCCCACTTTTGTAGCCCCTTTTTCTCATCCAGGTTAGTCTTGTTTGCACACACGACCTACCAAATCAACAAATTAAGGCATGGGCCTTATTTTGCAAGCAGATTCCAAGATTGGAGGATGATACAAAGAAAGAACAACATGACGGAGCCATAGAAGGAGATGGATAAGTGATATGAATGATTGAGAGCATAGAATGCTTTCAAGATAGAGATAGGCTTCTTACCTCGGCCTTGTACAAAACTTCCCTCCTGAAAAGCCATTACTACCCCAAGCAAGAAGATAATACTGAAGTTCGTTGGCCAAGGACATAAAGATCATTAAGGATGCAAATTCTCGTTCTGGTTCGACATGTCTTCATTAATCCTGAATACTTCAAGTTCTAGCATCTTGAAGCAGCATGGAGATCATCACAGACAAAGGATGATGTAAATAGGGTCGTGTCTTGGACACATAGAATAGTTTCAATTATGCATTTGTTTTGACAAATTACATGTAAAAACAAATTTTGTAATTGCAAGTGTTGCTTTCACTTGCATTTTTGTGAAATGTAGTTACATGTAAAACAACTACAAGTTGAGTTAGATTAGGACTGTAGTTGGAATAAGTCATGGTGGTTGAGAGAATTTCTCAAGTTAGTTGGGATCCTCCCACCTTTTTCTCAAGGCCCCTCTCCTATTAATACTTGAGGGGGTCTATTGTAATCTATATCTTTTGGCAATGCAACAAGACTCTGCCAGTTTGTATGTACACTCTAAGATTTTAAGCTTAGTTGTATATCAGATTGTAGTCAATTAAAAGAGGAAAATTGCTTTCAAACTTTGTGTTGATTCAAGGTGTTATGTGACGACATTTTCAAGAGATTGATTGTGAGTTTTGAGGTGTTATACAAGAGGGATTCAAGCTCAATCTTGCAGACTTTGAGTTGCTTATTGCGTTTGGAGTTTTAGATTGGTTTTAAGATTTGATACTGCAGACTTTGAGTTGCTTGTCTCATTTGAAACTATTGTAGGACGCTCAAGCTAAGAGGTAACTTGCAGACTTTGTGATGCTTTTATTTTCTATGTTTGTGCATAAGAGGTGCATCGTGTAGTTAGACTTTGAGTTGCTACATACCGTGCTTGGTTACCAGAAAATCATCTAAAAAGGTTGATAGGAGAGTAGATAGTTGAAGCCTTTGAGCTTTCTTTTTGTTTTCCCATCTCGAAGAAGCAACAAAGGACTTTGTGCCTTAATGGAAACTTTGCTTCTTTATTTAGTTTACTTCATTAATCATTTGTGCTTTCAGCTGTGATTCTTTTCTGAAAGAAGAGAAAAGAATAAGTGTCTTTTCTGAAAAAAGAGAACAAGATAGAGTTTCACCCAGATTTAAAATAGATTTAGAGTTAGAGTTTATTTTTGAATTGTTGAAGTAGAAAGCAAAGGGGGAGCCTTCCCTAAATTAGGAGAGTTTTATACTCACACGCTGTGACCGAAACCACAATTGTACATCCCCCAAGTGTACAAAATTTTCAACCAACACAGAAGACTATGGTGTTCAGCTTCCATAGCTTGTTCCCACTCAGGTATACCTTTAGCCTCTGCATATGTCTCGGGCCCATAAACACTGTGAATGTTGACCATAAGAGCAAAATTTACTATATGTTGTTGTTTGCCCTTGTTTCTAGACGATCTACCACCAATGAGCTCATAATCATTAAGATCACCTATGGTCTTGGCCCACCATTTTGGCCCGAGAGTAGAAGTACCAACATCTGATTCAGGAATGGCTGGAACAGGTTCATCAAGATGAAGATCAACATTTACCTGAGGAAAGTCGGGTGGTACAATAACATGCCTAGGAGACTCCACAATTTCAAAGTCAAAGTTTGCCAAATCCGTCCCCATCAAGTGGACCTAAGGGAAGACAAACACCCAAATCCATAGCCTTTAGAGGCTGATCCTTAGGGCTCAAAACAGAAGAAGAGAGTTGAAAAGGCTCTCATTCTTCATGAAAGACAACATCTCGACTAAATATGAAATGATCAATGTCTACATCAATCAACCAATATGCTTTGTGGTTTTCATTGTATCTTGTGAACATGAGTTTTTGGCTCTTGGAATCCAGTTTGGAGCACTTGGCATCTAGAATCCAAACTAAGCAGTAGAGCCAAAGACTTTCAGGTGACTAATTTTGGGCTTCTTGCCAGACTAGGCTTCTTTTGGGATCTTCTTCTTAATGGTCTAAGTTAAAGACTAGTTCAGAAGATAGACAACAGTGTAGACTGCTTATGCCCAAAATTTCTTTGGAACACTTCTATGTTCCAACATAGACTGAGCAATCTCAATTATTGTGTTGTTTCTTCGCTCAACAACGCCATTCTGTTGAGGGGTGTAAGGTATGGTAAGCTAGTGCTTGATGCCATGATGTGCACAAAAGTTGGAGAAATCAAAAGAACAAAATTCCCCCCCCATTGTCTAGCCTAAGCGTTATTATTTGTTGACCAAACTCTTTTTTTACTAAGGCCTTAAACTTTTGAAACATGTTAAACACCACTGATTTTTGTTTAAGAAAATACACCCACATTTTGCAACTAAAATCATCAACAAATAACAAAAATACCTGGACCCAGTAACTGAAGGAGTGTTCATTGGTCCACAAATACCAACATGAACCAATTGTAATACCTTGGAAACTCGCCATGTATTGCCATCCGAAAATGAGTTTAATGTTGCTTTCCAATCTAACAAGCTTCGCAAACTCCATGATACTGAGTTTGAATCTCAGGTAAGCCAACAACCAAACCCTCTCAAACGAGTTGAGAGAAGTAGTGTATGTTCAGATGCCCATACCATTGATGCCAGGGATTGCTAATAGAAGAACTTTGGCATCCATGGCATGCTCCTAAGAATCACCAGTATCAACAAGCCTATAAAGACCATGATCCTCAATACCCCCAACAACTGTAGTACGAGTCTCCCGATCAACAATATTGCATTTGTTGAGTTCCATGCTTGGAACATAGTATACACTGAAAAAAATTAAATTCCTCCCACCAGATTGAATTTGCACATTGCCCTTGCCGACAACAGTGTACTCCTCCCTCCAAAGGTCATTGAATTGGTGAAAGGCATGTATTCTATGAACCAATCACTCTGATGAGTGAAGTGTCAAGAAGCACCCGAATCAATGTACTAGGCAGAGGACTTAGCATGATCTACAGGTCTTTTAGCCATAAAGGCATAAAAGGAAGATACCTTCTGCTTGGTGTGCTTTGCAACATTAGCTTTCCCCTGAGATGCTCCTTGCTTTTTCATGTGACCGTACTTATGGCAATAGTTGCACATAATGTTCTTCTTCTTGGAGTTGTCCTGGGATTGACCTGGACCTTTCTATTGAGAGGATTAGCTTTTCCCTTTGTCCTTAGCAAAGGATTTAATTGAGAAGGTTTGTTTTGTGTTTTGTGTTTGACGAACTACTGCCACTACCGAACAGCTGTCTCCAACGATCTTGCTGCAAAAGTTTGTTGCAAAGATCTGGAAACTTCAAGTCAACATTAGTTGAAGTAATGTCGAGTGTCTCAATAAAGTGCTCATAAGACTTTGGTAGACTCTTCAGAGTGATGACTACCATGTCTTCTTCCTCCATCTTCCGACCAATCGCCTCCAATTGATCATGTATGTCCTTTATTTTTGTGAGATGCTCCTGTAGGGACATCTTTTCATCCATCATGATTGAAAAGCATGTTCTTGAGAAAGAACATGCAGCTCTTGAGGGTACCTAAGGTAGTTGATCATCAATGACCGACAATCTAATGAGCATCATGGCTTCCCGATTCCGCTCATCAAATTTGTCCTAATATGAACCCGTCGTTGTAGGATGTGAAGAATTGATCAAAACAATTTGGTCAAGGCATTGACAATCAAAAATTGTCATCATGTTGCTTCCAAGTGTTGTAGTTACGACCATTAAATTTCTTACTGCCTTCCAACATTATGTTGGTCAAAGAGGCCATCTTTCACGCTTTTCAAGGAACGAAAAATGAGGTAAATAGAAGAGGCTAAAAACTAGTGAAAATCTAATTGCACGAAACTCGAGGCACAAATTCTAGTGCACAAATAACAGAGGCAAATTCTGAAGCACAAATTCCAAGGTAGAAAATAATTCTGACATATGGATCCCAATGCAAAAAAAAAGACCCTAGTTTTCAAAACCCGAGGTTGCTGAATAGTGCTAGCTGAGAACAAAGAAAACCCATGAATCTAATAACGTGCCCAAGGTCAGCAAGTAAAATATTGTCACTGTTCAAGCTCAAAAACCCATGAGTTAAAAACTCGTGTTACTTGCTAGTAAAAAAAATGTCATAGAGAGATGAAGAAACCCGTCACGTAAAAGCAAAGACAAGTCGCGAAAAAAATCGTGCACAAAACTCGTGGAAATCCGTAGAGGAAAAAAAACACAGCCACAAGCGAAACCTAGCCAGCACATGGGTTGAAGGTCGAGGTCGCGCACAGAGGAGAATAACACAGGCGTCACAGAAGATAGCGTGAAAATGGTGCGTAGTGATTTGCAGAAACCAACAAACACCCTTCGCATGGGAATAATAGGTCCACAAACCTGCAGAAACAGAAGCCCTCAAACACGAACACAAACCCTTCAAAAAAAACGCGAATAACAGAAACCCTCGGCTCTAGAAAAAAACTTTCAAAAAAATTTCACAAAAAAAAATTTGATGAGAAAAATAATTTGGATTATAAAATTTTACTCCAGCTTTGATACCATGTTACAATGGTAATTGGTTGATTTTATTGAAAGAATGAAATGTACATGTAGGCAATTACATTGTCAATGTTTCCTTAAGAAACCATCCATAACCGAATGCAAAAATTACAAAGAATCTAAACTACCTAAAAAAAAATTATTGACCATTAAATAATAAGATATGCCAATATTATTCTAATAAGAACAAACCCTAGGTGTGTTTAACTTTTTGTTAATCAAATCCTAGGGGTTTATGTTTGAAAAAATTGTCTTATAGTTACAAACCCTAGATTTTTATATGAGTTTAATTATAAACCACAAATGCTAACTTTTGTATTTATATGTTATTGCAGCTGTAATATTCCCCTTAATTTTTTCCAATTATTTTCAAATTGCAAGCAATACAGACACCTGGGGTTAGAAATAAAATCACAAATCTTGCAAAAAGTAACCCTTCCACCTTTTGATCGTCGAGAGCCCAATCTGGGAGGGTGAGAGCATGTAGTGTATAGGGGAAGGTTAGATGCAAACTGAAAATTGATTTCACTATTTGGGCAGCAAGCCAGCCCCTTCCACTTTTTGGCGAGATATGGAGAATATTGAAGATCACTTAGCAGTAAACCAGCCAAGGACGATACAAGAAACTGAAGAACAATCACTCTACCGCTTATCCAGCAAGAGGAGTAAAATAAAATTACAAATCAACTCTACCGCTTATGCAGCGGGAGGACAGTATTACAATATTCAAAGTAAGAGGCAAAGCCAGCCTCTTCCACTTATGCAGTGGGACTAAGAGCAATAATCCAATTAGATAGTTGTTAGTACTACCAACCAGCTTTACAAAGCACAATATGGATTACAAATTAAGAGAAATCACTACCCCAAAGATAGGCGACATAGCCAGCCTCTTCCACTTATGCAGTGGGACTAAGAAAGAACAACACCTTGTTGTCAGTACTACTAACCAGCATTACAAAACATATAGAATGGTGAATCAAGTGTTGATAACAAGTCCAACAGTTGCAGCAACAATAGGAAATCACTCCCCAACCAACATAAGCTACTCACACCCAAAACTCTCCTTAATACACAACTATGCAATTCTGAAAATCACTAACACACACAGAAAACACATAGACCAGCAAGCTACAGACACCCCAAATTGCTCATAACTTCTCCAAATCAACTTCGAATTGCACAAAATCAAAAGCAAATGAGAGATATAAGATAGACAACAAAATCAGAACCTCAAACCTACACCACAAACAATCTGCACGCAACCCAAGGCAACCAAAGAAAGGTACAACCCAGCTGGAAAGTTTGACTTGCTACCAAAAATCCAAATCAGTGTTTAACAAGCTACAAATTGGTGAACTTCATCGCCCAAGGTGTAGGAATAGATTGAGCCAATACCCAGAACCACACGTCAAACACACAGGGAGCCACGAGCAAAAAACAACTTCAGCACACACAAACCAGCAACATGAAAAAACTCAGAAAACACTCCATACTTCTGAAAATGAAACAAATCTGCATCTTTGTCCTTCAATCCACTCTCCTGAATGAAGAGAAGTCTCAAGCTCGATTAGTTGCTATCTCTCAAACAAGAAATCTAGCAAATGCTAGGAGGTATGCTTTCCCCGAAGCTCAATGTAAATTTCAGCAGCACTTCATTATATTTTCTTCATGGATGCCAAATGAAAAGCCAAGCTCTTGTATTTATAGAAAGATTCAAATTCATCTTCAAATAATGCCCAAATTCTCAAACTCTCATTTGAATTTCATTTCAAATCACCACATGACTTTGGCGTCCCCTTTCTAGGCACAAGTTTGCACTTTTCCCAAGGTGAACACTTTGCACATAAAAAAATATTTAAACATGAAATATTCCTCTTTTTTTAACACCAAGTGACATAGGAAAATATTAAGTTTTTAAGTGAAGGTATTTTTCCTTAAGTTGACCACACCCACAATTAAATATTAAACTTTAATATAAAGTATTAATATTTAATAATTCAATTATAAATCAATTACTGATAAACTCAAATTGAACGATGAATTGTGGTGTTGCAAACCATCAAACTGAACTGTGTTGGGGCTCAATATTGAACTGCTAAAAATGGAACTACCAAATATTGAACTGCTAAAAATGGAACTACCAAATATGACACTTACTAAATATAGGAAGTCCAGAATTCTCTTTGGAACAAAATGCATGTCATACCCCTGCGAAGCCTTCAAAAAACCTAGAAGGAATCCACAGTTAGAATCGTAGAATTCCTACTAGTCAAGCATCAAACAAGTCTCACATACCCCCCTCAAAAGTAGGAAACCCTAATTTCTTCTTTAAGTTAGCCTACGGGTCTCCAAAATAGGCTAATGGCCCACTGAAATTCTCCTCACTGAGAAGGGGACATTAAAGCAGCATTCTTAGATTTATAAATTGTCTTTATCACAATGTACAAAATCCCAATTAGAAGGGACCTTTGTTGGAAACATGTTATTGTTACCCCTAGGCAAAAGACCCCTAGGTAAAAATAAAGGAGAGGTAACTTGTTTTCATTGCAAAATAACTATGGCTTGGGGGAGGCATTAACAAATTAATACCATCTTGCACATATACCAACTTGAGATGCCAATCCATGCCTAAAACTGACTACTGAGGTTATGAGTAAAATGCAAGTTCAATTAGACATCTTTGAGCAACAAAAAGAACTAAAAAGAGGCAAAAAGAGGCGATGGCAACCACTAGTGCAATTGGAGAGTCTTCTTTCATTTCTTCATTTCATCCATCTTCAAGTGTTGGTAGTGCTAATGCTAGTGCTAGTAGCAATGGTAGTGTTAGTGTTAGCGTTGGGCCTACAGTTTGTACATGTAGGTTAGATTCAATATTTTTCCCATGCACTACTCTAGTTTCCCAACCGTCACTTGAGAGCATGGGTTGGAGAACAAAGATAAACATGATGCAGCTAAAATGTGCAATTGAAGGGTTTTGGTTCTATTGCACCATTCCATTCCACACAACTAGGTAATTTATTTTAGTTCGTTTTAAAACATATGGCTTGATTCTTTGTCTCTTGAATTTTTATATTTAGAGGTATGTCGAATTTAAATTTAAAACCCTTCATTTTACAAACTTATTTTATTTTATTTATTTGTGTTAGGTGTCGTTATTGGTAAAACATGGTTGTGATGCCATTATTGTTTGCGGGGTAGGGTTCAAAGCCCTTAATGATGAGGAGATGAAGGGCCCCATTTTGTCACAAAAGGTGGCTAATGTGAAAGCCACAATAGAGGAGCAATGAGAGATATGGAAGAAGGATTGCACCATCACAACTGATAATTGGATGAATAGAAGATTTGCTAAATTTTCTTGTTACTTCCTCAAGTGACTGTACTTCTTAGAATGCATCGATTTATTGATTAAAATTTTTAATTTATGCTTTTATTGAATCATTGATTTTGTTTCTTCCTCAAGTGGCATAGTATTCATCAAATTTATTGATGCTTCGAAAAACATCAAAAATGTTGAATTCCTTTGTGAAGCTTCTTAGTTGAGGTGGGTGAGGAGAATGTAGTGCAACTGGTTTAATGTCCCCATTTTAATGCCATCCTATTCTACAAGTGTTAGCTAGTTTCTAGGGTTTCCCAAAGGTTTCCAGTTTCGTTAGGAATGTTTCAATGTTCTTGGTGAGCTCAATTCTCAGTTTCAGTGGGTTTCAATAGTAGTTGCTATTTATAGTAAGTGCTTGCATGGCGCTAGTATTTCTAGGTTTTTTGGATTTGTTCTCTTTGATTTCCAAAGAACACTTCTATTTATAGTAAGTTTTTGCATGACATTAATCCTTCTGGGTTTTTCTAGGTTTGTTCTCTTTGGTTCCTAGAGAACACTACTATTTATAGTAAGTGCTTGCATGGAGCTAATATTTCTAGGTTTTTTTGGGTTTGTTCTCTTTGATTTCTAGAGAACATAGCTATTTATAGTAAGGGTTTACATGACACTAATCTTTCTGAAGTTTTCTAGGTTTGTTCTCTTTGATTCCCAGATAACACTAGTATTTATAAATAAGTGTTTGCATGGTGCTAATCATTTTGGGTTTTTTCTAGGTTTGTTCTCTTTGGTCCCTGAGAACATTACTATAATGCTATTTATACTAAGTTCTTGCATGACACTAAACTTTCTGGGCTTTTTCGAGATTTTTCTCTTTGGTCGTCGGAGAACGCTACTATTTATAGTATGAGCTCATGTCGGCATCACTTGTCACCTAACAAATTTGGTTGGTTATGGTTGTGTTATCATTTTGGGATAGTTGGTGATTGCATTAATAATCTTGGTGACTTATAGTGTTTAGAGATATTATTTTAAAGAGAGTTTAAATATTAAAGTTAAATTAAACTTAACGTTATTTAATTTAATAAATTGACCTTATTTTGGTGCCTAGGCTGTAATTTGGTTTTAAATTATCAAATAAAGTGCTTTTTGAGGTGGGCACCAACAAAGGAAGACATAGGAGTTGATAAAGTTAAATTAAATGTTTGCAAAACCCTAATTAAGGCATTCGAATTAGATTTTATAATAAGGCATTTTAGAGCTCATTTTCAATATGTTGAGGATTATTGTTTCTAATATTTCTCTCTGATTGAGAAAAACCCTGCATGGTTTTGGAGATTGAGCTTGGTTCATCTTAGCCTTCCAGATGATGAAGTCCCTCTTGGAGAAGATAACTCTAGTGGTGAAAGATCTACCCTAGCTAATATTTGTTGGAGATATCATTCAGATATTTCATAATGCATTTTGATTTGAGTTATCTTTTTTGTGGTTTCTTTTAGTAGCAGATTTGCAATTTATTTGGATATTTTGCAAGATATTGGTGGAGAAGAAAACCTAGTGAATTTGATTATCTCATTGGTATGAAATGAAGTATTGATTTGCTTCTTGGGCATAGTCTTTGTGAGCTGAGGGCTTCATTTATGTAAAATACATAAAAAACTCAAGCATATAACAGCTAATTTATGAACATTAAATAACAAGAAAACAAGTAGCAGCTAGTTTAACCCCTTTTTTTTAAAAGAAAATAATGAACATGAAAAGCTGATGCCATTATCATATGCTTTTTTTTTAATAATAAAAACAAAATTACAATGCAGGAAGAGAAATATTCTTCATTGAACAAAATAAACATTGGTTCTTTGGAAACATGAACAGAAAATATGTTTGCAACTAATTTCTATATAAAGGAAAAGATGAAGGGTTTAGAATGTACTTTTCATTTATTATCTAGCAAACTTGCTCATCTTAAAATTATCTCTGAATCATGGAGGGGAAAAAGATATCACCGGGGCGTTTATCCACCCATCCTTAAATCGTTTCCGATCCCCCTTGCTCACTTCTAACTTAAGTGGTCTGGCCCTCCACAAGCGTAAAGAAATTGGTTATGTCAAGTCATGCTGGAACTGGTGTAAGATCCTACAGCCGTAATCAAATTACACCCTATAGCTACCTGCTAACTGGTATAATTTCTTGACTATGACCTGACTATGACTGTATCTAGAATCTTAGAACTGACAAGCACTACATGTAGCTAGTGCACCCTGGCCAAGGATTTGTCTACAAGATTACATGTGGACCAGTTCTATCCGACTTGCACTCTTAGATTTATTAATAGAAAAATAGAAACAGTAACTCATAAGGTTTCTTCTTAATTTACTGGTGAGGTTGACACTCTTTTCTCACATTACAAGCCTTTTTTGTTTTAAACTGGCTGAGAGGAATCCCTTATTCAAATTATCACGCATTAATTATATTCTCATTAATTCTCTTACTGAGACTGAGGTTCCTTCCGAACAGTAATACAAATTAAGGAATTTCCAGTATTTTAAACTTCAGAAAAAAATAAAATAAAATAATTCTCCAACAATAACATCAACGCACTCTAGGAAAGATAGAAAGAAGAAAGAAAAGCTTCAAATTCCATGAAAATACAAGAAGAAAACTGATGAACCTCTTTTGCAGACATAGTCCCATCTTTAATTCAGCAGGTATTAAACCTCCTTTGATGAACAAAGATTATCAGGAGAGAGTTCACGCGCTTGAAATATGAAGATTTTATTTTGCAACTGCTCAACTTGTTGTGAAGTCCTAGCTGCTACAGTGGCTAATATCAACCTCCTTCCACCTCAGAGCATACAAGAAATACGGTGTCTTCTCTTATTGTTGCCGTTTTACTTCGGCCCCCAACATGAAAGAGCATAACATCAAAAAAAAGGGAAAAAACAAGACCAAACACATCTCCCCCATAAAGAATCGTTCCCCCTCCCTTTAACGCACCGTCACCCTAACATCTATCGGAGGAGTTGCACTAAAATTTCGCCTTCTCCCGTCATGGCTCTGGAAGGCGATATCCCGTCCGTGGGAGAAAAATTACAATCGAAAATTTTTCCTATCGCATACCTCATGACGATATGATAAAACATTCGAAAAGAAAAGAATCCTTCGCCAATAAGGAATATAGAATGAAAAGTATTCTAACGTAAATGGAACTAATATTTATTAAAATTAGATTTTACAATAAACGAAATTAAGGTCCAAGAAAATTAAAATAACTAAGTCAATTCATATATTTTTTTTTCTAATAAATACATTAAGTTAATAATAAAGGTAATAAATATTTCTCTTTTTTTTTAAACAATTTAAATTTAATAACAATATACCTTTATTAGAAATATTTTACAATTGATCAAAATATATATATTTTAATGTAAATATATATGGAGTCGACTTTCTCAAGTGGAAAACATGTCTAATAAAGGTATTAATTAAGAAGATATTAGAAGATACATAATAATGATTTCGCAACGCAAGTACAAAGATTCGACAAATGAGCCGGAGCAAGTCTAGGACACTAACAGACATAATTCTCATGGTTCTAATAGGGAAAACTAAGTTGACAAGGTCACACTAGACATTAGATGGTACATACCAGTCTTATATACCATACAATCATTGACCATAACCATTTCGCTTCCCTGTTTCCCCGTGATATCTCTTTCCCCTTCTTGGAGGCCAAGTCATTTCTACATCCATTTGTCCAAACTAGAGTAATTAGTCCGACATCTCCACATTTCAACCTTAATGTTTATGTTCATTAAATCAAAAGATGAGTTACAACATTACTTTATGAAAATGAAACAACACAACATTTCATATACTTTATAATATTCAAAAATAAGAAATAAAGCAATTTCCAACCGGGGCACCATTTAGGCTAAACTATTGATTCTAGCATTCAATACCATTTAGGGCATCATTGTTTAACTGAATACCACTGTTGGCAAAACCAAAATCTTGTAAGGCATCAAAATCATTGTTTCAGAAACCATTATCCATCCAAGGCATAACACAACTAAGTACCAAAATAAGAGTATATAGGAGGGGATGTGACAGTTTAGCTAGTCTATTTTGGCGAGGGTTTCCATTGTTTGGTGTGAGCTTCAGCTTCTTGGGGTTTGGACTCTTTGGATGGCTGCTTAGATAT
Organism: Cryptomeria japonica; assembly: GCF_030272615.1. Taxonomy (NCBI): domain Eukaryota; kingdom Viridiplantae; phylum Streptophyta; class Pinopsida; order Cupressales; family Cupressaceae; genus Cryptomeria; species Cryptomeria japonica. The sequence goes on along the minus strand of NC_081406.1, from coordinate 529,907,685 downwards.
ATATTATTCTTGGTTGATATGCATTGGGCCTGGTGCGTGACTGTGATTTTGCTGGGCATTGCATTATTAATTAAGGTGATTTCATTCTTGGTGGATCAAAATTTGGAAGAAATAAATAAGGGCGATTAGTAAACTTGATGGTTGCTGGTCACATTAATATCTACAAGAACAAACCAAGCATTTAAGTGTGTGAAGATTAAATCTGCTGCAAACTTCTGCAAGCTTGGACTTTTATCTTCACAGACAAGTTGAGTTCTTTGTTAAAGAAAATATAAGTATTGGAAGCCTAAAGTGCCGCTGTGCAGCTCTTGAGCATATTAGATGTAATGAGCATATTAGATGTAATGAGCATATTAGATATAATTTTCAGAGTGACGCATTTTCAGATCACTGCTGTTCAACTCAGATTTATATCTATACTCGAGAGGACAGAAAATTATATAACTTGTTCTTGTAAGCTTTAACTGTTGGTCCAAAATAAGGAAAGCCTATTGTTTCAGTTTATATTTAAAGAAAGATTAAATCTATTATTCTCAATCAACGCATGTATTCTTACTTCTGCATAAACCTATCTGTTCATCAGCATCAAACCCAAACTCTTTCACATTATATGCATGCAAACTGTTGACATTATTCCTGAACATTATTAAGTCTTCGAAGTGGAAAGGTGAAGTTAAAAATTGGGTTAAAAAATGGGTAGCTTATTACAAGTGGTTACAGATAATGCAACAATTATGTTGTTGCAGGTAAACTACTGATGCAACATTAATCAAAGATGATTTATCTGCAGGATGAAATGCAAAAATTCAGGTTGCTACAGACAAACATTAATCAAGTTAGTTTGTAACTTCTCAGCCACTTTCAAAAAGATGATTGAGGAAAATAACTCTGATAATGTAGATCAAGCTCTAAAGAAAGACATATCAAAGGGAACTGTTGCAATATTAATATGGACCCCTATCAATGAATCCAACTCAAATCAAAGAAGCATATTGTGTTGATCTTTAGATAAGATATCCACAGATTTGCATCATTTGCAGAGACAAAACAGGTCAATGCCATGAAAAGACTGCTTTGCAATAACAAATCAAAGATAAATATACTCAACCCAATTCTGTTTCCTTTGCATATGAGTTTATGATTGGAAAGCATAATTTAACTTCAAAGATTGTCTCTCAATTTACACTCCCATTTGCGGATTCTTGTACTAAGTGACGTACAAATTGACCTTTGACTCTTGGGCGTTGTTCAGCAAGCTTTTTCCTACTTTGGTATCTAACCTGCAAAACAAAAATGTAGTATTAGAACACCAAGTAAGCAGTTCTTTTCATTATAATTCAAATATTTCTGTATCTATCCATTTGTTTTATTTACACCCAAAAAATAAGCAGTTCAGTGGCTTCCATCTCAAAGATTGTTCTATTACCAACATACCTTCTTTTCAAAGCATCTTTCTTTTCTCTTCAGTCGAAATTTTGTCAGTGCTGCCTCGCGTTGAGCAGATCGGTTCTGGTCCACTCCACCTCCACTTGTAACCCCGTTGACAACCCCACTTTCTCCATTTGTCACAGGGTTGACAGTAGCACTACTTTGTCCATTACCATGGTCAGTTTTCTCAATGATCCTATTGTCATTTCCATGCTCAATTGTGTTGAGGATTTCATTGCCATTGCTACTTCCACTTTGTACAGTGTTGCAGGAACTACACACAAGAGCTGTCATTCTAGATTCTTTCACAATCTGCTTATCCACTTTAGGATGCTGATGTTCTTGAGACTGGTATTGAAGTACATGGTTATAATGGTCATAGGCTTCATTTTGCCCATTTGTCTGATTTTTAGTCATGGATGAAGTTTTATTCACACTTCCAGTGCCACTGCTCCCCATTTCTCCATGACGGCCATCAAGTGTATTATTATTATCAACCATGCTAGACAAACCATTTATTGGAGCTTCAATCATTGCTGAGTTATTTAAACTTAGTTCATCTTGTTTTGCATGTTGATGCGGGCATTGATTTTTGTGAGAGTTACAGCAATGATGATGATGTTCAATGTGATAATGATAATGATGATTGCCATGTTGAGATGATTGAGAATTCTCAGAAGGCATAGTCTGTTTATCGTTACAAAAGGAAATGTCATAATCATCCTGTCTCTGTGTTCCATCATCCTTTGTTGGAAATTTTGACGGTGCACCAGATCGAGAATAGATCATAGCATGAAATGCAGGACCATAATAAGCAGGAATTGCACTGTAGACTATAGGAACAGGCATCATCATTTCCATATGAGAGGGTGCATACAAAGCTGGCACCATCTCATCTTTTCTTGGCAACATAAATGGAATATTATGTTGGCCTGAAAAACCAGCAGTGGTACTCGTATCTTCTTGATTATTACTCCTACATAAAATCTGTGGTTGCCTGGCAGAAGGTATTGACACATCAATGGCATTTCGTTTTAAACTGTTCACTCCCTCAAATGGAAGCACACGATGTGGTGACATTGTCTGTTGAGTTCCTGGAATACAAAGAGTGTGACTATGTTCATAATCTTTTGGCAATGAATGAGTATTGAGAGGACAGGAGCCACCCGATGGATGTTCAATGCGACTACATTTTGTGTTGTACCTACACCAACCAATTCAAAAGTAAAAGATAATGTAATTGTTAGAATGAGAGAGTGAAAAAAGCCTTTTAAGTGGAACAAATACCATCTATACATTGACTGGAATAAACAATCTACTACAAAATTAAGAACTGAAACTATAAGATGTAATATTTATTTTTAGAAATTATTCTCATAAACATCTATCTTTTTTAAGCAAGATAGAAATATGGGTGTCAGTTAAACCAAACAAAAATAGAAGATCAATGTTTTTACCTTGAGAATGCTGAAGCAACTGAAGGTTTCAAGACACAACAATTTTCAGGTAAACTAGCTTCCGAAATGGAAACTGGTCTCTTTAGTGTGAGCTCCAGTAATGGTGAAAAATTGGAATCAGATATGGTTTCATCTTTCCCATGAATGTCATTTTCTTCCTTTGTCCTAAAAGTTTCCTCTTCTGCATTTCTCTCCTCATTTTTTCTAGCTATGGAACCTATTAAGTCAATAGCCTCTCTGCAAGGCTCAGAACATTCGCTGCCAAAAGTTGTCAAATTTTTATTTTCTTTTTTAAGATCCACATGATCATCTGAGAGTACATCTTTCTTTTCCACACATATCTGGTCACAAACCATCTTCTTATCCCTGAAATGTTGAGGATCTGCTGATGTTTCTATTGGGAAGGAAAATTCTACATTCTTGCCCATTTCACAGTCTGCAGAAAAAAGAAAGCATATCTTAGTCAGTTAAAGCGTCTCATATTATCAATACATTAGCCCTGGTTACAGGGACTTCAGAAAATTTAATATGAAAAATAGGTTAAAAAAGAACAGTAACTTAAGATAGTTACCCTCTATCTTTTGATCACTACAATCCCCAGAAGTTTGAGCAAGGCACGCAAACTCTTTCTGAAACTGATCTTTCTTTGGCTTGATAGTGTTGAAAGAGCTGGTATTATTATGATTGCAGTCAAGCTCGTACTCATCACCCTGTTCAAGATCTTCATTCCCTGCCTGTTTTGACAGGAAGAAGCTAAATGAGAGAAGATAAATACAGATGTCGATTTACACAACAGATTTTGGATCAACTGAAAATGTGAACAGTAGTCAATTCTATGAAGATACATTGGGCAGGGTTCTGAAGGAGTTGAAAGTTCCTCTTACTTCTGGGTGCCATTTATGCATTTATGCTTCTGGTATCGCACAAATGATAGGAAGGTGAAGAGTAAGGATTAAAAAGGCATTCCTCGGAGAACTAGCTGAGTATTAGAATTCAAAGGAGTTTCGTTCAGTGCTGACTGGTGCTGCAGATTTAGGAGCTGATGGAAGCAATAGGCATAGATCTAGTGAGAAGCATTTAAAAAAATCTCTGTAAAACATTACAGATATCTGCCTTTGCTGTTGGTTGACCCTTATCTATATTCTGCAGCCTTTGGATGATGCAACCAAGTGGTTCTTTATTCATTGACTAGTTTAAAAACAAGTACTGATAAAAGATAATCCTGTCTCTTTAGAAACATGTATAGTTCTTCACAGATCCAAAAGGTTGGACATAAATTGTGGTGCTTGTCCATCCAGTATTGACTCAGCCAAATTCACAACTAAAGGGTTAGCATGAAACTGTCAAGTCAAAAGGGCATTTTGTGGCTAGGTGTGCAGAATATGACTGTTGGCAAAGGCTTCCTCTATCATTAAGACCAAGTTTAAGGACTTATCTCTCAGGCTTAATTTTTACATGATACAATTATAAGCTTGATAGTAAATTTACAAGGGCGTGGTGGCTTGTGCTTAAGCACATAGCAGCCTTTCTTGCAGAGAGTATCCCTTGATCCATTGTAAATATCTTTGTAAAAAAGGTCTTCTGCACCGATGAATCTCATGTTATTTTACTTTCCCCTTTCCATACATAGCTTGACCCGAAATATAAAATACATACTTACTGCTTGGATAATCCCGAAAGCCACCTGTTTCTATATACATGTAAGTTCTTTAATGTACATAAAATATATATATATATATAGATATATATATATATATATAACATAAGAATACATGCACAATAATCAAATAGGTATACAATTTACCCAGATTAATTGCATTGCACAAAAAAAGCATCAAGATGTATCCAAATACTCAGTGTAGTAAGAGAATCAAAACTGTGTTGGACTCGTTTCAAAAAAAAACATTTATCTACCAGTAAAAATGGACATTTAATTTAGAAAATAAAAAATATAGAATTTGAGTGCTAAGTTAGATACGCACTTGTGTATCACTTCCCTTGTCACTGTCAGTAATCTCAATTTTGTCAGTACATGTATTACCAGCATTGATTCTCCCTTCAAGGCTCATACCCTTTTGGAACTTTCTTGCACCAACCACATTGTTACTCTCCTCATTACTGTAAGTGTTGTTACCAGAGCCAGATGCTTGTTCTAGCCCCACAGATTTTTTATCTTGGTTATCGAGGCCATTGCCACAAACACTGATACTTGACTGAAACAGAGAACTAGTGAGTTCCAACCATTAAGTCAAAAAAAAAAAAGTTTATAGTATACAAACTATGATAGAAAAATATGAAGTTTGTTATTACTAAAAATAAGAAATACTATAGAAATAAATAGGATATTCATCCATCAGAATTTTATGTTTCAGGATTAAGAACCAGGTGTATTTTGTCACACATATCTTCTATAAATGATGTAAAACATGATCAAAAGTGGTCCACAAACTTCATTAAGAAAAGGTGAGAAAGAGTACAGTTACATTCTGGCATCTCTTCCAAATATGCTTCCATATATTCTTTAATTCATTCTTCCTAACAGGTTTGATGAGAAAGTCCACCGCACCCATAGTCAGGCATTTGAAAATTACACTCATAGAATCAAGTGAGGACATCACTGTACAGTGCAAGCAAAGTACACTAAAATATTAAATAACCATATAACCTAACTGTCGGAATTCTTAAGCAAAAACAAGAGCATAACTGTAAAAAATAGAAACTTACTAATTACAGGGATGTTCCTATAAATCTGGTGGCCCATGATCTTTTTCAGAAGGCCAATGCCTGAGAGACAAGGAATCATCACCTCTGCCAAGACCATATTGAAATGGTTACCTGGGTTTTCTAGCAGCTCCCATGCTTCCATATCATTTACAACAGCAGTAACTACAAAATTTCAACAATACAACAAAAAAGAATCACTTCTGATGTAATGTTTTAAATATCAATCACAATATAATTAGAATATTTAATTATTATTAGTCACCTATATTTAGTTCGTTGTTTAATGGTCATTTAGCTTTTTAGTTAGTTAGCTTTTAAGTTTTATTTAGCATTTAGCTTTTTCTTTTTAGTTAATTAGCTTTTAAGCTTTATTTAGCGTTTAGCTTTTTGGCAGTTCACTTTAAACGACTTGTTCTTAATTTAGAATGTCGTCATGTAATCTCTATATATACGCTTGTATATTGTTGAATACATTATCCGATTATTAAATCATTCATTCAATTTATTTTTCAAATATAACTCTATTCATTAATTAATATAAAAGAAAGCCTAAGAGACACATACAAAATAAAATCCAGGAAGCCAAACTTTAATATTTTTTTGGTATGCAATCATCAAAATTGCTGTGTAAATTTAAATATTCAATAGAGAGCAGAAATCTCTAACACAAAGTTTCAAAAAATTTAACGTGTGTAACTTATGTTGGTGTTTTAATTGTTTTGCAAGACTATACAAAATGCAACACCACATATGCACCTAACTAAACCTAAAATTAACCCTAGATTAAAGCTATAAACAGCTTTCATAAGTTTTGCAAGTGCCAAGTTGTTTACAGCCAATCTTTTTAACAAGATTTATAGATACTGGCTAAAGCAGAGACTAGTATTCCAATGCAATACAGATATAATGAGATGGAAAATAAAATGTTGCTTATTACTGGCTAAAGCAGAAACCAATATGTTAGCATTAACAAGAAATAATTAAATGAGTTGAACATCACATGATTTCATAAAGAAAACAAATAAACCACATTCAAAGCTAAAATTTAGAAAGAGCGATCTCATTGATACAAAGATTGACTAAATGTAATCTCTTTTTGATTTACTTGATGAAATTACATAAATGCAATCACTAAATAACAATAAAAGTAGCTGAATGACAATCCCTAATTCTCTACACCAAAAGTAACTAGTAGGGATTGAAGACTATTGAATAAATATCCCACAAGGTACTGCTTTAAAGCTACTATATTCCTATCTACAGAAAAATAGAACGAAAACTAATTTAAAACAATCCAATCCTAAAACAATTAATAAAATAAAATGTCTTGATAGGCTTTTTTCCATTGCCTGGAAATAGCCACTACTGATGATGAAAATTACCAAATGTACCTTTGCAAAAAATAGAAATTTGGCACATAAGTGACCTTTCAAAAGTCTGAAGCAACTTTTGACTTGAAATTATTCAAACCTACAGAACTTCTGATAAATGATGAAATTTTTTGGAGCCTTTGGAAAATCATTGAAACCCTGACATGATATGCACATTCTTTGAATTTTAAATCTTTCTTCAACAAGAAGTTGATTACTTGTTTTGTGATGAGAAGTACAAAAGATAACATCCTCTTCACTGTTCCAGTACTCATGCAAATTAGGATCAATCCAGCCTATTAAAATGATCTACTTGTAGTCGGGGGTCTGCAAGTGAGAATGTTTTATGAATAGACCCGAATACAAGTGAAAATGTTTTACTTGCATTTCATAAACTTGTAGGGATGCATGAAAAACCCGACTGCATAGGGAATACTATACACATGATCTACTTGTAGTCGGGTTTTTAAGATCCGACTGCAAGTAATCATGTATTAATAAAACTTGCACTTGAAGTAAAAAGACCCGACTTAACTTGCAATGAAAAGTTTTAATTTGTAGCCGGGTTTGAAAACCCCGACTACAAGTCATCCTTAAAGCTTGCAATAATATGTGCAAAACCCAAACTTGCGAATGTGTGTGACAAACCCAATTGCAAGCGATTTGAATGCTTAAGCCTCGCATGATGAAGATGTGAGAAGTATGGCAAATGGAAGATGGCAAATGGATGCGAACATGTAGTATGGCGCAAGGTGTAGGGGAAAACATGAAAGCATATGGAAAGCAAAATGGCTATGAACCCTACGCCTGTGATCGGGTCATGAAGATCTTGCAAACCATCCAAACTTACAAATACGAACATTAAAGAAAACCTAAATGCAAGTAAAGAAAAGAAAGGAGAAACCAAAAACATACCTGAAAATGAAAGGTTGCCCAAGAACACATCTGAAAGAAAGAAATCCTTGACAAACTTTGTGAGAATATTTCCTCACCATGCCAGCTGATTCAAGAGATAAGACCCCAAAATGATCCTCCCCAAAACGATCCTTTGCATTCACGTGTTTAGCATGTGCCTAGATGACTTGTAGTCGGGGTTTCCAAACCCAACCACAAGTAAAATGTTGCTGTCAAAATCGGGTTTTTAGCATGTTATTGCAAGTTTTATAGCTGCAAGTAAACCACTTTATTTCCCCTTGTTGCTCACTTGCAATCGGGTTCCCAAGACCCAACTGCAAGTGCCAAAATGGTTACTTCCCCTTTGTTTGGTGAGCTCATGATACTTGCAGCTATTCCCTTTCATTCCACAATGCTCTCCATATGCCTTGCAGTCATCATCATTTGCAATCGTGTTTTCAGACCTTCCATTTCAAGTTTTCCCTATTCCAAATCTTCACCTTTTCACTTGCACTCGAGTCTTGGAGACTCGATTACAAGTGCGAAAAGTGAAAGTTTTTCACTTGCAATCACCTTCATGAGATCCACTTTTCCTCCCATCGCTGTCCAAGCTCATCTATAAAGCATTGTTGAGTCAATACAAGCAGTTTTATGTTAAAATCCTTCCCACATTCTTGTGTGAGTATCGGTTTTCAAAGCTTGAAGGCTATGGAATCGCGCTAGTTCCAGCAGAAGATGTTCTTACCCTTTTGACTTTTCATCACAGTATTGCAGATTCTTGTTCAATGTCAGGAGAGCCATCTTCACCACCAAACAAGAAGATGAAATACAAGTATGACAAGTACCAGAATGAGGTTGCTTCCACACAAGTGGTCTCTCTTATTGATGAGATCCGAGATACAGAGATCGGACAATTTGACATGTCCGAGTTTTTGGAAAGAACAGAGCGTTCGCCAACACATGGGATGCAATTGCTCCTAAACAGTCATATCCATCTAGTGTCTTCATTTCCAGTGGCTGCCCTAGAACCCGAGTTTGTTCTCGCATGTGCTTCTCATTTTGATCCAGAAACAAGAACAATCAGAGATGAAGACAGGAATGTAATTATAAGACTGGATCTAGAAACAATAGACAAAATCTTCAAAGTTCCCGCATCCCCTGTGTATGCTAACATAACCATGAAGAGTGCCTTAGATCATTATAATCAAAGAAGATCAGATTGTATCAGGCACATTAATGCAAAATGGCTGAAAAATCCTCGGACCTGTTTCTCGAGATGGCCCAAGTTGTATAGATGTGACTTCATTGAAGTAGGAGACATGATCAAGGCTTCTTAGCAGAATCATGGGTTTGAGACATTCCAATGTATTTGAAATCTGGATGTACAAGTACATCGTGGTCATGAGGAAGAATGCATCTCACATCTTCTGGGGAGAGATCATCAGTGACAACTTGTGTGATCAGTTGTCACAAGTTCCTAACACTCACTTTCTATATGAATTCCTACTTGGTTTATATTGCAGCGTCACTCATACAGTTTCCTGAGTTTCCTGGTCTCTCTACCAAGGGTGACAGACCTCTACTGCCAGTATGGAAATATTATGATCAGTTGACTCCAAGGCCCAATAGGCTTCATTACAGAAGAGTGCAGGACACATACTTTGGTCATTTCATGTGTCTCTTTGATGAGACGCTCAAGAACAAGAGGGTTTCTGAGGCTGCATGGAAGAAGGTGAATGAGTAAGGATGTTTGTTTTTGCAGTTCCCAACCTTCACAAATATGAGGATTGGATGTTTTGAGGGGCAGCCATAAATGTTACCTCGATCCTACAGATAAGGTTCTCCTAATGGAATTCGCAAGACAATTGATGGCAGTTCATGCAATGCAACATGCCAATCATAAACTCAATATAAATATTTCCTCACACAATCCACTACAGATTGGCCAATATTCTTTGAATACCTCAGTGAGGGCTAAGGCAATGGAGACAGAACTTCAGGAAATCAAGATGAGGACGTTCATAGCAGGAAGGATTTTGATTACTGAGGCATGAAGGACAAGATCAAAAGGGCCTTCACCCATATCCATCGTCTGGAAGACATCTAGGTTGATCTCCGCATTGAAGAAGAAATCAAGAGAATGGACTATAATAGGTTGACTCTGGAACAGATTGTAGATCTTGATTTAACTAGAATTCCAGAGGGCACGGTAGATGATGGAAAGATCCTCGATTCTGAGTATGTTGAGCAAAGAGTTGTAGAAGCTCCTCTTCTTTCTCCACAATATTCAAAGAAGGAATGTGACTCTATCATTGATAGATTTCAGCCCATCCTTGCAAATATAAATGCTTGGCTGGAGGAAAATAGGGTCAAGACTATCAAGATCAAAGTTGAAAATGAAAGTGACTTGGCAGGGCCTGCTGGGCGAAGATGTGAAGTCAGGATCAAGGCTAAGGAAGGTGCCTCTTCTTCTGGCACAAGGATTAAGTTGCGAGTGAGTAGAGCCTTGGTTATCCCCCCACCAGTAGTGTCATTGAAAGGGAAGGAGAATCACAGGTGCAGATCCATGTTGATTCTGAGGATGAAACCCATGATGAGAATGTTGCGGAATCACCCCCTTCAATTGGTTTAGATTCTCCTCGTACAACTATTCCACAATTGTCATTGGATGTTCCTATGTCTCCAATTGACACAAATGTGGATTCATTTTCTACTATATATGTAAACCCTGTGGAACCAAGTACATCTGCTAGTGTTAACACAGGGCTATCTGCTAAAACGTCTCATGGCAGCCTTGAGAATGTCTTTGAGATAAATCCTTCTTATGTGGCCATGTCCAGTGTTTCTCTTCCAGAGGTTGATACTTCTACTTTGAACTTTGAGAAGTTCATGACAGAGGCAAGTCATGAGTTACCACCTAAGCAGATAATTGTTGCTATTCAAATAGAAACTTCTCCTCAAGTTGCAACTATGGTACAAGTAGAAGCTGTTCCTTCAGAAATCACAGTTGTTGTCTCAAATACGAGCTCATTAGAACTACCCCCTTGGCTGAGTTCGATCACACCTAAGAGGAAGAAGTAGGAGATTTCTCTTGATATCTTTGATTTTCAGAAAGCTGCAAAACTTAAGCCCAAAGATGCAAAGAAAGCAAAAACAACCTTGCGGGTGGTGGTAGACAAGGATAAAAGATAAAGTATGCAGAAGTAGCAGAGCCACTAATTGAGAAGCCACCAAAAGAGATGCAGTTGTCAAACTACAGGCTTACAAGGATAGAACTTGGTAAGCAGACGCATACAGGTGTCATGCATGATGTCACGGATTCAGTAGCTCTCTTGGCCCAGAATTATGATGAATTACTGGCAAAGAAGAATGAGTTTAAAGATAGGAATTCACAGCTCATTATAGTAATTCAAAAGATAAGGAATTCTTCAGAGCAAGTTGATCCATTGACATCCTCTACCTCTGAAGAATCCGTCAAACAATTACAAAAGGTTTGCTCAGAAGGCTAGAGCAGTTGATGCCTGGGTTGATCGGTTGATTGATCAAAGCACCCAAGTAGTGACGAAGGTGTTGCATGTTTTGAGCAGCGTTAGAGCAGCAAGAACCAAATTGAATGAGATTTTGGAATTTTTTGAGCAAAGTCTTAGCTCAATTGAAGAAGATTTGAAGATCTGGCATCAAATGGATCAGATTAAGTTAGAGGTACTGTGCAACAATATGATTATATTTGAAAGAAAACAATACATAGAATTTGATGAACTTTTGACAAACAAATTGTTGGTTGTCAAAGAACTCATCAAAGATATTCAGGTAACACTTGAGATGAGTGGCGAGGTTGAACAAGACATACTTTCTAATTTTGATAAAATGTCTTGTAATATTCTAAGTTCAGATGGAGAGTTGCTTGCAGTAGATGAGGTACTTGTAGAGATGGTTTAAAGACTCCGCAAGGAACTAGAAGCAGAACAATTTACTGTGCATTCAATCCATAGATTTGTGAGTTGTTAGGTATTTTATGATAAAATGCAGGTTGTTCTTGAAGAACATAAAGAAGAAACAGTGAGGTATTATGATGTGATTATCAAGACCATTGTGGTTGCCAAGAATACTTTGGGGTCCGATCCAGATAAATTGCAAAGATCAATCAACAATTTCCAGTCTTTCATGGTTAGGAATGAAAAGGAATAAAGAGTGTCTCAAGACACTTAGTTTTTATTTTATGCATTTTGCTTTTGACAAGTTACATGTAAAGATGATTTTTGTGATTGCAAGTGTATCTTTCACTTGCACTTTTGTAAAATGTAATTACATGTTGAGCAACTACAAGTTGAGTTAGATTAGGACTGTAGTTGGAATAAGTCATGGTGGTTGAGAGAATTTCTCAAGTTGGTTAGGATCCTCCCACCTTTTTCTCAAACTCCCTCTCCTATATATACTTGAGGGAGTCTGTTGTATTTCTTATCTTTTTGCAAGCAAGTAAATTCTGCAGGATTTTATACTCATAAAGACTTTGAGCTTTATAGTTGTAAATTGTCATTTTCTAAGTAATATAAGGAAGCGTAAGATTTCAGACTTTGTGTTGAAATCTTGCTTAGCTCCCACTGTGTTCTTGTCATTGAGGGATATATCTTTGTGCTTACTTAAGATTGTAGAAGGCTATTGGAAAGAGCTTCACCCCAAATAATTGCAGACTTTGTGTTGCAGAGATCAAAGGTGAAATTAGTTTTAGTTCACAATTTGAAATTGTGAAGTATTACAAGACTTTGTGCTTGTGATAATTTTCATTTTAGTCTTAGAAGTGCATTATATTTGCAGACTTTGTGGTGTTGTACCTTGCACTTGTTCTTGAAAATTATTGTTAAAAAAGGGTAGATAGGATTTCAGATATTCAAGACTTTGCGCTTGATATTGTTTTCCCGTCCCGAAGGAGGTGACGGAAGTCTTTGTGCTTTCAAGAAACTTCATTTCCTCTCTCTCATTTACTTTATTAGTTGTTGTTATTTATTTCCAATTGCTATTACTTTTCTGCGAAGAGAAAAGAATATAGTTTTTCTTGAAAGAAGAAAAAATGTTGTCTCACCCATATTAGATTAAATTAGAAGAGTATCATACTCACACACTGTGGCTGAAACCACAATTTTGCACATCCCCCAGGTGTACAAAATTTTCAACCAACAAATTGATAGAGAGATAATTGAATCATTGGAATGATCTCTCCCTTATATTTTATTGGTGAAAGAGACACCACCTTTCACAAGAATTGAGTCACCACCCTTCATTGCTGCCTTTTGATAATAATAAATTATTTTCCAAATCTTTTGGAAACTTTTTTTGTTGTGTCATTTGAATTTCTGCTTTGAATTGTTGTGATTTGAATTGATGCCCCTCCAAATGATTTGATCTCCTTTTTATATCTTATTTTGATAATAATAAATTATTTTCCAAATCTTTTGGAAACTTTTTTTGTTGTGTCATTTGAATTTCTGCTTTGAATTGTTGTGATTTGAATTGATGCCCCTCCAAATGATTTGATCTCCTTTTTATATCTTAAAATTGGGAGGCAGTCACAACTTTTCACTATTTAACCCTTTGAAAGAGTCAAATATATTCATCCTTAATTGTTGTCTTTTGAAAATAATTATTTGTTTTATATTTTCTAAAGTCACTTATATTTTTTCCTCCATTCCTTTCCGAGTTGATTGATTCACTCCTCTTATAGCTTTAATCCTCCAATAGTCATAACTCTTTATTTCATGCCCTCTGACCATTGATTAAACTTCAATTTATATTTTATAATTATATTTATTTTATTTTATTTTATCTTTTTTATATTTTAATTTTTTATTATTTATTATTAAATCCTATTTCAAAAGGGAGACATTACAATGAACCACAAAGATCTCAATGATAGGCAGCAAAAGCGGGTGAATAGACTTTGGGCCTATGATTTTAATATTATATAAGTTAAAGGAAAAAGGAATGTGGTTGTTGATGCACCTTCCAGGAGGCCTCATTTGTGGTCATTGGTTGAGATCACTGCTAATTGAAGAGGGATGGTTTCAAAGAGTATGCTAAAGATTCTTGGGCAGCAAGAATTGTTGAGGCACTATTCAAGATGACAGGTAGACAGTGATTTATGAGCTAATCATTTATAAGGAGAAGATTTATTTGGTGCCTAACTCATAGCTTAAGGTAAAAATGCTGAAGGTTTTCCATGATGCACCTATGGCTCGTCACACGGGACTCTTTAAGACTTATAGACAAATTCAAGAGAGGTTTACTTGGAAAGGTCTCAAAAACAAAGTCCTTGAGTATGTCAAAGAGTGCCCCACATACCAATAGAACAAAATGAGCACACTTATCCAACTAGTTTGCTTCAGCCCTTACCCATTCCTAATATAAAATGGGAATGCATCTCCATGGACTTCAGCACGGGGCTACCTAAGGTACAAGATAAATATTGCAGATATGTTGTAGTGGATAGGTTGAATAAGTTTGCACATTTCTTTGCAATTTCTAAAACATACACTATGGCATAGGTAGCTGATTTGTTCTTCAGGAAGATTTTCAAACTTCATGGGATGCCCAAGAGAATAGTTAGCGACAGGGACAAGAAGTTCCTAAGCCTCTTTTGGCAAGAACTTTTCTGATTGAGTGGGGCTCACACCTAGCACTAACTACCAGCCACTGACAAATGCACAGATGGAAATAGTGAACAAATGGTTGGAAGGGTATCTCAAGAATTATATTTTAGGGCAGTAGAGAGCATGGGTGAAGTGGCTGCACCTTAGAGAATATTGATATAATTATACCTATCATATATCAATTAGGATGTCACCATTTATGTCATTGCATGGGTACGAGGCACCTAAATTTATTGATTTTCTCTTTGGTGATAGTAGAGTGCCTAAGGAAAGCAATTTGTTGCAAGAGAGTTACGATATTATGAAATCATTGAAGGAAAACTTGCAATAGACACAGAATTAGCAAAAGTTATATGTTGATCAGCACCGTATAGAACGCAATTTTAAGGTGGGTGATATGGTTTATTTGAGGCTCCAGCCATACATATAGTCTACTCTCAAGAAGTGTGGTTAGAGAAGCTTAAGCCTCGATTATATGGTCCTTTCAAACTCTCCAAGAGGATTGGAGAAGTAGCTTATGAGCTAGAGTTACCAGCTAGCAACAAAGTGCAAAATGTTTTTCATGAGTCGTTTCAAAAAGGAACTTGGGCATAATATTGTTCCTTCATAAGTTGCCACCTTTGGACGAGGAGGGGAAGTTAATCTTGATTCCAGAGGCCATTATTGACTACAAGGAGCATACTCTGCGAAAGAAGATCATCAAAGAGCACTTGGTTACATGGAAGAATTTACCAATAGAGGATGCAGCGTCAGAGAATGAGCAGATTTTGCGACATCCAGAATTGGAATTGTTGGGGACAAGCAATTTTGGGGAGGGAGGACTATAATGTTGTCATAACCCCTCCTTGAACATTGGATTAAATAAATACGATAATTAAAACATTTATTAATTAGCATTTAATAATATTGGAAAATCGTCTCATTTATGAGACTTCCCGATTTTCCTCTAATATATAATTATTAATGTTTATTATTATTTGTTATGATTATTATTTATTATTATTGTTATATATGATTATTATTTATTATTATTTATATAATAACTACCAAACAATTATAATGCAATAAGGCAGCGGTCATCAAAGATATGAGGAAATAATCATTAATGATATTAATTAAGATTAATAAATTAGTAATTCGAGTAAGACACACATAATAATTAAGACATAAGACATGGACAACATCCACGATAACTGGTGATAAGTGATAGTAAACTTATTAAGTCGACAAGGAATAGTTTCTTCACTGATGCCGCTGCCAAAGGCCAGACATAAGCTCAGTGCATCCTACGGAAAGGTTAGTATTGCTCAGACCAATTGTTGGCAAGAATCGATCCCTAGACAGCGACTTGGAGAAATTGTGGATAACGATAATAAAGATTATCGTGATTAAGTGGCAACAAATGGAGACAGCGATTAAAATAATCATTATCAATGTGTTCAGTACCGATTTGTATATTAAGGAACGATATGTGAATGATTAAGTCAAAGCAAAGGAGTATCGACTAAGTAAGTTAGCACTGACTATAGATTTAATAAAGAAGATTAATTAGTTATTAGCAAACTCTAATTAGAGGAAGGGTTCGATTAAATTGAAAGAACTGAATTGTTATGAAAAAATGATTAAAGAGGCATGATAAGTAAACAGCGATTACTAGTTGAAGATCGTTCATATTGAAAAGATCAGATTAAGTCTAATCGATAATCATGGAAAGGTGCAGTGATAATGAATGGTCATAAGACATGTCCTTTGGTAACATGACTTATCATTCCTATTCCAAGATATAAGAAGCCATTCGCAATCTCTCAAGCAAGTGGCATCGAACATTTTCTTCAGTGTCAGACATTATTGTGAATCAGACACAGTCAGTCAATTACGTATACATCAAGATCAATTAAGGAGTGATATAATAATTATGGTATGGGAGAGGAGGATCTAACGTACATACACCAGCCAATGGGTATATAAATTATAAAGAGAATAAATAATTCAAAGACAGATTTAGAAAGGGGATGGAGAAGGGGATGGAGTGTGTGAGAGAATAATTTTGAGATTACAACTCAAAAAATAAAGTAGTTCTCAGACATGGGTGGTGCATGCCATGAAAAAGAAATATATATTTAAGAAGTGTAGTGCAAAATACAATGCTGGAATAATAATTCAGTAAAAGGGTAATCTTCGGGTGTATGTGGTGAGTGTGAGTGAATAACGTAATATGTGTGAGTTGTGTGCAATAAGGAGGGTGAGTGAAATAAAAGAATGAGTGATAAGTAATAAAGAAATATATAATTCAGATATATATGTTGAAGTATATGCTGACTGAAAAGAGGAGGAAAACGAGAGGTAGCGCGTGAGTAATATTCAGGGAGAGGGACTTCTGCTAAGAACCAACAAGAAAGAGGTAAAGTATTAAGTATTATAATTAATTAATATGTTAATGTTAATTAATATATATATTGCTCATTGAACATAGGTAAGGAATATGTTAAGGCTATTTATTGTATACATTAATGGATACAATTAATTAACATACTAATCTACACACTAAAGAATGATTGAGAAATATAGATGTGACTAAAGAAGATGTAATGCATATGTTAACAATGGTAGGGTACATTTGATATATATATATGTCTACGATGATTGCTCCCTTTAAAGGAGCCATAGAGACCAGAGGGCAAAATTGAATGCCAAGAATCAAGAGGAATCCAGGGAGAGATTCATAGGGAATCTCTTAGAGACAATATATATATATATATATATATATATATATATATATATATATATATATATATATATATATATATATTTTGTAGAGGTTAACCATATGCATATGTTAGAAATAGAGAAGCTTGAGCAGGGGTGGGATCTCTACCCAAGCTTTGAGAACATTAATGATTTCACTCATTAATAGAGATCCCAAATAGAGACCTTAGGAGGACGACATCCTGGGTTGCTCCTAACTGAGAAATATTTCTCAATAGAGGGTTGGGTCAATCCAGGTAAAGGTCCAACTGAGTATTGTATCCTTTTTTATAGATAACAATAAATCAGCTAACATTATTTGTTAAATATGTAGAATAACGTATAGCATTCTTTCTTGTATAATTGCACAAATAAATATATATGTTTAATTATCTTTCATATTGTTTGTATACTAACGTTTGTTTGCAAGACTTGAACACCAAATAATCCAATCCCCAACTAGGAACATTACAAATGTCTCCTTCCTAAGCACTTAAGTATGGTGACTGTTAACCTATTCAAGGGGTCCCTATAGGCTAGTGAGTTAGGGTTAGGGGACTCATCGTGAATTTAATTTAATAATGATAAGTAATAAAGTTAGATATCTAACTTTATCGTTATTTAGTTTTTTTAATATTCAACTATATGGCTGGCCCAAGTTAAAATTAAAAAGTGCTTCTAGGCAAATATTAAATAAGGTAACTTTATTAGGTTGGGCGCCAACATTGAGGAGGTATAAGGTGGTTTTTAATTTAATTAAAAAGGAAGCCCTCTCAATTGGGCGTGGTCTTTTGGAAGCCTATAAAAGTCAATTTTTGAGCTCATTTTCTACATGCTTGCATTTGATATTTTGCAAACAGATTCAATTGGTTGAAATTGTTCATCCTATGGCTTTGTGAGGAGGAAAACCCTTGCAAGGAACATCCTATACGTTAGTGAAAGATCTAACCTAGAGGATTCATTGGCGATTTCATTCAAGAATCACAACTAGGCCTCATTGTTGGTTTCATATCTTCAGTTTGAACATAAAATATACAGAGCAGATTTGAGGGAGTTCAATTTGAGGAATATTGAGGGGTTTTGTTTTCTGTTGCACTCTCTTGCTAGCTGCCAATCTTATCCTAGCTGGCCATACAAACTGTAGATAGATGTTGGAGAGTGGGAAGCTAGGCATCCATTTTGGAGAGGGTTTTGTTGATGCATTTGAGGCATCTAGGGCATATATGCTGAGTAATATTCATTTTGCAAGAGAAATATCAGTTTTGGAGGAGTAGCTCCATATTTGGGTCTCTGGTTTGCTAGGGTTTTATGATATCACCAATGTTATTTGTGAACAACAAATGGGTAATGTCTAAAATCCCATTGTAATATGATTTCATTATCCAGGTATCTCTTATTTTGATGAAACATTGTACTTTTAGTTATGGAAATAAACCTAAAATATCACTAGTTGTGGGTTTTCCTGAATATTGTGATTCTGTAAGTTATTTCATTCTCTATATTGCTATAAGTGTGATTTGTACAAAATAAACCCTTTCTGCATCTTTGTCTACTTCTCTATAAAAACCCGAAAAAAAAAAACGACAATGCATACTACATGAGCCCTTTTGTTGGACGCGAGACTCTATTCTGACGTGAACTGTCATTTACATGGTGAGTTCTTATGACTTGGCGCACCCTCCCTAAGATAGTTCACTGACTTTCTTGCTATCCTATAGCTGGACGTCTTTCAATAAAATGCAATAATGGTTTTAGTTGTTGAGTCGTTGCAAGGAAAGAGAAAATTGGAGTGGTTTGCTTGGATGATTTGATAGCTACAGGGGAAAGAATCAATTTCTTCTGTATGTACCAGTTAGTTTTGATAATGAAATTCCTTTCTTGCTGTTCTATAAGGTTTAGTGAACAAATTCTATCTATCCTTCCGATTTTTTGGTGTTGGAGACTTTGAGAGATTGTATTATTGTTGGGTGATTTCCAATGCCAAGCAATAAATTTCCTTTCAATAAATGTAAATGTTGGACAAATATATTTCATATTAGTATTTCTGCAGCAATCTTATAAGGTCCGATCTGATTTACTTCTATCTGAGATATTATATTTTCTAAGCATCTATTGGTGATATTACGATTACAAATGCAATTTATTTTATCATGCTATTTCATGTTCTATGTTGAAAACTCAAAACCACAATGAACAAGATATCTACAAACCTCAACTTCAAAAAGCAGTTTTAGTGGGTGATGATATATTTAGAAAATTATAGCATTTAGTGACAAAAGATGGCAAAAATTTAGTAAGGGTCTTTACAATGGTATCAGAGCTGAGGTCTCAAGGTCAAGACCCACGAAGTGTAGTGGGTTATAATGTCCAGTAGCGCAGGGAAGTACCCTGGCAGCCATGTGTCTGTATGGGGTCATCATAAAGCCTTGGATGCTCAGGTAGAATGCCTGCAGGGCCACCCTTAATGCTTGTGGATGTCACCCTCACCACCAAGCCGGTCTTTTGGTGTAGTCTAAGCTGGTCTTTTGGTGTAGTGGTTGGGCACACGTGGCTTCTAAGGCACATCCCTATACTACGAGACATTACAGTCCACCACACTCCACGAGTCTCGACCTTGAGACCTCAGCTCTAATACCACAAAGGCCCAACTACTACACTAAAAGACAGGTCTAGTGGTAAGGGCAGCACCATAGGTGTTAAGGGTGGCCCCGCAGGCATTCCACCTGAGCATCTGAGGCTTTACAACAACCCCATACAGACACATGGTCATCAGGGCACATCCCTGTGCTATAGGACATTACATTTATAGGCAAATAGAAACAAGGAACTCTCAAAACCTATAATTTCATTATTAATAACTTCATTACACAACACATCACACTTCAGATAACTAGATCCCACTTACAATTTAAGAACAAAAGCTATTCTATATTTGATTTATCATCCTTTCTAATAGGCCTTACCTGCCATTTAAAATCAGCCTTAAATGAAGTGAAATGATGACTAGGCAAAATTAACACACATAAATATCATCAAATGACACTAACTACTGCAATTTTCAATAAATTCTCTCTTCTAAATGGTGTTGATCTGTGAAGCATAAAAAATGGAATTTCATGTAGTAAATACAGCTGATATACTAACAATCTAGGGGCCTTGACTCACTAGATCTGCATTAACCTTCCTTAGACTACCTGTTATGTTGAATTAACCAAAAAGACTGTTGTTTGATGACATCACCAAAGAGGATTGTTGATTTGACACCATTAATTATGACACCAGTCACTTTATAACTTTAGACCAATTTGAGTTAAGAGTCTGCTGTATTACCTAGAATGTAAAACTGTTGACTCTATCATATTATCGTTAACCAAAAATTTATCAAGGTAGCCTTTATTGTGGTATACTAGCCATTTTGACAAGTTTTGACTTCAATTAATCTATTTGTGATTTTTACTGTTGCACTTGCAAAATGATGATGAATTAGACTGCTACAAATGAGTTATAAGAAACAAATGTTGTTGTACCTGTCATAATTGAATTGTAATAATTGCTGTCCTGGGACAAGACCCAAACCTAGTTTATGCCCGTCTTGTATCTTAAAAGGATTCAATTCTAGTATCCTCCTTTGTCCTTAAGTGGACATGGTTCTATTAAATTCCACATCTAGAAAGGGGGCCTCATTTCTGTTTGTGGTATGATTCAGTATAATGTCCCCACCTTGAAATAGGATTTAATAATATATAATAATAAAAAAATAAAAATACAAAAGAATAAAAATAACATTTAAATTAAAATATATAATTAAATATAATAAAAATTTAAGTAAGTTAATAAATAGTCAAAAGGCATAAAATGAAAAGTTGACTCCCTCGAACATGATATATAAAAGGGAGAAGAGAACCTCATTTGAGAAGGGAGATGGAGGAGAAAAGAAATAAGGGAGCATGTGAATCAACGAAGAGTCAATGGAAGAAGGAAGCAATGAGAAGTAAATAAGGAAGTGACTCTTCCAAAGGAAAGCAGAAATTATGAAAGGTTGTGACTCTTTTGAAGGGTAGTAATTATGAAAGGTTGTGACCCTTTTGAAGGGTGGCAATTGTGAAACATTGTGACTCTTTCAAAGGGTCATGATTGCGAAAGGTTGTGACCCTTTCGAAGGGTGGTGATTGTGAAAGGTTGTGACTCTTTTGAAGGGCAGGCATGTTGAAGGGGTGTGACTTCTCCCTCACAATGGAAGATATAGAGGGAAGAAGGTCTCATTTGAGGATGGGAGGAAGAGAGAACAATTGGGAAAAATATATTATTTTAAGAGGTGGCAATGAAGGGTGGTGACCTAATTCTAATGAAAGGTGGTGACCCAAGTCTTATGAAAGGTGGTGACCCTTTTACCAATGAAGTATAAAAGAGATCATTCCAATTATTCAATGATCACTTATCAATCATCATTCCAATCATTCAAATCAAGGAACAATCAATCAAGAAATCATTCTATCAAATCAGCGTACATTCAATCATCATTCACCAATATATCAAACCAGCCTTCATTACATTATCACTCACCAATACCTCAAATCATACAATCAAAGGAATTCATTCAATCAATCAATTATTCATCAAGCAATCAATTATCGAAGGATAGAGACTGGATGACTACTGCGATGTTAACACTCAGTTGTGCGATCATATATTCTGGTTGTGGTATGGTTTAAACTTTACATACATGATATAGTAACTATGTTTATATCTGCATTCTCCTAATTGATATATACTGCTGTGTATGATTATTCAACATAGCATAATGTTACTGTATATCTACTCCTGCATACTTATGGCAAACCATATGCTGCTGACAACATTATTTATATATGTTCTGAATATAAATCTGATTAGAGACATTATGTAGTTAAATTGTTTTATATGAGACTTGTGTATATCTTTTTATGTTCTGAATGCTTCTCAGCCATGATAGAGGATGGCGAGCTTATCAGTAGGGGAACGGTGTTGGGGTCACCTTCCAGGTACGCCACCTCATGGTATATGACCAGGGAGTCCCATGAGGCCAAAGGGGTATGAAGGGTACTGCCTTTGGGCCTGTGAAGGATGGACTTTCTGGGCACCCTATGGTAAATGCTCCTCACGATCCATCATGGTAAATGAACACCTTAAAGAATATTCAATCATAGGAAGTAGGATAGAAGTGGCAAAATCAAGGGGAACAGTGATAGGACACCTCACTAGGTATGCCACCTCATATGAATGGCATGGACCACACGAGTCCAAGGGAAATGAGGTTTGCCCTTGGGCTTGAGATAGAGGGTCTCTAGGGCACCCTATCGAACCATCCTATCTCAGCTTCCCAATGGTTGAACCTTCTCAAAAATAATGTTTGTTACTTCCCAAATGAAGTTATCTATTTTTATGAATTATAATTGTGAAACAGTCTCTAACTTGTTTGTAGGATCTCCATCAAATTAAAAGGTATCTCTAAACCTGTCTTGTTTTAATTAAAATTTGTGAGCTAGGGCAGAATTTGGGTATTTATAAATTGGGGACATTACATTCAGTTCTCCTAGAACAAGATCAACCCCAACTATAATATCCAGAAAGGGCCTCCTCATCCCAACATGGGGAGACTAGAGCTTTTTTATGCTCCTTATTTGAGATGGACGAAACTCTAGCACTCAAACTCCTTGTATAAGATGCCTATTGAATTACTGAATTGCTTTGAGATTGGAATCCTTTATTTTGTTTAGGAATAGATGAATAAATGGAATTGTGTGGAGTCCTTAAATAGTAAAGCCTTGTGGCCATGAAAATCAAGGGATTTTCATGTTCAAATCTGGTTCATCACAATCTTCCTCTGACCTAAAAATGACAAGTTTCATTAATTTTACCAACTTCACTGGTGTATGTGCGGGTTTTTTTGAAGCCCAAGGGTGGTTGTCTTGTCTCATTTTGCAGAGTCCCATGAAATGATCCCCAACATCCCACAGTTACTGTCTAAAAAATGGAAAAAATAGAAAAGAAAAAAAATTCCATCATTAATAATCCCAACTTGAATTTAGTCACAAAAATATATTTGACAAGTAACCATGTCAATACTGAAAACTTTACACCTAGACTCTGGCAAGAGAAATGAATTTTTTCCGACAATAAGTAGAACAGAAGAACTTCAAAAAAGAAAATAGAGTTATGGTTAATAATGACCTTCGTAACCACAATGATGCAGTAGTGCACTTACTACTTGCCGAGTTGAATCGTCATCCTCCACTAACAGCACCCTCAGACAACGCTGTGGAAGGATCCTCTCCCAGCAGATTCTCAGACGTTGATGATGTTCCTTTCGTTGGAGTTGTCCTCTCAAAACTAAATCCACCTCTGGTTGATGACCATCTCCCCCAACAGTACCTCGAAATACATTTGTTTTCTGTAATTTGTTTTTCTCAGACAATTGTTGTTTGTACTTTTTGTTTTCTTCATCTTTGCTAATGGGCTCCACCTTGCACTGGCCATGCTCTGCTCCCAGTTTAATCTGCATAGTTTCAGTTCAACGGGAGCACCTTTTCTCAATTTCCCAATCAATTGAAAATACTGTGCTTTTTTCTATTTTTGATATCTACAAGCAGCACGAATTGCTTCCCCTAACCTGCTGCTGCATTATGTGACATCTTA
This sequence comes from Cryptomeria japonica, assembly GCF_030272615.1. Taxonomy (NCBI): domain Eukaryota; kingdom Viridiplantae; phylum Streptophyta; class Pinopsida; order Cupressales; family Cupressaceae; genus Cryptomeria; species Cryptomeria japonica. Next base: position 529,883,748 of record NC_081406.1, on the reverse strand, counting down.
CAGAAGTCTTGTGTATTCAAGTTTATGATTTCCATTTCTCCTGCAAAACCAATCAAATCTTCTTTACATGTATTTTAATTTTTATCTCATGTGACCCCTAGCCTGCATGAATATCCTCTGTGCCTCCATTTCATAGAGAGCATCCTGTTTTTCCAGTAAAAATTTTGATACTTGAATGAAAAAATCCTTTTCAATCAGAGTTCTGCAGATTTGCTTTCCAACCACCTCCCTTAAAATAGAGAAAAGGTGAGTGTGATTTGAAACTCGTAAATGAATTATGAAACCTTTAGAAATGCTTAATCATTCTTTGATAGAAGATGTTAGGAGAAAAAATCATGCAACTCTTTGCCAAAACTTGCCAACAAATGCCAGTGTCTCACCTGCAATAAGAAAGCAACGCCATCATAACCAAGAAACATGGAAGAGACCACTATCAAGAATAACAGAAGAAAATGCACCCGCAGGCATGACAAACTTCAGGTGAAAAAACCTTGAAAAGCTAAAATTTATGGATTGTGCTACACATTGTAAAGCTGAAAATACCATGACCAACCAAAATTTATGGATTGGTTTAGTAGAATAAATGAAATCAAACCATGGCTTCCAATGAACAGTTTGGGTTCATGTACATTGCATACATATTGAAAACAAGGTCACATCTTGAATACACTACTTGGAACTAAAATAGGAGCAAAGCAACTGTTACTAGCTCAAACAACTTTCATACATTTCTTAAAATTTTTGCACATATGCTTTCCAGGATTGCCTATTTTACAAAGGATATTCAATTAAGTCTTTCGGATGACAACCGGAAAGGATGCAGAACAGAAATTCAATAAATTATTTAAAATTATAGGATCAGACACTGCACATGATGAAAAATAGACATTCAATACTCTTTAAATTGATAACAGTGGATGCAACAAAAAGAGTAGGCCAAATCTCCTTTTCAAAATTTTGCACCACAAGGATTTGTGTATCCTTTAAAAGTTTGAACAAGAAAACCACAGAAAGTATTTCTGTAAACAAAATGTTGGAAACACCCACCCAACAAAAGAGAAAACAAAATAATTAAATTATGCAGCACAAGCCACAAGGACCTCACACCCAATTGGATCCTAAATCTGCTCCATATGAGCAGGATTTTCACAGCAATAGCCCAGTGGTAGAAAAGAATAGCAATAAGGCTTTTTGGAGCAGAAATGAAGCTCGGAGAATAGAGACTTTTACAAGAAAGTCCTTGCTTTAGTTGTTGAAGACGTGTTTCATATCTTAGGAGTATATCCTTAAAATCTCAGATTGGTGGTGATCATAATCATGATGCATTAGTATAGCACATGGAAACAGAGGACCAAGCAGCAACTGTTTTGAGTCTGCAAATTGATTTGCTCCATGCCGCATTATCATTTTATTATTTTCATAATGTCATATGACAACTCATGGCATGTTTTGTCATTTTTTCATCTAGAATCATCTTTTTAGTTTTTCCTTTTAATCTACAAGAAATCCAGATGCAACATTTTAATCTATTTAGGAAAACAATGATTTGACGATTTGTGTCTTTATAAGAATGTATAGTTTGATGCATAATGTACTTGTGATCAATCATTATCACCATGTATAAAATATGTGGGTTTCTAAATTTTTCCTGGAGTTCATATGGTAGCACCACTATATAACTATGTTCTCCCTTGCACCATTCCTTTAAATAAACCTGGGTCTGTTGATTCACCTCAAAACTCAATTCCTTGTTCTCTACAACCCTCATTGCCAAAACTTTGTGGACCATAGGTGTATCCTATTGACGTTTTAATTTGTCCTTTGTAAAGACCCATGCCAGTTTCTATACCAAAATTTTCACTTTTCCCCTTTATTGGATAGGGCGTTTTTTCAAACAGTTTGTATGCACTCTATTTGAAGAGGTTTCTGCTGAAATGTTTTATGCTACTTGGTTTAATAATTTCCAAAGCATCATATCATCACATTAACATTCATATAACAAATTTAACATACATATATTTCATTTGCACCAAACCAAAATGGCAGATTATATTAAACTTTACAATGATAGTATGCAGCCTTGAATAACAAACTACAGAAAACTGTTCATATAATGTCCTGACCTTATAATCACTCCAAAAGGGTTTGAGTGCACTGTTTCTCTAAGATCATGCTTGATGTTCATAACCTATCCAAGCACTTTAGGATAGTTGTGATTGGTCCTAAGTCAATAAATAGCCCTCACATCCCATTCAATCTGCTGATAAATGCAAGGAAACATTCATATTGTCACGAGGAAGGGGGCGTACGGTCCACAATGTTGTTACTTCATCCAAAATGACCCCAGCCTTTAAGTGCCCAGCATGTAATGATTCTCACACCCAACTCTGGATGCAAACACACTCACCTCAGCCACAAAGTCCTCGCATGCCAACAATAGACGAGCTCATGCCAGCAACAAAGATCTCTATGCCCAGCAATCAATCACTTCCACGCACAACCTAGACTATGCATCACACCCAACCAAAGGTTTATATGAACTTGCCTCTTATTAACTTCTAATATAGCACCCAACTTATCTAGCCAATTTCCTTGTGTTGTCCTCATTTTTGTTTTCAAAAATGATGGACCATTACATAATTTTTTTGTCAAAAAATGAAAAAATTTCTCTAAGGCATAATTTTGCCTTACCCCTGGACTGGCTTAATCCCCAGTCCATCCCCAGTCCATCCTCAAACCACGTTTCAAATTTCATCGCATTCTGAGTTTGTTTGCTATGTCTTTCCTTTAATTTTGGGTTTTTTCTCCCTGACTGCAAGTGGAAAATTTTCCTTAAGTTGCAAGTTTTAATGTTTTCCTTTGTTTTTAGTCTTTTTAGGGAAATTTTTAGTTAATTACGAGTGCACTCTATGAAATTAGAACTTGTAACTTACTTTTTATTTCCCCCTTATTGCTTTTTGGCCTTTTAAGTCATTGTAGGAACTTTTTGGGCATATTACAAGTGAACTTTAAATTATAAAGTTTGAATTAACTTGTAATTTATTTAAAAAGTTCCACTTAAGTGATTTTAAGTTATGGTAGGGGTTTTTCTCCTCCATTACAAGTTTTATAGTCACTTTAAATTGTAATAGGGATTTTATTTCCCTACTACAAGTTTTATTTTTAAGTTGCTTTTACGACTTGTAAAAGGAATTTTATTTTCCCTTTACTAGTCTTTTGTTTAAAAACTTGTAAAGGGAGTTTTATTTCCCTATTACAAGTATGTTAAACTTGTTGTTTGCTCTCACAAACCCAATTTTGCCTTATGAGGGGAAAAATGAACATTTTAAACATGTAAAAAGGTTTAAGAAACCCGATTTTCCTTATTGCATGCATTTTAAACTTGTTGTTCTTTCCCAAAAACCCGACCAGCATTGTTGAAGGATTTTGTTGACAATTTCCACCGATTTTTGTGGAGAAATCTTAGGAGGAGGAAGGCGTCTTGGATTCCTTTCTATTTTCATGCATTTTCCAACTCTCTTCATGCCATTTGGAAGACATTATCACTGGTTTTATGGTGTTTTAACAGCAAAAACGTGTCTGAAAAATGCCACGATTTTCCTCATCTAAGTGCCACGAATCTTACTTCTTCCAAGTCGTTTTTGCTTGTCTTGCCTAGGCGTGGAGGTTAGATGTCTTTCTTGACTGTTTCTTCATGCTATTAATGGGTGTTTTGATACATATGGTGTTTTGGCAAAAACGTGGCTAGGGTTTTGGAATGTGGTTTATTATCTATTTAAGAGTTTTCCTCTCTTCTTTCAAGAATTGTTTCTTGCTTCTTGGAGGATGTTTTGATTGATCAAGGTATGTTCTTTTCCTTTCTTCTTTGTTTTCATTTCTTGTTTTTGGTTTGTTTTGATTTCCTTGGTCAATTTGTATATATGTTAGTTTTGTTAGTTCTTGTCTAAAATCGATTTTGTGAGAGATTTTCCCCTTTATTCCAAGTTTGCAAACCAATTTGTGAATTGCATTGTCTTTCCCCATTTTCCCTCTTTGCTTGCATTCGGGATTTAAAAACCCGATTGCAAGTAAGATGAAAATAATTGATCTACCCCTTTGGTTGAAAAACCTTTATCATCTTTTGGTGAAATTCCAAGTTTCTAAGTTGGAAAAACTCATCCTTTCAAAATCGGGTTTTTAAAACTTGATTACAAGTTGAAAGTTCTTCCCATTTTCATAAAGATGATCTTCCCAAAATCTTTTCATTTTCACTCATATTCATTTCCATCATCCGTACATACCATTCCCACCATTTCATCCACTCATTTCACACCTTCATTCATTTTTCCCATTTAAAGTCTACCTATAGTCAGCCATCCAAAACCCGAAATTGGTCCAAAATGCACTCAAAAAACACTTGAAAATGAGTTTTAAAGGTCCAATTACAAGTGCAAACTTGTGTTTACCCATTACACATATGAAGTTGCATGTTTGTTCTCCACAATTGCAAGTTAATGCTCTTTTTTTTCCCACAAATGTAATGCAGCTTCCAAAACCCGAAATTCACTTGTGAGCCCATTTTTGCATCAGTTTATCCTTTCCCTTGTCAGTTCGATTTGCACACACGATCTACCAAATCAATGGATTAAGGCATGGGCCTTATTTTGCAAGCAGATTTCAAGATTGGAAGATGATACAAAGAAGAGATACAACAACAATTCATGGTTGAGAACATAGAATGCTTTCAAGACAAAGATGGTCATAACATGAAAAGGGGAAGGCAGCCCTTTCCCTCTTGAAAATCCAGTACTACCCCAAGCAAGAAGATAAGGTTGAAGTTTGTTGGCCAAGGACACAAAGACCATTAAGGATGCAAATTCTCGTTCCGGTTCAAGATGTCTTCATTGATTCAGAATACTTCAAGTTTTAGCATCTTGAAGCGACATGAAGATCATCACAGACAAAGGATGATGCAGTTAGAGTCGTGTCTTTAGACACATGAAAACAGTTTTAGTTATGCATTTGTAATTTTGTTTTGACAAGTTACATGTAAAAAATTAACTTTGTAATTGCAAGTTAACTCGTCACATGCACTTTTGTAATTACATGTAAAGCAACTACAAGTTGAGTTCAATTAGGACTGTAGTTGGAATAAGTCATAGTTAATTGTTGAATAAGTCATGGTGGTTGAGAGAATTTCTCAAATTAGTTGGGATCCTCCCACCTTTTTTTCAAGGCTCCTCTCTTATAAATACTTGAGGGGGTCTATTGTAATGGATATCTTTTGGCAATGCAACAAAATTTTGCCAATTTGTATGTGCACTCTAAGACATTGAGCTTTAGATGTAAATCAAATTGCTTTCAATAAAAGAGGCAAGTTATGTTGAGACTTTGTGCCAATTCAAGTTGTTATGTGACGACAATTTCCAGAGTTGATTGTGAGTTTTGTTCTATTGTGAAAGAGGGATTTAAATTCAACCTTGCAGACTTTGAGCTGCTAATTGTATTTAGAGTTATATGTTTGGTTTTCAGATTTGGTCTTGCAGACTTTGAGTTGCTTATCATATCTAAAACTAGTGTGGAAAGCTAAAGTGGGAAGATAGCTTGTAGACTTTGTGCTACTTCTATTTTTAAGACTTGTGCATGTAAGGTGAAATGCATCATGTAGTTGGACTTTGAGTTGCTACATATTGTGCTTAGTTAGCAGAAAATCATCTAAAAAGGTTGATAGGAGAAACCACATTTTTGTATATCCCTTGGGTGTACAAAATTTTCAACCAACACTTGAATCATGTATCCTTGATCATTTTCGATATAGAATCACCAATACTTGTTCTACTAACTTCCTCTCTAAGAACCCTCTTGATCTATCCGTCAAATCTTCAAAAATGCCATCTCTAAAAGACCAATCAACCAATGACAGTGTTTGTATATCCCCTCTTGATTGAACAAATTGGGCAGATAAAAGATCTCTTGAATCAACCAAGTCCTATAGCACTAGTTCAAATGTGAGTACCCTTAGCTGATCTAAGATCATATGACTATGCTTTCTTCTATGGACTTTATATTCATCAAGATAATTCGCCCAAAAGTCTCCCATACCAAGTCCATGTGTAAACTTGAGTCCAAGCCTTCAAAGTATCATGCTTTGAGAATTGAAGTACCTATTTTCTGATGGAACTTGAGATTAAAATTTGACAGTTTAGCTTCCATATTCCTAGCATCTATGGCATTTGCACACCTTTATGACCCAATTGCATTGAAAAGTTGGCTCCCAACTTATGTCTTTTGCTACAATACTCGTGAGTGACTGAAAACTGCCTACAATACTCTGGGTCACTTGGATACAGGGGAGCTTGTATGGATTGAAGTCAAATAAAAAAATTGATGCAACTAAAAGTAGGAAACTAGATGAACCATCAGTCCACTCTATGATAATCATCCTTAAATGCTTGGAAATGCAAACATGATCCTCATTCTTTAAAGTCTTGTCGTAAAGTTTTCACACATCGCCCCATTGCAATGGGGACCCCACTTTTTTCTGCTTTATAGGTTAGTTGTGAGTCTTTTGGCTATTAGCCTTTGTTTTGAAGAAGTGTAGTTTGTCAGGAGCTTATCAAGTCTAGGCTCTCTCATTAGGATGACTTGAGGTGCAACACTTTTTTGCCCAACCAAGCTTCCAACCGGTCTTTCTCAACACTACCAGTTGATGCCCAAGCCCGATTGCTTCCCTCCCATCTCCTTTCACTACCTCTCCATCATTCATCCCTTCCACTTCACATTCTCCCATTCTCCATCCATCTTACATTTCTACTTTCCCTCACTTCCCTCTGTTTCACGCCTTATCCTTTCACTTCCTTTCTTACCCTTCACCTATCATCACCACCTAACATCCATCTCCCTTCACCCTTCTTTCCTTCCATCTCCTTCTCACCCTCACCCCCACTTTCTACCTTTCTTCTACCTCTTATACCTCCCATTTCCTACATTCTCTAACCTACAACCTGTTGTCATTTTATGACACCCTTGGTCCATCAATAAGAACCGATCAGAGATACGATCCATGAACCAGCGCTGCCCCAGTTGATCAAGGAGAAATGCAGAAGAATTATGGGGAGGTGTTGTCTTGTCTGGAGGAAGTTACTTCCTTAGCCTTTTTTCTCTTCCCCAAAACTCTGGAACCTCAAGGTTCCGAAGTTCCCTTGCTGCCTTTTCTTTCATGTTCCCCGAAACTCCTGAACCTCGAGGTTCCGAAGTTCTTTCCCTTTGCTACCTCTCCTTTCTTTTCCCGTAACTCTAGAACCCCGAGGTTCCAAAGTTAATCCCTTTCTTTCCCCTCCTCTTCTGTTCCCCGGAACTCCGAAACCCCGAGGTTCTGAAGTTTCTTTCGCCTTTTCTTCCTTCCCCGGAACTCCAAAACCCTGAGGTTTTGAAGTTCCTTTCTCTTCTTCTTCCCTTCCCCACCAAGGTTCCGAAGTTCCTTTGCTAAGTCTGGCCTTTTCCTTGCCTCCTTCTCAGTTCCCCAAAGCTCCCAAACTCCGAGGTTCTGAAGTTCCTTTCCATTGCCTTCTCTGGAACTCCGAAACCCCGAGGTCTCGAAGTTCCCTCCTAGCCTCTCTTCCTTTCTTTCTCCAAAACCCCGAGGTTCCAAAGTTCTCTTCCTTTGCTTCCCTTTTTTCCCAGAACTCTGGAACCCCGAGGTTCCGAAGTTCCTTAGCCCTTTTTTCAATTCCCCAAAACTCCAGAACCCCAAGGTTCCAAAGTTCCCTGCTGCTCTCCTTTCTCCTTCCCGGAACCTAGAGGTTTCGAAGTTCTTTCTTTGTCTTCCCCACTTCGGGAACCCGAGTTTCCGAAGTCCTCGGACTTCTTTCCGACTGGCAACACTTCCGGATAGCGTGATCAACACTCAGAGCTTTAAATGCTCTGACGACTTTTGTGACTTGTGCACCTTCTTTTGTGGAGCCACAGGGGTGCATTTAATGATTTTGGCAAGATTTCCATCAAGAGAGGTACAGGGTCATGCTTGTTGTGATAACTTATGTCATGTCTGCATGCTCTGACTTTGGAAGGTCAGTCAATCCACCCTTCTCAAGATTGCATTTTCAAGGTGTGGCTAGGTTGCTTGCATGTATAGAAAGAAGTCAAGTGCATGCACTTCCTTGCACTCCTAGACTGACATTTCCCTGCACACATAGGGGTCATGATCACTCTTGTAACCAATTTTCTATATAAAGGTTGTTAAGCCTCGTTGTAAAGGGTTCTCTCCTTGCTGGCTTGAGCTATTCTATGCTCTTTCACTTCTCTTGTATTTATCTTGCATTTTTGCAACTGTAAGTTTGGCCATTGGCCTTATAATGAATTGAAATCACCATTCTTGCCTTCCTTCAACTTATATATGTTGTGTATGTTTCCTTACCTTCATCATAGGTGTATGCTTTGTGGCTCTTCTCTCATATATGCTGTGTTTACTTGTTTCTGAGTGTGACTTGTGGGAAATCTTCTCCCCTTTGACATTCAGCAAATTCTAACCTACATACATGCGTTGGGGTCACTCATACAACTGAAGTTTGCATCTCCTGGGTATTTAAGTTGATTCTTTGTGTCATTTCGGGTAGGGAGAGAAACAATCTCTTCTTGGTGCATCACCTCCTTTTATTTTAAGCATTTCTCTCTTCCCTTTTTCTCTGCAAGTTGTTAGGATAGGCTTAGGAGTAAGTTTTGAAGTGTTGACTTGGTTCAACACCTACACCTGGGTTGAGAAGGAAGTCGGCCTTCTCCGGAGATTCAACCCCCTTGCGCAAGGTCCCACACTTCGGGGTTGTTTCCATGTTTCACAAGGTTTCTGAGTTGATAGCTCAGCAAGGGTGCAAGCTTTTGTGATAACACAACCCACACCTCATTAACCTCTCACTCCCTTGTTCTACCCATCCTATATCTTACTCCCTTTAACCTGCCCATCCACTACCCATACCTCTTTTAACACCCTTCATAACCCCTATCCTCACTAAACCCAACCCCATCTTAGCCTAAACCCTATCCCTTCCTTGCTATCCTTTCATAACCCCTTAGCCTATCCCTTATACCTCCCAATCTCCATCACCCACCTTACATCCTAAGTTGTCGGTCCCGGTACAGAATTGGTTTCTAGTTCGAGATTTTTGTTCGCAAATTCGTTCAATTTTTTGGGGGGGTGGATTCGAGTTCAATTTGGGTTCGTCCATACAAAAACACACACATATATATACAGCAGCAAATAAATTCATAATACACCACAGTCAAGTGTCAACTATGCTAATAGACTAATAGTAAAGTAGCATAGCAAAATACACAACCAATTTAAATATATCAGGTGGAGACATGTCCACATTGTAGATAGGTTGTGCATGGAACTACTTTTAAGTACATTATATCTAGTCAATATGACAGTGTAGGTGAGTTGTTTGAGAGGTTACTCATTTTGTTTTAATCAAAGGTTTACGCCTCTCCATCTAGTAAATCTATTTCAATATCAATGTAAGTCTTTGTTTGAAAGTTTGAACATAACTTTTGGAAAAGAGTACTTTCTTCATTCACTCAAGGCTGGCCTATGAGTGCACTCTATTTCTTAGGGAAGAAAAGGATCTATGTGGTGTGGAGGGCAAATGCATTGCTCAAGCATTGGACAAAGGTGAATTGTTCTTTTGTTGAAAATTTGATTCAAAGGTGTTTTCAGTGGGTGGTGACTCATGATGGTTTGAACTAGTACATAGCCAACACAAGTTGTTGTTTGGATCACCCTTTAAAATGTTGTAGATTCTAATATACTGTGTTATACAAAGCCCAACTTTCAGTTCAAGCATTCAATTAAGTTTTTGTTTTTGTTTGGAAAGTCAATTCACGAAGTTTTGAAATAAGTGTTTCTTACTCTTACAAGTTATCAAGAGGGAATAAAACTATGGTATTTCTTGCAGTCCTTTTAAATCTACAGAACGCACATGTATAGTTAAAAAATAGGAATGTGTCAAATCACTCAAATTCGGCCTAGGTTTTGCCACTGGAATCAAAACTCGCTAGAAATTCAGCAAAATTTGCTCCTAGTCCTTCTGATCCAACCCACAGGGCAATATACAAACCCTGGCAGAATTTAAAGAGAATTTTGTGCGAACTAGAATTTGGAGAGAATTGAACCAGGACCTAGGGATTTTGCAAAAGAATATAGTAACTTAGCTTACATCCTTACCTTTCCTCATTCCTTATAACCCCACAGATCCTAATCTACCCCCTGCCTTCCTTACCCCTCTTACTCCCTTTTCTTACCGCCAACTCCATCAGTACCCACTTCCCATCTTTACCTTTCCCTTCACCTTACCCCCATATCTTCCTTCAAATACCTCCCGCAGCATCTCCCATTTGCCACATCCTATTTCTTACTCTCTCTTCACCGCACACCCCTTCTAAACTCATTACCTTAACTTTCCCTCTTCACAACCTTGCCACGTAACATGCTTGGGCCCACAAATTTTAGCATGGAGACTTAAAAAAGTTTTTCTTAAGCCATTGCATTTGCCTTTGACTCCCCTTTACTACCATGGCATTGTATGTGCCCACAAGCTCTTAACGTGGGGACTAAGGAGGAGCTTTTTTTTAAGGTATTAGCATGCTGGACCACAAGACACTATGGAGGAAATTTAAAAGGTTTTATGGCAGTGTGTATGGTATTGTTTAAGCCCCACCAAATTTAGAGTAGGGAGCAAAAATGTTTCTAAGGCATTGACAATGCCACTTCAACATAGAGGCTAAATTGACATCAGCACTTCCTTTGGGTTAAGAAGTATGAACTCAGCCCACGATTTATCTTTGATTACCTTCAAAATAAAAAATAAAAAATTTGGCTAAGGCATGAAAATGATCTAGGTTGTCATAGCTTTGAACACCTTGTCATTGCTTAGAACACCTTGTCTTTGACCCAAACACCCCATCTTTGATCACAATGATTTACAAGATGAGCAATCTCTTAGCAATCAAGTCAAGTTCGAATGTGATGAAGAAAGGAGATATACCCCTTGAACTCCAAACGATACAGGTCTTTCAATGAATGCGATGAATGAAGAAACAATGACAACCTTAGTGGTTGCGAAGTATGAGCATTGGATGATGCCACTTCAGCACTTGAGCTTCCACGAAGTAATTTGTATGCTACATTCAATGAGAGTTTTGAAGTTCAAGAACGAGTTCATGCGATCAATGCAAGACGTTTTTTTTTCATTTAATTCGAATTTGGAAGTTCTAAGCATGGCCACGAACGGCAATTGCCACGCATTTAAGAATTGAGATGCAAAGATCGAAGAAGTTTATTAAAGTTAGTGGCGAATCATCTAGTGCATGACACTTCGCCTTTATGAGTCAATTGAGAAACATTTAATGCAAGAGGCAAAGTGAAACGAATTTGTTCCTCCAAGGCACCACAACATTGATGAGGTGTTTTCATTTTCAAATCGAACCAATAACTTATGTAAATATCAACTGAATGCAATCAGATCGCCTTACTATTCTAAATGCATTGTATTAAATGAAAACCATCTAGCGATTCATGATGAAGTATGACAAGCATTTTATATATTGATCATTTCATTTGATAAATATCACCGTCAAGTTTGAGAGCATTGATTCAACCTCTAAATGCAATCAGTGAATTCATCCATTTGTGGCAGAGATGTTGATCATGACTAGGTGCGATTAGTATGCGATCCTCATCTAGCAACGATTTGGATCAAAGTAAGGACAGTCCGCCATTCAAAGTGATGACTCTATGATTATTGATGATAGCAGCAATATTTGCACAAGTTTGTGATACACCTAGCTTCAGCACATCCACCTTGGGCTTAATCTTGATCTAGGCTGCGCTAAACATACACAGCCACAATGAGTTCATCCAAAATGCAATTTTGATTACGACTAGGATGAATATATCTATGGCGTCAAACTTGTTCACAATAGATCGACTTCATTTGATCAGCAACATCATAAGCCAAGGCAGTGATATGGACATGGTTAAACAATAGCAAATTAAGTCACAGCGAATCTACTAAACAAGGCATCAACAAGTCTTTGATTGCTTGCACTCTGGAAATATCGTTCACCCCTTTTAAATGCTTCAAAGCCTCTTGATACTCCAGCTAGGGATATTGCAAAAAAAGAAAGCATCCTTGCTATGGACCTTTTCCAATCCTATGAATGCATTGGCCTGCACCAAAAAATAAACTAAGTGCAACACCATCTGTAAAGAACTTGTGTTAGAAAATCTCATCAATTTGGTAAGGATGTAATTGCTAATGAGATGACCCCAACCAATATGCCTCTTTCTTTCATAGATGAGGCTGATAATGTAGAACATCCAACTCTAGAAAGTTCTTGCTTTTGATTTGCCTATCACCGTATTAAACATTGTAAATATGTAATCATCAAACCAAGCTCACTCTCCTTTAGGTAATCGTACACATTATTATTCCATTGCTCCTTACGTTCTTCCTAGTTAATCAATTGGGTTCCTTCACAAGGTTGCAACCTAAATGCAAAATCAAGGATTTCAACAGCCAAACTACATATCACTTAGTTCTTTGAAAACATAATTCTTCTTGTCCCAAGTTTGTAATGGAAAGCACAAGCTATTATCAATTCAAGAGATTTAATTGTAATTGGAAACGGGGTAGCTTGGATATGTCCATTTTCCACCAATTTGATGGCCAAATTATTCCCCTCTCTGATCCTCTCATCCATCTTCAAATCAAGTATTTCATGTGTCCAAAAAGGGTATCACAACTGTTGAATGGTTGAATGGACCGGAATACTGAGAGGGTTGAATCAGCAAATGCAAAATAAATGAAAAACATAATCACAAGATAGACACTAGATTTTATACGTGGAAAACCCAAATGGGAAAAACCACAGAGAGGGTTAACTCTCAAGATAATATAACTAGTTCACTGCCTGATTACAATGCATCTCACTATCGGAATGCTCATTGCAATAGAAATAAGTGAACTAAGAAAAATTGCATCTTCAAATACATGAGGTCAATTCCAAGATAAGCTCAGATAACAACTCAAAGCTGATCCGGTAAGGGATCTCTCCATGAAATGACCCCCTTACTTTTTTTTATTTTTTAACACATCAAAGCACCCGTTAAGGTTAGGAAAGTGAAATACAATGTTGCTGAAAGGTAACCCTTACACTTTTTGTTCACCAAGAGCCCAATATGGGAAGGTGAGAGCATACGGTGAATAGAGGATTGTTAGCTCCAAAGACAAACTGAAGTACAATGCTAGGCGGCAAGCCAACCCTTTCCACTTGCTTAGCGGGCAAGAACAACTCAAATCTAAAATCACTACCACTTTCCAGTGGGAGGACAACTATTACAATACTGAAAATGATATCACTCAACCACTTATTCAAAAGGACTTGAAAACCAATTGAAGTAACAGATAGGCGGCTAAGCCATTCTCTTCCAATTCTACAGTGGGAAATACAAAATGTAAAATGCCATAAGCAAAGGCTGATCAGTACTACTGATTTCAGCGTTACAATGAGAGCATTAGCTTGCAGATTACAATAGAAAATTTATATCTAATCACACCAAAATGTTAGGAATGGATCCTCTAACAAATATGAGCTATCCAGCATATGGAAAGTAACCAAACAGGTAAATAATTCAGGTCTGATATAAAGAACAGCTAATTGAAATAACAGACCAGCAATGAGACAAATCACCTAAATGCTCATAACTTTACCCACACACCTTTGAATGACTTGAAATCAAGTGCGAATGATTCTAAAAAGGTGGCACCCAAGCCAAAGCCAACAACTCACTGCAAATCTGAACCAATATCACTGCACGTTTTGATGTTGGCCTCCAGCATGGAATGACTTCTGAAAGGTATAATACTGAATAAAAACCCTGCTAGAAATAGGCAAAAAGCACTTTGGAAGAGAAACTCAGATGGAACAACTGCAATGGACAATGCGAATTTGAATCACAAAATGATGTTGATGCTGAAATCCTTCACCTACAACAGCAACTTCAAAGAATTCTTCAACATAGCACCGCAGATCAGTCTTCAAACCTGCAATAATTAAGAGGAAAATGATTGTTTTCTGCTATGAACAGCAGAAGAAAACTTGTTCATGTGTTGCATGACTGGAAGCATGCATATATAGGCAGTTTCTGCTTTAATCCTTTGCTTTCTACAAAACATAGGCTGATTGGGATAAGTTGGCACCATGTTTTATCTGATATTTGTTTTAAATATGGGGATGAGTTTTGAATGCTGCTGACTAACATAAGCTATGGCAGAGTTTTGTGGTGGCCACACCAATGGAAAAATGTGCCACTTTCATGTTTTTAAGTTTAAGTGCCATTTCATAATGACGACATCACTGCTAAACCACACCTGAGGAATTAGTAAAGACCAAACAAAAGCATGTCTAATTTATGTTTTCAACAACTTTTTGTCCTCCGTGCAATTTCATAATTTGGTGGAACTTGGTATTGGCATTGCCACACATAAAATGTGCCTCTCTTTATTGATCTTTAAATGTTTTACCTTGGGCATGGCTCACTAAAGCATTGGCCACTTTGAGTGCTAATTCCATCCGGCTTTGCCAAGCCAAAAGTGTACCTACTTTATTATTTATTATTTAATATAATTTCCTACTTGGTGGAGATTCATAATGAGTTTGATGTAATGTCCCCATCCTTGTCAGGGACAGTGGTTTGAGTAGTTAGCCTATTTTTGGACCTTTGTAGGCCAACAGGGTATGGATAAGGGGGTCAGTGATGCAGTATCTTGAGGAGTGGTTTGTCTATTTGTTCTAGTTCACTGTTGAGTTTAGTTCTGGTCTTCATTTCATCAGTTTCTGACATTATATGAGGATTTCCTAATTTTTAGGGAAAAACTGCTAAAAATAGACATGGTCCTATTTTTCATTGGCATGGCCAACTCTGGCCCCAGCTTCTGACAGATTCAGTTTCTGAACAATAATGAGGGAGATATGAATTTTTAAGTGATTCCCACAGGCAATTAATGTTTTAATGAAATATTAAAATAAAACCACAAAGTGCATCACTTAAATTTATTTTAAGTGAAAATTTAATATCTCCTAAGTTGGGCATTGCTTTTAGGGTTAAGTTGGGAATCCTAAAAGCAAGTTATGATTTTTAGAAAACCTAATTGCCAAAAATCGTACTTTTTGGGTATTTAGTCAGCCAAGATGAAATGAAACCTCATTCATTGATATTGAGCATTTGACATTTCTTCTGAGCACTTGGCTATGGCGGCTAGGGTTTGGACCTGTTTTGGAGAGCATGATTCAGTAGCTTTGAGATTGTGAAAGATCAATCGAATTGTTGCAGCTTGGTTGGCTTCATTCAGAAGTCAAATTGAATTAAATTGGGGCAGATTTGGCTTCTTACAAGGCAGATTTATTGTAGGTTTCCTATTTACTGTTTTGCTGTTAATTTTTCTGTGGTTTGGAGGTTGTTTTTTCCAAACACACAGCTTGCTCATTTATTGGCGCCATCTTCCACTATTTGGGTGCCTTAGTATTGAATAAGAGCATATCTGAATTGTTTCAGAATAAAAAATTAGAACTTTGTAAGTTGCTGATTGAATTCTTTTAATTCAATAAATTGGCTAAGAACCTGTTGTGACCTTTTTCACACATCGCCCCATTGCAAATGGGGACCCTCTCTTTTCCTGCTTTCTAGGGTTTTGTTAGTGTCCTATGACCTTTTGCTGCAGTTTCACCAAGCCTTGTCCAGTTCAGAGCATTTCAGGCCTGACGATTGAAAGTTGGTTTTTGCAAGTTATGTGATTCTGAAATGCGAACACCACCAGAGTGCTTAGAGAGGCCAAAGGACGAAGATCGCAATTGATTTGGACAAATTTGGACAACTTACTATTTTTAGAAAGTTTGCTTTTTTGCTTTTTCCTATTTTTTAGGAAGTTTCGTTTTTGGCCTTTTTATAGCCCAATCCCCGGTGTGGCTATTTTTAGAAAGTTTTCCCTATTTTTTAGGGATGTCTGCTTTTTGCTTTTTCGGAATGGGAACCTAGGGTTTACACTTGCACCACTGACCTGCTTCGATCGAAACTCGAAAATTCCAAGTTTCGACCTAAAAAAGATAAATCCCTAGATTTTAGGCTTTTTGCTTTTTCGGGATGCAAACCTAGGGTTTACACTTGTACCACTGACCAGCTTCGATCGAAACTCAAAAATTCCAAGTTTCGACCTAAAAAGCTAAATCCCTAGATTTTAGGCTTTTTGCTGCTTCCGATGATCCACCTAGGCATGGATTTCAAATTTCAAGTTAATCCGATTAAATTAGACTAAACTGTGAAATTTTGAAATTTCTCTGAAAATTATTCCAAGTTTGGCTAACAAGGGTTTTGAAGTATTTTTGCAGGTTCAAACCCCACCACAATGCAAGAGAGGTCATGAAGGAGCCTTGCCTGAAGTCTGCCATGCCTTAGGAGGCTGTGTGGGTGCTCATCCTGAAGTCCGCCATGTTTGGGGAGGTCACATGGGAGCACACTCTGAAGTCCGCCAAGGGTAAAAGGGCCATGAAGGTCTTCACTCTAAAGTCCGCCAAGGTCTAAGAGGTCAATGTGGAGAGCCTTCCAAAGTCCGCCCAAGCAAGAGGAGGGAAGGCTAAAGTCCGCCCAAGTGATGGAGGAGCTATCCTTAAAGTCCGCCACACCTCAGGGGGGCCATGAAGGAGCTCTCACCAAAGTCCGCCATGAGTTTGAAGGAGGTCATGTTGGAGCAAAGGCTAAAGTCCGCCCCAATGCCTTAGCCAAATAACATCAATGATGGAGGCCATGAAGGTGCCTTAGCCAAAGTCCGCCATGCATTTGGAGGCCATGTGGGAGCACTCTCCAAATCCGCCCAAGGTTGGGAGGCTAAGGAGGAGGAGTGATCAAAGTCCGCCTTGAAGAGCAAAGGTCTTGAAGTCCGCCCAAGAGGAGGGATGCCTAGTCTGCCCTAGGAGGTGTCTCCGAAGTCCGCTCAAGGTGGGAGTGTTGCCTAAAGTCCGCCTTGCATGGAGCAACTCCAAAGTCTGCCATAGGTTGAAGAGGCCATGGTGGCCAACACTCCAAAGTCCGCCATGTATGTGTAGGGTGCATAGGGGTGTAGCCTAAAGTCCGCCCAAGCATGCCAAGTGATGAGAAGCCAAGTCTAAACTCCGCCATAGGTTAGAGAGCCATGAGGAGGTGTCTCCAAAGTCCGCCCAAGGTGGGAGAGATGATAGAAGTCCGCCCAAGTTGGGGACACCACCAAAGTCCGCCCAAGATGGGAGCCGCCACCAAAGTCTGCCCAAGATGGAGGTCATGTAGGAGCCCTCACCCAAGTCCGCCAAAGTGAGAGAGCAAGGTAGGGGGTGCCAAGTTTAAAGTTCGCCAAGGGTAAAGAGAGTTATGAGGAGGGACCTTCAAAGCCCGCCCCATGCCTTAGCCAAAATTTCACCATGTAGGAGCAAAGGCTAAAGTCCGCCCCATGCCTTCGCCAAAAATTTCGCCTTGAAGAGAGCCATGAGGAAAGGTCTCCAAAGTCCGCCATACCTTGGAGAAGATGGAGATAAATTTCAAAAATCCACCTACGCATTGAAAAGTCAAACAAAATCAACAAGATGCCGGTGATGTCACAAAATCCATTGAGATTTCAAAATTAAATCCAAAATGGAAAGTTTTGTTGAAAGGGAATATTGGAGAATTGATGAATATCTTCAAACTTAAATCAAAATGGAAAGTTTTTTTTTTAAATTAGAAGTATGAGTTGGATGATTTTAGGGGTTTTACTTGAAGATTTAACCTTGTCTACAAATGCTTCATTATCAACTTCATTATTACACCAAGAAGTTCAAAGTTACTAAGGAGAGCTTAGTAAAGTACGTCAGTTTGAAGATCATCTGGAGAAAATTCTAGACATCGCTGGAAGTTGGATAAATATTTTTGGCAAAAGGTTTACAAATTTCTGGAGAAAGACAACTAGTACGAGGAAGAATCATCCAAACTTTTCTGAATTTTCTGAATATTTTGGAGAAAATTCTAGCCTTACTTCTATCCAAGTCAGAGGTGAAATTAAAATTGTGAATTTTCTGAATATTTTCCAGAATTTAATAAATGATTTTTTCGAAAATTTTGAAAGAAGAAAATCATTTTTTTGGCTAAGTATGAAATTTTTTTTTGAAAGTTTTGACACTTGGTGGTGACCACAACCAGCCTTAAGACTGAGGGTTTTAAGGTGAAAATTCGATTTTTATGGCTAAGTATGAAAATAAAGTGAAATTTCCCAAACACTTAGCCGTTCGCAGCCTCGATTTTCTTTAATCCAAGATAGATTTCTAACTTATTTTCCTTTGGTTTTACAGGTCGTAGGAGGAAATAGAAGCAGGATCATCATAGAGATCGCAGCTGGAGTTTCAAGCCAAACGAAAGATTGAGGACAAGTTCACAGGCAAGGTTCATCCGGGCGTGAAGATAGCCAAAATTTGGCTAAGTATGGGAAATGTTTCACAAAGAAAATTCCAATTTCCTCAATTATGATGAAGGCATGGAGAAATTCTTCTCCAAATGTCAGGGTATCGAGAAGGAGGACATGATCACAGCGAATGCCTGAACAGCTTGATCCCATCATTTCATATTTGCAAGGGGTTACCCAGAGCTTTTTAACCCTCCTCCCACACACAACATAAATCGGCAACTGAAGGCAGGATCATCACAGAAAACACAAATGGAGTTTCGAGCCAATTTCAGAATTGAAAACAGGACCACGAGCAAGGTTCGTCTGAGCATAGAGAGGGACAAAATTTGGCTAAGTATGAGAAATACTTCGCGAAGAGATTTCTTCTCCAAATTCGAGGCACTTGAAAGAATCTCAAGGCATCAAGAAAGAAAAGTTCTCAGACTTGGTGAAAATATGGGAAAGTTAAATAAACTTCCAACTTCTTGAAGGATTTCATCTCCTGAAGAAATTAAAAAGACAAGCTCCCAAGCAGAATCAAATGGCGACAAGAAGGAATCAAATTTCCATACTTAGATGATTTCTTGCAACAAATTGGAGAATTCAAGGAAGACATCCAACACGTTGAGGTGGCGCTTCGTCATTTTCCAACCAATCAAATCGCTCCAAGTCAGCATGTCCAGGTTCGATGAACATGACTTATCAAGAAGCTTCTAGAAGGGCACACTTCATAATGCAACAACCTTCTATTTTCATTGATGGTTCATATTTAGCAAGAAGGACAAGTGTCCCAAATGTAATTGGTCGAGGGTAGTCAGTTTTGGGAAACCCTAATTAGGGTTTATAGCTTTCAATCTGGGCCCTTGATCACTGTTTGATCTCGGCCATTCATTTATTCTTGAAAACTATATAAGGCTACCTCCTCTCATTTGGAGAGGGTGAGGTTTTTGATGTATTGTTGCTTAAGGTCATTTCCAGATAATATATTGCATGTGCGTTGCTTTGTAATCTCTATTATTTGAATGATTTGCATGGTTTCAATTGCCTCAACACTTAGTTAAGAATTAGTTTAGATTTGCTTTCATTGTTGTTAATTTGAATAAAGAATTTGATAAGTGTCAATCAATGGTGTATCTCCGCTCATACTTTTGGTAAAATGGATGATTTCCATTCTACCGTGCAAAGTTAGTCTGAGCCCATACCCTGTGCATCCCAACATCTCGATCATATGCACAACCCATTGAAGATTGCACCGGCCTTGTGTAGTTGTCCCTAGTGTGGCGAAGCAAGGTTTGGTTTCTCGAGAGCACCCAATTGATACCGTCTCCAGAATTCGTAGGATTAGATTAGCCTTCCTGAACCCTATCTCTTTTTCCCTTTCTTTTGAAGGTCTAAATCCCAAAAAATTCCCAAAAAAAGAAGAGCCTAAAATTGCTAAATCCATCTAAGTCCAGCAGTTCAAGATACTTGTCAAATGTAAGTCCCCCTTGAAAATTTCAGCATACACTACCCAAGAAGCTATTCCACTAAAGTCACTTATTCGCACATATAGACCTTGGAATCAGTAGTGATTTTTCAGGAGAGGATAGGATACCCAAAGGTATCCTATCCTAATGTTTGGTAGATGATGAAACAGACACCAACAGGACCTACGGGTATGCTTCTAAATTCTCCAGTTTATTGCTTCAGTTGATTAATTTCATGTATTCTTTCAATATGTGTTGAGAATTAAAGAAACCCTTCTGCAACTTCTGTCTATTTCTGAAAGACCATCTCTAATATTTAAAACACAAAAAAAAGAATAATAAATTACAGCGGGTTGAAGGATTGAACCAGCAAGGGTTCATCACATTTGACACATCTAAAACATTGGCGGAGTTTTGACTTGGCTTTACCTCCTTGAACTAGCACCCCTTTTCACTTATTTCTACATTATATTAGGCGTGGTTTGTGACTAACATTGCCAACTCTTCTTAGTGCAGTTTTGCAAAGGACAAATCATCAAGTATGTGGACCAAGTTCTTGCCAATTCATACACTGAAGCCTAGAGCACATTTCTTTCATTACTTAGTCGCCCTTCTTTATGCTTAGGTGGAGCTTTGATGTGACTTTGTCACTGAAAAAGTCTGCTTCTTCTATAATTTGTCTTTGGATTTTGCCTAGGTGGGAATTTGTGCTGACCTTGTCACTAAATGGAGTGCTGGAGGAATTTACTTAGACCTTTGCCAGTCCCGTATTCAGACTCAAATCTTTGATATTTTTGTCTCTTCTTTCTACTGCTGGAGCCACCATTGATCAGGGACTTCCATCTTTCATTCGGCATAGTCCATCCTCGAGCAATTTGCAAGCATTGTTAGTTGAAAAACCTAGTCTATGACCGGAAAACTTTGCAACTCGACGGGAATACAACTAAGTTGACATTGACAACACTACAAGTATAACATGATTAATGACTACAAACTTGAGTGGAGACAAAGTTTCATAAGGTTACAACAAATCTTCAAGCAGATGCCATGATTTCTGGGCATTGAAAAACCATAATTTGTTAAATTCTACACCCTTCTAGTGGGAAGTGGTAGTGTAGGTTCTTGGTGTTACCAGAATATCACTCAACTGGTTTTTAGAAAATTTGCATTGTCCTCTGTTTTGAATTTATTTTTATAGAGAAAGCCTAACATCGAGGCTAAACAGACGAGCGTTGAACAATTAACAAACACAAGTCTCTAATCAAACATCAAACACACTCTCATACGAAGCAAAAGAAGATAGTTTAGGCTTTAGAGCCACAAAGTCCAGTTGCTACAATCATTTTGTAGATCGAACAGTGAAAACCTAAAAGCTCCTGGTTATCCTCAAGAAGCTCGGCCTTATCTTAATCATAGCTCGTCATCTGAACTGAGCCTAAATTCTGCAAGCTTTGTTAATGGTGTTAATTTAACATTTCATCATCATGTAATAGGTTATGATTGCAAATAGGTGCAAATTTGTGCCTGATATCATAAGAAACGTTCACAAATTATTTTGAAATTGCATGAGCATGAAAGTCAGAAATTTTGGGATATCACAGCAGAGCAATCATTTTGAAATGACATCAGTTAACAGAATTCTTTCACAGCCAAGCACAAAACAGAGCAGAGGGACTTCTAGAACTGGATCTTTTTGAAAATCTTAGCGGTCTTAAAACAGAAGTATAAATAACATTTAATAAACATCAGAGAAAAGATAAACAACACCAAAAGGCTCCATTACAACAACGGCCCTGTTCCAACTTAATAAAAAGAGATTTTTAATTTAAATAACAAGAACATTCAAGAATTCCTCTGACCTTTGCCATGACAGTCCACAGACCCTCACTCGAAACACTTCGAGTGATCGTAATTACCCTTACGTGCATCACAAACAGAAAAATCCTTCGACTCGGTCAAACCTTCGAGAGCGAATATCTCATTTTGACCGAAAGAAACAAGATTTAACGTCCAGAGCTTAAAATACCAAGCATATATATCATTAAGCTCTGAACCAGTTAAATTTAAACTCTGGACATGCTTATAGTAAATGGATTTAAGCTCTCCAACAGTTAAATTTAAGCTCTGGACATGCTTATGAAATCAATGGCTTGAAGCAACTAGATCTGCACCATAACATCAAAACAGTCTTAGACTCCGTGGCACGACGAATAGAATCAAGGTTAACCAGATCAACCTTGCGGCCCTGCAGCTTCGTTCTGGTGGACGGATAATTATGATTATAAATTCGTCTGCTTCTCAAAATTTGGTTTGTTATAAGACAAACACCTCGGGCATAGAATCAAAAATCAACCGGTAGTCTAATTTCATAAATGACTGCAGGCATACTCGTCGGCCAAACAAACAACCTTAACCAAGCCTCATCATGTTAACAGTAAAGCGGACATGTTCTGTCCGCGACTGTAAACATTAGCAAAACTCAACATTACTCTATGTCTTTCACTCTTTGATAATTCCAACGCAGATAGATTCTTCACTCCCAATCATTTTCCTTTCCGAAGAATTGTCCGCCTCTGCTGTAGAATACACTGCACACAAAAGGAAAATATTAAAACGGGTTTCGAACCGGCGACCTCAAAAGCTCCTTTTTCACTGTGCGCCACGTGAGAATCCGGTAGAAGATATTCTGAGATCAACAGAAAGGCCGCGAGGGTGCACACGTGGCACAGTAAATCAAATACGAGGTGGAGATTAAAACTTCCGCCTCGAGTGGAGAGTGGTTGATGCCACCTCGGCGCTGACGTGGCGAGGCATCAGCAAAGATATTTTGTAGCCTTATGACCGGCTGTTCCCGGTGGAGTGATGGGTGGAAAAGGCCTCCTCCCATACTGCCCGACCGTGGGTTGCTTGACACATGTCATGGCTTATCTGATATGCTTTGCTTTTTTGATACTGTATGTGTCGACTTCCCGAAATTGGCTTAAAGATTGTGTGGCAGCATTTTGGCCGTCAGATTTTGATGGGTGGGCGTAGACTCCATCGCGGCCGCAAATCCTGAAAATTAGTTTATTGATGGCCGGTATGTACTTTCCGGGCAAAGGGAACTTTACTGCCCGGAGAAAAATATCTTTCTCGTCTTAATTAATTTAATTCATTTATAAATTTTCTTTAATTATTCTATGATACTTCGCTCTTGTGGATGTTATTAAAACAAACTTTCATTTATTTGTAATTTTATTTATTTATAAGATAAGATATTTTATATATATAATTTTTTGTAATTTTTCAATGAAATAATTTGATCTTCTAAAAGGAAAAGAAGAATTGCTTTTTAATTAAAATTTTGATAGCTTTAGAGGGGATTATGTTAGAATTTTGATTTAAGTCTTGGCAGGTTTTATCCAATCGGGTTTAATCTAAGGGGGTTTGATTTAACCGCATTTATTTATGCCTATTTAATGTTGGGAATTAAGGTATCTCAACCTTAGTAATTATGGATTATGTATTTATTATTATTTTATGTTTTCTCATGATTATTTGGCATTTATGCTATTAAATCTTTTTGTTTTGTCAAAAGTGGTGTGAGATTTTGAGTTGGTACTGTTGTCGCATGTCAGTGCCTTTAAAAACAAGTTATTAGTTGTCAAAAGATGACCATCAAGTGGCCTAACATGGAAAACTTTTTTTTAAGGATGTTATGGCATATTCTATGACAATCGTAAGGGCTAACAACAGGGGAGATCATTTTAAACATGAAGATCATTATGACATGCGTAAGAGAATCATTGCATAAGCTATTGATAGTCTATGATGCATATAAGAGTGTCTCCTATTTTGGGGGGATTCGTATGACAATATGTAAGAGGGTATAATGTCATGTAAGAGAGTATGTTTGGCATGTAGGGGTCATATGGATTTTTACCATGGTATTTTGAACCTTGTTTTGGCTCATGGTAATGTTTTATTTGGTATTTTGGTCCCCCATGAGTCTATATATTGAGGGGTTGGGCTGATGAATACTAAGAGGAGGGGGGGGTGAATTAGTATACCAAAAAATATTGTAAACAAACTTTTAAACAATTTAGCAGATAACCGATACAGCAGATTCACTAATAAACCGGTTAAGATAAATGCAAACCAAATAGCAAACAAAGCATTCACCCACAAGAGTACAATCACCATAACACGAGATATTTGACGTGGAAATCCAAATGGGAAAAACCACGGTGAGCAGAAACTCACAAGTAACTATCTGTAGAATAGAAACCAGACTAGTTAAGGTCATACAATGTTCTTCACTAGAACAGATCCTATTAGGAATCTAGATATCTGTTAGGAGATAAGTCTTGTTAAAGGATTTCAGATCCATAGTTGTGAACCACCTTGTTAGAGGATTTACAAAGCCTTTGATGAGCCTACCCAGTTAAGGGCTCTAGACTTGTCGAAGATGTGAGTAATCAACAAGTGAATGATCTAGCTAATAACACAGTCTGCTTAATTAGATCCTTGACAGCTCCTTGTTAATGCATTTCAGCATTACTTCAGTCTTCAATATTTCCACACTCTATCTCTTCACATAGACCTACTCTTCTCTTCAATGATCGCACATAACCTTTTCTCTTCTATGTCTCACACTCTTTCTCATACATGCAAACCCTAGACATGATGTCCTTATAAAAGAAACTAATTTCATGTCGGTCCAATAGAATTAGACTACAAGTTCCTAGGTACAGTGCATTTAGACACATTTGGTAACATGACACAAAAACATCGCCAAAGTGTCGGTGGATGATAACTCATCACACATTACAGTAATATCGGTTGGTAACTCATCACAGATATATACCGGTTAATACAATATACCGATTACCAGTTGACAAAAATGAAGACTGGAAAATCGTAGTGTTCCGATCAAAAGTTAACTACCGCTTGGGATATTCAGTCAATCTGTGACCGATAAACCATTTTCTGCAAAACGTCGATAGTCTAAAGACTATACATTCAATAATACACAATACCAGTTGGAGCAATTACCAGTTGAGCATAACTCATACATCAAGAAAGTGTGTGTCCATCAATGACAACAAACATCATCAAAATGCCAACAGAGACAACATGAGATGTTTTACAAGTACATTGATGTTGCTAGGTTTGATGCAAGATCGAGGAAATTTTATATATTGTAATCCTTTTGAAGAATTATATTGATTTGTCTTCTTTTCTTGGTGGATTTTTCTTACCTAGAAGGGTTTTCTCCATGTAAACCTGTGTGTTATGTGTATGGCTTTTGAATAGTGTGATTTCTTTGCAGTTTTAATCTTTTCTCCATTAATTTCTAAAAGTTTATATTTCAAATTTGCAAGTCATATCAAATTTTCATATTGCAGTGGTTGCCTTCATTTTCTAACATGTGGTATCAGAGTTTGGCCAACTTTTTTTATTAGGTGGAAGCATAAAAAAAAAGTTGTATTGTAGTGGGAGTTTTGTTTTGCAGATTTGTGTTTGTAGGAATTATGGTTGCATTTGCGTCTCAATTGGACATTGAAAAGTTCAATGGATCCAACTATGATTTGTGGGAGCTAAAAATGGAGGATCTCCTTGAAGAAAGAGATGAAAGGGTGGCTGGAAAACAAGAAAAGAAACCTAAAAAAAATAGTCAAGATGAATGGGAGAATATAGACAAAAAGGTGCGAGGTACTATTTGGTTATGTGATGCAGATTTTGTCTTCTTAAATGTGTCTAAAGAAAAGGTTGCATTTTCTTTATGGAAACATTTGGGTGAGATCTACCAAACCAAGAGCCTTATTAATATACTATACTTGAAAAGAAAATTGTTTGCTCTTGAGATGAGAAGGTGAATGTATTGTTGAGCATTTAAATTCATTTGATTTGATTTTGAGTCAATTAGTCTCCATAGATGTTAAAGTTGAGGAAGAAGATAGATGCATTACGCTTCTTTGTTCTTTACATTGAATCTTGTGAAATTTTCATTCTTTCTATCACTGCTAACCTTAAAGATCCAAAGATGGATGCACTTGTTGTGACTTTGTTGGCACAAGAAATGAAGAGATAAGCTACGGATAGCTTGGGGTGATGCTCTCAATATTAGGGACAGGCCTAAATAAAGAGATTCAAAAGGAGATCAAGGGACTAAGGACAAGTCTAAAGGTCATTCTAAGATTCCTAGAAAGAAGAACAAAGTTAGTTGTTGAAATTGGGGGAAAAGAGGACATGTGAAGGAGTGTAGAAATAAAAAGAAAAAATATGATTCGTCCTTAGAAAAATCATCCAATGTAGATGATGATGTTTTACTGTTATGTTTGTAATGTAATTCCTAATGAACATTGGTTGGTTGACTTGGGATGCTCGTATCACATGATTTCTCATAAGGAGAGGTTTTCCACATATGAGAAATATGGTGGAGGTAATATCTACCTTGGGGACAACACTACACATTTGATTGTTGGATGGGGAAATTGTGTTTCATTGATGGAAGGATTAAAACCCTCTCTGGTGTTTTACATATTCTTCGATTAGCTAGAAATATTATTTCAATTTTGAAGTTGAATGATTCAAGAACGCATGTAACATTTGATGAGCATTGTTGCAGATTAGCAAGAGGAAGGTCGGTGGTAGCAAGGGGAACTCAAATGGGAACTTTGTTTAAGCTTGATACCACTACTATTTGGAAGTCTAATTGTATGGCTGAAAATTCTAAAAATACATGTATGTTGTGGCACCATAAATTGAGCCACATAAGTAAAAATATTTTGAAATATATTATTAACAAAAATTTATTTGACAATTTAACTTATCTTTAGGAGAACTTTGATTTCTATGAGCATTGTGTGTTTAAAAAATAGAACAATGCATCTTTTCCTTTATCAAGCAATAAAGCAAAAGAGAAATTAGAAACTACTCATACAAATGTGTTTGGTCATGTGGATAAGTATTTTATTGTAAAATCTCAATATTTTATCACCTTCATTGATGATGTATCCAAATTTACATGGATTGACTTTATGAATAAATTTGAAGTTTTCACTAAGTTTAAGGAATTTAAAGTCTTAGTACAAAACCAATCAGGATTGGAAATAAAAAATTTAAGATTACTTAATAGAGGTGCAATGTCCCCTTCTCAGTTGGAGGTAATCAGTGGTCCATTAGCCTATTCTGGAAAGTCGTAGGCTGACTGGAATGAGGAATTAGGGTTTCCTATTTTCTAGGAGGATTCCTCGCAGTTTTCAAGGATGTTTTGGTTGGAGTTTGGCAAAAAGAATTAAAGATTCCTTCTGGGGTTTTCGAGAGCTTTATGGTGGTATAACATGCATTTTGTTCTAGAGTGATTTCTAAACTTACTATTTTTAGTAAGTTGGTGGCAGATGACTAGATTTTGAGGTTTTTTTGGGTTTTCCAAGCTCTCTCACAGTGTTCGACGAGCATGTCTTTCGGAGATGTTTTCATGACTTACTATTTTTAGTAAGTATCAATTCAGGTAGAGATATTTGTGGTAGTCTTGAGTAGAGTTCCAATCCAGTCCAAAATTTGTATTTTCTGCGCTCCAGTTCATATGGTTGATTTGGCAGTGATCAGTGGGCGATTTATAATTGATTAATTAAATATTATCACTTTATTCTAAAGTAATATTTAATTATTTCACTGATTATATTTTGGAGGAATGACTTAGGAAGAAAAATATTATATTATTTGTCCTAAGTCACTTTTTTTTCCCTTAGCTGATGGCATAAAAAATGAATGTGTTTATGCTTTGTAATGTTAATGTCATAACATGGCAATTTTTTTGAGAAAAGTGCGACTAGGGAGATTGGAAAGTGGACGCCATACTTGGAGGCGGTTATGAAATGAAATGTAGATGAATGTAATAAAATTTGGGCACCATTTCATGTGAATTTGAGATTCAAAATTCTATATATATAAGGTGGGGCACCTCATTTGATCATCTTGAAGAGATCATATCGTTATGTCGTCGGAATGGTGAGTGAACTTGAGCTTCGAAGTTGTGGCTCCCTAGTTTTGCCAGTTTTGTACTTGAGACATAGTACCTAGATGAGTGGAGGAATGTTGGTGAAGTTTTCAATGTGCATTTTTAAGATTTTCAGTGTGTGGTGTGGTTTTTCAATGTTGTTGGTTTGGTGTGGCTGAAGCGAAGATTTGATATCCTTGCTTGTGTGACCCATCATTTTGGGTATTGGCTCGTTGGAAGCGTATCAGGAAGACGATCATTCTCTTAGTTTGTCGTGTGTTTTGGTGTTCAATTTGATTTTTGGTTGCAAGTCAATTTTTGGTTGTTGGTCGTACCATTCCTTGGTTACCTTGGGTTGTGTGTAGGCTATTGGTGGTGTTTGTGGTGCAGGTTTGAGGTTCTGGTTGCATTGCCTTTGTCTTAGCTTTCATTTGCTTCTATTTTTGTGTCATTCAGTGAAGTTTTAGGTGAGTTATGAGCATAACAACGATTTTGGTAGTGGTTGTTTTTTCTGCGTGTTATGCGTACAACATATTTCTCTTTTAGTTTAGTGAACAATGGTGTGTTATTTTATCTATGAGTGTGTTTGAGTTTGCTAAGTGTGTTAAGATTGGAAGTATTCATCAATATTGGATAATACAATCTCTCTATTCTATGTATTGTATCTCTTTATTGTAAGGTTGGATAATAGTACTAACAACCATTTTTGGATTATAAAGCAAACTCCTACTGAAAAGTGGAAGAGGTCGGATTGCCGCCTACATTTGGCTCTGTAATACTGTCCTCCCGATGTATAAGTAGAAGAGTTGATTTTGTAATTTCTTTATTGTCCTCCCTCTGAATAAGCGGTGGAGTTGATAGTGAATTTCATTTCTAGTCCTCCCACTGCATAAGCAGTAGAGTGATTGTTGTTTAGTTTCTTGCATCATCCTTGGCTGGTTTACCGCCAAGAGATTTTAATATTCTCCATATCTTGCTAAAAAGTGGAAGGGGTTGGCTTGCCGCCCATTATTGTAATAAGAATTTTCAAAAGTTTGCATCTAACGATCCCCTGCCACCATATGCTCTCACCCTCCTAGCTTGGGCTCTCGGTGATCAAAAGGTGTAGGATTTCTTTCAGCTAGTTTAGATTTCAATATTCTAACCTCAATGGGTGTTGGTGTGCTTGTAAAACTGTTAAAAATATATAAAAAATTGTTGGCGATATTACAGGAGGGGAATATTATTGTAAGGAATTTGATGATTTTGTAAGCATAGAGGTATCATAAGACAAAAGACAACTCCTTATACACCACAATAGAATGTTGTTGCAGAAAGGATAAACCGATCTATTATGGAAAGGGATAGAAGTATGTTGAGTGATGCATAATTGGATAAATTCTTCTAGGTAGAAGTCGAGTGTACTACTTGCTACTTGATTAATAGATCCACTTATAATGCTCTTGATTATACACCTTATGAAGTGTAGACAAGTAAGAAACATTTTGTTTCACATTTAAAGGTTTTTGGTTGTGAGGATTTTGTTCATGTGTGCAAAGAAAAGCATTCTAGAAGTTGGATCCAAAATAATAATAAATGCATTTTCATTTGATATCGTGAGAATGTCAAAGCTTATAAGCTATGGAATCCTATAACCCCCCCAAAAAAATATTCTAGAGATGTTATTTTCAAGAAACTTTGATCTATTTCTGATCCTCTAGAACAAAAAGAGAAACAAATGAAAAAGATAGTGCTTTTTTATTCACAATAAGAAGATACACATTGAGAATAACATAATAATGGATTGGGGAATGGGAAAGAAGAAGATATTTCAAGTGAAAAATCTGAAGTGGAAGGCTCTATTGTAGCAAAAGAAGTTGAACATATTGTAGAACATGAGAAATAATTTCTTATTCCACCCATATGAAGATCCACACCACAACAAAGTCTAGTTGATAGGTATGGCCCACCAAATTTTCATTTGTGTTTGTTTATTAAGTACTAATGATAAACCTAGATCTTATAGGAAGCTATTTATGCAAGTGATAGTGAGTCTTCACAACTAACCATGTAGGAGGAAATGATGGCCTTAGACTCTTGTGACACCTAATATCGTGTTTATTTTCCCAAAGGAAGGAAAGCCATTAGTTGTAAATGGGTCTATAAAAAGAAACTTGGAGTAGACGATTCATTGGAGAAGCATAAAGTTATATTGGTAGCTAAGGGCTACTCCTAAATAGAGGGAGATGATTTTGGTGAAATTTTCTCTAATGTTAGTAAAAATTATCTATTATTAGATTTATTTTATCCAGAGTGGATGATTATGATTTTGAACTTGAGCAAATGGATGTTAAGACTGCATTCTTGCATGGATACCTAGAAGAGGAAATTTATATGCAATTTTGAGGTAAAAGAGAAAGAACACTTATTTTGTAGGTTGAATTGGTCTCTTTATGGTTTGAAACAATCCTAGCGAATGTAGTACCAAAAGTTTGACCCATTTATTTTAAAAATTAATCTTAGTCAAAAGTGAAGAAGGTCATTGTGTATATATTAAATGTATTGAGGATCATATATTAAATGTTGTCTTGTATGTGGATGATAAGTTATTTTTCAATAACACTGGGGCAATTATTAGTGAGCTAAAAGCTAAAATTTCAAAAATATTTGACATGAAAGATTTTGGAGCTATAAGGTATATTCTTAGTATGAAAATTAAAAGAGATTGAGGTAATAGAAAGCTTTTGTTATTACAAATTTTAAGTATCTGGACACTATCTTGCACATATTTAGAATGTAGGATTACAAACTAGTTAGAATTCATTTACTAGTTGGCACTAAGCTTACTTTATATATGTGTCCTAAATATGAAGAGGATTTGGAGGATATGTCTAATGTGTTATATGCTAGTGTTGTGGGAATTTCTATGTATGTAATGGTGTGCACTAGACCATATATTGCCCAAGTAGTGGGAGTTTTGAGCAGCCTTATGTCTAACCCTAATAGAGTGCATTTTTTTATGCAAAGAGGGTGCTAATATATTTGTGTGGTACTTCTAATTATTTTTTAGTTTATTCAAGTATTGATAATATGGATAAGACATTGGAAATACAAGGCTTTGTTGATACAAATTGGGTAGGTGACTTGTATAGTCAAAGGTCCACAAGTGGGTATGTGTTTACTTTATTTGGAGGATTTGTAAGTTAGATGAGTAAGAGGGAGCCAACAATTGATTTTTCCACCACCAGAGTAGAGTATATGGCTGCTACCCATTTTCTAAGGAGGCAATATGGTTACAAATATTTTATTCAGGTATTGGTTTTGATCGCAAGACTCTTCAGATTAGTCGCAATAGACAAAGTGTATTTCATTTAGCCAATAATCCTATGTATCATGATCGAACTAAGTATGTAGATGTTCAATACCATTTTTTTTCTTAAAATGATTGTTAATGGAAAAATTATGTTGAAAAAACTTGACACTTAAGTGAATGTTTTATATTATAACATCAAATATGTGAGCACTAGAAACTTTACTTGGTGTAGAGAGGTCACATGTGTTTTCTCTTGGGCCTAGTTGACTCCATGATGATGTGATTCACTAGGCTCTTGCAAGGTATTCAAAAAGTTGGAGAATTTTGGGAATTAAGGTGTCTCAACCTTAGCAATTTTGGATATTTGTTATTATTTTATATTTTATCATGGTTATTTGACATTTATTCTATTAAATATTCAAGCTCCATCAAAATGGGTGTGGGATTTTGAGTTGGCAGTTTTGCCACATGTTGGTGCCTTTAAAAACAAGTTATTAGTTATCAAAATATGCTCGTCAAGTGGTCTAACATGGAGGTCCTATTTTTAAGAATGTTATGATAGATTCTATGACAAATTTTGTAAGAGCTAGTAATAGGGGAGATCATTTTGGATGTGAGAATCATTTATGACACACGTAAGAGAATCCTTGCATAAGCTATTGATAGTTTGTGACGCATGTAAGAGTATCCTATATTTTGGGGGGATTTTTATGACAACTTATAAGAGGGTACAATGTCATGTAAGAGACTACATTTGACATGTAGGGGTTTTATCAATTTTTACCATGGTATTTTGGAACCTTTTTCCGACCCACGGTAATGTTTTATGGTGGTATTTTGAGCCCCCATGAGTCCATATATTAAGGAGTTGAGTTGGAGACAACATGAGATGTTTTAAAAATACATAGATGTTGCTAGATTCAATGCAAGGTTGAGGAAATTTTGTATATTGTAATCTATTTGAAGAATAATACATATTCACCCTCTTTTCTTGTTTGATTTTTTTACTTGAAAGGATTTTCTCCACATAAATTTGTGTGTTATGTGTATATATTTTGAGTAGTGTGACTTCTTTATAGTTTTAATCATTTATCCATTAATTTATACATGTTTATATTTTAGATTTGCAAGTTATGTCATATTTACATATTGTAGTGGTTGCCTTCATTTTCTAACACTTAGATGAAACAATCTCTAGGCTTATATCATGAAACAAATTTAGATGTAGCACTTACATGATTTTATTAAAGATAAGGATGTCCCACAAGTGAAACACACTATGTGGGATCACACCAGGACAGAGATTGACATTTGAATAAGTATTGTAGAAATAAACATAAACTCCATAATGATGCCATAAAGAAATATTCTAATGATGGTGATAGTGATGCATTATTTATTTCTACTAGCACTATTAGTGATGATGTTTAGCTCGTTGACTTAGGTTGCTCCTTCCATATGACTCCCCATGAGGAGTAGTTATTGTTATATAAATCTTATAATGGAGGAGAAATATCCATGGTGAAAATAATACTCATTGAATTGTACTTTAGGACTTGCAATAAATATACTTTTTATATCCAAGTTGAAGTATTTTGGATTTCATGTGACATTTGACAAACCTAGTTATAGGTTGTTGAGAGGAAATTTGGAGGAAGCTAGAGGATCTCGGTGTGGTACTTTGTATTGGTTGAATGACTCCATATTTTGTAACTCTATAAATATAATTTATAATTATAAAAATGCATATATTTATGGCACCAAGGTTTGGAGTACATTAGTGAAAAAGGTTGTTATACCATGACTAATACAAATATAGTTGATGGTTTTTTATTACTCTAATGGTGTAGTGTCCACCCTTGATTTGACTTATTTTGACTAGAGTTGACTTTTATATTATGCTTGATAGACTTATCTAGTCTATATTTAATGATTTGAATGATGATTGCTCGTGTGCTTCAGTTACTTATGATTGATGTTAGACACTATTGGACATATGCTATTTTGATGATCTATATGGATGTTGGTATTATCATGATTGATCATGTGATTTGATGACATATGTACTCGATGGATTTTATATGCTCACTATGTGATGGATTATTGATATATTAGATTTATCATGATTTTGATGATGATTACGTTTACGCTAACCCTACTTCATGATAACATTTGATGAGATGTTTATGAGATGTGTTTGACTATTGTTTGTCTGTATTCGTGATAGAGATGATTCCACATCACTCATTGCGAGTGGGATGTGTCATTGCGATTCTCTTCACTTGCTTGTTCTATATATGTATATGTATATGTTATATTGTCGTTTTGTGGTTGCAAGTACTAGACATCGACTCCACCTGGCTTCACAGGTCTGAGTGTGTCTTTATTTCAAATGGCTTATGGGGTTTGGAGATGGCATGAGTTTCCCTTGCATACTCTAGGTCTAAGTTGTTCACCGCGAGTAGTCAGTGTCTTGGCATAATTCGCCTTGTCAGTTAGTAAGCTTGGTCTTCTTGGTATTGTGAGTTCAGTTTATGTTGGTTGGTTTTACTTGATTATGTTAGAGTAATTATGTGGCTCTGGATGTGTGGTTTTATATTTAGTAATGTTTATTTTAATGCATTTTAATTTATTAGTTTTGAATATTTAATTATTTGATATTTATATTTATTTGATAATTAACATTTATTGATTTTATGATTATTTAATATTTGGTAAGCTTTATCGTTGTTTAAGATTTATCTTATATTTGTGATTTAATCTTTAATGGCATTTGATTATAATTATTTATTTGACTTTCTATGGTTTAATATTTATTTGATATCTTATATTTATTTGGTTCTTTAATTTATTTTATTAGCTTTTCGTTTATTTAATTTTAATCCCCATTTGGATTATTTATTTGCATCTTATGTTTATTTAATACTTCGACTTTTATTCCTAAGTGGGGTGTATGAACACATTAAATTAAAATAATAATAAAACATTCCCACTTAGCTAGATAAGTATATTTTATATTTACCTTACCTACCCTTTTACTCTCATTGGTTAAATTCAAAATGGGAGAATGAATTATAATATATGGTGGGTTGGTAAAATATATTCCAAAATGGAATATTTTGATTGGCCAAGATTGAGGCTAGGGTTTTTGGTTATTATTGTTTTTTTAATTTTCATTATGGTGATGGTTTTCGGGTTGGCTATTCTCTGGAAATTTTTCCAGCAAGCTTTCTTCCTTGGTTTTGGATTTCTTCACTCTTGGTTTGGGCTAGAGCTTGGTTGGATTTTGGTTTGGCTTTGTGGGAGTTCTTCTTCAGTTTCATCCCATAACTTCAGGTTGCAGGTTGGAGTTTTGTACCTTTGCATTTTGATTTTAATGGTTCCTTTGTGTATGCATTGTGTCTGCAAGTGTTTTGGGCTTGGGTTGAAGTATTAAGTTATTCTATAAATTTTAATATGGTTGAAGATTAATATTTGGGGAGGGAACCTTATATTATTTCGGTTTTCATATAGTTGTTGGAGATATATATATATTTGGTTCTTCCTATGTATGTCATTTCTCGGCTCTGTGGCTCTGTGAAATTCTTGTGAAAATCTCTGGTGATAAATCCTTGTTTTGGTATGGGAGTTTGAATGAATGGTTTTCCCCTTTTAGTTTGTGAGTGTTTGGTTTTGGTTCCATTGGATTCTCTGTGAGTTTTGCAGTGGTTTTGTATGTTTTATGTCGTGAAGACATTTGATTGAATCTTGGCTTATAGTCTGAGTTGTTTCATTTTGTTTTCACCTATGTATTCCTTGTTTTTGGGTGTCTCTTTTCATGTATTTTTCTAGCCCTTTGGTTAACTGTGGATTTTATTATTTTACCCGTAAGTTTTCTAAGTTTTCCATGAAATTTGTGTAAATGCGTTGTTTCTGCAAAAGTGTTGTTTATATGTGTAAAAGCGATGTTCTGTTTGGTGTTTGTGTTGTTCTACTCAGCATAAGCGTTGTTTCAAAAGGCATAAGTGCGAATCTGGGTAGGAATGCGTTGTCTCAGGATACGTATGCACGATTCTGGAAATGAAAGCGTTGTTCTATGAAATGAAAGAGTTGTTCTATTTGACAGAAGCATTGTTCTATGGGACAAAAGCACTAAACTATCTGTGTTTTGTGTTTTCTCAGTTTTGGTCATTTTTGAGGTATTTTCCCAAGTTGATTTTGTACCAGAGGCTTTATTTGAGGTCTGTTAATATTTTCCAGTTTTGGGTTTGATCAGTTTTGATGCATTTTGATGGTTTTGAGTATATTTGTTTCTCTATGTTTTGTGGATATTATAGACTCTCTTCCATGTTGATAAGCCATGGATCTTTGAGATTATTATTATGCTATTTGAACCAACAAGTGAGTTGGCCTTACTGTGATGTTATCTTTTATTTGATGGTAGCATTTGATGGCTTAATATGCCTTGTTTATTGTTGGCCAAGAGGCTCATTTTGCTATATTGATGTTGTTGTAGCCTTGCATATGTTGTGAGAGTCTGTGTGGAAGTTTTTGGCTGCATTGTGTATTATTTTCATGTATTTATGTTGGTAGAGTCTCTTGTGATTTATTGTTGGGTCATGTTAGGAGGAGTGGGCTTCCTTGTGATGACCGGGGTCACGAGAGATAGGATGCATGAAGTTTAGATCACCGGGGAACATTGGATTTTTTCATGATTTGTAAATAAGTGATAACCTAATAATTGATGAGTTGGGTAGCTAGATTAATTAATAAGATGATTAATTGATTTGAGCCTCGTGACTTAGTCCTAGGGAGGATGTTTTAGGATAAGCATGAGAAGGTTGTGAAGATGGTAAGCTAATCTCCCTTAGTCTCTCATAGGTTGAGATGGCTCCACATGTCCATCAAGATAGTGCCTTATGTTATTATGTTATCATGTTTTGAGGATGGCATGTGATGACACTCCACTCCTACATGTGTTTCCCCTTTATGATTTATGATTATGCTTATCGGATGCATTTATGCCTTGATGAGTTGTATGCCTCTGGGAGTTCATTCTTGTTGTATTATGTGAGTTCTTGCTTGAGAGTCCTTGCGTGATTAGTCTCTTTGGTTAGAGTGTCAGCTTAGGTTTAGAGTGTGTGTTGGGACCTTGTGTCATCTCCTAGCATGGGGGGTGGTTCCTTTGGTTCCACATGGTCGGGAGGTTGGTGATTTTTAGCCATTGGGATGTTCTCTTGGATTCTTCTTGCGTGGATATGGATTCTTCTTCATGATGAACTATGGATGTACCTTGTAGTAGATTTATGTAATGGATAAGATGGAATGTATGTAATGTAATATTCTTGTATGTAGTGGATTGATTCTTGTAGTAGAAAGAGCTATACTCATGATGTATTTAATGTACTTGTATTCATAAGATGAATCGTAGTTGGAATTAGATTTAAGTCACATTTGTAATTATACTATTGTAGAGATGTGATCTTATGAATCATGGATATAAATGGATGATAGTTGGAATTGAATGAATTTACATTATGGTTTAGTTGTATTATTTCATGGAATGTTTAGAAGCAAGTTAGAATGTAAATAATCTTGAAAGAGGAATATTCATAGAGTAATAAATGAATATGTTAGAAGATGTTAATTGGATCTAGTAAAGATGAACGATTCATATAGATGTGTTGGTAGAAAGGAAATTATGCATATCATGAGGAATAAGTAATGTTGTAGGTTGCATATCTCATGGTTAGGAAATTAGAATATGATGCATTAATGAAGATGAAATATACCTATCATGTGTGTAGTATGTTATTATTGTAGAAATGAATTAAGTAATGATGTTGAAGTACCCTAGGGAAAGGTTAATGATGTTGTGTTATTTCCGCTTGCATTATTTAATGAAATGAGCAATGATGTATGTTCATATTTGTTAATTGGTTAATGAATGTAAATAGCTATAAACCAAAGAATCTATTAGAAATTATTCATTTGGGTGTATATAGTATAGTAAATGCAAACTATATGGGAAAATATTGTTGTTATATTACATTCATCAATGATTATTCTAGATACACTTGGATTTATTTTATGCATTCTAGATATAATTTTTTCTCTATGTTTAAAGAATTTAAAGCTTTGATTGAGAAAAAATCACATAATAAAATAAAGATGTTAAGAACTGACAATGGTAGTGAATATTTCTTTAAGGAATTTGATGATTTTTATAATCATGTAGGTATTTTTTATTCAAGACAACCCTATACACACTATAAAAAATTATGTTTGAATATAGAATGAAGTGAACCTTTACAAAAAGAGCTAGAAGTATGTTGAGCGACACATTGTTGTATGAATACTTTTTAGTAGAGGTCATGAGTACCACTCATTACTCAATAAATTGATCTTATTTTGTGTATCTTGTTGATAAAAATCCTTATGAAGTGAAGATAGGTAATAAACCTTCTATTCTACATTTAAGGGTATTTAGTTGTGATTCTTATTTTCACGTGTTAAAATAAAACAAATCTAGAATAGATCCAAAAGCACAAAAAAACATCTTTATTAGTTATGGTGAGAATGTAAAAGCTTGCAAGATTTGGAATAAACTAATCTATAAAATGGTTTAATTTAGAAAAAAAAATTATGCACTCTAGAACTTTTTCAAGTCATAGCTAAAGGGAGAAGAAGGAAAATAGTGCATTTGAGAACTTAAGTCTAGATGTAGGAAGATGCACATGTTGAATAAAAAAATGATGGGTGAGAGGATGGAGTCAAAGGTGAGCCTTAGATGAGATTTATAAGTAGGATAACTAGGATGAGCAAAAGAGACAATAGGTGGATTCCTTACTTTAGTATTGATATTATTTAAATGGTATCAAAACCTAGTTGTCAAGTAGAGCCCATGGAATTTATATTGTGTATTTACGTTGCTATATACTCATGATTTATTGAGATATTTTAAGGAGTCTCTCTTTAAAGAATAGTGAGTCATGGATGCAAGGCACATTGGGGTCATGATGACATTAGATAGATGTTATACCTAGGATAATGTTAGTTTGCTTTAAGGATGAAAACTCATTGGTTGTGAGTGGATGCATAAAAAAGAAATCAAAGAATATGGATATTTAGATAGGTACAATTCCATATTGGTGGCCACAGGGTACCCTCTTGAGAGGGAGATGATTTTGGTGAATTTGTCTTTCCTATTGCATATATATATATATATATATATATATATATATATATATATATATATATATATATAACTATAGTTTTATTTTTTTAGATTGAGTAAATAGATGGTAAAATTATTTTCTTGCATGGGGATCTTGAAGAAGAGACTTTTATACAACAATTTGATTGGTTTACTATTAAGGGAAGAAATATTTGGTTTACAAGAACTGAAACATTCTTTGTATGGTTTGAAATGATTTCCCCACTAGTGGTATTAATATTTTGATGTGTTTGCATTGCATTTGGATTTTTTTAGGATTAAAGAGGATCAATATGCATAGCTTTAAATCATTGGTTATCAAGTTAGATAATCATTTTCTTGTATGTGGATAACATGCTATTTATTGGTAATAACAAGGAGATGATTAAGGATCTAAAAAATGATCTATTTGGATGTTTGATAGGAAAAATGTAGTGGTCAAAATATTCATTCTTGGAATGAAAACTAATGTTAGAGTATTCGGGTATTTACTTGATTATTTAAGTTCCCTTTATCTCTTTTACACTTAAGCTAACTTTAGGTGCATAATAATTAATTCTTTTATTAATTATTATGTGCAAACCTAGGTTTTCCCTTTTAGGGTTTCTTGACCTATTAAAGGTTGAGTTCTTTCTTTTCATTGTAAGAATCACATTACATATTTTTGTGAATATTGAGCTCTCTCTTTTTGAGCATATTCTCTGTGTATTTGTTTTTCTGTATTTGCTTCCTTGCTTCTCCTTGTAACAATTTTTTCAGCTTGCAGAGATCATTTGGGCTCCTGGTGTTGTATTTTCTCAACTCCAACATGGTATCAGAGCTTCAGATCTGCAGTTGCCTATTCTTGTTTTGAGAATTTTTTGCATTGGAAGCAGATCTGGGGTTTTAGAAAGTTTTTTTATGCACCTAGGTATAGAATTTTTCTTTTGAGCACTTTGGGCCTAAACAAACCTCACCATCATTCTCAGAAGGCCCGAAAACCCCTATGGTCATATAAATTTGACCTTTTTTGGTTCCTGAGCCTCTGGGAGTATTTTTTTCTCAGATCCAGGCCGTATGGCCCTGGCACGCAGTTCGAGAAAAAAATTTCAAAAAAAAAATATTTTTTTGCCTTTTTCCGGCATGCAAGCCAAAATTTGATATTTTGTCAAAAAAGAAAAAATTCAAAAAAGGCGATTTGTTTTTTTTGGGGGGTTTTGCATTGCGCAGGGTACCGGGCTAACAGTTCGGCCACCGTACGGCGACCAGACCTGTCAGTCCGGCCCCTTGCCAGCCTCGGCCCCTAGCCCCTAGCCGACCTTGGCTTCCGGCCCCCACCGACCCTGCAACTCCCGCCGGCCCAGCCGCCGTTGGCCTCCCTGTGGCCCTTGCCGCCCAGCCCAGCGCCATCGCCGACCTCTTTGCGCCCACCACCGCCGGCCTCCCTGCAACCCCACCGTCGCCCAGCTCTTTCCGCTGGAAACCACCACCGACCACCAGAGCTCCACCCAGCCACCACCAGAGCGCCACCAGTGCATTGCTCACTGGCCACCTCCGCCCGCCAAAGCCACCAGACTACCTTTTTTGCCTCTTTCAAGGGGGTTTTGGTTTTTTGGCCTTATCTTGGGCATACGGAGTCATTTTTTCGAAAATGAATAGGGGTCAGAAAGATGGCTCTGAGCCGGACCTCGTCATGTTGGTATTTTTTTTTCTAATTTTGCTATTTGACTATTTGTTTTTCTAGTCAAAGTGAGGTCTAGTTTTTGCACTCCGGGAGCCATAGAATGAGCATCCGACCTCTGTTTTTCAAAAAAAAAATATTTTTGGAAAGCGTGTGATGTGTACTTTCCAACCATATGAGTTTTATTTCTAGATTCTACTCCATGATTATTTTATTCAGTTTTTTGCTTTTCAGCACTCCAGTGGATATCGTGGTTGTTTCAGGTCGTGGGATCTCTTCTCTGAGTAGGGTGTCTCTATTTTGGTTCACTTTTCTATTTCCAGTCTTCTTATCATTGTAGCTTGTATTTATGCAAATGCACTGAGATAAAGTGCCATCATGCATTGTTTACTTGGAATCTTGCACATCTTGTGCCTTAATGTACATGCACTATTGATAAAGTGTCATGAGGGAGTTGATGTTTGCCTTGTTTGCCATCTGCCTTTGTCCAGTGAGTGTTCCTTCCATGACATTCACCTCATGATGTGTGTCAAGTGAGTGTTCCTTCCATGACACCATGTACTTTTCTTAGCACCTTTGATGTTCTTGGTTCTTCGTCATACAGTTCTTTTTGGCTATTCTTTTTAGTGTTCCTGTCCCTCTCCCTCTTCTGCATTATGGGGAGGTTTATCCTATTGGTTCTAATGCTTTCATGGTTCGATCGATCAACTCTTCAGGCTTTGGTTTCTCATGGCATCGGTATCTTCGAGTTCAGTGTTTGCCTTGTTTTCCATCTGATTCGAGTAGTGTCATTTGAGGGCACTCATACAGATTACAGTCTTCTCTACCTGGTCATGTTCTATTTCAGTGGAGGTTCTTCCGATCAACAGTTATTCTTCGACAGAGTTTGTAGGTTCTTCATGCTTCAGTGGTGTTCTTTTCCATCTCTTTTTGGAGTAGAGTTTTGTTCCCATGTGGTTTTCTCTATTTCTCCAGTTCATAGAGATTTCATTGTATTTTGGTACCTAATCAGGCCTTGTTGCCGGGACCCATCTTTATTGCTTTCATTAGTTGTTCTAGGTTTTAGCTTCTCCCTAAGTCTAGCTTAAGGGGGGGTGTTAGAGTATTCGGGTATTTACTTGATTAATTTTGTTTAATTATTTAAGTTCCCTTTATCTCTTTTACACTTAAGCTAACTTTAGGTGCATAATAATTAATTCTTTTATTAATTATTATGTGCAAACCTAGGTTTTCTCTTTTAGGGTTTCTTGACCTATTAAAGGTTGAGTTCTTTCTTTTCATTGTAAGAATCACATTACACATTTTTGTGAATATTGAGCTCTCTCTTTTTGAGCATATTCTCTGTGTATTTGTTTTTTTATATTTGCTTCCTTGCTTCTCCTTGTAACAGGTTTTTCAACTTGCAGAGATCATTTGGGCTCCTGTGGTGTTGTATTTTCTCAACTCCAACAACTATTAGATATTGAGTTAAAAGAAAGTTTTGGTTGAGTTAGGATAAGTTTGTTGATATCATTTTATAGTAGTTTGGTATGCACAATTATAAAATTATGAGTATTCCATTTCTTGTTGGAATCTAATATTTCATTTGATATGTACCCTAACTTTAATGATAGTTTCAAGGATATCTCCAATGTTTCTTATGCTAATGATATTGGTATTTTGATGTATAAATGGTTTCAACTAGATTGGATACTGCCCAAGTATTGGGAGTTTTCAACAAGTTTTGGTCTAAAAATGGTAGAGTGTTTGATGTGAATGATTTTAGGGGTCAAAAAATTCATCCTTAGGATAAACATTAGTAGATATTGGGATTCAATAGAAATTTTTGGTTAGTTATGGTAAGTATATTGATATTATTTTGTAGTGGTTCAGTATGCATAATTATAAAGCTATGAGTATTCCATTTCTTGTTGGCATTTAAAAATCTCATTAGATGTGTGTACCCAATAAAATAATGATTTTGAGGATATTTTCAGTGTTCCTTATGCTAGTGTTATTAGCATCTTGATGCATATAATGGTTTGAAATATATTAAATATTGCTCAAGTATTGGGAGTTTTAAGCAAATTTGTGTCTAACAATGGCAGGGAGAATTTTTGTTTATGTTATCACAACATTAATGATGGAATTAAGACGTTTAATATATAGGGATTTATATCAATAAATTTGGAACTTGACTTGGATATTTGAAAGTCCACTTTTAGTTATATACTCTTTTTCTTTATTAGTATAATTAGTTGGATGAGTGTGAGGTAATGTATATGGCTAATACACATTCTTGTAAAGAGGTAATATGCTTATAGATATTATTAGCTAGAGATAATTTTAGTCATAAAATGGTTTAGATTAGTTATGATTGTTTGAGTGCTATTTGTTAGGCAAGGAGGAGCCCTAAGTACCATGGTTGTACTAAACACATTGATGCACCACATAACTTTGATTGGGAGACCCAATAGAAAATGAAAAGGCCTTGTTATAGAAGTTTGACACAATAGAGAACTTTGAAATTTTCCTTACTAAACCATAGATTATGAATATGTTCTCTTGGTGTAGGGAGATCATGGGCCTTGGTTATTATGTTTGATTGATTTCATATGTCTTATGAATTTTATTATAATGCATAATATCACTTTTGTAAGGAGATGGTAGAGAATGGAAAGGTCTTGTTGTAAGAGGTTGACACTCTAGAGAATGTTACAAACCCATAATAAATGAGTGAGTGTTGCAAACATTGAGTTGTTGCCTGCCTTTGTCCTTGATGTCAAAGGGGGAGAGATTGGAGAGATTGGAGAGATTGGAGAGTTTGGAGTTACGAAATTGAGTTTGTGTTTTTTGTTGATGAATGTTTCCATCAATGACAAAGGGAGAGATTGTTGCAAATGTGAAGTTGATAGTGTGTCAGTATGATTGTCATTTATGTCAACATATTGATTCTGTGTTTCAGTGATTGGTTTGTGCTCTGCATTTTTGATATGTTGCAGTTGCAGTCATGAAGTTTTGGTATGTTGTTGGATGTTTCCTTGGGATGTCATGCTTATGATTTGGTGCTCCAGAAGTTGTGCTCTGGAAGTGTATTCAGTGATGATGTTGTTCGACAGTGTTTGTAGTGCTCCACATTTCTCTGCATTTCTGGTTTT
Source organism: Cryptomeria japonica (assembly GCF_030272615.1). Classification (NCBI taxonomy): domain Eukaryota; kingdom Viridiplantae; phylum Streptophyta; class Pinopsida; order Cupressales; family Cupressaceae; genus Cryptomeria; species Cryptomeria japonica. The sequence continues at coordinate 529,840,538 of NC_081406.1, read as the reverse complement.
GATGATGATATCTTGGATTTATGCTATTCATGTATTTATCTTTTTTTATTATTATTATTTGGGATGTGATGATGTGCTCCAGAGACATGGTTACAAATGTGTTCATTCTAGGTTCAGTTGACCTTGGATGTTTTTTTTTTCTCTAGTGATTGTGGCATATGGATAGTGTGTTATTTTATTCAATGAAGTGCATTGTGGTGTGGTCCTCTTCTCATTCCTTTTTACCATGGGAATATTTGGACCTATTTCAAAATGTGTTCCAATAAATTCTTTGGCCAACTTGGGAGACTTCTCATTCAAGAGATTAGTATAAACTAGCATTCGCACCTTGGCGTGCAATAGGTACACCAAATAGATATGGAAGGTTAGTCACAAATTTTTTTGGTCTTTTTTGCATACATTTGTGTAGTAAATAAGGACAATTGGTAGGCCTAAAAATAAAAAATGAGGTTTAAAAATCCTTTGCAATGAGCGCCCCGGATCAGGAAGGATCCACCCAAGTTTTTGAGGCAAAATCAAGGGCCAAAGGGGCAAACATGGGTCAAAGGGAAAAACATTGATTTGGCTTTGGGTTCAAATCACATTCCATTAGGTCAGAAGAGATAGAGCCCATCGATCCACATTGAAAATGATAACTCTAGCTCCCAGATGGGCGGATGGAAAAGAAATGGCATGCAGAGAGCTCAGGATATTTACAGGGTTGTCCCTAGGGGTGGGTTTGTACATGAATAGAGTGCAAGATTCACAAATAAGAACAAATTTGGCTTGTCAAATCATGGGTCACAAAGGAGACATGGGAGGTCAATAATGACTCGTTTCAAACTACATAAAGAGATTTGGAAGTAAGATGATTGTTTTCCCTCCTAATCTCCTCAAAGCATTGACAAAAAACCTAAAGGTGAAGGCACTCTTTATTAAATGGTATGGCTTGGAGGCTACACAGGAGGAAATCATGGATGGTGGAGAGAGTCGTTTCCTGGTAAGTTATGTATCAGACCTCTTCAAAACATGTTTTTCCTAATCATATTCAATGATGCCAACTTAAAAATGGAGCTATTGCATGGATTTCCTAAGTTCTTCAAAGGGTCTAGTTTCTATAGGAAAAATTAGATTTTAGGTTTTGATCCTCTTGTGGGTGAATATTTTGTCACTAGCGCACCAATGAAAATATATATATTTCACACACAGTTATGATAAGACAAAGTTTTTCCTCTCATCAAGGGGATGTTCCCTATTGGAATTTTGAGTATCTCAACAACTTATACAAAACAAAATTCAGGTGTAAGCTTAGGGCATGTAATTCTCTTTTTTTTCAGAATTAATGTGGTGATATTTCTTATAACTCAATAAACTTAACAACTAAATAAAACTTCTTGATAAATATTCTTAATATTTAGACAATCATGTAATCTCAAAGTCTTACGTGACTGCAACTTACTATAATCTCCATACTTACAACTATAATCACAACTTGTATCTCAAAGTCTCCAAGATATGATTAATTTTCCTAAAAACTAAGAGCAACTAATAGCAATACAAAGATTACTATGTAATCACTTGACTATTAGAATATTTCCCAAATATGCAAATAGCACAAAGTCTACTTATCACAATTGGAAATTTCTCTTACTCACATAAACAATAATGTCACCAATATCAAGGAATTAAAGAACATATATAAGCAATGAACATAGGAACATTAACCCATATAAAGAATATTTGACCCAACACAAAGTTTGGAATCAAATGGAATTACTCTATTTATTTACTTGATTGAATCTTCACAACAAAAGCTCAAAGTCTTAGTTGAGGCAAAAATTCAGCAGAGTTTTGCTAAGCATAATAAAAGATAGATATGCACAAATGAGGTCCTCCTCATATAGGAAAAGAAGTTGAGAAAAAGGTGGGCACAGTTGAATAATTTAATTGCACAGTCCCACTTGACTAAAACTAATACATAAAATGAAAATGCAACTGAAAGAAAAATTGCAGTAACTAGGAATGCAACTACATGAAAAGATGGTGTCAATGGGGGACACTTTATTCATCTTTCTCCTCATTGATTTTATTGAATTCCTTGAACCTAGCCAAAAAAAATTCCATCTCAGCTTTGTCCGACATTGTGGTAGAACTAGTGATGGCGTGAACTCTAGAAACTGCATCTCCATCTTTCACATACTTATTTCTTCCATATTTCAGCATTGAGGCAAGAACTTCAAAACCAACGCGTATCTCAAGCAGTTTATCAAATGCATTCAACAAGAAGTCCTTTTCTGCCTAGTGAGTAATTAGGGAAAGAAATTCTTGCATGATGTTCTCACTGGATATTCATTTTTGACTTTCATCATACAAGCAACAAGGGATCTCAGCTATCCTTGTCGAAATCTGATCAATCTCATTATCACACTTTTTCTTTTCTTGATCTATCTCTAAGATTACTGACCTTATTATTTTACTCTTATGAGAAAATAATGACATAATTTGGATGTATTTTTCTCATGTCGTTATTACCTTGTTTTCTACAAGAACATCAATCCTGAAATCTTCCATTTTTCTCCAAAGAGCTATACTCTTTTCAAAGTCTTCCATTTCTTTGGTCAAAGTGGTTTTGGTACCTTCCATCTGACTTTAAACAATTTCAAAATCTATCAATAACTTGACTGTTGAATCCAAAAGAAGAGAGCCCTCTGATTTCAAATGATCAATCCATTCATCTACGACTCGGCCCTTAATGCCCACCTGTTCCACCTTTTAGAGACCCTCAATATCAATTGAGGAAATAATAGGCCTAACCTCTTGGGAAGATTGTGTGACTTTGAGAAGCTAACTGGTCAGTTGCTCACATTTCTGCTTCCATTCATTTTTCTCATCTCTTTCTTGATCAAACCTATGCACAAGAGAATTGAAAGCAGTTTGAGAGTCTAACTTGACACTCTCATGTGTCTCCACACCAAGTTCTACAGTTTGCATAGTATAGTCTGCATGTTGCATATTATCCTTGTTTTTCTCTTAAGACGATACCATGACCTCAACATATTTTCTTTTTGTAGCTGGATCCACCAACACCTATTATCATCAATTTCAGCATGGTTGAAATCGTGAGGCAGCCCTATGAAACTGGTACGTATGTCCTCCAAGAAAGGCTAATCGACTCTGTCGGTTAGTTGAAATTTTTCTTTTAGCATTTGTTTTTTGTCGTTTTTAAGTTGATAGTTTTTTGCAGTTTTACTTGCAAGTCAGACTTTAAAGTCCGACCTGCAGGGTGTTTAGATTTTTAGTTGGCTACACATCGGACTTTAAAGTCAATGTGCATGATTTGCAGTTTTACCCGCAGGTCGGACTTTAAAGTCTGACCTACACCTCTAAAACACAATATTGTTAGAAAACAAATTTGGATCAGCTTGGTGGGGCTGCCTACTGAGTTTTGGCCAAAAGAAGCACTGATCAGGATAGGAGATGCATTAGGGACTTTCTTAGGCATAGAATAAATTTTTCTCAAAGGTTTAGTAGGAGATATAACTAATTTGTTGATAGAGGCAGATGTGAACTCTGGAATATATAAAGAGATAGAAATCCTCTCAGAATTAGGCAGATGGAAACAAAAAATTGAGATAATGGAAAATAAAATCCCAGGAAAATGTTTGATGAGAGAAGACATGTTACTAGAAAACCCCCTTCTCACTTGTGTAAGGGAAAAAGTGAGACTAAGTATGGAAACCCTAATCCCGCTCTCATGCACACCCATAGAATATGAAAGAGCCTAGGGAGGTAACACACGTCGACTACTTCTTATGAGAAAGAGAGAGTCATGGATTACCTCTTAGGTTTTCTATTCCTTTGATATAAATGAGAGAGAGGAATGATGCACAATGAAATCTAACCTAGAAAGCAAGTAAACAAGCAAATCATAATTTGAGAATGTAGATCAAAGAACAACTAATACACTGCTCAAAAGTATAAATCAGAAGGCAAAATTAGAGGTGCACCTATGTCTAAAATCTGAGCAGAAATGTCTGGTACCAGGGTGCCACGCCATTGTCCTGATTCTGCAATTCTGGAGCTGCAACTAATAGGAGGGATTATGAGATCTGCAAGGTATTGTTCTGCCAAGTCCTACTGACAGAGGGTAGTACCATGGTGCCATGCCACTATCCTGGGCAAAACCAGGGCTCCAAACTCCTTTCCTTGATAGATTTGTGCACTTTTGAGACTTCTGGGTGGTGTTGATGCCTATTCCATATCTGTAACTGCTTCTGGATTCTTGTTTCTACACCTGTAACTGGAAAGGGAAGGTTTGGGGTGGCTATATAGGGTTTTTACTTAGTCAAACCCCAATGTTGGTGATTTCTACCTCCATGAATAACCGATAATATACTGAAATTGTGTGTGCAAGAACTTTGTGTATATGCAAGATCCTAAAAATGAGAGTAAATAACGTAGATCAACCCTAAAGAGTAAACCCTAATTGCTTATAATTGACAAAGTAAATGCTCTAAATCCATGATGCAAAGTGAGCTAAAGCATGAATATGAATCAAATTGAATCCTATGCAAATATCTAAAATGACATGAAACCATACCCAACCCCAAGGGAGAGGTACAAGCCAATCGTTAATTGGTGATCTCCTATTGTTATTCTACATCTTCAAAAGCCCCCAATTGATAAAATGATGCTTGATGAATTTTTGATGGATGAATGTTGAATGTTGTTGAAGACTTCAAAGATCTACTCTTTTGCTACAAAGAAGGCTCTAATACTCCAAAAACCTGCTCTTAGATTCTTAGAAGAAGACCCCTTCAAATGAAGAAAGAGAGCTCTTAAGTATGAAACCCTAGATCATAATTCCATGTTTAGGCCAACCTAGGATTTGAATCTCCTGATGATATTTTGGGGTTAAGCATTATTATATCATAGGATTGTGCTCCCGAAATGTTGGGGAAAAAGTCGTGGACCATGTGCATTCTCGCCATGGTTCAACCAACTTTTCTCCAAATTTTCAGGGCCATTAGATATGATGATATTAGAGTGCATCCCAAAGTTATAGCTGATTTTGAGATGTTTTGATATGCGAAATTGAGCCTAAATGGTCAAAATAAGACATAATTAGGGTTTATGATTAAATGATTTATTGGAGGAATAAAATGAAAAGGGGCACAATTAGGGTAAAGACCCCAACTTTGTAATGTGCAAAGTGATGAAACATGACCTTAGATTTAATTAAATTAATTAATTAAATGCTTAAAGAGGAATGAGAAATGCAAGATGCAAGACACACTAAGGCGGGTGCTAACCTAAGTGTGAAATTATACTACACTAGCAAGGGTGTACAATTTACAATACTACATTTAGCCCCCACTTTAGCAGTCATATGACACTACGTGCATATGCACGGTAAAGTACAGAAAAGTAAACATCATTTGAAAAAATGATATATCCATAAGTTGTCGAAAGAAGCCCCCAACGGTATCTGTAGTACACAGTTAGGAACCACACCCTACAAAACCAAATGTTAGATCACAAAATCACCTAATGCTTACTAAGGAAGGTGATGAAATTCGCGGGTAGCTATATGCCCCCGTTGTTTCGAATTGCTTGTTTGTGAGGTGAAACAGGGTATCATGTTTTCCACAATGAATTGTGATAAAGACTTTGATGAAGCAAGTTCAAAACAAGGCTTTATTACTCATCCAAGAACATTATGGAACTAACACAAAGCGAGAGGGAAAACTCATGATTCCAACGCCACTGACGGTGCGAGAATCAGAACTCCCTAGCTCAAGATATGATAGATTGAATAAAAAGTGCAGGAATTAGGGTTTTAACTTAAAAACATAAAATCAAAAAAGTGCATAACACATAAATATGAAATTGACACCTTCATTTGTCACTTTCTAACTTTTCAACACTATTCACTGCAGAGGAGCCCACATACAAGCCATCATGCCTCGACACTGACCTGAGCGACCTATGCAGATGGAGATCATGCACTAGTCTGTACTCGTCGGCTGACTGCTCGACGAGGTGAGCTGACCTTTCGTTGACTGCATTTGACTTTTCCATGTTTTCATAGTTTTTCAGAAGTGATGACTAGGTCGGGCTGGGGCCCACCCTTTGGACACCTAGGGGTCCTAGGGTGCCCTGGTCCTCTTAGGGCACCATGGTCACCTCTGGGCACCATGGTCCTAGTAGGGTGTCATGATCCCAGTAGGGTGCCCTGGTCCACTCAGGGCGCCATGGTCCTTGTTCGGGGCAACCAATGGTGACACAAGATCTGGCAATAAATTCTAGAAATGATAGAATGATTACATTGATTAGATGATGATAGATGATTGATTGATTACTAATGGTAGATTGCTTTGCATTTTGGACACTACCGTACATCCGCGAGCATACCATCTGTCTCACATTTCGGATCCTTCGAGAGCAAATCCCGAGGTTGATAGTAGGAAAGAGGGATTTGCTACATGCAGTGGGTTTGTGGGATGTGATGACCATGTGGGCCATTTGATTCCATTTTGCTATGATGATGATGCAAATGGAGAGGTGGGATGCAGACACCTCGACATTCTCACTACGTATGGGGGAGATGATGGTCACCCTTGAGGATGTATACTGCATTTTGTGCCTACCCATTATGAGGAGAGACTGTTAGATGTCGATTCGACCAGACAAAGGAGTATTACAGGAGAGAGCAGGTATATGTTGTGTGAAGAGTGATACGCAGTGAGATGAGGGGTCTTATTATGGTTAGCTGGCTCCTACACCCTACAGGCAAGGTTCCATTGGTGAGGTGACTCATGATTGTGACCCTTGCATTAGCTGTGTTCCCTAATGGGTGTAACACACATATGCACAAAGGACTCATCTACACCATATGAGCTATGGAGAGACACAAGAGAGTATACTCTTGGGGTCAGAGCATGCTTGCACATCTCTATCACGACCTTGGAGAGTATGTGTTCGGACAAGGATGCGGCCTTATGACATGCACACTACTACAGGTGTGGATGTTTGAGAATATTACCTACACTAGACCTAGTGGAGCCCCCATAAAGCTAGTCCCAGAGCAGCCTAGGGTATATGCTTATCCTCTTACCCGTGAGTCGCAATTCGATGATCTCCTATATTGGAGGCTGAGCATGGATAGATTGACAGCTGGCAGGATCATATGGAGACCCTACCTCAGGATGTCCATGTGGGAAGGGCTACACAAACAGATGTTCAACATGCAGAGGAATCGTCTTCTAGAGGGACGGTATAGCCACATAGTCGTTCCCTTTTACTTCGACTGAGTTCGATGGCAGTTTGGGTTCGAGCATTGTGTTCCTCCTAATGTGCCTATATACATCCAACACTCACGAGTGATGTCGAGGCTAGGAGTCATTCCTAGGCCTACAAGTGATGAGATTGACATCACATATTCAGATGGGTCAGATCAGGACATAGCGACATAATATAGAGATGATTTAGGTGCGCATGAACGATACATCACATGGTGGGGGAGAACATACCCTGGAGCTATTTTCCCAGTAGGCTTCCTTGGAGGAGGGAACCCTAGACCATGAGACAGTCAGGCGACAGAGAGGGATCTGATGTATCTGAGGAGGATTCAGATGATTAGGGTGATGACACAAAGGAGCAAGAGACAGGCGAAGATGGAGGTGATCCTGATACCGGAGAGGGAGATCAAGATGGAGATGATGAGGAGGATGAGGAGGACGAGGATGAGTCATGTATAGTTCATCACTCCAAAGAGGATACTGGAGCCCTAGATCCACCGAGTCTCCCACTGCAGGCAGAGAGGGATCCCCTAAAGGGGTCCTGATCCTGATCCCCATTGGCCCACACTGACTATATAGAAACAGTATGAGCGAGGAGAGCCTAGTGGGTCCAACCTTAGGTAGTCGTTGTCCACGATCCTCACTGGCGAGAGGGAGATCCAAGTAATGTGCCCTATTATTGATTAACCTATGCATCCTACCTGCTTTAGATTTGATGATATAGAATGTGACTTATGAAAAATTTATCTCTATCTTACAGCTATGGTCTAGGAGTGGTGATCTTTGATTTAGAATGCAGTGACAAACCTTATTGTGACTGTGCATGTTTTGAGTTCCTCACAGATAGCATAGATCCTAGAGGAATGCAGGATGACACAAGGACCTTTTCTCCCCTATTCAGACAGAGGTGGAGGTCCTACAAGAGAGATTATGATAGATAAAGCGCTACTAGCGACATCACAAACAGAGGTAGCCACATACCGATGGATCATGATGGAGAGAGATCGCAGGAGCTCCTTATGGAGTCACTCGCGGTTCATATTAAGATACAACCCTATGGGGCCACTACCACAGCCAGATTAGGAGGGAGCATTTAGCCACCATCCTCTTGCTACTAGTCCTAGGGATAGGAGATTATTTTGATGTATTGATGTATATATGATGACACTCATGATTATGTTATTTTTAATGTTTGAACAATGTATGCATTGCTTAGATTACAAGTAACATATTGAGTAATGAGCATGTATATCTGATTTAATTTCCATGTGATTGATTTCTCAATGCTTCATGATTAAATTGATACATATGTGATTTAGTTAAATAACTAAGTATTTAATCAAATGCTACTTTGATGATGTAAAAGAAGAATGTATTAAGCCTGAGAAATATATGACTAATGTGATTTAATTAAATTAAATACAACATGATATAATTTCTACTTAACACATAATAAATTGTATAGCATGCTAACACATATGAAATGTAAATCCATTACAATTTACATAAAAATAATCCAAGACAAACAATATATTAATGAAACATGCTTGTCAAGAATGAAGTAATGTAGACCAAACAATACAACATTATTTAATCTTACATACTTTAATGAAAACATGCTAACATATTACCCAATTTTGAAAAAAAGATGATAGAATGAGAGAACATAAAGAAGACTAGAGAGAGAGAGAGAGAGAGAGAGAGAGAGAGAGAGAGATAGAACTAGGCATAGTATCTACGAAGTTGCATAACATTTATGGGTTCCTTGAGAGGCGTACCTTCCGCATCTGCTATCATGTAAGCACCTTATCCATAGACCTCCACAATGATGTATGGCCCAAGCCAATTAGGACTAAACTTTCCTCTCTCCTTAGGTAAGGCATTCACATTGCGTTGATTCTCATAAAGGACTAAGTCCCCTACCGAGAAGGAACGTTGAATAACCTTATCATTTTAGCTTCATTGAAAAGTTTTATGATACACTTGAATATGTTCGAGGGCATTTATATGCCGTTCATTGAGCATCTCAAGTTGTTGAAGTCTTTGCTCTCTATACGAGTCATCATCCACTATACCCCTAAGAGAAACTCTCAAAGAAGGAATTTATAACTCCAAAGGCATAATAGCATCAACACCATAAACAAGATTATAAAGGGTACAACCCATAGCAACACATACACTCATGCAATAAGCCCACAAAGAATAGGTTAATTGAGTATGCCAATCCTTACCATGCTTGTTTACAACCTTTCGAAGAATTTGTTCAATTATCCTATTAGAAAGACTTGACCATTTGATTGAGGATAATAAGGTGTAGAAAATTTATGTTGAGTATGATATTTCTCGAGAAACTTCTTTACATCCTTATTTTTAAATGACATTCCATTGTCTGAAACTAAGGCAGAAGGTATCCCAAATTGAGAAATAATGTTTTCCAAAATGAATTGACAAATTACTTCAGCAGTAGTGGATCGAAGAGGAACGACTTCCACACACTTCGTAAAGTAATCAGTGGCAGTTATGATGAAAGTATGTCCTTGAGATGAAGGAGGAGATATTTTACGAACAAGATCCAAACCCCATGTAGAAAAGGGCCAAGACGCTACTTGTAATCGAATCTCGTGGGCAGGGGCATGGATCAAATTTCTATGTTGCTAACACTGATGACATCATTTAACAAACACAAAGGAATACTTTTCCATGGTTTGCCAATAGTATCCCATTCAGAGAAATCTCTGAATTAAAGACCTACCCCCAAAATGACCCCTGCAAGCACCTGAATGCACTGCTTCGAGAGAGATAGGGACTCAACCTTGTTTAAGAACCGAAGGAGAAGACCATTATAACCCCTCCTATAGAGAATATTAGAAAGGATAATGTATCTAGCAGCCAATTTGTGAACCCTAGACATAGTATTCTTATTCGCATAATCGTGAAAGGTACCATCACTCAAATATCTTATGACATGCGAGTACCATTCGTCAGAATCTATAATGCAACAATATGCCACATCACTAGGATTATCAGCAATAACCAAGGAAGTAAGGTTGTGAATAGTGAAGTGAAGATCTACCAAGGGGTCCTCTAGAGACACAAGAGAGGCAACACATGCCATCGCATCAACATGTTGATTATCTTTTCAATGAATGAGCTCCATGGTATAAGAATATAATTTTTGTAACAAGGATAAAGCTAGATCTTTATATTGTGATAATTTGTCTTGCTTAACTTGATAAACTCATGTCACTTGTCTTATGATTAGTTGAGAATCTCTATAAATATATAAATTTTTATACTCAACGCCAAGGCTACTTTAATTCCAGCTATAAGAGCTTCATATTCAGCAATGTTGTTGGTACATAAGAAATTGAGATGGTATGATAAAGGAATAGGCTTCTTTTTAGGAGAGATTAAGACCACCCTTGTCCCCAATCTTGTATGACACTTAGAGCCATCAAAGTAAAATTCCCAAGTCTCATCAACCTCAATGGAAAGAATGTACTCATCTGGAAAAGACTTTGGATTCGGTAAGGAGAAGGGAGAAGGAGCATCAACCAAATGATCAGTCAATGCTTGACCCTTTATTGCCTTTTGTGAGACAAACTTAAGGTCAAACTCAGTCAAAATCATAACCCACTTAGCTAAGAGTCCGAAAAGGTCAGTTTTGGAGAAAATATGTTTAAGAAGATCAAACTTAATGATAACATGAATCTGAGCATTCAAGAGATAATGCCTCAACTTTTGAGTTGCAAAGACTAAAGAAAGGCATTATCTTTCTATCACAAAATATCGGACTTCGTAATCGAGTAGAGTGCAGCTTATGTAATAAATCGGACATTCTGTGCCATCCTTATCACATTGTGCTAATAAGGCTACAAGAGCTTGAGGGGAACCAATGGTGTATAGAAGGAAAGGCCTAGTAGGATTAGCTGGTTCAAGAATAGGAGGATTGGCCAAATAAGTTTTTAGGTCTTCGAATGCCTGACGACAATCCTCATTCTATTGGAAAGTGATATTATTTTTAAGCAATTGTGTGAAGGGAAAGGTATGATCCACAAGTTGAGAGACGAACCTACGAATAGCTTGGATCTTTCCTTGCAAAGTTTTTAGTTGGGAAACATTCTTAGGAGGTGGCATGTTAACAATAGCATCTATCTTCTTTGTATCCACCTCAACACCACGATGCGAAACTATAAATCCTAATAGTTTTCCACTATCCACACCAAAAGCACATTTTTGGGGGATTCAAACACATATTGTACTTATGAATTCTCTCAAAGATTTGATGAAGGATCTTAACATGATCTGTACGGAGAACATATTTGGCTAAGATGTCATCAACACAATCTTCTAAGGTCTTATGCATATAGTCATGGAAGATGAGAGTCGTAGCACACTGATAGGTTACGCTTGCATTTTTCAATCCAAAAGGCATCACAAACCAACAAAATGTACCACAAGGAGTGTTGAAAGCAGTTTTATATTGATCTTGGGGATTGATGAATATTTGATTATATCCTGAGAAACCATCCATAAAGGATAGTAAAGCATGCATTGCTATCAAATCCACTATCATATCAATATTCGAGAGGGGAAAATCATGTTTTAAAGAGGCCTTGTTTAGATCACGAAAATCCGTACACATCCTAATCTTGTTTCGAGCTTTAGCCACAACTATAATGTTTGAAATCCATGGGGAATAATCGATAGGATGAATGAATCCAGCATCCAATAATTTTTCAATCTCAGCTTTAACAAGTTATGCCACTTTAGGGTGAGGCTTTGAAATCTTTTGCTTCACAGGTTTAGCATTAGGAATTAGGACAATGTTGTGAGTGACAATCTTAGGATCTATGCCAGGCATGCCAAAATATATCCAAGCAAAGATATCAAGGAATTCATGTAACAACTCAGCCTATTGTTTTTTCTCCTCTTCATCAAGACATTTCCCTATCTTGATGATCTTATCTTCAACACAAGGATCCATGTTGATATCAATGGTGTCATTTACTAGGAGATTTCTTTGTTGAGGAGCATCTCTCAATTGACGAAATTCTTTAACTATCTCATTGTTATTTCTTTTTTTCCCAGAGTAAGCTTATGCATTTAAACAATAGGGAAAACTGTGGTTATGGTGATAATGAGGAAGGTTGTCATAAGCTCCCAAGAATTCAACTAAGGAATCAACGGTAGAAAAAACATCCAAAGAAAACACGCAAGAAGGGTCAAAATCAATATATTATGGATATTTCAGTGAGAGAGAAGCATAAATGACATTAACAGTAATAGATGGTCTCTTAGAGGCTTCAATATGCTTGAAAGGATCATAACCAAGCCCAAATGTCATATCACGAAAGTTGTTTTCCAAGGGAACTTTAATCCCTTGTTCTTGAGCACCACATCTATTTCCATTATATCCACACCTAGCCAGGATGTGAAAACCAGCACCATAAAGGTTAGTCATTTTCGAAGAAGAAGGAGGATTTTCAAAAAGTAAAGGATGATAATCCTCTAGACTAGAAACTAAGGGAGATAAAATCTAAGAAGTCGCCACAAAGTTATTACTCAATGGCCCAGACAAAGTTGATTGCTTTTTAGGTTCTTCTTCTTCTTTCCTCTTTTTGACCTTAGGTTCTCCAGGGGGAATTTTGTATTCCCCTATGAAAGTAGGATTGAGATCAAGGGATCCCCAATCATCTTCTACAAGAATTTGGTCAGGAGAGAAAGTATTCTCAATCGTAGAGTCAGGTTGAGAAGATTCTTCCTCAAGTACCTTAGGTCCACTTGAGGAAGTATCAGGGATCGATCCAGATATAGGAGACAGGTTTGATGAACTGGTCACACTAATCAGAGTAGAAGCTTTAGAGGAATTGTCTAAGATAGCTGGGGAAGAATTGATTGAAGAGGATTTAGAACTTGATGTTTGTAAACAAGCCTAAAATCTTGTGTCTCCTAACAAGGTGTATGTTGTATTGTTGTAAATGAATTTGATTTGCCTATACAATGTAGAGGGAATAGCTTGCATGTTATGAATCCATGGTCTCTCTAGCAACAAGTTGTAGGTCAACTCTCTAGACATAACATGGATAGGAGTAGGTAAAGTAATAGGCAAGGTGATGATACCTAGTGAAGATTTAGCAACATTATCGAAGCCACAGATAGTGAGAGAATCGGGCTTAATAAGAGATGCATCAACATTGATCTTATGCAACAAGTTAATACTATAAAAATTAAGGCCAAAACCATTATCCACTAATGTTTGCCTTATCGCACTATCATTTATGATAACCACAATCATTAAGGGATCATATTGTTGTTGAATTTCACTAGAAGGCAACTCATCTTGTGTAAACATAATCTAAGCCTTGGGTGATGTAATAGAGTGAATCAAGGAAGCCATATTATTGGGTGTCACTACGAGTGGGACATTCAATGTTTTCAAGGCATCTTGTAGCATTCCATGATGAGTTGAGGAAGTTTGAAGCAAATCCCAAAGGGATATCTTGGCAAGAGTAGCTAAGTTGTTCAACAAGATCATATTCCTTACCAAGGGTTTGTGAAATACGAGGTGCTTGAGGAAGGATGAGTTGAGGATCAGGTAGAGGAGTTGAAACAGCCGAATGAGGGTTAGGTTGCCTATTGTTTCTCATGTTATAGGTATGGGCAACTGCATTGTAACTCTCCTTAGTTAGTTGTCTAGCATAGCTATAAGGACTCTTAGTAGGATTCCTTCCTTGAACCGTAATGATAGGTTTATTTTGAGTGCTAAAGGAATCATGAACATATCCACCTTGAACCGTGAAAAGAGGTTGATTAGGAAGAGGTGAAGTTAGAGAGGAAAAAGAACCTTGGGCAGTAAAAAGAGGTTTTCTATGTTCATTCACATTGATCATGTTAATTAATCTTTTAGATGCATTATTCTTTTTTGAAAGTTTAGGAAAAGACATAAAGTCATCAAGGGAATCATCCAATAAAGCATGGTCATAGTGATTGAAATGCTTATCTTTGGACTCAAAAGGAGACATGACATCATAGAGGGAATCATGGGAATCAACTACGTTGCTAGATCTAGTGGAGAAGTTGATAGGAATATACCCATGAGAGAGATCATTCAACTTATCTTTCTCATCACCATGAAATGGCATAGTAACAAGGTTGATTAACTTTTTACAAAATGAGGGTTTAGAAGGCTTAGGGTTCAAAAACGCATCTAGAGCTTCATCTAATTTATCCTTACTAAACTCATAATCAACAAAATTCCATACATGGGCTCCTAACCTCTCTCTAGACGAGTCTTTTTTTGTATCGGCGCCTGTGTGGATGCGCCTCTCGGGCCTTCCGCTGGAATTCTGGAATGAGGAATTCTTTAAGGGGATAGCGAGCTCTTTTGGAGAACTTCTCTTGATCGACCCAATGACTGCAACTAAATCAAGGTTAGTCTTTTCTTGCATCTGTGTAAATGTTAATCAAATGATGGACATGCCCCGATATATTGAGATTATTTCTAAATTAGGTAAATGGACCCAAGCGATTGAATATGAATCGCTCCCATTTGCTTGCTTCCATTGCAAAAAATTGGGCCATTGGACAAAATCATGTCCACTTAAGAAGGGTAAGGACAACAAGACTAATAGCAGTGTGAAGTAGAAGCAGCAATGGCAAACTAAAGAGAAAAAAGGAGACCCATCAGTAGGGTGTGATCCAAATAAGGAAGTGATGGAGCTAGAAAAGGAGGTGAAGAAGGATGCGAATAGTAATAATGAAAAACCTGCTTGTGTCTTTTCTAATAATCAAATAGAAAGTACTAAAGAAGATGATCAAAGAAGAGAGTTAAATAATAAAAATGATCCAGAGGACTAGGAGATTGGATCAGTCAGTCAGGAGAAAGTAGAGGAAAGTTCCAATGATGATGTGTCTGCATCATCTTACTCAAAAGCAATTGAGGAAGACTTTAATGAAGTGCAAGATTTTAACCTTTCTGATTTTGAGCCTTTGTTGCTTCTAACCAATGGAAGCCCAAAGTCGTCCCAATGCAAAACCCCATCACATAGTGTGGAAATGGAAATCCTGGAAGGAAATCTTAGGATTCTTGGCACAAAAGAGGGAAAATTGAATAAGGAGGGACCCAATGGAGGTATTGCAACTAGAAGAAAGAATAAGAAAAAGGCAAATGTTGGAAGCCAAAACAAAAAGAAGGGGAGACCATCTCTAAAACATTAGAGGGAACAGGAAAGTTGGAAGAACTGTGCTGATGGAACACAGTGTTCCATTGAGTCAACCGTATCTCTGGTTAAAGTATGAAGATAATTTCCTGGAATATAAGAGGGTTGAATGCCCCTCACAAGCAGGATGTGTTACGTAAAATTATAAGAGATCATAAACCGGATGTGGTCCTTGTTCAGGAAACCAAGATGTGTAAGGATAAAGTTGAAAAGATTATAATATTTAAAAATAATGGAGTTATAGGATCTAGCTCGGAGGGAGCCTCCGGAGGAACTGCGATTTTTTTGAACCAAAAAACTATTAAAGGTAAGGAAATCATCTCTGAATTTAATAGAAACTCTATGCAGCTTGAGCATATCAAGGATAACTTTGTCTAGGTTTTATCCAATGTCTATGCGCCTAATACCAAAACTGGGAGAGCTAAATATTGGAGAAGCCTTGCTGAAGACAGACTTAATTTTGCTGATCAAAGTTGGATTATAATGGGAGATTTCAATACTCTGCTAAAAGAGGAAGAGAAGATGGGAGGCCTTCCCTTGCAGCTTGAAGGTAAACAAGATATTATGGATTTCATTAATGATCAAGCTCTTATGGATGTGGATCTCCAAGGGATTAACTATACTTGGACTAATAGAAGAGCTGGAGTTGATATTATTCAAGTTAAGTTAGACAAAACCTTAATTTCTCCCAAGTGGTTATCTAAGTATATTTGTTCTTTAGCGTCTATTATCAAGATTGGTTCTGATCATTACCCTATTTCTTTCACTGCCAATTCTTTTTCTGCTAAGAGAAATTTCCCTTTTAGATTTGAAAAAGGGTGGTTATCCCATCCTTCCCTGGAAGCTTGTATTGCTGATTGGTGGAGTTCTGAGGTTGAGGGAACAACTCTTTTCAGAATAATAAAAAGCTCAATATTATAAAGGCTAAAATCAAAATCTGGAACAAAGAGATTTTTGGGGATATCTTCAAGAGTAAAATTCAAATAAAATCTGAAATAAAAGAAGTTCAAAATAAAATCCAAGAGGATGGGCATTCTGAAGAGTTGAGATCCGTGGAAAATGGTTTGTTGTCTAAATACCACACTATTATTTTCAATGAAGAGACATTCTGAAGACAAAGATCAAGAGCCTTGTACTTGAAGGAAGGTGAAAAAATTAGCCGGGTTTTCCACTTAACTGCTCTTAAGCACAGGGCGGCTAACAGGATATCCAAGTTATTCTGTAATAAAGGGATTTTAATAGAGGATAATGATATAAGAAAGGAAGCTCTGGATTATTTTGGTACCCTTCTGGGAGAAGTGGATAACCTTGATACCTGTAACCAAAATCTCTTGTTGCAAGCTATTCCTCCCACCTTGACTGAGGAAGACAATAAACATCTGTCCAGAATTCCTTCTAATTTGGAAATAAAAAAGGCAGTGTTCTCTTTTCAAGGAGATAAGTCTCCTGGACCGGATGGTTTTCCTATGTTCTTTTTCCAATATTTTTGGCATATTGTGGAGACTGACATTTGTAAAGGTGTTAAAGAATTCTTTGGTTCTAGAAGGCTTCTTAAAGAACTGAATGCTACCTTCATTGGCCTTATTCCGAAGATCCCTGGAGCCGATTCTCTTAATAAGTTTAGACCTATTAGTCTCTGCAACTTTGTTTACAAGATTTTGTCTAAGGTTCTTACCTCCAGACTGCTGGATATTCTTCCAAGAATTATCTCTGCCCAGCATAATGGTTTTGTCCCCGGTAGACATATTCTGGATTCCATTATTTTAGTTCATAAAAATATTCATTTTCTTCATGAAAATATTCATTCTCTAAAGGTGGCTAATAATCAAGGTTTCTTTCTGAAGTTAGATATGGCAAAATCTTATGATAGAGTGAATTGGCAGTTTCTCTTAAGGATTATGAAAGCATTTGGATTTGGAGAAAAAGTTATTCAGCTTTGCTCTCAATTGATGGAAACTTCCTCTTCTGTTGTTATTGTCAATGGATCCCCATCAAGTTTCTTCAAAAGTACAAGAGGTCTTAGACAGGGGGATCCCATTTCCCCTATCTTGTTTACTATTTTAGCTGAAAGTTTGGGTAGATTCATTTTTAAAAATGTGGAAGAAGGCAATTTCAGAGGACTGAAACCTTCTTCCTCCAATTTTACTTGTACTCATGAACAATTTGTTGATGATTCAATCACTATGGGGGAAGCTACCATTAGGGAAGTTAAAAACATGAAGAATGTTTTGAATATTTATGAATCTGCCTCTGGTCAAAAAGTTAATTAGGATAAGAGCTCTTTGTTCTTCATCAATACCCTTGTTCAAAGACAATTAAGGATTGAAAGAATTCTTGGCTGTAAAATTGATGATATTCCCTCTACTTATCTAGGGCTTCCCCTTTGTATTAAGCATGTGTATAATTTTTGGATTAAGTTGGTTGACAGATTCAACTCCAAATTGGTTGGTTGGAAAGGGGCAGTCCTTAGTCAAGCGGGCAAAGTTACTCTACTCAAAGCTTCTCTCCAAAACTTGCCTGTTTATGCCCTCAGTTTGTTTAAAATTCCTAGAAAGTTTGCGAAAGCAATTGAAAGAATTCAAAAAATGTTTCTTTGGTCGGGAGTGGAAGTCAAGAACAAAATTCCCCTTATTGCCTGGGATAAAATCTATTCTCCTAAGGCCACTATGGGGCTGGGTTTAAGGAATATTAGTTCTATGATCAATGCCTTATTAGCTAAACAAATTTGGAGAATGAAAGGGGAGGAAATAGAGTGGAATTTAATCTAGAGAAATAAATATCTTCTCATGCAACCCTCTAAGGAAGAATTTTTAGACAAATCTTTTATTGTTGAAGGTTCTGCAATATGGAATGTAGTTCAATTGGCAAAAAGTTGGGCTGCAACTGGTAGAATGTGGAATTTGGGAAATGGTACAAGTATAATATTTTGGGAAGACGGATGGATAATGGATAAACCTCTCGAGGAAATTCCAATCCTTTATGATTGGAAAGATTGGTTCAAAAGCAAGTTTGGGGGTTTGGTCAGAGATTACTGGAGAAATGGGAAATGGATTGATTTTAGCCAGCAATGTCCAGGGTTAAAGTTTCTTGAGGTTGTGCTTTCTTCTAAAATTCTTAGAGACAACAAAGAGGATAGTTTGATATGGAGGGAAACCCTGGATGGGAAGTATTTTGTGTCCTCGGTCGTGGCTATCCAAAATACATTTGTGGAAGAAAATCCTATTTGGGCTAAAGTTTGGAACAAGAAGTTAGTTCCTAAAGTTAGTATCTTTTTTTGGATCTTTATCCAAAACAAGGTATTAACTTTGGACAACCTTCAAAAGTGAGGATTTGTTTTTCCTAATAGATGCTCTTTTTGTTGCAGGGAAGAAGAGTCTGCTTGCCATATTCTTCATCAGTGTACTTTCAACAAGGGAAAATTATTATAAGTAGGTGGAAGTTGAGTTGGGTCTTTCCGAACTCTCTAGGGGAATCCTGGTAGCAATGGCAATGCCCTAATTCCAACCCAAAGATTATGGAGCTTTGGAAACTTACCTTCCCGAATGTTATCTAGAATATCTGGAAAGAGCGCAATAACAAGATCTTTAGGAATAAAAGTGCCATCCCTGAAGTGGTGGTGGATAAAATTTACAGGAGTATCTTCGAATGCATCAATGGTATTGATGATGGACTAGTTGCTAAAGAAGACTGCAATGACAGGTGGAACCTCTCCACCACCAAACCTAGTAAGGAGAAGGGCAAAGAAGGTCTTGTTTGGTATTTTCCTCCTCAGGGATGGCTAAAGGCCAACTTTGATGGGGCTTCTAAGGGGAATCCAGGTAAAGCTGGTTATGGGGGCATTGTCAGGAATTTTGTTGGAAGTTGCCTAGTGGTGGTTGCTAGTCCTTTGGGGAGTCAAAACAATCATTTTGCTGAAGCCTAAGCTACGCTGAACACTCTAATTATAGCTAAGGACCTAAATCATGATAAATTATGGCTTGAGGGAGACTCACTTAATATCATTAAGTGTTTGAAGGGGGAAACCGAGCCATCGTGGCCCATTAAAATATTATTTTAAAAGCTACAGAAATCATTGCTAGTTTAAAGCAATTATCATTGAACATGCCTTTAGAGAGAAAAATATGGTGGTGAACTGTCTGGCGAACCTAGGCGTTAACTCCGATTCACAAACAATTTGGCACAGGGAAGATATTAATATGAGTATTAAAGAGCTCCTCAGAAATGATAGATTTATGGGGAAAGAAGGACCGCATAATCATGATAGTTTATATGAGTAATTTACGCTTTGATGGAAAGGTTATGATTACTTGGCAAAGTGGTAGGATCCCAATCAAATATAAAATCACTTCACACACTTTGTGGGTCATCTTTTTCAAAATTTTGAGAGACAACGGGAAGAAAGTTTTGAGTTTGCAGAAGAACAGAGGTGAAAGTCTGAAATTGAATATGGGAGGAGATTTAAGGAGGGAGAAACCAGACAACACGTCCAGATGAAAGGACATGCTGAAAGTTTGGGCGAAGCTAGAAAAAGGATCCCTTACGAGTTTCATGGAGAAGATGGTTGATTACGAAAAAGGTAGGGTTAATCTTGCTGTCTCCAAAATCTTTGAAAATTGGTGTAATGGGTCCTTTAAAATCTATGGTGTTAGGTTCAAATTTGACACGGGCCTCATCATAACTATGACAGGTATGCCCCACTCAAGGCTTAATTTCTTTAGAGATCTCAAAGTTTCCAATAATGCGGTAAATTTGTTCCCGCGTAAGGAAAAGGAGAGGGCTAAAATTGGAAAAGCCACAGGGGGTTATTATGAAGCCTCCAACATCAAGAAAATCTGGGGTTGTGTTTTGAACGCCACAATGGAATACATAACTGTTGAGGGCCGCTTTTCCAAGGCCCACACTTATCACTTTGTGTTATTAAACCACTTTAGACATGAGAAAAGCGTATCCCTGCCGTACTATCTCTTCAGGTCCCTTTCTAGGTCTCTCAATAAACACAAGAAGAATCCCTCAAATTCGGTGCTCCATTGTGGGCTTTTGCTGCTCATTTATGAGCACTATAAAACCCTTGCCATGCTGGAAAACAAGAGGTTATACGCTTCTCCAGGGAAAGGCAAGAGAATGCTGGAGGAAGGGGAACCTAGCAAGGAGGAGGCTACCTCTAGGAAAAAAAGCAAGAGTGCCATTGGGATGAAAGCCCATGAAGATAAGAATGAAACAAAGGAAACTGGAAAAGAGGGTAGTGAAATGGAAACAAATGAGTCAGAGGGTGAGGACAGCTGGAAAGATGAGGATGTGGGTGCAGAGTATGAAGAAGGTGAGAACGAGTCCGACAATGATAGCCCAATTCACAGTGCTAGCCCTGGCAACGACAACAACCAACCTATGGTGGATGTGGATGACAAGGATAATGAGGAAAAAGATTTGAATTCTGAGAGGGAGAAGAACAAGGAGCTTGAGAAGGATATGGAAAAGGATAGTTTGAGTGAGGATAAGGAAAGTCCTGGAGAAGGGTTATTCTTGGATAACCTTAAAAAACTCACTGAGGCTAGATTGGGTTATGACAGATGGACATATGAACTATTGAAGAACCTGGAAAAAAATGGGAAACGGATGGATGAGAAAAGGAAGGAAGATGACAAGGATTGGAAGCAATGGAAGATGGACATGGAGGAGAAAGTTAAAAAAATGGCTGCTCAGATTAACTTGTTGGAAGAAGGGAAAGTGGCGATGAAAAACCTGCTAGGTATTATCCCGAATATCTTGTCTGCTGTCACAAAAAACCTTGAGGATATTTCGAAGGTCCTCGATAATTCCAGCTCTCCCAAATTAGTGGTGGACCTCGACATGGATGAAGATGCTATCGAGATTGGAAGTGGTGAAGCTACACTAGGTGGAGCTGCAAAGAGAACCAGAGCGAGTGTTAAGAAAGTTGTTGTTGTGTCTGCTAAGGAGATCCCTAATCTTAGGGAAAATATCAAAGACCTGTATGGGATTAGCAATAACTTGGCTAATGCCCTGAAAAATATTAATTAGTTCCTTTTGTCGGGTCTG
Source organism: Cryptomeria japonica (assembly GCF_030272615.1). NCBI lineage: Eukaryota > Viridiplantae > Streptophyta > Pinopsida > Cupressales > Cupressaceae > Cryptomeria > Cryptomeria japonica. Next base: position 529,818,982 of record NC_081406.1, on the reverse strand, counting down.
GTCGGATTTTGCTCTTTTTTGGGGGCTTTAGCCGGTTTTCTCTAGTTATTTTGCTGGCTTTTCTTGGGTTTGTTCCTCCTAGTTGCTTAATGCTTTTATCTTGTAAGGTCCTTTTGTAAAGGGTTTCGGGGTCCCTTCAAAACCTATTTTTACCTTAATCAAAAAAAAAATTCCATACATCATCAAAAGCATGAACACCTTGTAAATAGAAATTTGACATTTTGAAATGAAAATTGCATGAGACTTAAACACAATGCAAGGAAAATGAAAGAAACCTATCTCTCTCTCTTTTTTTTTCTTTCTCTTTTTCTATTTTTTTTTAATGTTTCAAAAGAAAATGAAATAAACTAGATCTAGATCTAACAATGCAATGCAATGAAAATGAAACTGGATTCACGTCGGGTTCACCAAAGATGTGTAGGGGAAAAAGTGAAACTAAGTATGGAAACCCTAATCCCACTCTCATACACACTCATGGAATACGAAAGAGCCTAGGGAGATAACACATGTTGACTACTTCTTATGATAAAGAGAGCCCCATGAATTACCTCTTAGTTTTCTATTCCTTTGTTGTAAATGAGAGAGAGGAATGATGCACAACACAATCTAACCTAGAAAGCAAGTAAGCAAGCAAATCCTAATCTAAGAATGCAGATCAAAGAAAAACTAATACATTACTAAAAAGTACAGATCAGAAGGCAAAATCAGAGGTGCACCTATGTCTTAAATGTGAGTAGAAATGTCTAGGACTATGTTGCCATGCCAGTGCCCCGATTCTACAATTCTGGAGCTGCAATTGATAGGAGGGATTATGAGATCTGCAAGGCGTTGTTCTGCCAAGTCCTGCTGACAGAGGGCAGGACCATGGCGCCACACCACTATCCTGGGTAGGACCATCACTACCATGGCGCCACGCTCCCATCCTTGATAGGTTTCAGCACTTCTGAGACTTCTAGGTGGTGTTGATGCATGTTCCAGATTTGTAATTGCTTTCGGATTCTTGTTTTTGCACCTGTAACTGAAAAGGGAAGGTTTGGGGTGGCTATATAGGGTTTTGCCTTAGTCAAACCCCCATGTTGGTGATTTCCACCTCCATTAATAGTTGATAATGTAATAACCCACCATGATTCATACAACAAAATGAGTATATATATATATATATATATATATATATATATATATATATATATTTTCATTATATTTTACTATGTTTTATTCAATTGCATACTCTGGGCATCCATCCAAATAGGATTGGGCATTCATCCATTCGGGATGAGCTTCTAACCATACGGGTTAGGCAAGTGTCCATACGGGACGTAAATTCCATCTATCCAATACGGGATAGGCATCTACCCATACGGGGTAGGCATCCATCCAAACGGGATAGGAAATGCTCTGGCCAGAGACTTAGACTCATCGGGACCATTCGGGTCCTGAACCACTCACTAAGTACTACATTTTTCTAACAAGAATGCACCGAGGTCGCCATCCTTAGGAGTAATAAGAAAATAATACCAGCTTGAATTCCGCCTCGGAATTTGGCTTAAAGCCTCGGGAAGTCAAGCGAATCCATATGGGATTCCTTCCGAGTATGCATTGAATTAAGTTTGATTATCTTATCTTTCTAATAGGATTCTTACTCGACCAAGCCTAGACCCCACCCACGAACGCCTGAGTACGAGGGACAACTCTGTCCCAAGACTGCCTACATACCCGCTTCGGCACGGGATCAAGGCGTAAAGTATGTAGTTCTATTTTCTAATCTATGGTTTGATGTAAACTGATTTTGTGGGTACGCAACCCTTTCTAGGGTCAGAGTCCCAGACAGTTTCTCTGTGGTTGCTACCCACGAAGGTAGCACTTAAGCGAAGGCTCAAGATGGCCTATTGCTTGTGGCCTAAACAAAATAACTAGAACCTAATACTTATCATGAGCATCACCCAATTGCAAATCACCAATATCCCTTCGAGATGAATAAATAAATAGATAAGAAGGTAAATTCCACGAGAGCCTTTAACTTGACCATCCCTAAGAGGGGTTTACTATGGTTTATCTCAACGGATGTGAAATTCCTTTAAAAGTTATCTTATTAAATTATCGATCCAAGAGGGATTACCCGCCCCTTGGATTTTAACTTCCAAATGTCCCTTATTACTCCCCGATGATTTATAGGGACGATGCCATAGACGTCGTTAATGCAGCTTTATTAGGCGTTAAGTGCAGTAGTTCAACACGACGGCATTACCCGTAAGCGTGACCCAGAGGCACCATATATACCGAACGCTGCTAGTTTTGGTTTTCCAACTTCCCTTAATTAGTTTTCTAACTACGAAAATGAAAGCGTAAAAAAAATTGAAGTAACTACTTGAAGTGTAATTTGCATAACAAATGAAACTTGCGTAATAGTAATTGCATGAAAGATATAATAATTCGCATGCTATGAACGAAAGCAATTAATCCATGATGTAAGATGACGTAGGGAGTCCAAAATGACGATTAAATCTAAATATTTGCAATAAGGTAAGTTAATCTCTAAGGACCAAATCAAGTGTCCCAACGTTTTTTTTTTTTTTTTTGAGAATATAGTCTACAAATTTAAAGTTAATTAAGGATAGTTTAATTACAATCTTGCTACACATTAATCCCATTTAATTGAAAGTTAATATCCTTAAATTTACACTAAGGAAAAAAAAACATCATTTCCCAAATGACATTATTATCATCCCTAAAAAAAAATTAACTAAATGGTAATTAATTTAGATTATTATTCTTTTAAAAAAAAAACAAATTAAAATTCCAAATTTCGAAATACAAAAAAAAAACCAAATTAATGACAAGGGCTTGTATTTGTTTATGATTATAGTGAGGGTTGCGGGGTGGGGACCACGGGTCCCATCACCCCTGCGGCCCTGCATGCGCAGGTCCGCAGGGATGAGGGGACCCTGCGGGCCCCTCCGTACCCTGCAACGGTTACTACGTAACCGTCCCTGCATGCGGGCTACTATCAATGCAAAACGCCATGCGTTACGGGTGAAGTTCGAATGCTTTTTTTTTCGTTTTTATATTTTTTTTGGTTACTTATTTATATATATATATTTGTTATAGTATTGACATTATCATTTTTATACAGGAGTATTATAACTTAAAAAAAATTTGAAGATTAATAGGTAATTAATAATGTTGCAGGTTTGTCTCAGGGACAAAATGAAGCAATAACCAGAGGGATTTTTTTTTCCCATTTCTTTGTTTTCTACAGGGAAATTCATTCACAGATAGAGGGAGTTTGTTTCTTTTCTTCATTTCTTCTGTTTCCTACACAGGGAAAACTTATTCACAGAGAAAGGAATTCATTTCTTTACACAGGAAAAAAAATTTCATTCACAGAGAGAGTTATCCATTTTTTTTACACAGGGAAAATTCATTCACAGAGAGAGGAGATTTATTTATACACACAGGGAGATCTAATTTTTATCAAAATAAACTGAAGATAATAATCTAATTTCCATTTACTCTGAAACTAATTTCTTAGAATTAAAACAATGAATCTTATTTTCAAGAAAAAAAATGAATTTCATTCTACAAAATCTGAAACAAATTTTCTTATCAAACAATGGATTTTATTCTCTAAAAATCTGAAACTAATGTATCTTATTTTCAAAAGAAATGAATTTCATTCTACAAAATCTAAAACAAATTTCTTATCAAAACAATGAATTTTATTCTCTAAAATCTGAAACTAAAAATTTAAACAATGAATCTTATTTTCAAAAAAAATGAATTTCATTCTACAAAATCTGAAAAAAATTTCTTATCAAAACAATGAATTTTATTCTCTAAAAATCTGAAACTAATCTCTTATCAAAAATTTAAACAATGAATTTTATTTAACAATAAATCTCATTCTTTACAAATCTAAAAACTAATTTCATATCAAGAAATTTAACAATGAATCTTATTTAAACCAGGATTCTCATTTTCTACAAAATCTAAACTAATTCTTTAACAAAATACAATTAAATTTTCATACTCATAATTAATCTAATCAAATCTAATCTATCATAAAAATGAGATGCATGAACTAAGTTGGGGGAACCTGGATGCTTGAAGATGGTGTGGAGTCTTCCTTGATCCTCCAAATTGAAGAAAAATCCTCCCAACAAAAATCTTAGCTGCCAATGAAGTGGACTACCAAGGAGAATTCAACTTGCAGAAATTTTTATCAAGATTAGCTAGCTTTTCCTTTGAAACTTGTTCCCATTTTATAAAAGAAATTACAATTTCCCACTACCTATATATTTTTTTTTTTAATTGAAAAAAAAGAGATTCTTCTCCCAATTTGGCCTCCATGCAAATTAATTGGGCTTAGTGGGAGGAGTTACATGCAAGGAGGTGGAGAAGCCTCTAGAAGCTTCTTATTCCTCCTACAACATGTGCCTTAATGTGAGGGAAATTAAATAACTAATTTAAAATATATATGCATTTTCCATGAGTGTGTGGTTTATTAATTTTATTTCCTTACAATATTCATTCAATAATTCATCCAAAGAATATAAATAAAGTTTTGTATTTAAATCAAAAAAGGTGATAAAGGAGGGTTGTGACATCCTCCCCCCCTTAATCTGTGCATCGTCCCGATGCACTTATTAAATGCATTCAAAAGAGTTTATAGTTCAAAACAAAAAGGGAAATAGCTGCTGCATCTCCTTAGTATCCTCCCACGTGGCATTCTTCTCGTCATACTGGTCCCATTGCACTTTGCACTGATCAACCTCTCTGTTGCGCAACTGGCACTGGCGCCTCTCCAAGATTCTGAATGGCTCTATCATTATTCCCCCCATTTCTTGGACCTGCAAGGCATCCCAATTCAAAATGTGTTTCTCATCAGGTACATATTTCTTAAGAAGAGATACATGGAAGACATCATGGATTTGGCTCAATTGGGGAGGCAAGGCCAACCGATAAGCAACTAGATTAATTCTTCCCAATATTTCAAAGGGTCCGATATAACGAGGTGCAAGCTTAGTCTTTTTCCCAAATCTTATGGAACTCTTGTGTGGCCTAACCCTTAGGAAGACTTTCTCTCCTACTTCAAACTCCCTTGGTGTTCTGTTTTTATCTGCATAACTTTTCTGCCTATCCGAGGCTTCCTTCAACCTTTGCCTAATTTCCTTAGTTTTCCTTTCCATTTCTCTCAACATATCTGGCCCAATAATCACTCTATCTTCAAGACTATCCCAACTCAAAGGTGTTCGACATGGTCTACCATACAAAGCTTCAAAAGGTGCCATTCCCAAAGATGTTTGATATGTATTATTGTAGGCAAACTCTACCAAAGGTAGGTACTCTTCCCATTTTCTCTGTTGGTCCATGCAGTACATACGAAGCAGGTCTTCCATAATCTGATTTGTCCTTTCTGTCTGACCGTCGGTTTCCGGGTGGTATGCGGTGCTAAAATTTAGTTGAGTCCCTAGAGCTGATTGAAGAGTGGTCCAAAACCTGGAAGTGAATCTTGCATCTCTGTCTGCTATGATTTTCTCTGGTATTCCATGCAACCTAACTATCTCCTTAACAAAGCGTCTAGCCAAGGTGGGTGCATCATCTGTCAGATTCCCTGGTATAAAGTGTGCCACCTTAGTGAGTTTGTCAATTACCACCATTATTGCATCATGCCTAGAAGGTGACATGGGTAACCCTTGTACAAAATCCATACTAATAACTTGCCACTTATGTTGAGGTACATCGTGCAATTGTAACAATCCAGCTGGGTGCCTATGTTCTGCCTTTACTCTTTGACACTCCAAACATTTAGCTACGTACTTGACAATATCGCTTTTCAACCCTTGCCAAAAGTATAATTTCTTTAGATCTGCATAAAGTTTGTTAACTCCTGGGTGGCCTGAATAAGGGGCATTGTGAGCCTCCAATAAAACTACTTCCCTTAAATTCCCTGAATTAGGAACATAGATTCTGTTATTGTATCTGAGTAGCCCATCTTCGTCAAATGCATACCCTTCGACCTTAGGGTCGGTCGGGTTGTGTCTTATAGTTAATTTGACTTGCTCATACCATGGGTCATGTCCTTGTTCATCCATTACTTGCCTTTTGAAAGAGGTTTTGAAGGTTGCTATAGTCATCAAGTGTCTCCTCCTACTTAAGGCATCTGCCACCCTATTTTCTTTTCCCTTAATATATTCAATCTCAAAGTCATATTCACTTAGAAACTCTAACCACCTTCTTTGTCTGGCATTTAAGTGAGGTCGGGTAAAGAAGTATTTTAGTCCTTGGTTGTCCGACTTAAGCTCAAAGGGCTTCCCTAGCAAGAAGTGTCTCCACTTTTGCAGGGCATGCACAATTGCTGCCAACTCTAAGTCGTGGGGTGCATAGTTGACTTCATGAGTCTTTAGCTTCCTAGATTCATAAGCCACTACCCCTTCATCTTGGACAAGTACTCCTCCTAACCCTTCTATAGAAGCATCTGTTACAACTGTGAAGTGTCCATTTGGGTCTGGTACCTTTAGAATGGGTGCTGAAGTTAGTTTTCCCTTCAAGATTTGAAATGCCTTATCACTTTGCTCAGTCCATACAAACCTTTTGCCCTTCCTTTGCAACGAGGTGATGGGATTTGCTATCTTAGAGAATCCTTCCACAAACCTCCTATAGTAACCTGCTAGCCCCATAAAGCTTCTTACCTCTGAAACATTCTTAGGGATTGGCCATTCTACTATCGCCTTTATTTTATCTGGGTCGACTGCTATTCCTTCCTTTGATATTATATGCCCAAGGTAGTGAATCTTTTCCTCAAAGAAGGCACATTTGGACAATTTTCCATATAACTTATGTTCTCTTAACCTTTGCAAAACAATTTGTAGATGCGCTAAATGTTCCTCTTCATTTCTAGAATAAATCAATATGTCATCCAAAAATACCAAGACAAACTTATCTAAGTAGTCATGGAATACACTATTCATCAGGTTCATGAATGCAGCTGGGGCATTAGTTACTCCAAAAGGAACTACTGTGAATTCATAGTGTCCATATCTCGTCCTGAAAGCTGTCTTCGGAATGTCTTCTTCCTTAATTCTGAGTTGATGATACCCTGACCGAAGATCTATCTTGGAGAAAACTGCCGCTCCTTTCATTTGGTCAAAAAGGTCCTCTATGCGAGGTAAGGGATACCTATTCTTTATGGTAACTTTGTTCAACATCCTATAGTCGATGCATAGCCTTAAGGTTCCATCCTTCTTCTTAACAAATAAAACTGGCGCTCCCCATGGTGATACACTTGGCCTTATTAATCCCTTAGCTAAGAGTTCCTCTAATTGCATTTTGAGCTCTTGTAATTCGGTTGTGTTCATTCGGTAAGGTGCCTTGGATACTGGTTCAGCTCCTGGGAGTACTTCGATAGAAAAGTCAAACTTTCTCTTGGGGGGTAAACCGGGTAGTTCTTCTGGAAAAACATCCTTAAACTCCTTTAAGAAAGGGGCATTTTCAAATGTTGGTGTATTTTCCTCCTTTCCTTCATCAATTTCGACCATAAAGATCTGTCCTCCTCTTCTCCTTTCCTTCTTTAATTGCATTGCTGAGATAGTTTCTATATTAATGGGTTTAAACTTTCCTTGGATTTTGACCCTTTTCCCCCCATCATCCAAACATTCGACAATTTTGCTATAACAATCTACATTAGCTTGATGGTCTGCTAACCAACTCATTCCCATAATTACATCATACAATCCTAAGGGTGCCACATAGAGATCTACCCTTGTTTCGAACTCAGGGAATTGTACCCTTGCCCTCGGTAAACACTTAGTTACTTCTCTAGTTGCCTTATCCCCATATTGAACCGTCCATGATGATTCCATTTGATTAACTTTTAATGCATATTTGTTCACTAATTCAGGTGAGATGAAACATTCAGATGATCCAGTGTCAATTAGAATTGATATTGGTTGTTCAAATAGTGTACCTGTAGTTTCCACGGGAACATTCTGGTATCTTCTTCTTTGGTTCCTAACTGCTGCATGAATCCTCTGTTGGGGCCCTTGTTGGGGTTGATTGGCTCTAATTTGTCCTTGCATCCTGGGGCAGTCTCTAGCAAAATGATTTTCCCCGCACATAAAGCATTCGCCTGGAGGACCTCTCCTACCTTGACTTCTAGGGGGATCATTCCTTGTTTCATTTCCCCTGGGTGGATAAGTTATCCTGCTCTGCTGGTCATTCCTGTTATAGTTGCCTCTGTTATCATTGCCCTTGTTATTATTGCCCCTGTTATCATTGCCCCTATTATTGTTGCCCTTGTTATTATCATTTCCATTCCTCTGATATTGATTAGGCGGTGGTCTCCTTTCGGAAGAGTTATTCCTTTGACCCTTGTTGAAATTAGTGTTTCCATTGAATTCTTGCTTCCTTTTGAATGAGTGATTCCCATTATAGTTCCGTCCTGCTAGTGTTTGAATCTTCCTCTCTTGCCTTAGGGACTTTTCAAGTACTTCATTCATGTTTCTGGGTCCATGCATATCAACCTCTGCCCCTATGTTGGTATTCAGCCCCAAAATGAATTTCCTTGCTTGGCCTTCTTCATCCTTTTGGTACATAGGCACATATTTAAGCAACTTGGCAAACTTATCCCAATATTGTTGAACGGATAGGGACCCTTGACGTAGATTATGGAATTCTGTCACTTTCTCATCAAAGAACAATTGAGGGAGCCACCTATCTCGAAAATGGTGAACAAATTGATCCCATGTGATTGTATCCCTGTTATACCCATTTTGTTCCTTGGTGTTGGTCCACCAACTAGCCGCCTCCCCTGTGAGTTGATAGGAGCCCCATAAAGCCTTGGTTGTTTCGCTAAAATCTCTTAGCTCAAAATATTTTTCCATTTCATTTAGCCAATTCTCAGCCCCTTCACCAATCTGCCTTCCATCGAACTTAGGAGGGGTGATTTTCTTCAAATCCTTGGAGAGTTCCAATATGTTATTTTCCTTTCCATTACCCATCACATTTCCTTGATTGCTACCAGGGTTTCCATTCTCGGTACCACTTCTGTTCTCATAGTCATTCTGCCTTTCCCTAAGGTCCTGCAGTGATTGTTCCAGGAAGTTGATTTTATCTCTTTGTTCGGTTAGAAGGTCGATTATAGCTTGGACCCCATCTCCGTTATTACCTAGGTTGTGTCGATCCTCTTCATGAACTTCCTCATGGTTTCCTTCATGATTTTCCTCATGGTTTTCCTCATGGTTTTCCTCCCTTTGACTCCTAGTACGTCTTCCATTACCCCTTCCTCTTCCTCTTCCTCTTCCTCTTCCTCTTCCTCTACCTCTTCCTCTTCCTCTTCCTCTTGCCATTCTAGGTTTTACCTGAAAGTTAAATTATGTAGTTAGTTTCTTTTTTTTTTGTAGAATAAAATTTTAATTTCCTATTATTGTAAAACATTCCCTTAGTTGAATAAATTGAAGTGAGCACAAGGCCTAGATTTGAACCTTTGCTCTGATACCACATGTAATAACCCACCATGATTCATCCAACAAAATGAGTATATATATATATATATATATATTTTTTATTTTTTTTTTCATTATATTTTACTATGTTTTATTCAATTGCATACTCTGGGCTTCTAACCATACGGGTTAGGCAAGTGTCCATACGGGACGTAAATTCCATCTATCCAATACGGGATAGGCATCTACCCATTTTTTTTTTTTTTTAATTGAGAAAAAAGAGATTCTTCTCCCAATTTGGCCTCCATGCAAATTAATTGGGCTTAGTGGGAGGAGTTACATGCAAGGAGGTGGAGAAGCCTCTAGAAGCTTCTTATTCCTCCTACAACATGTGCCTTAATGTGAGGGAAATTAAATAACTAATTTAAAATATATATGCATTTTCCATGAGTGTGTGGTTTATTAATTTTATTTCCTTACAATATTCATTCAATAATTCATCCAAAGAATATAAATAAAGTTTTGTATTTAAATCAAAAAAGGTGATAAAGGAGGGTTGTGACAGATAATGTACTGAAAATGTGTGTGCAAGAACCTTGTGTATATGCAAGATCCTAAGAATGAAAGTAAACAACCTAGAGCAACCCTAAAGAGTAAACCCTAATTGATTATAATTGATAAAGTAAATGCTCTAAATCCATGATGCAAAGTGATATAAAGAATGAATATGAATAAAAATAAATCTTATGCAAAGATCTAAAAGCAACATTAAACCATACCCAACCCCAAGGGAGAGGTACAAGCCTATCGTCAGTCAGTGATCTCCTATTGTTCTTCTACATCTGCAAAAGCCCCCAATTGATAAAATGATGCTTGATGAATTTTTGATGGATGAATGTTGAATGTTGTTGAAGACTTCAAAGATCTACTCTTTCACTGCAAAGAAAGCTCTAATACTCCAAAAACCTACTCTTAGATTCTTAGAAGAAGACCCCTTCAAATGAAGAAAGAGAGCTCTTAAGTATGAAACCCTAGAGCTTAATTTCATGTTTAGTCCAACCTAGGATTTGAATCTCCCGTTGATATTTTGGGGTTAAGCATTATTATATCATAGGATTGTGCTCCCGAAATTTCGAGGAAAAAGTAGTAGACCATGTGCATTCTTGCCACAATCTGACCAACTTTTCACCAAATTTTTGGGGTCATTAGATATGATGATATTAGAGTGCATCCCAAAGTTACATCTGATTTCAAGATGTTTTGATATGCAAAATCAGGCCTAAACGGTCAAAATAAGATATGATTAGGGTTTATGATTAAATGATTTATTGAAGGAATAAAATGAAAAGGGGCACATTTAGGGCAAAGGCCCCAACTTTTTAATGTGTAAAGTGATGAAACATGACCTTAGATTTAGTTAAATTAATTAATCAAATGCTTAAAGGGGAATGATAAATGCAAGATACAAGACACACTAAGGTGGGTGATAACCTAAGTGTGAAATTGTACCACCCTAGCAAGGGTGTACAATTTACGACACTACATCGCTATAGACAGTAATACTCCTCATATCAATAAAGTAGCCAAGATTAACCCAAAAGACCTCCCATCCCTAAGTATGGGAGATAAATCGATGTTAGAGGTTGAGAGCCCAATCATGGCATTAGAAGGCTTGGAAGGAGAGATATCACAACTAGATAATAACATGATACTTCCAAAGGGATATATAGTCTCAGGGCAAGACCTAACGAAGGAGCCCCAAATAGAAGCAAACACAGACAATAATAATGAAAACACTCCTATAGAAACTTTAGGTAGGGATCAAGATAAGGGAGAGACAAACTCAATTAAATGTGTGAGTATGGAGAATTCAGACCCTAAATATCTAGATTCAATATGCAATGCAAGAAAATCTCTAAAAGAATTAAAGATATTAAAAAATGATAGTGAGATCCTAAACAAAGAGATCTCCGATCAATTAAATATTCTTAGAAATCAAGGAGTCTCGAAAACATTGATCTCTACAAAAGTAGAGAGGGTTTCAGAAACAATATTAAATTCTCAAGAACTAGGATCTAGTCCCTCCAGGATTGAAGTAGTTTGTGAGTTTATGGGCCTTATTGCATTTGCAGAAATGGATTCAGGGGCTCTTAAACAAGCCAAATTTGAGATAATGCAAAAAATATTGGAAAATGAAGGTTTATAAGAAATGGATCAGGAGGAGCTAGGAGAGGATGAAAATATGGATAATTTGGAGGAGGAACCTAAAGAAAGGAAATACTTGGGTTTATGTATGTGTTTCCCTTAAAAAGATAAGCCAGACTGTGGTAAAGTTGAGGAGAAAAAAAGACGTAGGAAATCATTGGCAGAACTTAGGCTAATAGATGGTTATGCTATATATTAGACCAAAATAACATCCATGCTGAGTACAGGGAAGGGGGAGAACCTTCCCAAGGAAACATGAAGCTCCTTACATGGAATGTTAGGTGTTTAAATGCCCCTAACAATCAGTGCTTAAGCAAGCACGGGATCAAAATTCATCAACCAGAGAAAGTACTTATCCAATAAACAAAATTTGATATGGAGAAAATGGAAGGTTTTAGGAGATCATTGGGTATATGAGCAATCTGGGCAGTCCAAGTGGTGGGAGCTATAGGAGGTATGGAAATAATATGGAATCCTAACAGGGTTGTAGTAGAATCTAGTATTAAGAAAATTGGATGGGAGGCCTTCTGAGAAGTATAAATAGTGATCTAAATTTCAGAGTAATCAATGTTTATGGTTCGGTATCAATCGACAAGAAGAGAGAGCTATGGAGGGAGATCAAAACTTTTTGTAGTAGTAATGTTTTCCTACATACTATGATAAGGGGGATTTTAATGCGATATTGTATAATAATCAGAAAAGAAAGGGGGTATCAGAAGAGATACAAGCTCAATCAGATTTTGATGAGTGGGTTCAAAGGAACAATCTAATAGATATTAAATGTGGAAATGAAATATTCACGTGGATTAATAGACACAAAGGTTTCAACAGCATAGCAGAGAAGTTAGACAGATTCTTCTTCAAAGGAGATTTACTTTCATTTAAAGGAGAGATGGCTACAAATATATTAGCTCAGTCAGGATCAGACCACTATTTGGTAATATTGAACATAGGGGAGGAATAGAAACCCAGGCATAATCCGTTCAAATTTGAAAATATGTGGTTTAAGCATGCACAATTTTTTGATATCATTGAAAAGTGGTGGAAGGAGGTAACTGTAGATGGGTCAAAACTGTTCTGCTTTATTTCTAAAATGAAAGCAATAAAACACAAGTTATTAAAGTGGAACCGAGAGAAATTTCAAGATATATTCAAGAAGAAAAAAGAATTGGAAGAGGAGATGAAATCAGTATCAGAAGAAGTGATAAACACGAGGATGAACATTCATCTCTATGAACAAGAAAAAATACTATTAGGATAATAACATGAAGTCTTGGCAAAAGAAGAGGTGTTTTGGAGGCAGAAATCCAAAGAGAAATGGTCGGAGGTAGGGGATAGCAATTCTAAATTCTTTCATGCCAGTACTAAAATCAAAAGAGGATCCAATAAAATCTTGAAGGTGGTCAGAGAGGATGGCTCAGTATTGGATACTACAGAGGAGGTAGTACAAGAAAGAGTAAATTATTTCAGGGACACTTTCAATATTTGGGAAGGATCAAATCTCAGAGATCAATCAAAAATATTCGCATGTCTACCAAAAATAATAACTGTTAGACAAAATGCTACCTTGACAGAAAAATTCTCTGAATCTGAGATCCATTTAGCATTATTTCAACTTCACCCAGAAAAAGCCCCTGGTCCAGATGGCTTCCTAGCTAGCTTCTATCAAGAATGTTGGCATATAATTGGCAAAGAGATGGCAGTAGCTCTAGAAGTTGCTATAAATGGTGGTTGATTTTTAAAAGAAATAAACAACACTTTTCTAGTTTTGATTCCCAAAAAAGAGAATGTCAGAAGCTTCAAGGAATAAAGACCAATTTAGTTATGCAATACTCTGTATAAGGTATTGATTAAAGCCATGGTGAATAGATTAAAGTTAGTTTTACCACAAATCAAATCAGAGGAACAATCGAGTTTTATTCTAGGATGTTCAATCTTAGATGGCATCATAATAGCCCAGGAAGCGATATTACATTTCATTCAATCAAAGAATCTCCCTAGCATGTTAATCAAACTTGAAATAAAGAAGGAATATGATAAATTTTATTGGATACTATTATGTAAGTGTCTAGAGGCTTTTGGATTTTGCAAGAAATGGATCAGTCTGATCTTCTTTTGTATTGCTACTCCAAGATATTCATTGATAATTAATGGGACATTAGAGCGATTTTTTGAAGCTTCCAAAGGGTTAAGACAAGGAGATCCAATTTCACTCTTTTTATTTATAATTATGGATGAGGCATTGGGTAGGAAAATTCAAAAGGCTCAAGCCTTCGGTAGCCTTGAAGGCATTAGCATCACTAGTGAAATCTTGAATGTAACCTACCAACAATTTGTGGATGATACATTGCTCATGGGTGTGGGATCTACTCAAGAGGCCACAAAATTTAAAAGAATTCTAAAACAATATTCCAAGATTTCAGGTCAACAGATCATCATGGAAAAATCTAAAGTTTTTCTTTTCCATGGACAAAAAGAGAAATTATCAGAATACTGGAGTTCAACAAGGGAGTTTTACCTTGTAAATACCTAGGACTCCCACTTGAAAGTGGAGTTATATCCTCAAAACTATGGGAACCACTTAATATGAAAATTGAAAATAAATTAAACATGTGGAAAGGTAGATGGTTAATGTGGGCAGGCAGGGTTATGATGCTCAGAGCAGTAATGTCAGCATTGCCCATATATCGTATGTCATGCCTAGCTCTCCCCATCGGTGCTACTGATGATATGAATAAGCATATGAGAAAATTATTTTGGAAAAGGGTTAGCTAAAAAAATGACTTTAATATCCTAGGATTCCATATGCAAGCCTAAAGAGTTTGGTGGGGTAGGTCTGAGGTGATGGGGTTCACCTAGCTTGCTTACACATCACCTAGTTGGTGTTGCTCAATTCCACCAACTCTCCAGCCCTATTTGCACTCTAAGACCTCCAAGTCCTTCTCAATATCTTCTAGGGCTTTCTTCTTATCCATTTCAAGGTGTTTTCTTCAAGTGTTTTAACTAGGAACCGTACCAATTCACAATGTTTCCCATGTGCTCATCATCGCTCTCTTGGCTTCAACTTGTCAATTTGATCTCCTACTGTTGTGAGTTGATGAAGAGGTGTGGAGGTGGATTCTAAAATTATTTGAATACCTTTTGGGACCATTTGAGGTTTTCAATCATTAGCCTTCTTACTGATTTCACCATTTTGCCTAGAAAAGGGCTACAAGGAATTAGCCCTATTAGGCCTCCAAAATCCGGTTTTCTAGGGCTTGAGAGAAAACGGTCTAAAAGACCCTACAAAAAGTTTGGATTTTATTCAAATAAACACCTAAACTCAAGTTATTTTTGTGGTTTGGGTTCCTTATCCCACCGTACAATGCCCTAACCCAAAAATGAGGGTTTTGAAGGGTTTCTAGGCCTACTAACTGGTAGTGACTGGTCAAGTTTGTGTTTGAGAGACAAATGGTCTTGTCAAGGATTCCCCTTGCATTGGAAACTTTGTACTAACTTCACGAACCCCTCCAAAATTTTATATTGTGATTTGGCATTCACCCCTGCACTTTGCACACCAAATTCACCCTGTCTCCTCTAGTTGGGTTGCTCCTGGACTTGCCTAGAACAAGGTGACAGTCACATTAGATTTTATCTCCAACACTTGTCCCTACATATATACACTATACAGGTGGTTGCATTCCATCTCCTGATAGTCCGTGATGGTAGCACGGAGTGAATTCATGGGGCAACCATTTTACACAAAAGAGTTATTTACAAGCCAAAACTGGTTGTTTGCAAACCAAACCAAGAAAACACCAACACACACTACCTAGGAAGCTGGAAATGAATTAAAAGACTTTTAAATACACCAAATAAACTCAATCCATTATTGGATCAAAGGATTCAATCCATTTGTATTCACTAAATGAGCAAAATAAGCCAAAATGATGACAAACAGTTTGAAAATGAGTAGTTTCAGATTGTTGATCTTATAAAAACAATACTCCAACCTTGGTAACTATGCAAGAGAAGGTTTTAATAGTATTCCCCACTTGTGGAGGCATTATAGGGTGTTGAGAAATCCCCAACTCCATCACTAAGCATTTTAGGACAAAAATTGTCATGACAACTTTCAAAAGTTGTCATGACAACTTTTTGCAACTTTGCACTTCTCAACATATGAGACCTATTTTAAGTCATTAATCATGACTTTTCAAGCATTCCTAAGACTATTTTAACCCTCCCTAATTCTTGTACCAATTTTTGACACTTTTGACCATCAAGAAGGTCAATTACCTACTCAAACCACTACCCATGCATAAAATGAAAACCTAGGAAGCAACTAACTCTACTAAGCCTACATTTGACTCAAAACACTCACTCTTGGACCCACCTGGAGTCCTTATTCAATACTTGACTTGGCTAGGGTCAGTACAAGCCAAAATTGAGAAAATCCTATTAGCCTAAGTCCTAGGTGTTACTGCACCATTCTCCCAAACAAAAGAAAATCATGTCACGTCTTTGGGAATCAGATTCTGATCAATTCCTAACTTCTTGAACTCTGTCTCAAGCACCCATGTAGCTTCAACATAATTCATACCCTGCCATTTGATTAGGTGCTCCCAATAGTTTTGATGCCTTGTCTTCTTGGCAATCCTTGAACTCAACACCTTCTTGGCCTTTGGATTTGGTTTGGCTGGTAGTTGAGGGTTGTTCACATCCTCTGATACCTCTGAGTGACTGCAATCTTAACCTTGAATTGGTCCTTTCTAGGCAACTAAGTCTTCTATATTGAAAACCGGTGACAATCCTATGTCACTAGGTAGGTCCACCTTGTATGCATTTTCTCCATACTTGGGTAGAATGGCACATGGACCCAACCTTCTCATTTGCAACTTGTTAGGCACTCCTTGTTGTAGCCTTGCTTTGTTTAGGTGAACCATGACAAGATCTTCCACTTGAAATTGGAGTTTCTTCCTTCTTTCATCAACTTTTTGTTTGGTTTTGCTTGTGTTCTCCATCAAGGCTTGCTTGACTGATTCATGTACCTCCTTCATTGACTGAGCAAAGTCTTCTGCATATCCACTTCTTGCTACTACACTGCCTAAGTCTCTCAACTCCAAAATACCCCTTGGGTGCACACCATAGACCACTTCAAAAGGGCTCTTGCCGGTAGTCTTGTTTATGGTGTCATTGTATGCATATTCAGCTTGTGAAAGTACTTGATCCCATGTCTGACCATACTCTATGGTAAGGCACCTCAATAAATTCCCTAAACTCATATTCACCACTTCGGTTTGCCCATATGTTTGTGGATGGTAGGGTGATCCAAAAGATAGGTTGATGTCAAGCTTTTGCCAAAGTGTCTTCCAAAAATGACTCATGAAATTTGAGTCTCTATCTGAAACAATGCTCATGGGTAAACCATGTATCCTTACTATTTATTTAAAGAACAAATGAGATATTTGGCATGCATCATGGGTAGTCTTGCAAGGCACAAAGTGGGCCATCTTACTAAATCTATCCACAATGACATAAATGTTGTCATATCCCTACTTTGTCCTTGGTAAACCTACTATAAAGTCCATACTAATGCACTCCCAAGGTCTATTTGGTATGGGAAGAGGTTGGTATAAACCGGCATTTGAAGAAGTACATTTGGCCTTTTGGCAAACTATGCAAGTATCCACATACTTTTTCACATCCTGATTCATCCTTAGCCAATAGTAGTACCTCTGAACCAACTCTTGATTCTTAATGACTCCAAAATTTCCACTAAGGTTGTCATTATGCTTCTCTTGAATGAGGTTTTCTCTCATTGAGCCTCTAGGCACACAAAGCTACCCACCTCTAAACAATAGTCCATTTTACAAAGTAAAATCAGAATACTTACTATGGAAATGATTTTGATACTCCTTACACACCTTATAGGAATTTGAGAAGTCTTCATCCTCTAGGTATAAGTCTCTAAAACTATCAACTCCTATGCTTCTCAATTAGATTTCTTGGACTGTCAAAAGTCTCCCGTTTAATGCATCAACAACCCGGTTTAACTGTCCTTTCTTGTGTTTGATTGTGAATGTGTAGGCTTGCATGTACTCCATCCATTTCATGTGTTTATGACTGAGTTTGTCTTGTGAGTTTAGAAAGCTCAATGCTTGGTTGTTCATATAGACTACAAATTCCTTAGGAAGGAGATAATGTCTCCACTTCCTCAAAGCCTGCACTAAAGCATATATTTCCAAGTCATAAGAGGAGTACTTCCTCTTTGCATCACTTATCTTCTCACTATGGAAAGCTACTGGTCTTTCTTCTTGGCTTAGGACAACACCTACTGCAACATTACTTGCATCACATTCTACTATGAAAAGTTTCTCAAAACTAGGCAATACCAACACCGGTTGAGTAGCTATCTTCTCCTTCAAGGTTTCAAAACCTTTGTTTGCTTGTTCACCCCACTGAAACTTTGCCTTCATTCCACCTCTAATGGTGTCCAACATTGGTGCACATATAGCACTGAATTGCCTAATGAACTTCCTGTAGTACTGAGCTAGTCCATGGAAGCTTCTCATCTCTGTTGCTGATTTAAGAGTAGGCCAATTTACAATGACCTCAACCTTGCTAGGATCCATCTTGAGGTTTCCTTGAGACAACACAAACCCAAGGTAAACCAACTCCTGCTTAACAAATTCACACTTATCCAAGTTCATGGTTAGCTTTTCATCATACAATCTTTCTAGTACATCTTGCAAATGATTAATATGACCTGCCCTATCCTTACTAAAAATGAGAATATCATCTAGATATACCACCACAAATTTACCTATGAAGTCCTTTATCACCTCATTCATGAGTCTCATGAAGGTGCTTGGAGCATTGGATAAGCCAAATGGCATTACAAGCCATTCATAAAGACCCTCTGTAGTCTTAAATGCAGTTTTCCACTCATCACCCTCCTTAATCCTAATTTGGTGGTATCCACTTTTAAGGTCAATCATAGTAAAGTACTTGGCTTCCTCTAAACAATCCATTAGTCTTCTATTCTAGGAATTGGGAATCTATCTCTGATGGTGATCCTATTTATAGCTCTAGAATCATTATACAATCTCCAAGTACCACTTTTCTTTGGGGCTAACACGGTAGGGACAACATAAGGGCTAATGCTTTTCCTAATTAGGCCTTGGTCTAAGAGCTCTTGGATTTGCTTGGCAATCTCAACATTTTGTTGGGGAGTCATTTTATAAGTTGCCTTGTTAGGTAAGGATGCTCTGGGAATGAAGTCTATTTGATGGCATATGGTTCTTTTAGGAGGTAAGGTGGCTGGTTGTCCATCACTCACTATGCCTTTGAACTTCTTCAACAAATCTTGTACCTCTATTGGCAAATCTGGATACTCTTTCTTGTCTTCCTCTTTAGGCTTCATTACTAGTGCAAATCATATGCCTTCACCTTCCTCTAGTGTCTTTATGAATTTTTTTCACTTACCAAAAGACCATTAGGACCTGCTGCCCTCTTTTCACCTTCCTCAAGGATAGACTGAATCTTGAATGTAACTCCATCTTTCTTGAATGAGTATGCATTCTTGGCTCCATCATGATTTGCTTGCCTATCAAATTTCCATGGTCTTCCTAATACAAGATGGCATGCATCCATGGGCAGGACATCATATGACACCTTGTCCTTATACCTCCCAATGGTAAAATCCACCCATGCTTGCTCATTGACTAGGACATGTTGACCTTTGTTCAACCAGGTGACTCTATATGGGTTGTTGTGAGGTATCCTTTGCAATTTTAGCTTACTCACTACCTCTTCTAACACAATATTGTTTGTTGACCCTGAATCAATGATCACTTTGCAAACCTTGTCCATAATCTTGCATTAATCCTAAATAAGGACCTTCTTTGACTTGGCTCTTCTCTGACTGGTTCTTTGATAAAATTTCTCCTTATCATCAAGTTGTCACCTACCTCTAATTCTAAGGCAACCTCTAAAGTCTTGCTTCTTTAAGACTCTTCTTGAAGATAGTTCACTCTTCTTTCACTACCATGTGATGATGATCCCTTCTCTAGACATCTATATGTTGGATGACCAAGCTGGTTGCAATGGTGACACTTCATTGTTGCAAAATATGAGGAACCTCTACCTTGGCCACTAGATCTTCCTCTAAAACCACTGTTGGACCCCCTTCCTCTATTGAATCCTCCTCTACTAGTGACACTCTCTTGTTGCTCAGTGAGTTTAGACTCACCTTGTGTTCTTTGTTCAGAACTTCTTCCTC
The DNA here is from genome assembly GCF_030272615.1 of Cryptomeria japonica. NCBI lineage: Eukaryota > Viridiplantae > Streptophyta > Pinopsida > Cupressales > Cupressaceae > Cryptomeria > Cryptomeria japonica. The sequence goes on along the minus strand of NC_081406.1, from coordinate 529,799,074 downwards.
CAAAGCCTCCCCTATGGCCTCTATTGCCTTTTCCTCTACCTTTGCCCCTATTGCTGCATGAGTCATGTCTTCTTTTCAGTTTTTCTTCCACCTTAAGGGCAAGTTGATAGGTTTGATGAACTGTCTTTGGGCTCATTAGACTGATTTCTTCTTGGATGTTCCACCGTAGACCATTTAGGTACCTAGCAACCTTGAGACTCTCTTCTTCCACCACATGAGATCTAAGGCTCAGATTATGGAACTCCTCCCTTATAACTACTGACATCAAGGTCTTTTTGTCTTAAGTTTTGCCTCTTCCTATGAATTTGCACTTCATAGTCATCAGGGAGATAAACTTCTTTGATTTTGACTAACATCCCTTTCCATGAAGAGATGGGAGCTTTGCCCATTTTTTTCCTCTCATCTTGCACAAATTTCCACCATGTTAGAGTAGCTCCTCTCATCCTTGACTTGGCTACCTTGACTCTTTAGGCTTTAGTTATTCCTTCACATTCAAAATGGTTCTCCATGCCCTTTACCCATTCTAGGACCACTTCTGTCTCCATCTTACTAGTGAACAATGGCAATCCTTCTAGTGATTTACCACTTAATGCCTTCAATGCCTTTAGGAAAGGTTCTTGTTCTAGGACAGGGTTAAGTTCAAATACTTTGTCAATCTATGACACTTCTTTACCCTTCCCTTCTACTCCTTCAACCTTTACCAACACTTCATCTGCCTTGGTTTCAACCTCACCAAGCTTACTCTCCAATTCTAGCAACTTCTCCTTCAGTTGTCTATTCTCTTCCTCCTGATCATCCACTTTCTTTGCCAACTCTACATTGGTCACCATGTTGTTGTCTCCTATAGATTCCACTAAGGACATCTACTCACCTAGCCCAAATCTTATAGGCTCTGATACCAATTTGATGGGGTTCACCTAGCTTGCTCACACTTCACCTAGTTGGTGTTTCTCAATTCCACCAACTGTCTAGGCCTAGTTGCACTCTAAGACCTCCAATTCCTTCTCAATCTCTTCTAGGGCTTGCTTCTTATCCATTTCAAGGTGTTTTCTTCAAGTGTTTTAACTAGGAACCCTACCAATTCACAATGTTTCCCATGTGCTCATCATGGCCGTCTTGGCTTCAACTTGTCAATTTGACCTCCTACTATTGTGAGTTGATGAAGAGGTGGCTTCTAACATGATTTCAATACCTTTTGGGTCCATTTGAGGTTTGCAATCATTAGCTTTCTTACCGATTTCATCATTTTGCCTAGAAAAGGGCTACAAGGAATTAGCCCTATTAGGCCTCCAAAATCCGGTTTTCTAGGGCTTGAGAGAAAATGGTCAAAAAGACCCTACAACAAGTTTGGATTTTATTCAGAGATACACATAACCTCAAGTGATTTTTATGGTTTGGGTTCTTATCCCACTGTACAATTCCCTAACCCAAAAATGAGGGTTTTAAAGGGTTTATAGGCCTACTAACCAGCAGTGACTGGTCAAGTTTGTGTTTGAGAAACAAATGGTCTTGTCAAGGCTTCCATTTGCATTGGAAACTTATTAATAACTTCATTTACCCCTCAAAAAGGTTATATTGTGATTTGGCATTCACCCCTGCACTTTGCACACCAAATTCACCGTCTCCTCTAGCCGAGTTGCTCCTGGACTCGCCTAGAACAAGGTGACAGTCACATCAAATTTTATCTCCAGCACTTGTCCCTGCTTATATACATTGTACAATTGGTTTCCTTCCATTTCCCAATAGTCCATGATGGTAGCATGGAGGGAATTCATGGAGCAACCATTTTACACAAAAGAGCTATTTACAAGCCAAAATTGGTTGTTTGCAAACCAAACCAGGAAAACACCAACACACACTACCTAGGAAGATTAAAATGAATTAAAAGACTTTGAAATACACCAAATAAACTCAATCCATTACTGGATCAATGGATTCAATCCATTTGTATTCACAAAATGAGCAAAATAAGCCAAAATGATGACAAACAGTCTGAAAATGAGTAGTTTCAGATTGTTGATCTTACAAAAAAAATACTCTAACCTTGGTAATTGTGCAAGAGAAGTTTTTAATAGTATTCCCCATGTGTGGAGGTATTCTAGGGCATTGATAAATCCCTAACTCCATCGCTAAGTATTTTAGGACAAAAATTGTCATGACAACTTTTTGCGACTTTGCACTTTTTGCAATTCTCAACCTATGAGACCTATTTTAAGTCATTACTCATGACTTTTCAAGCATTCCTAAGACTATTTTAACCCTCCCTAATTCTTGTACCAAGTTTTGACACTTTTGACCATCAAGAAGGTCAATTACCTACTCAAACCACTACCTATACACAAAATGCAAACCTAGGAAGCAACTAACTCTACTAGGCCTACATTTGACTCAAGAAACTCACTCTTGGACCTTCCTGGAGTCCTTATTCAATACCTAACTTGGATAGGGTCAGTACAAGCAAAAATAGATAAAATCCTATTAGCCTAAGTCCTAGGTGCTCCTGCACCATGAGGAAGCAAGGATGGCAAAACATTAATCCTAGAGCCATTAGCTCACTTGTGAATACAGATAGAATCAAACTTAAGATAGGCGAAGTTTGGGGCCATCTTTTAAAATACTTTGTTAGTTTAATATTGAAGACAAGAATGGAACATGGGAGTGGAAACCCTTTGAAAATTTAGATGTCCCTAGGGCAGAGATTATATAGCTTCAAGAGATTCTTCAGAGCAGACGAATGGCTTTCAGGGATTTTAGAGACAGATCAAGATGGGATGGCTCTAAAACATGGGTTTACTCGGCAAAGGGGGGTTATAGGGATATGTCTATTCAATAAAATTGGTCAAAATCTAAGCTCCCCCTGCACTTATGTTGGAACAAAGAATGCGTACTTAAAGCTGAGATTTTTTCTTGGGCTATGCTTAAAGGACGAGTTCTGATAATAGAATGGTTTCAAAAAATTGGTTGTAATGGACCTTCGAGATGTGCCCTTTGTAAAAAGGTTGAGGAAACAATTAACCATCCGTTCCTACATTGTCCTTATGATCAACAATGTTGGCAATGGTTGTGTGCAAAATTAGGGTGGGCTTAAGCTTTTCCACAAGTTATCTTAAGTTTATTCAAGAGCTATCCAAGTATAAATAGGTTGGGCTTACTTAGTGGTTTGTGGACATCAAGTCTATCCATTTTGACTTGGGAAATCTGGAAAGAAGGAAATATAAGAATATTTAAATATTATAAAATGAAGATAACTTCATTAATCAACAAAAATTGAAGGGGCTATAGTAGAGATAGTGAATAGTAGGAATGGGCATATATCACTCAAGTACTCTTCATTCACTCATTGGGATGGTGAAATTAGAGGGAGATGGTATGGTATCAAAATACCTCATTACTGTGGCAAGGGGGGAATGGGTAGTGTTTAGGACATGCTGGAATGTAAATGGGAACCACCCAAGGAGGGATGGTTCAAATTAAACTTTGATGGAGCAGCCAAAGGTAATCAAGGCACATCAAGTGTTGGTTGTCTTATTTTAAAATGGGATGGAAGGACCATAGATAAATTGGTAGAGCCTTTAGAATAGGGCACCAACAATAAAGATGAATTCCAAGCTTTGGTGATTGGGCTTAGGAAATGCAGAGAATTGGATATAAAACTCTTAGAGATATAAGGGGATTCTACCATAGTTATGAATGCATTGAGAAACCGGAACAGATAATGTTGACATCAATGCCAAAGGGGGAGATTGTTGGCATTGAGTTGTCATTGATGTCAATCGGTATTTCAGGCTACCGGTAGGGTTTGTCAACCCTGTATGAAGAAGATTGAACCGACATAAGGAAGGCTGACATGAAGACTTGTCAACTAGTATGGTGGAAGATAAGTAGGTATTGGGACTTGTAGCATTGTAAATTGTACGCACTTGCTAGGGTGGTACAATTTCACACCTAGTTTAGCACCCGCCTTGGCGCATTTTGCATTTTGCATTGCATTTCCCCTTTAGCACTTAATTAATCAAATTAATTAGGTCTAAGGTTTTATTTCATCATCTCCCACATCATAAAGTTGGGCCCTTTCATTAAAGTGTGCCCTTTTCATTTTATTCCTCCTATACATCATTCAATCAAAAACCCTAATTAGGTCCTATTTTGAACTTGGGGGCTTGATTTCGGGGGTCAAAACATCTCGAAATCACCTGTAACTTCGGGATTCTCTCTAAAATCATCATATCCGACAGTCCTAAAAATTTGGTGAAAAGTTGTCGGGACCATGGCGCCTAGAGTGCAACATGGTCCCGGACATTTTTCCCGAAATTTTAGGAGCGCGATCCAATCATAAAATAAAGCTTAACCCCAAGAAATTGGCGGGATGTTCAATCTCTAGGTCAGCCAAAAGTTGAAATTAAGACCTAGGGTTTCATACATAAGAGCTCTCTTTCTTCATTTGAAAGGATCAGAATTTTGGCTTTCAAGGACCTTCTATGCAGTGAAAGAGTAGATCTTTGAAGACTTCAATAACATTCAACATCCATCCATCAAGCATTCATCAATTTCATTCATTTAGGGCTTGGGAGACATTGAAGAACAATAGGAGATTACCGACTGAAGATTGGCTTGTACTCCTCCCTTGAGGGTTGGGTATGATTTCATGTTGTTTTCATGTCTTTGCATAAGCTTCAATATATCCTTTATTCATGCTTTGGATCACTTTGCATCTTGATTTAGAGCATTTACATTATCATTTACAAGCAATTAGGGTTTACTTTCTAGGTTGCTCTAGTTTGCTTTCTTGCATTTAAGGACCTTGCACACACACTAGGTCTGCACACACAATACATTTTACAATACAACTTGGCTGTGGAGGTGGAAATCACCGAAGCAGGGGTTTGACTAAGGCAAAACCCTATATAGCCGCCCACCACACCTTTTCAGATATAAGTGTAGGTTTCGGAATCCGGACGACGCCGCAAGTTACAGATCCGGAAGAAGCAGACGGAGACCGAACTTCACACCAAATCTCAGAGCAAAAGACCAGGATAGGGGCGTGGGGCGCCCTGGTCCCTGGGACAGGGGCGCTGGGTGCCCTGGTCCTCCTGACAGATAGCATTTTCAGCATTTTTGACAGCTTTTTCCAAAGTGCAAAACAACAGTTTCCGGAGCAGTTTCAGGGGCAGAATCAGGACAGTGGCGCCCGTGCCCCCGTCCCGAACATTTTTAGTCAGATTTTAACTCCGGGTACGCATTTTCATTCTTGTCTTATCCTTGTGTTTACAGCTTTCCATCATTTAAGTTCAATTCTGTAATCTTGTTATTAGTTCATACTTGCACTTTGGGGTTAGGGATTGAACTTGCATCATTTCATCTTTCAATTGCAACAAAGGAATAGAAATCCTAATAGGTAGCCTGTGGCTCTCTCTTCCACAAGAAGAAGTAGCCAATTGTGTGATACCTCTAGGCTCTTTCGTATTCCACAAGTGTGTGGTTGAAAGTGAGATTAGGGCATGTTTGCTTAGTGTCACTTTTTCTCCCACACAGGACTGTTAGTGATATCACCGGTAAAAGGTGATATGAAGTTGTGTGTTGGCATGACCAATTGTAACTGGTATACAGGTTGGTTGTTTGCTTGTGATAATGTTTGTGATAAAGAGGTAGGATGACAAAGAGGTCACAAACTATCAGAGGTGAAGTTGTGCTACCTGTGTAGTGTGCACTACCGGTTAGTAGAAGGAGAAGGTCTCACCAGTAAGGGCTTGTGCCGATATGAGTTTGTTGTATGTTTGAGTTTAAACCAACATTCCGTCAGTGAGCTGAGTGTATGCCCATGTGATGCCACATGGAGCTGAGGTGACAAACATGCAGAAGTCGGTAAAGTGTCTATTGATATGGTTGTTGGAGTAGTTAATCGATATTAAATGAAATAACCACAAATCATGAGTTGATAACAGATAAATGTGGCTCAAGGATGAATGAATGATAGAGAATGATCAGGGAGTTGTTGAATCCTGAATCAAAGCAAGGAAATCAGATTGCAAGAGGGCCTAGAGAAGGAAACAGATGGGTCATAGATGAGTTGACAGATTACAGGTCGAAAATCATGGTCAAGATTGCTATTTTTGGCAAACATACTTTGTACAGATGGAAAAATGTGTACTGGTGCATCTTCCCATCATAGGTGTGTGATCCAACATGGATTGAATCAGATTGGATGTAGATTTGGCCAGGAGAAGGAAACCTTAGCCACCCTCTGTTTGAATTGGTTTTTGGCAGGAAAACTCTAGTTGAAATATGGCGACCTAAGATAGATAGTAGGGTTGTTGAAGAGTGAAGGTGAGTGTGAAATTATTTGAGAGTCGAAGAGATAAACACTTGAAGTGTTTATGAGTGAAGACTATACTGGTAAGGAGAAGTAGGGTAAATTGGTGTAAGGAATAAACCGACAGAGTGAGCATAGAATGCAAAGGTGAAATTTTGAAGGAAGCAATATCTGATAGAGAGTAATCAAGTGTGATTTGATTTCAAAAAAAAAACAGAAGGAGAGAAGATTAAGCAGAGTTAAAATCAACAGAAAGGTTGAGTTACAGTGTGTATTGAGTTGATACAGACCAGTAAGTTAGAATCTGGTAGTGCAGAACTTTGAAGGGTTGCAAAACTTCATTTGCAGCAAGGATCTCATTAGTATAACAGAGTTTTAATATTTTTTTCACTGAGTAGGTTCTTAGTGCAGGGGTTGTATCTCCTTTAGGTTGTAGCCTATAAATTGTGTAGGGTTTGGTGCTCCTTTGAGTTGGTGTTCATAAATCAGGGGTTGGTGCACCTTGGGTTCGTGTCCTAAAATTGTAATCAAAACTTTTACATTGTGAGGATGGATCGGAGCAGAAGATATCCAGTAGCTATTCACACCGAGGTTTTTCCCACATTAGGTTTTCCTCGTATATCTGGTGTTGTGTGATGCATTATTGTGTATGAGTTATGTTGATATTATAGCAAATCCTTTCACACACTTAGTTTGCAATGTCTAAGCTACTGGTTAGCACTCAGATTGTTTTATCTAGTACAGGTATATCTCTATTGAAGAAAAAGTATTTAAATCACTTATTCACCCCCCTCTCAGTGATCCATTGTGTCCAACAATCGATATCAAAGAAAGGTTCCCTATTTTTTCAAAGTATTCTCTAGCTTGGGTAGATCCTGTTAAGTGTTCACAATGGCAAGAAATGAATCAGCCTCCTCAAAAGCCCCTATGTTTGATGGTGTCAACTATGCCTTTTGGAGTAGAAGAATGGAAACCTAGTTGTCCTCTCTAGGTTGTGATGTATGGATGTCGGTTGTAAATGGGTATATTGTCCCTAATAATCCCCCTACTGATCCAAATGCTAAGAAGGAATATGAGAACAATGCTAAAGCAAAAAATGCTATTCTTAGTGGGTTATCTGATAATGAGTTTGTTAAAGTCATGCACAACTCCTCTGCCAAATAAACTTGGGATAAGTTGTAGAAGATATTTGAAGGCGATGCTAAAGTCAAGGAAGCCAAGTTATAGACATTGAGAGCTCATCTTGAGGATTTGAAGATGAGAGATGAAGAGAAGATTGTTGACTATCTCCAAAGGATTGATGAAACAACAAATACCATTAGAGGGCTTGGAGAAGAAATAAAAGATGAGGTGGTAGTAAAGAAAGTACTTAGATCCCTCACACCTAAGTATGATACAAAGTTTTCAGCAATAGAAGAAGCAAACGATCTGAAAGTCTTTACAATGGATGGGTTGTATGGTTCACTAACTACTTATGAAATGAGGACTGTCGGTACTGAGGCCATGAAGAAAGAAGCTGCATTCAAAACATCAAGAAAAGGAAAAGAAGAGTCTACTCATGATGGAACTGGTGAAGACTCAAACAATAACATGGCAAACTTTGTCAGAAGACTCAAGATGGGTTTAGGAAAATACGAAGGCAAGCTACCCCTGCAATGTTTCAACTGTGGAAAGATTGGACATTTTTCTGCCAAATGTCCCTATGGTGATAAGAAGGAAGATGATCAATCAAGTGGTAGCAGAACATACGGTAAAGAAAGGAAGCAGAATGTCTACCAGTATGGTAGAAGAGGCAACCGAAAGTAGAACAATCTTTACACACATGAAAATGATACCACTGATGAGGAGAGTGTCTCAGATGACTGTTGTAGTGAAGATGATGTTAATGCAACCCTTTTCATGGCCCAAGAGGTTCTGGTACCTAAAGAAGGAGAAGAGGAAGAGTAAAAAGGAGAAGTAGATCTTGAAGCAAAGCTCATCAATGCCTTGGAAGAGCTGAAGAAAACAAGAAGAGATCTAAAGAAGGTGAAAAAGACTGCACCTGAAGAACAAGAGATATTGGAGAAATCTCTTGAAGAGTCCAAGAAAATAATTGGTGATCTAAACATTCTATTGGAAGAGGCAAAGAAGATTTGTGAAATTACTAGCACTGGTTTGAGTAAAAAGGAGAAGGAGCATCAGAACCTAGAAGAAGAAATTGTCAAGCTCTGAAAGGAATTAGAGAAAAGTAAGAAAGAAATGAAGGTGAGAAGCAAATATGAAGGCAACACTGAAGCTTTAGAAAAGATGTTGAGCAAAGAAAAGCAATCTAAGGATATCAGTGGCTTAGGCTTTGAAGAAGGTCAAAGTTCAAACAACAAAGGCACATCTAGTAAAGAGATACTGTTTGCCTCTTCAAATGAAGGTGAAGAGAAGAAGACATTCACAGTAAGAAAAGATACTGGTGAAAAAACATATGCAGATGTTGTCAAGAATCGTCACACAAACCGGTATATACAATCAATGAACTGGAGACCATACTCAATGCACCGATAGGCAGATCCTAGGAGAAATGCAAGAGCTGATCATGAAGGATTCACCAGAGTTAGCAACATGAAAGGAAAACCCCTAGTGAGGTAGTCATTTGCAGGACCAAGACAATCTAACTGGTATGTTCCAAACTTTCATGGTTATTATCACTAGTGTAATAAGTTCGGTCATAGAATGGTAGGTTGTAGGAAAATGAATGTAAATTGTAGTTTTAAGAGTAGAAACTCATTTGTTGCATTACAAGGTACAAACATCACTTGCTATAATTGCAATGAGTTTGGTCATAAGAGTTATGAGTGTAGGAGAAGTGTGCAGATGTCTTACAAGAATGCCTTGGATACATCCTTCAATGCTAATGTCAAATGTTACAAGTGTCAAAATTTTGGTCACATAGCAAGGCATTGTACGCTGAGTACTGGTGAGGAAAAGAAAATAGTACCGGATCAGAATATAAAGACTAAGTTGGAACTCAAGATGATATAAGAGGAGAAGAAAGAAGAGAAACATGTTTGGATAGAGAAGGAGAAGAACAAGACATAGTCAAGCTTGATTGTGCAGACTGCTCTAGATGCTGAAAGGAAGAATTTATGGGTAATTGATAGTGGCTGCTCAAATCACATGACCGAAGACAAGAAAAAGTTTATCAAGCTTGATGATTGGAATGGTGGTTCCATCCATTTTGGTGACAACTCCTCCATCAAGATTAAAGGTCATGGTACATTGAATATTGATGGCAAGCTTAAGGCTCGTGATGTGTACTATGTGGAAGGATTGAAGCATAATATGCTAAGTGTAAGTCAAATGTGTGACAAAGGGTACAAGTTCACATTTGACTCTACCGGTTGTCAGATAAGAAAGTAGAGTACTGGTTAGGTTGTGGCAGAAGGAAAGAGAATAGATGATAATGTCTACAATCTAAAGGAATGCTATGAGTCCCAATGCATGATGGGACAAGTTGAGGAAAGATGGTTGTGGCACCAAAGATTAGGTCATATGAACTTTGACAATCTGGTGAAGATAAGTAAGAACTGGTATGTAAGAAACATTCCCAAAATAACAAAACCAACAAGTACTTTTTGTAATGAATGTATCAGAGGCAAGCAAATCAAAGTTGCAAAAAAAAAAGAGTACAATACCTTAAGACCTCTAGAATTAGTGCATACAGATATGTGTGGGCCATCAAGAACAAGGGCTCTGATCGGTGAGAGATACTTCATGTTGTTTATTGATGACTACTCAAGGATGACTTGGGTGACATTTTTGCATGAAAAATCACAGGCATTTGAAAGATTCAAGATATTTAGAAGGATGGTTGAAAATCACAGTGGACACTGGATGAAGTGTTTAAGGTCAGACCGGGGTGGAGAATATTCTTCAAATGAGTTTATTGCCTACTTTGAGAGACATGGAATCCAGAGACAGTATTCAGCAGCAAGAACACCACAACAGAATGGTGTGGCAGAAAGGAAGAATATGGCAATAAAGAAAATGGCTAGAACAATGTTGAATGAGGCTAGCATACCAGATACATACTGGAAGGAAGCAGTTCATACTGCTATCTATACATTAAACCGGGTACAACTAAGAGTGAACAATAGAATGACTCCCTATGAGTTATGGTACAATCATAAACCATCACTCAATCATTTTAGAGTGTTTGGAAGTAGGTGCTTCATCAAGAAAGATGCAGATGGATTAGGAAGTTTTGATTCTAGAAGTGATGAAGGAATCTTCTTGGGTTACTCAACCAAGAGAAAAGCCTACAAATGCTACAACAAGAATTTGATAAAAATGGTTGATAGTATAAATGTGAGAATAGGGGAAGACCTACACAAGAAAGATTTTGCATCGACACCCTATATTGATGTTTCAGATGATGAGCATGAAGATAAATTTGAAAATGGATGGGTAGAGGTAGCACCAAGAAAGAACTCCAATTGGTATGTGCAGAAGAATCATCCGGAAGAACAAATCATAGGAGATAAAAATGAAGGTGTGCAAACCAGAAGAAGACTAGCCCAGAGTGATGAGCAGGTAAATTTTTGACTCATGACAGAACTTGAACCCAAAACTTTTGATGAAGCTAGAAAAAGTGAGAAATGGGTAGATGCCATGGATGAAGAGTTGACACAAATTGAGAAGAATCAAACATGGGAACATGTTTCTAGACTGGCATACAAGAATATCATAGGTACCAAGTGGGTCTACCAGAATAAGATGAATGAAGAAGGCAAGATAATCTGGCATAAAGCTAGGTTAGTTTGTGAAGGGTATGCTCAAGTGGAAGGTATTGACTTCAAAGAAACATTTGCACCAGTTGCTAGGTTAGAGGCAATAAGAATGTTTTTAGCTTTCTCTACCTATAAAGGTTACAAGGTCTACCAAATGGACATCAAATCTGCATTTTTTAATGGTAACCTTGAAGAAGAGGTGTATATGGAACAACCAAAGGGTTATCTTTTACATGATGATGAAAGTTTTGTATGTCGGTTGAAGAAAGCCTTGTGTGGCTTGAAGAAGGCTCCCAGAGAATGGTATTCCTGGTTGGATAAATACTTGAAGGGGCATGGATTTTGGAAAGGGAATGCAGACAGTAACTTGTATGTCAAGGTAAATGGAGCTCGCATGATTATAGTTGTTGTATATGTGGATGATATTATCTTTGGTGGAGACAAGGACATCATGTGCAAAGAATTTATAGATTAAATGAAGACAAAATTTGAGATGTCCATGCTGGGTGAGTTGTCTTATTTTCTTGGTTTGTAGATCTCTCAGTTGGAGAAAGGAATTTTCATCTCCCAAGCCAAGTATGCGAAAGACATGCTAAACAAATTTCAAATGGAGGACATCAAACCGGTAAGTACTCCCACGATTACTGGTTGTAAGTTGAGAAAACTAGATGAGTCACCAGAAGTAGAGAAAACACTGTATAGGTCTATGATTGGTAGTCTGCTATATTTAACAACATCTAGACCAGATATTGTACAAGCTGTTTGCATGGTAGCAAGATTCAAAGCTGCTCCTAAACAGTCTCACTTAAATGCAGTAAGGAGAATCTGCAGGTATCTGTAAGGAACTATTAGTTATGGCCTGTGGTATCCAAAGAAAGGAGACTTTTCTTTGAAGGCTTATACTAATGCAGATTGGGTAGGAAGTATTGATGACCGAAAAAGCATAAGTGGAGGTGCTTTCTACTTAGGAGACCGGTTAGTATCATGGCACAACAAGAAGCAAGAATCAGAGTCATTATCCACTACTGAGGCTGAATATATAGTTGCTGCTACTTGTTGCTCACAAGTTCTATGGATGAAGCAAACATTGAAAGACACACAGGTGGAGATATCGGATCCTATTCCAATCCGGTGTGATAACTCAAGTGTAATCAATATCTCCAAGAGTCCAGTAATGCACTCAAGAACAAAACACATTGCAATCAAGTATCACTTCTTGAGGGAGAAGGTAGCTGACAAGGAGGTCATTGTTGAGTATGTTCCCACTGGTGAGCAGTTTATTGACATATTTACCAAGCCACTTTCTTTGGGCCGATTTGAGTACATAAGGCAAAAGATGGGAGTAGTCCCACCATCCGACAACACTTAAATGTGTAGGAGGATGTATGGTTCAAGGGGAGTCACCACATGTTACTATCTTATGACTCTTGAATCATGAAGCCTTGCCACAGTGGGAGAATGTGTCCTAATTGGATGTAGAGAAGGGAGACATTATTGGTGTTAGACTAAGGTTCCCTTTTCCATTGTTGTCAAAGGGAGAGAGAAACCAGAGAAATCAAAATAGACAATGTTGACATCAATGCCAAAGGGAGAGATTGTTGTTATTATTTGTCATTGATGTCAACCGGTATTGCAGGCTACTGGTAGAGTTTGTCAACCCGGTATGAAGAAGATTAAACCGACATAAGGAAAGATGACATGAAGACTTGTCAACCAGTATGGTGGAAGATAAGTAGGTATTGGGATTGTCAGTGACATCACCGGTAAAAAGTGATATGAAGTTGTGTGAACTGGCATGACCAGTTGTAACCGGTATAAAGGTTGGTTGTTTGCTTGTGATAATGTTTGTGATAAAGAGGTAGAATGACAAAGAGGTCAAAAACAATCAGAGGTGAAGTTGTGTTATCGGTGTAGTGTGCATTGTCGATTAGCAGAAGGAGAAGGTCTCACAAGTATGGGCTTGTGCCGATATGAGTTTGTTGTGAGCTAAGTGTATGCCGAGGTGATGCCACATGGAGTTGAGGTGGAAAGCATGCAGAAGTCGATGAAGTGTCTATCAACATGGTTGTTGGAGTAGTTAGTCGATATTAAATAAAACAACCACAAATCACCGGTTGATAACAGATAAATGCGGCTCGAGGAAGAATGAACGACAAAGAATGATTAGGGAGTTGTTGGGTCCTAAATCAAAGCAAGGAAATCGGATTGTAAGAGGGCCTCGAGAAGGAAACAACTGGGTCATAAATGAGTCGACAGATTTGAAGGCCGGAAATCATGGTCGAGATTGCAATTTTTGGAAAACATACTTTGGACAGATGGAAAAATGTGTACCAGTGCATCTCCCCATTGTAGGTGTGAGATCTAAGGTGGATCATATCAGATTGGATGAAAATTTGGTTGAGAGAGGGAAACCCTAGCCACCCTCTATTTGAATTGGTTTTTGGCGGGAAAGCTCCGATTATAATATGGCGACCTAAGAAAAATAGTAGGGCTGCTAAAGAGTGAAGGTGAGTGTGAAATTGTTTGAGAGCCGAAGAGATAAACACTTGAAGTGTTATGAGTGAAGACTGTACCGGTAAGGAGAAGCAAGGTAAACTGGTGTAAGGAATAAACTAATAGAGTGAGCATAGAATGCAGACGTGAAAATCTAAGGAAGCAATTTCTGATAGAGAGTAATCAAGTGTGATTTGACTTTAGAAGAACATAAGGAGAGAAGATTAAACAAAGTTAGAATATGTAGAAAGGCTAAGTTGCAATGTGTACTGAGCTGATACAAACCGGTAAGTTAGAAACCGGTAGTGCAGAACTTTGAAGGGTTGCAAAACTTCATTTGCAACAAGGATCTCATTAGTATAACTGAGTTTTAATATTGTTTTCACTAAGTAGGTGCTTAGTGCAAGGGTTGTAGCTCCTTTAGGTTGTAGCCTATAAATTGTGTAGGGGTTGGTGCTCCTTTGAGTTGGC